>NC_066585.1:436054834-436707334 GCF_024323335.1 Lathyrus oleraceus
ACCGTTTAAGCAAAACACATAACCAGATTGTGATCTAAAGTCATCCTTATCTGTCTGGAAGCTAGCATCGGTGTATCCAATTACAGCAAGCTCTTCCTGACCTCCATATATCAAGAATGAGTCCTTATTCCTTCTCAAATACTTAAGGATATTCTTGACAGCTACCAAATGAGCATCACCAGGATCAGATTGGTACCTACTCGTTGCACTTAAAGCATACGAGACATCTGGTCGAGTACATAACATGGCATACATGATAGATCCTATTGCAGATGCATATGGAATCTTATTCATGCGATCCCTTTCTTCCTTAGTTGAAGGGGATTGTGTTTTGGATAGGCACATGCCATGTTGCATAGGTATGAATGCTTTCTTGGAATCATGTATATTAAAGCGTCTCAGCACTTTGTCTATGTACGTACTCTGACTTAGGCCAAGCAGTTTTTGTGATCTATCTCTATAGATTATGATTCCTAATATATAGGCTGCTTCACCTAGGTCCTTCATAGAAAAGCATTTCCCTAACCAAGACTTTACTTGTTGCAGGGTAGGGACATCGTTTCCAATGAGTAATATGTCATCTACATATAATACCAGGAAAACGATCATGCTCCCACTAACCTTCTTGTAGACACAAGGCTCATCTTCGTTCTTGATGAATCCATATTGTTTTACTATTTCATCAAAACTAAGATTCCATCTTCTGGAAGCTTGCTTCAATCCATAGATTGATCTTTGTAACTTACATATCTTTTGGACTTCTTCTGGTATGTCAAATCCTTCAGGCTGTGTCATGTACACATCCTAAAGAAGATTCCCATTAAGGAAATCAGTTTTGACATCCATCTGCCATATTTCATAATCATGATATGCAGCGATAGCAAGTAAAATCCGAACAGATTTAAGCATTGCAACTGGTGAAAAGGTTTCATCATAGTCAACCCCATGAATTTGTTTATATCCTTTTGCAACCAGTCTTGCCTTATAGGTATGTACCTTACCATCCATGTCAGTCTTCTTTCTGAAGACCCACTTGCATCCTAAATGGTTAACTCCTACAGAAGGCTCTACCAAGGTCCAAACTTTGTTTGTGTACATGGAATCCATTTCAGATTTCATGGCTTCTAGCCACTTATCAGACTCGAGACCAGTTATGGCCTCTTGGTAGGTCACAGGCTCATCTTGATCCATGAGTAATACATCACCTTGATTAGTTATGAGATATCCATATCTCTCAGGTAGGTGAGGTATCCTGCTTGACCTACGCTGGTCTTGTTCTACTTGAGCAGGTTGCTCTTCCATAACTACTCGTGTTTCCTTCTCTAATTCCTCCATAGGTGTATCAATGCTTTGTGATTCTTGAATTTCTTCAAGCTCTACATTCCTCCCACTGATTCCTTTGGAAATAAAATCCTTTTCTAGGAAAACTCCAGTTCAAGCAACAAACACTTTTCCCTCAGAAGGATTGTAGAAGTAATACCCTCTTGTTTCTTTAGGATACCCCACAAATAAGCATTTGTCAGATTTGGGCTCAAGCTTAGTTGAAATTTGTCGTTTCACATAAACTTCGCAACCCCAAATCTTAATGTAAGACATATGTAGTTTCTTACCACTCCATATCTTATATGGTGTCTTCTCAACCTTTTTGGATGGAACACGATTAAGTGTGCAAGCTGCTATCAATAGTGCATGTCCCCAAAAGGAGTTTGGAAGATCGGCGTGACTCATCATGGATCGGACCATGTCTAACAGGGTTAGATTTCTTCTCTCAGATACACCATTCCATTGGGGTGTTCCAGGAGGAGTAAGTTAGGATATGATCCCACACTCTTTCAGATGGTCATCAAACTCTAGGCTTAAATACTCACCACCTCGATCTGATCAAAGAGTTTTAATATTCTTACCTAGTTGGTTTTGTACTTCATTCTTGAATTCCTTGAACTTTTCAAATGACTCTTATTTGTGTTTCAATAAATACACATAACGATATCTACTAAAATCATCAGTAAATGTGATGAAGTACTGAAAACCTCCTCTGGCTGGTATGTTCAGTGGTCCACATACATCAGTATGTATGAGGGCCAAAAGATCATTAGCTCTTTCACTTTTTCTTGTGAATGGAGACTTTGTCATATTTCGAATTAAACAAGATCTATATGTCTCATATGATTCATAATCAAAAGAGTCCATCTTTATGGAGTTTGGAAATGCGTTTCTCATTTATGTGGCCTAATCGACAGTGCCAAAGGTAAGTTGGACTTAACTCATTAGGTTTCATCTTTTTAGTATTAATGTTATAAATAGGCATTTCAAGATCAAGGACATATAGTCCATTGTTCATTTGTGCAGTAGCATAGAATATATCATTCAAATAAATTGAGCAACAATTGTTCTTTATTATAAATGAAAAACCAAACTTGTCCAAATAAGAAACAGAAATAATATTCCTGCTAATTGCAGGTACATAATAACAGTTCTCTAACTGAATTATTAAACCACTAGGTAAAGTCAATACATAAGTTCCTATGGCTAAAGTAGCAACCTTTGCTCCATTTCCAACTCGTAGGTCAACTTCACCTTTTGCCAAATCTCTACTCCTTTTTAGCCCCTGCACATTGGTACAAATGTGGGAACCGCATCTAGTATCTAATACCCATGATGCAGAAGTAGATAAATTAATTTTAATAACAAAAATACCTAAAGTTGAAGTCTCTACTCCATTCTTCTTATCTTCCAGGTACTTTGGGCAGTTTCTCTTCCAGTGTCCGGTCTTACCGCAATGGAAGCAGGTGCCTTCCTTTGCTATGCCTCCACTAGGCTTCAAAGCAGTAACAGTGGGTTTGGGTTTGGCAACTTCCTTGCCTTTCCCTTTATCACCCTGCTTGGTGGGTCTTTTGTTCTGTCTCTTTCAATTTCCGATCATCAGAATGGACTTCCCTTTTGACTTCAGATTCTGCTCAGCAGTTCTTAACATGGCTAGCAGTCCAGGAAGAGATTTTTCCATATCATTCATATTGAAATTTAGGACAAATTGACTGAATCTATTTGGCAACGATTGCAAGATCAAATAAGTCGCAAGTTCCTTTCCGAGGGGAAAACCCAACCTCTCAAGGTTTTCCACATACCCAATCATCTTGAGCACATGGGGACCTACAGGAGCTCCCTCATCTAACTTGCCTTGAAAAAGGGATTTTGAAACTTCAAACCTTTCATGCCTTGCTTGCTCCTGATAGAGCATCTTCAGGTGTTCGATCATATCGAGCGTTGCCATGTTCTCATGTTGCTTTTGCAACTCAGAATTCATGGTAGCTAGCACGAGACAAGCAGTTTCATTGGCATCATTGACATGCTTCTTATAAGCATCTCTTTCTGCCTTAGGTGAAACCTACATTATCCGATACTAGTCTTGATGAGTGCTAAAACTTGGAAAGCATAAACTTAATATTTAATTTGAGGGAATTTGCAATTATTCTGATCTAACCGGCTTATTTATCATATAAATCATCTCTCACATGCATCAACATACATTCACATGCATCAACATACATAATGAAACAGTTATGGCCCCTAGCGCAATTGTCCTCCCAAGCCAATGAGAGAACCTAAGCTAACCTAATAACGATCTAAGCTTCTCCAAGCAAGATCTTCAAGGTTGTCCTCCTTTGATATTGAATTCTTCTCTTTCTTCATAACATTACATTACATAAAAGAAACTCGTTTTACATACGAGAGAGTGAGATGAGAAAAGAAGTTACATTAAGAGATTGAAAGAGAGGCACGACACGCAAGTCGTATTTTAAAAACCCAAAACAAAATAAAGGAAAACTAAGGCCATAACCGATCACCATAAGACAATAATAATAAACACATTATTATTATTAATTTTAATTATTTTAATTAATTAAAACCAAATTAAATTTCGGCGACCGATCACACTACGCAGAGTTAGCCGCGACCAAATTTTTAATGAACAATTCATTTGAAATCGACGTTGTTTTTCGCATCAACACTTGATACTTTAAAGCACAACTCTTGCGCAGTCACAACCCTAATCTCATAACTCTTTGACAATACAACCCTTGTGCCGTCATTAACCCTAATGCACCAATTTCAGACCGTCAAACACACCTCGATTGTTAATTCAGTATGATTGATCAACACGTCATTGCTTCACCATACTAATGTCGGATCAAGAAGCAAACGACCATTGATCGCTCAAAGGAAAACAACCATTAAGTGTTTGAATGAACGAAACAGAAACAGTATATCATATATACCGTATTTTGCATCAGGATTACTTATATCATTGTAGCGGGGTATTCGTTACCTTTAGATTTATTGACTAAATCAAAAGTAAATCATACAATTCGAGTCGCCACCGCACTTCTATTTATCCAAAGGAAAGGTTAGAAAGCGAACAAAAACCGAGAAGTTTTATCAAATCAAAAACTAATAAATATGTCAGAGATCTGGGTAAGGGGTTGGTTATGCAATGGGAAGGTTTTAAGCACCCAAAACATCCTTAGTACTCTAAGGGAGCCCTTTTTACAAATGTTGTATGGTAGGTTGGTATTTGTGAAAATATTTGTGCAAACATGATTAAGGAGATGAGAAGAGAATATATAAGTTATTTACAATTTTGTGTTTGAATGGATAAACCCATTGCATACATACCATCACAAAGGTAGGATCAAAACCTCGTAGTTCGGGGTAAAAATCTCAAAAGAAGTTGGTGAATTGATTGGTCAAAAGCCTCAAGGTCTTTTGTTATCAAAGGGAGAAAACTCAACCTAAACCACAAATCCACCATGTGAGGAGAGCTTCAACATACTAGTGAGGGATCCATACTATAATAAGTATGGAAGACTTATAGTCCAATCACTAAGGATACAGGTGAGGTTTACATCAACCACTATGATAACTCAAACCTAATAGCTAATGTTTATGAAAAGCTTTGGGCAAAAGTGGCCATTGGAACCACAAAAACAATTTGAGTGAGTTGTATTTACAAATGAAAAGTATTCACAAAATAAAGTCAAAGTTGACTTAAGATTCCATTCAAAATAAGTATTATGAAAAGAGTTTGAAAAATCAAAGGTGTAAGACCCTAATTTTGACCCTAAGATCCCTCATGGCATCACAACATTGCATTTACATTGCCTCAAGGATCATAAGCATCTTGGCTCCTTACCTTTGGGGTGGGATCTCTTGTGTGAGTTGGTTTGAAATCGCCAAGCATGCTTGAATTGTATATTATTGCTTTTATCATTTTATTTACTAACCAAAAGCACAAAAATATGTCACTAACATCTTTTGTTTGTAGCTTGAGCAGTCACAATGTCTAAAGCTTCTAGAAGACCCTATGTGCATTGACATGGAAAAGAGAAGATGAAAGAAAGCATGGAAATGATTCCCAAAGCTCTCATCCATCAAATATGCCTCCCAATTATCTCAATTAATCATTTTGATCAAAGCAAATCAAAGGGTTTGAGGCTTGTTTCCCAAGGAAACCCTAATTCATTTGTTCATCAACTGTGCCTTGCTCATGAAGCAACCTCAGCCCATGGTCAAATACAATCAAGGGGAGTTCTTTAATTCATCATTTCATGCATATTTGAACTTATTTTAGTGTCCTCAATCATTAATTCATCAAGATATGAGGTTAGAACTTGAGAAGTTGATCAGTCATTTCATCTAACTATTTTGAAATGCACTGAGACCTAATGTTTTATGTGTTGGTCAAATGGAGATGACCCCAAGAGAAAATATGTTCTTAAGAACCAAATGAACAACTTTCATGTTCATCAAAAATTTATTTGAAGATTGGAAGGTCATCATCCATTCCAAGCCATTATAGGTCATTTTGACTGAAACCCTAATTTTGGGTCAACTTCCCAAGGACACAACTCCTTCATTTTTTATGATCTTGAAGTGAAACCAAATGCATTGGAAATCTTAAGATGTCTACTTCAAATGTTATATTGAGAAATTTTTCAAAATTCAAAAGAAATACATGTGATAATGCAAAACATTATAGGTCACTTTGGACCAAATGCATTGAAATGTGAAAAAGTCCAACTTCAAGTGCCCATAACTTCTTCATCAAAAATCTAAATGATGCAAATTGAGAGTCCAAATTGATTGTCTTGAAAAGATCTACAACTTTGATGTTGAAGATTTTGTCATTTGGAGCTTACATCATTGAGGCAGAAGGGCTTGAACTTTGGCCAATTTTGAAAATTTTCACAGATGCATGTTTTATACCCTACACTTCAAGTTCAATTTTCATCAATTTCCAAGGCCCGCATGGAGTTTTGATCAACATAACATTTGTTCCTTATGCAATAAGCTTTCCTACCATTACTCATAAGGTTGCATTTCAAGTATGGACATGGCATTTTCAAAGGCATGAACATGTTAGTGCATTTTTGAAAATCTATTAAATTTAAATTGCATGAGCTCAGCACACTCATTCTGCACGTCCATTCTCATTCCCTTTGGCATAAGCTTGCAAATCCAAGTGGAATTGGGCCCTCCATGCGCCTGTACAGGCCCATGCATATAGGCCCTTTCCATCCATGCACATGATTTGTTCATGCAACCCAGCCTTGCTCATCTATAAATACAATGCCATTGCCTCTCATTCTTCAACCTTAAGGCGCCCCAATTGCTGCTGAACTGAAATCCTAGCCATCACTAAAGGAACTAATCCATTTTTCTTCAAATTTTTCAAATCTGAATTTTGATTTCATTGATCAATCTTCAGATCTCAAAGTTCCTAAACCTTCTCTCCTTGATCCATAGTGTCTACTGTAAGCAAAAGCATCCAAATATCGTGACTCAAAGCCTTGCAATTCAAAGGTTTACTTCAACTGTTATTTGCTCCGAACCAGCTTGTATAATGCTCTATTTTCTTTGTTATTATGTGATCTGAAGTCCTCTGCATAGAGGCAACATTGCTATGCTTTCAATTTTTGAAAATCATGAAGTTCATATGAACACCACAGAATTTCCACTTCTGATTTCTCTCAATATAGAGATCTAGAATGGAATTGAGTGGTATAGGGGTGATGTACATCACCCCAGCTTTCGAATGATGCATGGATCATGCATTTTGGTTGCCATTTTAATTTCTGCAATTTTTGATGTGGCCGGAGTTTGGCCAGAGAAGACGGTGGCACTGGCCACCGTCTGGTCTCTAAATTCAATCAGGAGCGTCCATTGTGTTTTCCAGATGCAATCACACACGTCCATTGTTATGACTCTTTTAAAGGCTTGGTGTGTTTCAGTTGACCCATGAGTATAGTGAACGCGCGCTTCTAGGCCGTATGATGATCCACGTCAATTAATGAAAGATCATCCAATGGCTCAAACTTTTTCCTTATTTCTATTTTCTGATTTTATTTTCTTTTTATTATTTTAATTCCATTTCACTTTAAAAATTCATATCTCTCTCATTATTGGTCCAAAAATTATGGGACCAATTTCATTCTTCTCCTTTTAATTTCTAATTTCTAAAAATAATTTTTAATATTTTTTATTTCATCATTTAATATTTTTTAGTAATTTTCTCTTTTCTGGTTATTTTTAATTCATTTAAAATAGTTTTTGATATTCAAAAAAATACAAAAATATTTTTCTAATCTCTTTGAATGATGATAAATCTATGAAGAATATTCTCATCAATTTATTAATTAATTTGAGATTTATTTGAGATTTTTATTCAATTAGGTTATTTTTATGCAATTTTTAATTGATTAAAAATAGTTTCTGACTTTTAAAAATGCTGAAATTTTTTGTCAAACTTTGTTTGACCTTGTTGAACTTGTGATAATTCACTTGGACTTTTCAAAGTTGATTTGAAGTGAGTTTGAAGTTTGACCTTTCTTTATTATTTTTATTCAAGTTTTATTTTAATATTAAAAAATGCCAAAAATATTTTATTTGTTTCTTGACTTCTAATTTTCATTTTGCTTCTGTTTTCTATTGTTTGACCTTGATCTTCTCTATCTTTGGTCAATGCTTATTGATTATCTCATACCATTTCCATTAATGCACTTTAATTCTTCATCATCTTCTTCTTTCTTTTTTCCCCTTTTGATCAATGAGTTAAAGATTGGTGGTTAGCATTGATACATGGAGGTTTAATCTTCCTTGATTCAAATCTAATTCATCTTAATCATGGATCAAGTGAATGGCTTTGCATTAAGGATAGGTTGCTTCCTAAATCATGCAAAGAACCTAAATTAATACAAGATCATTTCTCATCTTCTTTTTTGGCATGACAAGTTGTTGGAGTTTGATTCACTAATCAAGACCTCTAACTTGTGTTGTTGCCTACATTATTATTGACCGGCCTCAGATAGTTGTGACTTCTACATAAGTCCAATTACGATTGCTTAACATATCGCTAAATTTGCCTTATGGCACACTAACTATTAACACTAATCATTAACCATTAACATTTACTTCTAGCTCTTTACATTTATGCAATTTATTATTCTTGCACATATTATTCATTTGCTTTTCCCCCTTTTGCTCATTTGAGCACATGTTTATGTTAACGCAATTTGCCTTTTGCTCACTTGAGCACATAATTGTGTATATATTATTGTGCTTGTGTTTTGTTTTTATTGTTGTGGACCAAATGCAAAGAAATGGACAAATGGACTTAGTTTCTAGGACATTCCCT
Source organism: Lathyrus oleraceus (assembly GCF_024323335.1). Taxonomy (NCBI): domain Eukaryota; kingdom Viridiplantae; phylum Streptophyta; class Magnoliopsida; order Fabales; family Fabaceae; genus Lathyrus; species Lathyrus oleraceus. The sequence continues at coordinate 436,063,527 of NC_066585.1, forward strand.
ATGCAAAATTGGAGTAAAAGGACCTTAATGTTGAAGATGGATTAGAAGGACAAAACCTCTAAACTCACTCTTGTCCATTTTTGATTTACTTCATAGAATTCTTTGATGTGTGTGCTTTTGTGCTAGGGGATTCTATGTGAGCTTAAATTGAAGAACCATTGCCATGTTCATCCAAAGTGAAAGATACAAGAAACATTGGGGGGTATTCTAAGAGCTTGTTGATTATGTTGATTGCTTGAGCTTACACTTATTTTGCTTGCATATTCCAAAGGATGGGAGCTACTTGGATCATCAATATGATCTCAAGAGAGGAACTCCATTTGTGGTCTTGTTTCCTATCCCTCATCTCTTGTATGATTAGGACTTAGCCATTCTTCTTCTTCCCTCCACTCTAACCCAAGCCAAAACTTTTTGTGCAAACATTTAACACTTCTTTTCAAACATTAGAAACCTAAGCCTTATGCTTTAAATTTTCAAACCTTCTTTTCATAATACTTATTTTGAATTGAATCCTAAGTCAACTTTGAGCATATTTTTGTAAATACTTTTCATTGGTAAATATAACCCATTCAAATGCTTTTGTGGTTTCAATGGCCACTCTCCTAATCAAAACTTTTTCATAACCTTTAGCTATTAGGTTTGAGTTATCCTTGAGGTAGATGTAATACTCACCTATATCCTTAGTGATGGACAATGAGTCTTCCATGCTTATTATAGGGTTAACCCCTCACTAGCATGTTGAAGCTATCCTCACATGGTGGATTTATGGTTTTAGGTTGAGTTTTCTCCCTTGGATAACAAAAAACCTTAAGGATTTTGGACCAATTAATTCACCAACTTGTTTTGAGATATTTACCCCGAACTACGAGGTTTTGATCCTAATCTTTTTTAAGATGGTACGTAGGCAATGGGTTTATCCATCCAAACACAAATATAAATAACTTGTATATTCTCTTCTCATCCCTTCAATCATGTTTGCACAAATAATTTTTCACAAAATACCAACCTTACAACAAATGTGAAAAGGGCTCCCTAGGAGTACCTAGGATATTTTGGGTGCTTAAAACCTTACCATTGCATAACCAACCCCCTTTCCCCGATCTCTGACATTTTTACTAGTTTTTGATTCGATAAAACTTTTAGGTTTTTGTTCGCTTTCTAACCATTCCTTTGGATAAATAGAAGTATGGTGGCGACTCGACTTGTATGGTTTACCTTAGATTTAATCAATATCTCTAATGGTAACGAATACCCCGCTACAGAAAAGTGGCGACTCTGCTGGGGAGATCTACCTAGTGGGTTTTGCCTATTTTTCATATCTGTTGTATTGTTGTGTATATTATTTTGTGACATATTTTTGTGCAATTTGGGATTACTGTATTGCATGTAGTGATTGAATTGCTTGAATATTAATTCCTTGTATGCTTGGTGATCTTTGTGAGATGAGTTCTATACCCGAACTCAAGAGCACTTAGGATAGGAGAATGACATAGTCTTGTTGACTTGTGTGGAGTTATTCCTTAGCAAGTTGACTTGCAAGCCCATTCCCTTGGAGGAGGCCATTTTGGGATCAATAATGTCACACAAGTAGTTGTGGTTAGACATTACTCTTTCCAATATAGACCTTAGAAGCCAAGGACCTTAGTTTACCAAGCCCATCTTGGCCTATTCTTAGGATGTAGTGCGAAAGTCGTTCAAGTGTAAGATTTGATACGATTGTTACGCGATACTACACTCATAAGAGTCTCTCTTGAGAATATTTTTGGAATACGAGTAGTCGTTTCTCCGATAATATCCGAAAGATCGGATGATGACTATGGGAACCTCTTGTAGAACATGTTTGGCAGGTTTGAACCCTAGTACACTCCCTTTGGGTGGTTCTTAACCGAGACTCCATGCTCGTGACTTGCAACAAACCCTTGATTCATGGTTGATCCGTTCTTGTATCCTTAATATCAATGGAACTTGGGTGTTGGTAAGGTGTAAACCATAATCCACCAAAATGGATGATTGATATTAAGGATGACATGATCCATCCCATGACCTTTGTTTGGTGTGCTTTGCTTGATCCTTGAGTGTGGTTGTTGCATTCATGCATTCATGCACCCATTTGCATCCATATCATCAATAAGAAAATTTTCAAGGAAATTAAGAGGTCTATTTGCAAATTTTCAGACATGGAAAGATAAAGAAGGAATACAAAGAAGTACAGTTTCAGACAACCCGACTTGAAAGAGCTAAGGAATTTGACATCCTATGTATTAGATCCCTTGGGTTTCAAGGCTCGTTTTGGGAAGCTTCTATCTGTTCTGACTACTCAGATGGACGAAGGATTGATGAGTGTATTGGTGCAGTTCTATGATCCCTTGTACCGTTGCTTCACATTTCCGGATTTTCAGCTTTTGCCCACACTTAGAGAGTGTTCCTACTTCTCAAGAGATAGCTGATATGTTGCATATAGATGAATCTCTGGTTGGTGCTCATATGACTACCAAAGGTGGAATTTAAGGTCTCCCTTCTGAGTTCCTCATTGCTCAAGCTATTATGTATGGGAAGGCCATGAGTGAGGATGCCTTTGAGGCCATATTTGTACTTCTCATTTATGGGCTAGTGTTATTCCCCAACATCGACAAGTTTGTGGATGTGAATGTTATTAGGATCTTCTCTACTCTTAATCCCGTTCCGACTCTGTTGGGTGACACTTACTTTTCTTTGCATATGAGGAATGCAAAGGGTGGTGGTACCATTGTGTGTTGTTTGCCTCTATTGTACAAGTGGTTTATTTCGCACTTGCCACAGACGGTCGCCTTCAAGGAGAACAAAGGATGTCTACGGTGGTCCACGAGACTTATGTCTCTCACTAATGATGATATCTTTTGGTACAACCGTGTATATGATGGTATGCAGATTATCGACTCTTGTGGTGAATTCTCTTATATGCCTCTTCTTGGTACATGTGGTGGGATTAACTACAATCCTGCTTTAGCACGTCGTCAGCTTGGGTTCCCCCTAAAGGATAAACCTAATAACATTCTGTTAGAGGGTGTGTTCTTTCAGGAGGGTAAAGATCCCCAAGGCTTGAAGGGCAGGATGGTCCGCACTTGGCGCAAGATCCATATGAAGGGAAGGAATGAGCTAGGTCCGAGGAACTGTATCGCTTTGGAGCCTTATACTTCTTGGGTTAGGAGGAGAGCTTTCGAGTATCTCATGCCTTATGAGTATCCAAGACCTACACCTTTGGTTATGGCTGGGCCTTCAACCCTCCCTGACTAAGGAGTAGAGGAGTTGAGAGACGAAGATCGTTCGCGTGCCTGGAGCCGTGAACGAGAGGAGTTACTTCAGTAGATCAGAGAGAAGGATGCTTTGATAGAGTTCCTTGAAGACCAGGTTATAGATGATCCTGATGATGCATGGACTTCTCTACTTCCTCAGTCTTCCATGTTTTGGAAGAGGAAGTATGATCGACTCTCCAAAGAGAAGGCAGACATGGAGGCAGCCTATGAGAGGGAGGTGAAGAGGCTTCGTGCAGCTTATCTTCCAGTCTCCAGAGCTTTAGATGATTGTTTCTAGGGTTCCATTGGATGTTCATTTTCCTTCTCTCTTGTATTGTACTTGGTTGCCAAAACTGTACTTCTTTGGTGTAAAAATATTTTCCAGATATTATTGATGTGGTATTTCCATATGTGACAAATGTTTAATACTTCCAATATTTGCAAATAGAACTCTAAAGTTCCTCTGATAAATAAAAAACAAATCATATGCACAAGCATTGTATGCATCATGTGCATAAGCAGGTTTTGCTCCAGGCTTCTTGTTCTATGGTCTAACTCTGTGTTCTTCATTTATTTTGAAGACAAGCTGACTCACTGGTACTACACCCGAGCCAACACATCAAGACTAATGGATCATTTGGAGCAAGAGAACCGTGGACTTAAGGAGGAAGTAGCCAGATTGACTGCCCTGATGGAGTCATTCATGGCTGCCCAGAGCCAGTCGTCTCCGACACCTTCAACTCCTCCCCAGAGGACAATCATCTCCGAGATTGTCTCATCAACCGTGCATGCGGCCAACGCCCACTTCGCACCAACAACCTTGCCAGCCGGGTTTCCGTGGGGGATGCCTCCCAACTTCATGCCTGAGGGTCCTGCACCCACATTTCCTTCTTTGTCGGCATCTAGCCCGGTCCTCGCCGTTCCTCCTTCTGTCGTGCATACTATGCCCGGAGTAGACGACACCATCTATCACTCTGAGCCGTCTGAGGGCCCAGATGTCTATGAAAAGATGGATGCTATGAATGATCAATTTCTTGAGCTCCGCAAGGAATTGAAAACTCTCAGAGGAAAAGACCTTTTCGGCAAGTCTGTTGCTGAACTCTGCTTGGTCCCTAATGTCAAGATCCCTGTAAAGTTCAAGGTACCTGACTTTGAAAAGTACAAGGGAAATACTTGCCCTCTCAGCCACCTAGTCATGTACTCCAGGAAGATGTCGACTCAGACCAACAATGACCAACTTCTCATTCACTACTTCCAGGACAGTTTGTCCGGTGCTGCCCTAAGATGGTATATGGGATTGGATAGCGCGAACATCTGATCCTTCAATGACCTTGGCGAGGCCTTCGTCAAGCAATATAAGTATAATGTGGATATGGCTCCCGATAGGGATCAATTGAGAGCCATGTCCCAGAAGGACAAGGAAACTTTTAAAGAATACGCCCAGAGGTGGCGAGAGCTAGCAGCACAGATTGTGCCCCCGCTGGAGGAGAAAGAGATGACCAAGATCTTTCTGAAGACCTTAAGTTCTTTTTATTATGAGCGGATGATTGCCAGCGCTCCTTCTAACTTCATCGAGATGGTGAATATGGGGATGCGTTTGGAAGAAGGAGTCAGGGAAGGGCGCCTGACCAAAGAAGAAGGCTCTTCTGCCAAACGGTATGGGACGTTTGGAAAGAAGAAAGATGGCGAGGCACATGTTGTGACCTCCCATGCTAAACCAAGAAGACCCTCAGTGAGGAGGAATACCGTGCGTCCTGCCGGTAACCAGCATCAGGTGGCTCACATAGCACCTGTTTTCAGAGATAACCAGCAATATCAACATCACAACAATAATCAGCAATAGCAACATCTGCAATATCAACAACAACAGCACCGTCCTCAACAACAGGCCTACCAGCCTCGAAACAATAATCAAGCCAGTACAAGCTATAAGAGGAAGAGGGTCACCTTCGATCCTATTCCGATGACCTATGCTGAATTATATCCCTCTTTGATAGAGAGGAAATTGATTACTCCACGAGACCCACCGGCTGTACCTACCAACCCTCAATGGTGGTATAAGCCTGAATAACATTGTGTTTATCATTCCGGTGCTCCTGGACATGACGTGGAAAACTGCTACCCACTGAAGACCAAGGTTCAAGACCTTGTGAGATGTGGTATTCTATGTTTTGAGGACGTAGGTCCTAATGTGAAGAAGAACCCATTGCCCGAGCATGGGAAATCCTCTGTCAACATGGTCCAAGGGTGCCCTGGTAAATACAAAGTCAAATATGTCAGCCATATTCGACAATCTCTGGTCGAGATGCATAGACTGCTGTGTGAGTACAGTCATTACGAGCACGACCACGACAGATGCTGAGTTTGCACTGTCAATCAAAGAGGATGTCGCCAAGTCCGCAAAAACATTCAGGAAATGTTGGATGAAGGAGTCATTGAGATACTTCAGAATCGAAATGTTGATGAAGATGGTGATGAAGTCAATGTAATTTCTCCGGTGTTTCGGATCTCTGAGCCTGTTATTATCAAGTACGATGGTAGCAAGCAAAAGGCTTCTCCCTCTTTGATCATTAAATCGGCTGGCCCTGTGCCATACACTTCTGAGAAGGCGGTTCCCTATCGCTATAATGCTGTAGCATTGGAGGATGGGAAGGAGGTGCCCCTGCCCTCTACCTCTGTTGTTAATATTGTCGATGTCAGCGGTTTGACCTTTAGGGGTCGTGTTTTCTCGGCTCCGCCGAAACCCCAAGTTGATGTTCGAAGGGCTGATGTTGCTGATTATGCTGAACGCCCAGTTGGGACTGCTATGAATGCTCCGAATCCGGCACTTGTTGCCAAACCTGCCTCTACGATGAAAACTCCTGTCTCTGTTGGCCAGAATGGGAATACGAAGGAAGACTGTGATGAGATGTTGAGGCTCATCAAAAGGAGTGAGTACAACGTTGTAGATCAGCTTCTACAGACGCCATCCAAAATCTCTATATTGTCTTTATTGATGAATTCATAACCATACTGAGAAGCTCTACAGAAGGTGTTGGATGTGGCGTATGTAGATCATGACGTCACAATAGAGCAATTCGATAGTATTGTTGCAAACATCACCGCTTGTAACAATTTGAGTTTTTGTGACGCTGATCTCCCTGAGGAGGGAACAGACCACAATCTGGCACTACACATATCTATGAGCTGCAAAGATGATGCCATGTCCAATGTGCTAGTGGAGACTGGGTTATCATTGAATGTATTTCCAAAATCCACTCTTGCAAAATTGTCATACCAGGGGCCTCCCATGAGGCAAAGTGGAGTAGTGGTTAAAGCTTTCGATGGGTCCCGTAAAACTGTGATTGGGGAGGTTGAACTCCCAGTCAAAATTGGACAAAGTGATTTCCAGATCACCTTCAAGGTCATGGATATTTACCCATCGTATAGCTATCTATTGGGCAGACCATGGATTCACGAGGCAGGCGCCGTGACATCCACCCTACACCAAAAATTGAAGTTTGTTAAAAACAAGAAGCTGGTGGTGGTAGGGGGAGAAAAGGATCTCCTGGTTAGCCATTTGTCTTCCTTTTCTTACATAGACGTTGAGGATGAAGTTGGAACTCCATTCCAAGCTTTATCTATTGCTGAGTCTGTCAAGAAAGGAACTTCTTCATTTGCGTCCTATAAAGATGCTAAGTTGGCCATTGAGCATGGTACAACTACTGGATTGGGGCAAATGATTAAGCTGGAAGACAACAAATCCCGGGCTGACATAGGGTATTCTTCTGGTGTCTTCAACAAACATGGGTTGTTCAAGAGTGGTGGATTCATCCACACTGGTCAAGATGAGGAAGCTGCTGCTATTATGGAAGAGGATGCAGAGGAAGATTCTGGCAACTTCGTCATCCCTGGAAGGCTCTGCAATAATTGGGTCGTTGTTGATGTTCCAACAGTTATCCATAAGTCAAAGTAATGTTCATTGTGTTTAAAAACCCTCCTCCCATGCCAAAAAGAGGAGTGATGACATTGTTGGCTCATAAATACAATGATATTTCATTCAATAAATTCATGTTAAATGTTTGTTTTTCCAATTATTTTCACTTTTTGCTTTTTTGCATGAAATTGGTGATCATATAAAACCCTAAAAAATAGAACAAAATCACTCTCTTCATCTGCATAATGATTTGCCTTGTTTGAATTCTAAAATCTCTTTTATATCCAAAATTATTATGCAGGTTGATCAAACCCATTGAACATACTGATCCAACACCATCTCCCAACTTTGAGTTCCCTGTATTTGAGGCGGAAGAAGATGATGTTGAAGAGATTCCTGAAGAGATTACCCGTCTACTTAAGCACGAAGAGAAGATCATTCAGCCACATCTTGAGAATCAGGAAACAGTCAACTTAGGGTCTGAAGATTGTGTGCGAGAAGTAAAGATTGGGGCACTTCTGGAAGAATCTGTTAAGAAGGGGTTGATAGAGTTGCTACGAGAATACGTCGACGTCTTTGCCTGGTCATATGAATACATGCCTGGTCTGGATACTGATATCGTGCAACATTTCCTGCCTTTGAAGCCTGAGTGCGTGCCTGTGAAGTAGAAGCTCAGAAGAACTCATCCTGATATGGCAGTGAAGATCAAAGAGGAAGTTCAGAAGAAAATTGATGCGGGGTTTCTTGTGACTTCTACATATCCTCAATGGGTGGCCAATATTGTGCCTGTGCCTAAGAAAGATGGAAAAGTCCGAATGTATGTGGACTATAGAGACTTGAATAAAGCTAGTCCGAAATATGATTTTCCTCTACCTCATATTGATATGTTTGTAGATAATACAGCTAAATTCAATGTCTTCTCATTAATGGACGGATTTTCCGGATATAATCAGATTAAGATGGCACTCGAGGATATGGAGAAGACAACATTCATCACACCTTGGGGAATATTCTGTTATCGAGTGATGCCCTTCGGTTTGAAGAACGCCGGAGCCACGTACCAACGAGCTATGACTACATTGTTTCATGATATGATGCACAAGGAGATCGAGGTATATGTTGATGATATGATCGCGAAGTCAAGAACGGAAGTTGAACATGTAGAGCACTTGTTGAAGCTTTTTCAGCGTTTGAGGAAGTTTAAGCTCCGTCTGAATCCTAACAAGTGTACATTTGGAGTCCGTTCCGGCAAGTTATTGGGCTTTATTGTCAGCGAAAGAGGTATTGAGGTTGATCCTGCGAAGGTCAAAGCAATACAAGAGATGCCTGCGCCCAAAACTGAGAAGCAAATCTGAGGTTTTCTTGGTCGCTTGAATTATATTTCCAGATTTATATCCCACATGACTGCCACATGTGCGCCGATATTCAAGCTCCTCCGGAAAGATCAGTCTCATAATTGGATCGAGGATTGCCAGAAGGCCTTTGACAGTGTCAAAGAGTATTTGTCTGAGCCTCCGATTCTGTCTCCACCTATGGAAGGGAGACCATTGATTATGTATCTGACTGTTCTTGAAGACTCAATGGGTTGTGTCCTTGGTCAGCAAGATGAATCGGGAAAGAAAGAATATGCTATTTACTACCTGAGTAAGAAGTTCACTGATTGTGAGTCTCGATACTCAATGCTTGAGAAAACATGTTGTGCTTTGGCTTGGGTTGCTAAGTGCTTACGCCAGTATATGTTGAATCATACAACTTGGTTGATATCCAAAATGGATCCAATCAAGTATATCTTTGAGAAGCCTACTTTAACTAGGAGAATCGCCCGTTGGCAGATGCTGTTGTCTGAGTATGATATTGAGTATCGAGCTCAGAAAGCTATTAAGGGTAGTATCCTGGCTGACCACTTGGCACATCAACCAATTGAGGATAATCAGTCTGTCCATTATGACTTCCCGGATGAGGAGATTTGAAGATGAAAGATTTCGATGAGCCTACACTCGATGAAGGGCCAGAACCTGGTTCCCGATGGAGCATGGTGTTTGATGGCGCTGTAAATCAATATGGAAATGGTATTGGGGCAGTGATTATTACTCCTCAGGACACACATTTTCCTTTTACAGCAAGGCTAACTTTCAAATGCACGAATAATATGGATGAGTATGAGGCATGTATTATGGGATTGGAAGAGTGTATTGATCTTAGGATCAAGCATCTTGATGTTTACGGTGATTCGGCCCTCGTTGTTAATCAGATTAAGGGTGAATGGGAGACGAATCAGCCTGGCCTCATCCCATATAGAGATTATGCGAGGAGGATTTCAACTTTCTTTACTGAGGTTGACTTCCATCATATTCCTCGAGATGAGAATCGGATGACAGATGCTCTTGCTACACTTGCTTCAATGATTGTGGTTAGACTTTGGAATGAAGTTCCCAATATCACTGTGATGCGCTTGGACAGACCAGCTCATGTATTTGCAGTAGAGGAGGTACAGGATGATAAGCCATGGTATTATGATATCAAGTGCTTTCTGCAGAGCCAGATTTACCCGCCTGGGGCATCTGTTAAAGATAAAAAGACTTTGAGGAGATTATCAGGCAGTTTCTACCTCAATGGAGAAGTGCTTTATAAGAGGAATTTTGACATGGTTCTGCTCAGATGCGTGGATAGACACGAGGCAGACTTGTTATTGACTGAGGTCCATGAGGGTTTGTTTGGTACTCATTCCAATGGACATGCCATGGCTAGAAAGATGTTGAGAGCAGGCTACTATTGGCTGACAATGGAGTCTGACTGCTGCAAATGTGTGAAGAAATGCCACAAGTGTCAGATTTAAGCGGATAAGATTCATATTCCCCCGACACTTCTGAATATGATTTCATCACCATGGCCTTTCTCCATGTGGGGAATTGACATGATTGGCATGATAGAGCCGAAAGCGTCGAACGGTCACAAATTTATTCTCGTAGCAATTGATTACTTCACCAAATGGGTCGAAGTGGCGTCATATGCAAACGTAACCAGGCAGGTGGTTGTGAAGTTTATCAAGAATCAACTCATATGCCGTTATGGTGTGCCAGATAAGATCATTACTGACAATGGATCTAACTTGAACAACAAGATGATTAAAGAGCTGTGTAGTGAGTTCAAGATTGCACATCATAATTCTTCTCCTTATAGACCCAAGATGAATGGGGATGTTGAAGCTGCTAATAAGAATATCAAGAAGATTGTCCAAAAGATGGTTGTGACGTACAAAGATTGGCATGAAATGCTGCCATTTGCTTTGCATGGATATCGTACATCTGTCCGCACTTCAACAGGGGCAACCCCTTTCTCTCTTGTTTACGCCATGGAGGCTGTGTTCCCAGTAGAGGTGGAGATCCCATAAATGAGAGTCTTGATGGAAGCCAAGTTGACTGATGCTAAATGGGTTCAGAGTCGTTATGACCAGCTGAATTTGATAGAAGAGAAGAGATTGACTGCCATGTGCCATGGTCAGTTATATCAGCGGAGGATGAAGAAAGCCTTTGATAAGCAGGTCAAGCCTCGTGTGTTTCGAGAAGGTGACCTCGTGCTCAAGAAAGTTTTGCCTTTCGCGCCCGATTCCAGGGGTAAGTGGACTCCAAACTATGGAGGTCCATATGTTGTTAAGAGAGCCTTTTCAGGCGGTGCTTTGATACTTACAACTATGGATGGGGAGGATTTCACTCGTCCTGTGAATTCAGATGCAGTCAAAAAATACTTCGCCTAAAATAAAAACAGAATAGCTTGCTAAGTTGAAAACCCGAAAGGGCGGCTTAGGCAAAAATGAGCGTATCGGTGGATTGAAAACCCGAAAGGGCGATCCAGGCAAAAGTTAGAGACATAAAAAATAAATATGTATACCGCTAGATTGAGTACCTCACCCTGGTGCAATCTAGGCAAAAATTAGGGATTTGGCAAGTAACTGCATCCTGACAAGACTTTGTTCTACAAGCTGTCATCTGTCAAAGATTCTTGCTCAATCATCGTCAACTGAAGTTTCAAATACATTGGATTCAGAGTTGGTGGAGAAATGGTCATTATGTTCAATGTAGCCCTTTTCCAATATATATCACCAATTTCAAATTTGTAAAGATCTATGGAGTCTCGCCATTTGCAGACTACCATCCCATCAAATAAATTTGAGATTTTATCCAATTCTTTACACTCTTATTTGTTTCTATTCAACAAATGTTTTGCATGTTTCAATTGAGAAATATCATCGTTTTGAATAAATAAACTTTTCATAATTTATTTTTAAACAAAGTGAACATTCACAATGACGAAAGGATATTTGGGGACGTCTTCAGTGCTCTCCTAAAGATGGTATGATTCCCAAAAAGGTAAGACATTTGTTCATGTTCCCAACTTTCTTATATCCTCTTCCTTCAGGGCCTTTGTGGTTTCCTCCCGAGCAGAGTGGTTGATGAAGATGTTTATCTTTCCTTCAGCGGAGTAATGATCCCTCCTCCGCGACAGATGTGATCTCTTCGGTAGTGCCGTATATAGGGTGGTAGCCCTGGAAACTTCTAATTTGGTGGTTGTTCCCTACAGAATTCCGTCCTCCCTTATGATAATTTCCCCAATAAAGTTGCTTCTACGGCGGATGTTATCTGTGTGTTGATCCTGTCCCCAGCTGGAATGACTGATGCTCATTCCCCTGCAGAGATTTTTGGTTCCTGGTATTTCTTGCCCCATCAGATTGGATGTCCTCCAGTAGGCCTGGCTTTCTCTCTCGAGATGTAGTACCAGATGTTTGTCCATTGATTCGTTTGTGGACCTGTTTGTGTTAAATATGTCTATTTTGCCAGCATTCATCAGGCATAAACCACGCATATATGCATAATTTTAACATTCAAATATTCATGTCGCATTATTTGCCATAAATACCTTTGTTTGATGTCTCTTGCCATTCGGTGATACATATTTCACCAAGCAGATGTTTGTGTCTGATCTCCCCATGAAGAGTCAGCCCCAAAAGCAAAAAGCGTCTATCCTTTCTTCCATATTCCCCACTGAGTTATGTCCTCGTGGATGATTGTTGTTTCTGTTTCCTCCCAACACATATATTGGGATGGAGTTCCCCCTGAGTTATATCCTCATAGGGATGAGTTTTGTTTCATTGTGTCTCTCTAGTTTGTTCCAAGATTGGCTTCTTGAGATTTTCCTTGCGCTTCCCCGTGGCTTAAATGAATGATCGCTCAGTAACCAGTAATTGTCCATCTTTTCCCCGGCGGAGTCTGCGGCCTTCTACTCTCATACTGGTAGTTATAAGTCCTATTTCTATGGTTTTCTACCCTCATATCGGTAGTTGTAAACCCCATTTTTACCCCTTTGCAGAGTTAACCTTATTTTGTTCATCCTAACCAATGACGGTTACTCTTTCGTGGTTTTCTACCCAGTATCCGGTAGATGTAATCCCCTCCTTGATGGTTATCTTTATCCAATATTCGGTATGGGTATTCCTTCACCTTTTAAGTGTATCTCCTAGTAGTCGGTGATATATCTCCCGGAATCATTGCCTTTGTCAATGTATCCCCAGCGGGTCATCTTTCATTTACCGATTTACCGGTAATGATTCTTTCTCCCTTTGATTTGGTCATCATTTTATACCTAGTATTTGGTATCCCGATGCCTTTTTCTTTCGGTTGATTTATCCTTTATTAACCCAGTAACCGGTTATGGATAATCTTCTATGCGAGTATGTTATCTACATTCTGACGGTAATAGATAATATATCTCATGCGCTCTTCAGTCGAAGTCTTTTGTTCTTCCCCAGTCGGGTAAGATTTGTATCTCCTTTACGGAGTCGAATACCCATCCTGTAATCGAGTTTGCTTTTCAGCCCTCTGTTCAGATGATGAGTGTCTTGGAAATATTCCCCAATTCACGCTTGGTCGGTCACCTATTATATGCCCAGTAACCGGTATCCCTGGTGTTCCTTCCTTTCTGCTCCCTATTATGACTTTCGTCCCCTGTGGAGTCAGATTTCCCTGAGTTGAAATACACCTTGTCAGGTCTTCCTCAGATGTTTTGGATGTTTGATATCTCTCACCCACGTACCGGTCTTAGATATTCATTCTCCCTGAGCGTGTTGTTCTCTCACCCTTATACCGGTGTTTCGATCACATGTCTCCTTGATCTTATTACCCAGTAACCGGTAATACCTCATCCTGTTTTTTCCTCAGATGAGTCCTATTTGGACATTTCTCAGTGAAGTCCCTCAGTGGATTTCCCCCCGTCTGAGTCCGGATTTTCATCCGAAGTATCCTTTGTGGATAATTTTGCTGTATTGGCATATTCCCCAATACATGCACCTTTGAGTCAGCTCGAGTCTTTCCATTGATTTATGTTCATGGAATTCTTCTCCTGCCTCTCAGAAAGTTCTAAGTCGTGACCTGCTCACGCATTTTTATTCCCTTTCTTATCCCCATTAGAGTCCCCAGAGTCTCTGTCCCATGGAGCGTATTACTCATATGGATTGACAGTCTCTCCTGATTTCTTTTCTCTTTGTGGACACATATCTCCACAGAGTATTATCTTTTGCATACATGCATTTGCATCATGAGGTCTCTTAGGGACCAAAATTCGTCTCTTTGTTATTATTTAAGCCCATTCTACCTCGTCGAGACGAAGATTTTAATCTTCACTTCTCCGGCTAGAATGACCTTAAATAGGGGCATTTGTAAGACCCTAATTTTGACCCTAAGATCCCTCATGGCATCACAACATTGCATTTACATTGCCTCAAGGATCATAAGCATCTTGGCTCCTTACCTTTGGGGTGGGATCTCTTGTGTGAGTTGGTTTGAAATCACCAAGCATGCTTGAATTCTATATTATTGCTTTTCTCATTTTATTTACTAACCAAAAGAACAAAATATATGTCACTAACATCTTTTGTTTGTAGCTTGAGCAGTCATAAGGTCTAAAGCTTCTAGCAGACCCTATGTGCATTGACATGGCCAAGAGAAGATGAAAGCAAGCATGTCAATGATTCCCAAATCTGTCATCCATCAAATATGCCTTCCAAGTATCTCAATTAATCATTTTGATCAAAGCAAATCAAAGGGTTTGAGGCTTGTTTCCCAAGGAAACCCTAATTCATTTGTTCATCAACTGTGCCTTGCTCATGAAGCAACCTCAGCCCATGGTCAAATAAAATCAAGGGGAGTTATTTAATTCATCATTTCATGCATATTTGAACTTATTTGAGTGTCCTCGATCATCAATTCATCAAGATATGTGGTTTGAACTTGAGAAGTTGATCAGTCATTTCATCTGACTATTTTGAAATGCACTGAGACCTAACTTTTTATGTGTTGGTCAAATGGAGATGACCCAAAGATAAAAAATGTTATTAAGAACCATATGAACAACTTTCATGTTCATCAAAAGTTTATTTGAAGCTTGGAAGGTCATCATCCATTCCAAGACATTATAGGTCATTTTGACTGAAACCCTAATTTTAGGTCAACTTCCCAAGGACATAACTCCTTCAATTTTTATGATCTTGAAGTGAAACCAAATGCATTGGAAAGCTTACGATGTCTAATTCAAATGTTACATTGAGAAAAAGTTCAAACTCTCAAAAGAAATAAATGTGATAATGCAAAACATTATAGGTCACTTTGGACCAAATGCATTGAAATGTGAAAAAGTCCAACTTCAAGTGCCCATAACTTCTTCATCAAAAACCCAAATGATGCAAATTTTGAGTCCGAATTTATTTTCTTGAAAATATATACAACTTTGATGTTGAAGATTTTGTCATTTGGAGGTTTCATAATTGAGGCAGAAGGGCTTGAACTTTGGCCAATTTTGAAAATTTCACATATGCATGTTTTGCACCCTACACTTCAAGTTCCATTTTCATCAATTTCCAAGGCCCAAATGGAGTTTTATTCAACATAACATTTGTTCCTTATGCAATAAGCTTTCCAACCATTACTTATAAGGTTGCATTTCAAGTATGGACATGGCATTTTCGAAGGCATGAATATGTTAGTGCATTTTTGAAAATCTATTAAGTTCACATTGCATGAGCTCAGCACACTCATTCTGCACATCCATTCTCATTCCCTTTGGCATAAGCTTGCAAATCCAAGTGGAATTGGGCCCTCCATGTGCCTGTACAGGCTCATGCATGGAGGTCATTTCCATCCATGCACATGATTTGTTCATGCAACTCAGCTTTGCTCAGCTATAAATACAATGCCATTACCTCTCATTCTTCAACCTTAAGGCGCCCCAATTGCTGCTGAACTGAAATCCTAGCCATCACTAAAGGAACTAATCCATTTTTCTTCAAATTTTTCAGATCTGAATTTTGATTTCATTGATCAATCTTCAGATCTCAAAGTTCCTAAACCTTCTCTCCTTGATCCATAGTGTCTACTGTAAGCAAAAGCATCCAAAGATCGTGACTCAAAGCCTTGCAATTCAAAGGCTTACTTCAACTGTTATTTGCTTCAAACCAGCTTGTATAGTGCTCTATTTTCTTTGTTATTGTGTGATCTGAAGTCCTCTGCATAGAGGCAACATTCCTATGCTTTCAATTTTTGAAAATCATGAAGTTCATTTGAACACCACAGGATTTCCACTTCTGATTTCTCTCAATATAGAGATCTAGAATGGAATTGAGTGGTCCAGGGGTGATGTACATCACCCCCAGCTTTCGAATGATGCCTGGATCGTGCATTTTGTTGCCATTTTAATTTCTGCAATTTTTGATGTAGCCGGAGTTTGGACGGAGAAGACGGTGGCGCTGGGCACCGTCTAGTCTCCAGATTCAATCAGGAGCGTCCATTGTGTTTTCCAGATGCAATCACACACGTCCAATGTTATGACTCTTTTAAAGGCCTGGTGTGTTTCAGTTGACCAAAGAGTATGGTGAACGCGCGCTTCTAGGCCGTATGATGATCCACGTCAATTAATGAAAGATCATCCAATGGCTCACGCTTTTTCCTTATTTCTATTTTCTGATTTTATTTTTCTTTTATTATTTTAATTCCATTTCACTTTAAATATTCATATCTTTCTCATTATTGGTCCAAAAATTATGGGACCAATTTCATTCTTCTCCTTTTAATTTCTACTTTCTAAAAATGATTTTTAATATTTTTTATTTCATCATTTAATATTTTTTAGTAATTTTCTCTTTTCTGTTTATTTTTAATTCATTTAAAATAGTTTTTGATATTCAAAAAAATACAAAAATATTTTTCTAATCTCTTTGAATGATGATAAATCTATGAAAAATATTCTCATCAATTTATTAATTGATTTGAGATTTATTTGAGATTTTAGTTCAATTAGGTTATTTTTATGCATTTTTTAATTGATTAAAAATAGTTTCTGACTTTTAAAAATGCTGAAATTTTTTGTCAAACTTTGTTTGACCTTGTTGAACTTGTGATAATTCACTTGGACTTTTCAAAGTTGATTTGAAGTGAGTTTGAAGTTTGACCTTTCTTTATTATTTTTATTCAAGTCATATTTTAATATTAAAAATGCCAAAAATATTTTATTTGTTTCTTGACTTCCAATTTTCATTTTGCTTCTGTTTTCTATTGTTTGACCTTGATCTTCTCTATCTTTGGTCAATGCTTGTTGATTATCTCATACCATTTCCATTGATGCACTTGAATTCTTCATCTTCTTCTTCTTCTTCTTCTTCTTTCTTTTTTTCCCTTTTGATCAATGAGTTAAAGATTGGTGGTTAGCATTGATACATGGAGGTTTAATCTTCCTTCATTCAAATCTAATTCATCTTGATCATGGATCAAGTGAATGGCTTTGCATTAAGGATAGGTTGCTTCCTAAATCATGCAAAGAACCTAAATCAATACAAGATCATTTCTCATCTTCTTTTTTGGCATGTCAAGTTGTTGGAGTTTGATTCACTAATCAAGACCTCTAACTTGTGTTGTTGCCTACATTATTATTGACCGGCCTCAGATAGTTGTGACTTCTACATAAGTCCAATTATGATTGCTTAACATAGCGCTAAATTTGCCTTATGGCACACTAACTATTAACACTAACCATTAACCATTAACATTTACTTCTAGCTCTTTACATTTATGCAATTTATTATTCTTGCACATATTATTCATTTGCTTTTCCCCCTTTTGCTCATTTGAGCACATGTTTATGTTAACGCAATTTGCCTTTTGCTCACTTGAGCATATAATTGTGTATGTATTATTGTGCTTGTGTTTTTTTTATTGTTGTGGACCAAATGCAAAGAAATGGACAAATGGACTTAGTTTTCTAGGACATTCCCTATGCAAAATTGGAGTAAAAGGACCTTAATGTTGAAGATGGATTAGAAGGACAAAACCTCTAAACTCACTCTTGTCCATTTTTGATTTACTTCATATAATTCTTTGATGTGTGTGCTTTTGTGCTAGGGGATCCTATGTGAGCTCAAATTGAAGAACCATTTCCATGTTCATCCAAAGTGAAAGATACAAGAAACATTGGGGGGTCTTCTAAGAGCTTGTTGATTGCTTGAGCTTACACTTATTGTGCTTGCATATTCCAAAGGATGGGAGCTACTTGGATCATCAATATGATCTCAAGAGAGGAACGCCATTTGTGGTCTTGTTTCCTATCCCTCATCTCTTGTATGATTAGGACTTTAGCCATTCTTCTTCTTCCCTCCACTCTAACCCAAGCCAAAACTTTTTGTGCAAACATTTAACACTTCTTTTCAAACATTAGAAACCTAAGCCTTATGCTTTTGATTTTCAAACCTTCTTTTCATAATACTTATTTTGAATTGAATCCTAAGTCAACTTTGACCATATTTTTGTAAATACTTTTCATTGGTAAATATAACCCATTCAAATGCTTTTGTGGTTTCAATGGCCACTCTCCTAATCAAAACTTTTTCATAACCTTTAGCTATTAGGTTTGAGTTATCCTTGAGGTAGATGTAATACTCACCTATATCCTTAGTGATGGACAATGAGTCTTCCATGCTTATTATAAGGTTAACCCCTCACTAGCATGTTGAAGTTATCCTCACATGGTGGATTTGTGGTTTTAGGTTGAGTTTTCTCCCTTGGATAACAAAAGACCTTAAGGCTTTTGGACCAATTAATTCACCAACTTGTTTTGAGATTTTTACCCCGAACTACGAGGTTTTGATCCTAATCTTTTTTAAGATGGTACGTAGGCAATGGGTTTATCCATCCAAACACAAATGTAAATAACTTGTATACTCTCTTCTCATCCCTTCAATCATGTTTGCACAAATAATTTTTCACAAAATACCAACCTTACAACAAATGTGAAAAGGGATCCCTAGGAGTACCTAGGATGTTTTGGGTGCTTAAAACCTTCCCATCGCATAACCAACCCCCTTACCCCGATCTCTGACATTTTTACTAGTTTTTGATTCGATAAAACTTTTAGGTTTTTGTTCGCTTTCTAACCATTCCTTTGGATAAATAGAAGTGCGGTGGCGACTCGACTTGTATGGTTTACCTTAGATTTAATCAATATCTCTAATGGTAACGAATACATCGCTACAAAAGGCACAATGCCTAGGTTTCTAATCTTGAAAACAATGTTAATGTTTGCACAAAAAGTTTGGCTTGGGTTAGAGTGGGGAGAAGAAGAGAAGGGCTTGGTCCTAAACATGCAAAGATGAGAGAAGAGAAATAAAACCACTTGGAGTTCCCTTCTTGAGATCGTAAAGATGATCCAAGTTGCTCCTTTCCTTTGGACTTAGCAAGCAATAAGCAATTAATTCAAGCAAGCAAGCACATAATCAATCAAGCTCCTAGGATCCTCCCATTTTGAACTTGTCTCTCTTATCTTGGATTCTCATGATAATGGTCTTTCTAATAGCTCAAGTTTGGTATCCCTATCACAAGAACACATAAATAAAAAAGTTCCACAATATAATAAAAAGAATGGACAAGAGTGAGTTTAGAATAGGGGTCCTTTCAATGTCATCTTCAAGATTAAGCACTCTAAAGGCATGAGGCTTAGTTGCTCTTCAACATATTTAGCA
Source organism: Lathyrus oleraceus (assembly GCF_024323335.1). Lineage (NCBI taxonomy): Eukaryota > Viridiplantae > Streptophyta > Magnoliopsida > Fabales > Fabaceae > Lathyrus > Lathyrus oleraceus. The sequence goes on from NC_066585.1 coordinate 436,082,767, forward strand.
TTCTAAAGGCATGAGGCCTAGTTGCTCTTGAAACTCCATTTAGCATAGGTAAGGTCCTAAATCTAAGTCCTTTCTCCATTTTGCATTGGGGTTCAAACAAATAAAAATAACACAAGCACAAGGCAATAGTATATACACAATAATGTGCTCAAGTGAGCAAAAGGCAAATTGCATAAACATAAACATGAGCTCAAGTGAGCAAAGGGCAAAGACAAATGAATTAATGAGCAAGAAATTAAATTGCATTAAAGTAAACTGCAAGAATTAAATGCTTGAATTAAAAATTAGTAATTAGTAGTTAGTGTTAGTGTGCCATAAGGCAATTTAGCGCTATGTTAAGCAATCGTAAGTGGACTAATATAGTAGTCACACCTATCTGAGGCCGGTCAATAAAACTATAGGCAACTAACACAAGTTAGAGATCATGACTAGTAAGCCAATCTCCTACAACTTGCCATGCCAAAAGAAAAGAAGAATGACCTTATATGGATTTAGGTTTTTTGCTTGACCAAGAAGAAACCTATCTTTAATGCAAAGCAATTCACTTGATCTTTGATCAAGATGAATTAGATTTGGATCAAAGAAGGTTAAGCCTCTTATATGTCAAGGCTAACCACCAATCATTAACTCATTGGTCAAGAAGAAAAAGAAGAAAAAGAAGATGGAAATGGAATGTACATAATTGGAATTCAAAAAGACATAACCAAAACACATTGATCAATCATGAATGGAATCAACATCAATCAATGGTAAACAGAAGTGAGATGAAGCTTAGAAGTCAAGAAATAACAACAATATTTTTGGTATTTTTGGGAATTAAAATAATACATGAAATAAAATGAACAAATAAAGGTCAAACTTCAAATCCAATTCAAATCAACTTGGAAAAGTCCAATTGGATCATCATAAGTCTAACATGGTCAAACAAGGTTTGACAAAAAATTTCATCATTTTTTGAAAACAGAAACTAATTTTAAACAATTAAAAATGAAGAAAAATAACATAATTGGACTAAAATCTCAAATAAATCTCAAATCAATTAAGAAATTGATGAGAATATTTTCATGGATCCATCATCATCCAAAGATGTTAAGAATTTTTTTGTGGCATTTTTGAATATCAAAAAGTATTTTAAATGAATTAAAAACAATCAGAAATGAATTAATTCACAAAAAATATTAAATGGAATCACAAAAATAATTAAAAATCATTTTTAGAAACTAAAATTTAAGACGAAAAGTTTGCAATTGGTCCCATATTTTTGTGATTCCAAATAAAGAAGTTATGAATATTTAAAATAAAATGGAATAAAGGAAAATAAAATGGAAATTCAGAAAATAGCAAAAATCCATAGCGCTTGGATTCCACTTCATTAATTGACGTGGCTGATCAAAAGGCTGGGAAACGCGCGCGCATGATGAACCTTGGTCAACAGCGAAACACATTGCATTAAATAAAGTCAATGAAACCAAGAGCCAAGATTAGATCTGGAAGAGTGAATCCAAGGGCTCAGGTTCAAACGCATGGGGATGGTGGTGTACACCACCGTCTTCTCCGGCGAGAAGGCCAGTTCCAGCCACCTGTTGCAGGTTTTCAAACCTCAACCATAGCATGCGATCTATACATCATTAGAAAGCTGGGGTGATGTACATCACCCCTGTAACCTTAATTTCCACTCAAGATCCCTATAGAGAAAGAAATCTGAGATAGAAAAATGAGGTGTTCAATCTGAACTTGTTCAATTCACAAAATTAAGATCACAAATCAATTGCCTCTCACATGAGGACTTCAGAGATGCCAACCAATACAAAAAATGTTCAATATCCAAGGAGATTCGAAGAAAAACAGTTGGAGGGAAAACCTTTGAAGTGCAGCTTGTGTGAGCTTGATCCAATCTAAATCTTCAGTGCAGCTTGATCTTGAAGTAACAAGGAAGCAAGGCTAAGGAATTTGGAAGCCAAATATCAACCAATGAAGTTGAAATTTGAGCTTGAAAAATGAAGAGAAAAATCAGAATTCCTTTAATGGAGGGTTGGGGATTCAATTGCGCAGAGCTTCAGGCGCCTTTAGGTTGGTTTTTGAAGTGAGCATAACATCCTATTTATAGCCAAGGCTGATGCAATGCAATGAAGAACTCGTGTGTGCATGAGCTTGGGTCCTCCATGCATGGACTTGTACAGGTGCATGTGAGGCCCAAACTCAATTGCATTTGAGTGCTGATGATAAAACAAATGAATTTGGATGTGCAGATGGCAATGCATTGGCTTGTGCATGGAATTTTAACATGTTATGCATAATTGAACCTAAAACTTCACCTCTTCGAAAATGCCATTTGTAAAATTGAAACATAAGCATGTGGCTAATGGTTGGAAAGGTATTGACATAAGGAACAAATGTTATATTGAATAAAAATCCATTTGGAGTTGGGAAAATATTGAAAACTGGCCATGAAGTTCAATGTACAAAACATGTATATGGAAATTTTGCCAAAATGGACCAACTTCAAGCCTTTCTGTTTCAATGATGCAAGCCTCAAATGACAAAACCTTCAACATAAAAGTTGTATATATTTTCGATACAATCAATTTGGACTTAAATTTTGAATCATTTGGATTTTTTATGAGAAAGTTATGGACACTTGAATTTGGATTTTTTCACATTTCAATGGCTTTGGTCCAAAGTGACCTATAATGTTTTGTATTATAACATGTATTTATTTTAGGATTATGAAATTTTGTAAAACATAACAAATTAAGTAGACATCTTAAACTTTCCAATGCAATTGGTACCAACTCAAAATCATAAAAAAATAAAGGAGTTAGGTCCTTGGGAAGTTGACCCAAAACTAGGGTTTCAGTCAAAATGACCTATAATGTTTTGAAATGAATGATGACCTTCAAAGTTTCAAATGAGTTTTTGATGAACATGAAAGTTGTTCGTATGGTTCTTAAGAACATTTGTGATCTTGGGGTCATCTTCATTTGACAAACACGTCAAAAGTTAGGTCTCAGTGGATTTCAAAATAGTCAGATGAATTGACTGATCAACTTCTCAAGTTCAAACTTCAAATATTGATGAATGAATGACCGAGGACACTCACATAGGCTCATATATGAATAAAATGATGAATGAAAGAAATTCGCTTGATTGTATTTTATCATAGGTTGAGGTTGCTTCATGAGCAAGGCACAGTCAATGCACAGTTGAATTAGGGTTTCCTTGGGAAACAATCCTTAAGCCCTTTGGTTTATCTTGATCAAATTGACAAATTGAGATACTTGGGAGACATATATGAAGATTGAGAGATTTGGGAACCATTGTCATGCTTGCTTTCATCTTCATCTATCCACTTCAATGGGTATAGGAGCCATCCTAGGAGCCTTGGATCACATGACTACTTAAGCTTCAAAACAAACAAAGTTAGTAACATATTTTTGTGCTTTTGGTTAGTAAACAAAATAAGAAAAGCAATAATATACAATTCAAGCATGCTTGGTGGTCTCAAACCAACTCACACAAGTGTCAACCCAAGGGTAAGGAGCCAAGATGCTATGATCCTTGAGGCAAATGCAATGAGCAATGATGCCATGAGAGATCTTAGGGTCAAAATTAGGGTCTTACAAACATATATATAACTTGATCGATCTCAATTGCATAACCTATGGACGATCGATGTAGCGCTGCTTCACCATACTAATGTCGGATTCCGAAGCATAGTCAATATCAATCATCCAAATCATACACACATGATGCCAAATTTAATTACTCGTTTATTCTTTGATTCATTCTATCTTTTAATCGTATTAATACAGAAAATACATAAAATAAACAGCTATCAGATGCATGGTTTCGTAAGTGGCTCGGATACCACTGAAGGAGAAGAGCGATCCAAAATGCAACGGAATTTAAAATTTCTCCTTTAGTGATCCTTACGAATGAGCATGATTAGTGATAAAATCTTTACCTCTTGTGGAGATTGTAACCTTTGATGCAGATCTATGGAGCATCACGAACGTTGAACGATGACAACGCCTCTACTCAGTCCACACGAACGAATTCCTTCAATCTCAGTGCTAGCTGCTACGAATGAAGGCTTTGAGTGAGAGAGAGAGAGAAACGAAATTGCAACTGCACAAATGCTTCTACACAAGGGTTCTATTTATAGAACCACTTGTGTGGGTTGCAAGCTAAAAAGCCCACTCAAGTGTATGTGGCCCATATCTTATAATATGCCAAAATCACTTAAGCGCATGGTACCCTACCATATTTTGTATTCTACTTAAGTACACCGTACCTTACGATGTTCTACAATTCACTTAAGTGCACCGTACATTACGGTATTCCTTAGTTACTCTATCTCTCATCAATCCGTCCTTTTGTGTGTGACCCTGTAGGTTTTCGCGGCATTGGCAATTATATTAAATCACACATTTAACATAATAAATAGTGAGCGATATCTAGCAACACATCACTGCTACCCATGACACGAAAATGTCATGTGATCTGGCAAATCCTTTTGTGATAATACTTATGTGTATAATTACCCTTTTGCCCTTATGTTTATATTGAACACAAGGCATAGACCGTGTCATCCTTGTCCAGTTCAATATTGGGCCCATAAACATTTATCTTGTTACGCAGGATGGGCAAATTCCATCTAAGTCACTCATGTCCCTTAGCATGCTTCGTGGAGTACCCATCAACTGTATTTATGGTCATCCAGTTACGGACAATGTTTGATCAGCAATAAGGCACTCAACTCTACATCTAGGGTCCATAGTGGTTTCAGGTCGAAGGGTGGTATACACCATTATCACCATGAGAATAACTTATGACACTTTACATAACATTCTATATAGTATTCTCATAGCGGGTCAATCCAGTGTAAATATTACTCTTAATATTCATACCTATGTTTAAGACTTGATAACTCCTTATCCATGATCCATGAGATGTGATCATCAGTCTATATACATAATAGTGTTAATGCTTTAATGTTATCCCACTTCACAATAAAGCTCGACTATGGATACTTTAAGAATAGTGTCCTTATGTTTAATGTTATCTCATGATTAAGTCACACTTGATACATTAAAAGGGCTATCTATTCTAGGGACTTTATTAGACAAACATAATAAAGAAAAAGCCTTTTTATTATTAATAAATAATTCGATACAAGTACCAAAACTATTGGCCTTTAAGGCTTACACCAACACTCTAGGGAGGAGTTGCGGGAGTTAGTGAAGATTGGTTATGTGCAGCAATGACAAATTCCATCAGCGTTGTTAACCTGGAAATCTCATTCTTAAGCTCTCTGTTCTCTTGCTCTAGATGCTCCATTATCCTTGGTTGATTAGCACGAGTATTGTATCGGTGAGTCAGCTTTACTGAAGCACAGAAGAAGAACTGATAAGACATTTGGCAGAAGAAAAACTGTTGTGCGAATGATGCATGAAATGCAACGTTTTTTATTGTTTTTTTTTTCAAGGAACATATGAAGTTTTATTTGTAAATATAATAACAATAGTAACAACTTGATTGACCATAAAAATCTCTTTTTTATTCATAAAATTTGAAAGGATTACACTGAGTACAATTTCAGAAACCACGGTACAAATACAAGAGAAAAGGAAACTAACCATCCTAAGGATCCCTTAGCAACGGTATCAGATGATCTGGATGTGGACGCGTACTTCCTTTGGATGCATCAAATCTCTGACTCACATAATGTCTTCATCTGAGCCTTCAAAAGAACAAGCTGATCAACAATCTTCTTCCAAGCACCGGAAGGCCGAGGCATGCTAGAGGAAGGTAGACCCTCTGGCTCTCTCTATCTCTTCACTGCTTGATTCTCAAGAATCTCAATAAGTGCATCCTTGTCTTTCGACTCAAGTTGCAATTCTTCATACTTTCGTCTTAAAGCATGGAACCGCTCTTCCCATATATCTCTTTCTTACTTCATCTTGGTGAGTGCATCTTCATACTCCTCTATATCTTGGTTAGGGAGAGTTAATGGCTCAGCCACAACCAAAGACATAGGTCATTCACAAGCATACAACATCTTCAGCTCCAAAGCTCTCTTCTTCACCCAAATAGTGTAAGCTTCCAAAGCTACACAAGTGCACGGGCCAAGCTCAAATCTTCCTTTCCTATGCACATTATCCCAAAAATGTATCATCCTCTACTTTAAATGTTGGGGATCTTTACCCTCTTAATATAAAAGACCTTCTAACTGAGTGTTATTAGGTTTATCTCTCAAGGGGAACCCAAGTTGACGACGAGTCAAAGCAGATTTGTAATTGATTCCTCCTTGTGTACCAATGAGAGATGCATTAGAAAATTCACCACAACTGTCAATAATATCCAAGCTACCCAATACAGAGTCATACCAAGCAATATCATCATTAATGAGGGACATAAGTCTCTGGGACCACCATAGACATTGCTTGTTCTCTAAGAAAACAAGCGTCTGAGGAAAGTGCAAAATAAACCACTTGTACAGAAGAGGAACACAACACACAATAGTCCCACCACCTTTAGAATTTCTCAAATGTAAAGAGAAATACATGTCACCCAACAGAGTAGGAACATGATTCCCAATCAGGAAGATCCTAATGGCGTTAACATTAACAAAACCGTCAATCTTAGGGAACAAAGCTAGACCATAGATGAGCAATACAAAGATGGATTCAAAAGAATCCATGCTACCAGCTTGAGCAAAGACAATAGCTTACCAACGAGGAACTCAAAAGTTAACCCAAGAATACCTCCTTTTTCACCAAATGCGCATCAATCTCAGATTTCTTCAGACGGAGAGCTTCTACTATGATATGGGATCTGAGAATCTCCTGCAATCCACTAAAAGGTACTTTGTTAGATACGGGTATACCCAAGAGATGGGCATACTCCTCTATCGTGGGTATAAGCTGATAATCAGGAAAAGTGAAGCACCGATAGAGAGGATCATAGAACTGAACCAAAACACTCAGAAGTACTTCAACCACATCAGTAGATAACACAGATAAAAGCTTCCCATGGCGTTGCTTGAAGTCCAAAGGATATAGTACAAAGGATGACAACTTCCTTAGCTCTTTCAAATCAGGACATCTGAAACTGTACTTCTTAGTGTTCATTCGTCCACAATCCATGGTATGAAAATATTTGCAAACAAGACCTCAGTTCCTTAAAATTTATTTTTCTATGATGAATGTCATGATGTGTATGAATGCATGAATGAAACAATCACAAACAAGGGATCACACACAAGGAAAACACAAACAAAGGTCAAGGGATGGATCAAGTCATCATCAACATCAATCGTCCATCTTTGTGGATTATGGTTTTCACCTTATCAACACCCAAGTTCCATTGATATTGACAAGACTTGATCGGATCAACCAAGAATCAAAGGGTTTGTTGTGAGTCATGAGCATGGAGTCAGGTTAAGAACCATCCTAAAGGAGTGTACTAAGGATAAAAACCTGTAGATCATGTTCTAATAAGTTCCCAGAGTCTTGATCCCATCTATCGAATATTATAGGTTAGGATGACTGACTCATCAACCTATAATATTCTCAAGAGAAACTCGCCTGAGTGTAGTATCACGTTGTAGCACCTCAAATTTGCACCCATCATTGTACATACATTCTCATATTAGGTCATAATATAACATGGTCCATTGCATAGAATTGCATTGTCCCATTTGCCTCAAGTGCAAGCCAATCAAGAAATTAGGTCAAACTGATCAGGAGATCAGTCAACCAAGCAAGCAAGCACAATTCTCAAGGAGCCAAGGCCCTAGGATTGGTCCAACATGTTCACATGACTTGGGGATCCATTTGAGGTGTTTTGGTCAAGGATTGGATGTTCAGAAGTCATCAGTCAATGCACAGTCAGTCAGAAACCCTAAAAGTCAACTGTTGGTCAACTGTCCATTTAATCAGTGATTTGATGATTGGAATTGGTTTGAGAGGTCTCATTCATGTCCATATAGTCCTCATATATCATGTCAAACACCATCATGGAAGAATTTGAAGCCAGATCAGAAATTTCCAAAAATGGAAACTGGACCTGTAACTGAAACTTACCAAAAATGGAAAGTCTTGATCCTCAAACTTACATCATGATACAAGCTTCAAATGAATTTTTGCCCAACATGAAAGTTGAATATCTTGTTCTCCCATTTCCAAAAAGTCCAAGAACACTCAATTCCCATGTATGGTTGGCAAGTTATGATCAATTCATTTTCAAAAATTCTTGAACTTCAAAAGGCCATATCTCTCAAACCATTTGGCCAATTTGGGTGGGGTTTTTTCCTACAAGTCACATTTGATCCCCTCTTTCCAAAAATGTAACCATCATTCCCCAAAACTTCACCAATCAAAATGCCATTTTTGAACTTGCCTTAATTAATTTCAAGTGAGTTGAATTTTGACTTTTCAAAATAATCATTCCCAACCATTTCTACCATTCAAACATGTTCTGAAATGTTGATTAAAACTTGTTGGAAGCCCATTCTTGTGCAGTACATGTAGCCATTCCCTACTTGCTTGAAAATTGGCCAAAAGTACAACTTTCAACCACTCTATCCCATATTTCCATGGACTTGGATTCAGTACCACAAAAAACAGCAGATGTACATCATTTTTCCTGCTGAATGAGAACACTAGTTGCAGCCTCAAAACACAAAAAAAACTCACTCTCTAAAAATCTCATTTTCTTGCCACTTTCAAAATCTGTCAACATTGGCCAAAGGACTGAACCTTGCCTTGCTTAATACAACATCCATTCATCCTTTGAACCTGTTTTCACCACCATTCCCCACCTGAAAGCTCACTTACACGACTGTTTTTCTTCACACATCATCCATGGCAGAACTCGGTTTAAGCATTTCCAAGGGTTGTGGAGCTACAAACCACTCACCATTCATCATTTCAAACCACTAGCTTCATCTGTTTGAGCTTATAACACACAAACAACACTGCTTCGTTGATTTCTTCAAAATCAAGTAAGAACTCGAGTCACTCTTTTCTCTAAATCATGGTATGCAATGTGTAGATCTCTTTACCCTGATCATTATGAGCTTTGAATGGTTGAAAATGGTTAAGTATTTAGCAAGTTATGTTGAAATGAAGGTTGATGATTCAAACTTGTTTTTGCATGTTACTTGATGGATAGCTCGATTTAGTGGAAACCACGGTTAGATTCGGACTGTATGTTGTTTGCTGATCATGATGTTATGTTTAATTCCCATTTCTGGGATTTTTGTTCATCATTGATGATGAACATTACTGTAGCAAACCCTAAATATGCGTTTTGTTGCCCGGAAACCATGCTGCTCGTGTTTTCCTTTTGCTGCATGCCTTGTTACTGTACCCGTGCCCCATGAGCCAATAGAAACATTTTATTCCCGTGGCCAATACGACACCGTTTGGATAAGTGACTCCCAAAATTACTGAAATGCCATCCGGTCATTTAATTATCCAAATTAATTCATTTAATTTCAATGTTTATTTCATTTTGGTTCATCATCTTACAAAAATCATAACTCACCCATTTCAAATCCAAAATTCATGAAATTTTTTTTATTGTGCTCTGCTTGACCTCTATTATTTTATCATGATTTTTGATGATTTTTTGGATGGTCGAATTTTAAATGATGCTAGGGTTTTGTTCATGTGACCAAATTTTGTACACCTTGCCAAATCATTTGTGAAATGGTGATACTTTAACCAATGGCTCCCAAATTTTTTGTGCTTAAACTAGACACACTCATGGTGATTTTGGTGTAGAGTTTGTGAATTTATCATTGCTGGTTTGTGAGATATGATTTTTTGAAGTAGGGTGTGACAATTTGTGTCACACCATTGATATGCAATTTCATGATTTTTGTTGACATGCTTCCTGACCTCCAATTGATGTGAAATTTTGCATGAACCCACTCTTGTATGTCTAGTTCACATGTGATTTTTTGTGGAATTATTTGTGGCATTTCCTAATTGTTTGAGATTTTCTCCCCTGCTTAGTCAAATGTTGACTTTTGGTGACACATGTTCCCATTTCATTTGTGAAATTCTCATACTTTATTAGATGGACACGAAATTTTACATGTGATTACTAGACATCTTAAGCTTCGCCATGGTTTTAGTCCCATTCATTTATCATACACCATCTCTGATTTATGATTTTTCTAAGTTGATGCATGTTTGGTTGACTTCTTTGAGCATGTTCAAAATTGCTTTGACTTTCTGATTTTCATTGACTGCCTTCCTCTTGTCCAAATGAGATGAAATTTGACATGCTTACCATGCTGTGGGTTGTGATTGGTCATGATTTATTTGGTGATTTTGGAAATGTTTAGGATGACTTTTGATGCAAGTCTTTCTGATTGACTTCTATGAGCTTCTGAATGCCATGCTTTGACTTCTTTTGTTCATGAAATGATGATGATGATTAATATGAATGTGAAACCAATTGGGTTTGTTTCTTGATTGTTTGAACATGATTTTGGACACTTGTCATTTGCTGTTTTGACTTTCTCATTCTCTTTTGACCCTAGGCTTGTCCTAGTGGTCCTGTTACTCACTTTTGAGCTTGTGTTTTCAGGTTGACCAACAAATGACCAATGAGACCATTTCTTTTTGATTGGGCTTGCTTAAATATCACTGTCTAACTTGTTTGTTTTGTAGGTGGCTTGGCTCACATGCCTTAAGCCTTGTGCCTTGCACATCCATTTGCTTCTGACTGACTGTTGACTTCTGTTTCCTTTTGCTTTGTTTGAGGTTGTATACTAATGTCTGCTTGACTGTTTCAGGTACTTTAGTTGCTCAGTTCCTTTTGAACTTTTGCTTTGCTTTGCTTGTATAAGCAATTTGCATTGAGGTATACTTCTAATCTTCATGTAGTCTGGAAGACCTGGCCTGTTACTTGGCCAGGCAACTGTCTGAAGTCCTCCTTAAGAGGCAATGTTTGTGGATGTTTATTTTTGTCCTTGTACAGAGTCAAAGACCTCCTAAGTGAAGAGGCAATTGGCAGAACCAAGGGATAAGCAACCTATCCCCTGCTATTCAGTGTGTCATCTGTTTTGCTCACACCACTGTGTTGATGCATTGCAGATACAAACCCAAGATCTTGTACAATTGTACAGTTGAGTCAGTTTTAAATGTGTAGAAGGGTTCCCACTTTCTGAACCCACACATTCTTGTCTTAAGCTCTCCCAGGCCAGGGATAAGAGTTGTGAAGTCTTATCTTCACTCACCTTTCATCTGCTTCACCTTAGCCCCTCAATGGCAAGGTTAAGAGCACGTTCACCCAGTTCCAGAGGTTTGTTTGTTGAGGTTGATATGACCCCTCGACTAAAACCTAACCCTTGTTTGAGCCACTTGCTTGTGTATAGTGTGTGCTACCTGTGCTTGTATGTTTGTTTGACTTGCTTCCTGTGCAAGTTAGGTTTAGTTTAGACTATCCTTGTTTGTTTTCGCCCTCGTTGCGATCCTTTCTCTCGCCCTCGTTGCGATCGAGCCTTTTCCTTTCTCTCGCCCTCGTTGCGATCGAGCCTTTTCCTTTCTCTCGCCCTCGTTGCGATCGAGACTTTCCCTTTCTCTTGCCCTAGTTGCAATCGAGACCTTTGTCCCTCCGTAGCCGAACTACGACAACTCTGATTCTCATGTTCAGATGAGATACGTAGGCACGAGATGCGATGTCTTGTCGAGTTTGATTAACAACTAACACTAATTCTTTTCTCTCGCCCTCGTTGCGATTGAGACCTCCCCTTTCTCTTGCCCTAGTTGCAATCGAGACCCTTGCTTCCTGTGCAAGTTAGGTTAGGTGTGGCTTGCTTCCTGTGCAAGTCATGTCTAGGATAGGTTGGCCCTTGTGCCAGTTAGCTAGAAACCTTAACTTAGGGACGATTTTGCATGATAACATCTAGGCTCGAGTCGTAGTCTCCCTAGTTGTGTCTCCCTCTGTTATCTGGTTAGGCTAGTCCTGTATCCCTCTGTAGGGGAACTACGTTGCCCTGATCCTCATACCAGATGAGGTACGTAGGCAGGAGATGAGCAGATCTCTCCGGGCGCCTGTGTCTTTGTTTTGTCTTGTTGTGTGCTTGGAAGCTGATGTAAGTCCATCGAGTGGCAGTTAGGTTCCAGTGTGCGTGTGTTAGGTTCGGATGCTGATGTAAGTCCAGTGATTGGCATTCGGGCTCCACGTTTGCCTTTGCCTGTGTTTGTTTGTGTGCGTGTCAGCCGAGCTACGAATGCTCTGATTCTTCTCTCATCCGAGAAGATACGTATGCATAGGATGCGACATCCTAGCGAGCATGTGTCGTTTCCCCAGTCCGAACTACTTCGACTCTGATGTCTATGCCTGATAGACTAAGTAGGCCCAGGATGCGGTATCCTGCCGAGTCAGTTTCAGTCAGTTTCTTTTGTCTCCTTCAGCCAGTGTGTGTGAGTTTGAGCAGTGTTTAGCAACCAATATTCCTTCCTTTTGTGCGTGGATCCCGTCGAGTACGACGGATGCGTAGGGGTGCTAATACCTTCCCTTCGCATAACCGACTCCCGAACCCATTCTCTTTGGTCGCGAGACCATGTTCTTTCCAGGTTTACTCTGAGCGTTTCCTTTCCCTCTTTTGGGATAAATAACGCACGGTGGCGGCTCTGTTGTTCTTGTTTTCCCGCCGGTTTTTCGCGTGATGCGACAGCTGGCGACTCTGCTGGGGAATCATAGAGAAGTTGACCTATGCTGGTCCATCTTCCCTAAGCGAGTCTCTCCTAGCGCTCTCTAGGATAGGGTTTGGTTGCTTTTGCTGTTCTTTATTGCATTCATTTATTTATTGTTTGCATTCATGTTTGCACTAATGTTTGCATTCATTCATATTCATCTGGCTGGTTGTCTGTTTCTCTCTGTTGGGGTGGGAGTTACATGAGGTAAAAGGCCCAATACCCAGGCCATGAGTGAAATCTAGGATACTTAGGAATAGAGTGATTCATGGGAAGCGGGTGGTATTGCGCCACTTAGCGGAACATTGATATCACGAGCAGTTCAGACCCTGGTGGGATATTATCGTTACATACTTCGGGTGTGTATATGATGATATTCTGCGAAAGGTTATCTATGCTGCGTTTCTCTCGACCTTACCCTGGCCTAGATGACACCCGTGAGTGGGGAGGGAATGATCATTATTACAGGTACTTGTTGGTGACTTGTTGGTGACTGGTTGGTGACTTGTGATCCTGTTGGTGACTATTGGTTCAGAAGTTTGGGGTCTCAGATGACTTTGGGTTTCAGATGAATTTGTGGTTCCGAGTTCAAGCCGAAGCTTTGATCCTGTGTTCCGAGAGACACAGCCAACCAGTCCAGTCTGCATCATTTGCATCATAGAATGTTTATTTTCAAAAAAAAATACGCAATAAAAAAAAAAGGAGAAAAGGAAAGAAAAAAAAACTAATCCCTGCATGCATATCATTTCTCAGGTACATTCCAGAGCTTGTTCACTAATAGAGATGGCAACAGTCCCAGAGTTGAAGCGGAAGACTTGTTCCTACAGCTTTCACCGTGAACCTTTGACGTCTCTGATTGAGTTGATTAACCTTATGACCAGTGGTAACCAGAAGGGGTTTGTTGACCAGTATGGAGATATTCTGACACTGTTGAAGATGGTAGTCGATCCGGTACCGTTGCAGACTCTTCTACAGTTCTACGACCCAGAGCTTCATTGTTTCACCTTTCAAGATTATCAGTTGGCGCCTACTCTTGAGGAGTATTCCATCCTGCTGAGTGTCCCGGTCCGGTATCAAGTTCCTTTCTTGGATGTGCCCAAGGAGGTTGATTTCAGAGTTATTGCCAGAGCTCTCCATTTGGGTATCAAGGAAGTCAGTGATGGTTGGAAGTCCAGTGGGGATGTTGTAGGATTGCCTTTGAAGTTTCTGTTGAGGGTAGCTAGAGAAGAAGCAGAGAAGGGAAGTTGGGAAGCCTTTCATGCTCAGTTGGCCGTCATGATCTATGGGATCGTCCTGTTTCCGAGTATGCCCAATTTTGTTGACTATGCTGCAGTCAGTATTTTCATTGGAGGAAATCCAGTTCCTACTCTGTTGGCGGACACTTACTATGCTATTCACAGTAGGCATGGTAAGGGTGGGGCTATCAGGTGTTGTCTCCCGCTTTTGCTCAGATGGTTCTTGTCTCTCCTGCCAGTCAGTGGACCTTTTGTGGATGCTCAGAGCACGCATAAGTGGACTCAGAGGGTTATGTCTCTTACTTCCTATGATATCAGGTGGCAATCTTACCGGATGGATGTGCGTAACGTCATTATGAGATGTGGAGGATTCCGTAATGTGCCACTCGTAGGGACTAGGGGTTGCATCAATTACAACCCGGTTCTTTCTCTCCGCCAGTTGGGGTTTGTGATGAAGGGAAGACCACTTGAGGCTGAGGTAGCAGAAAGTGTGTATTTTGAGAAGCAGAGTGACCCGGATAGATTGGAGCAGATAGGGAGAGCTTGGAAGTCTATTGGTGTGAAGGATGGATCTGTCTTAGGGAAGAAGTTTGCCGTTGCTATGCCCGATTACACTGATTGGGTCAGGGAGAGAGTAGAAACTTTGTTGTTACCCTACGATAGGATGGAGCCGTTGCACGAGCAACCACCTTTGATCCTTGCTGAGAGTGTGTCTGCGGAGCACTACAAGCAAGCCCTGATGGAGAATCGCCGTTTGAGAGAGAAGGAGCAAGATACCCAAATGGAGCTGTACAAAGCCAAAGCTGATAGTTTGAACTTGGCTCATCAACTCAGAGGAGTACGAGAAGAAGATGCTAGCAGACTGAGAAGCAAGAAGAGATCCTACGAGGAGATGGAGAGCATGTTAGATGCAGAACACCGGGAGTGCTTGAGGTTGCAGAGGGTTGAGGCCAGCTATCAGAAGAAGATCAGAGACTTGGAGAAGCAACTCAGAGATAAAGACATCCAGTTGAAGAAGGAAGTAGACTTGAGACAGGCATCAGAGAATCACCTTGGAGGAGAAGTGGTAGAGCTTAGACGACAACTGAAGGAGAAGATCACTCTTTTGCCAGAATGTTCAGAATGTGACCTGTTGATAGACCAGTGTCAGTACTTGAAGACTCTCATTCCGGGAGGCCGTTTGTCTTAGCTTGTATCTTTGATATGTATGTTGAGAATCACCTCCAGGCTTGTTGGATGGGATTCATTGTTGTACTCTGATTGTTTGGATTTTCTTTGTCGACTTTGCTGTATGATCCTGTTACTCATATAGATGAGGTTGTTGGTTTCACCTTGTACTCATCACTCTTGTGTATGTTGTTTCTGTGCTTCTATGTTGTTCTTGCTGCAGGTTGCCATCTTTTGAGGATGACTCAGGCTCTTTGAATGCCTGAGGAATGAACATATCATGTGCATCATACGCATCATTAGCACCATACTCATATCATTTTGCATAACAGGTGTTCTTGGTCGTGACTTCTCACTCTTGGTTCCTGTTCAGGCAGGATAGCTGATCAACGTCCGCACCGCTACTCAACAAGACTGAATCAACAGAGAGGTATGGATCAGGTTCAAGCTGAGTTGGCTGAGATGAAGGCTAACATGGCCCAGTTTATGAATATGATGCAAGGGGTTGCACAAGGTCAAGAAGAACTTCGAGCCATGGTTCAGAGACAAGAAGCTGCAATTCCACCGGTCAACCATGCTCCGCCAGAGGGAGGCCCGGTCAATGATAATAATGTTGCTGCTGCTGTACCCATCAACAACTATGCTACAGGTGATGAGTTGGGGGGTATTCGAATCAACGGTCAACCTATTGCTCCAGATGCCGCTAATGCCAGAGCAGTCCGTGCCCCGGCCCGTAATCCTGCTCCGATTGTTGACAGACAAGAGGATATGTTCACTCTGCTCAGTGAAGACGAAGATGTTCTGGGAAGGGTTGATGAGAGGGATCGTAAAGTTGATGCCCTTGCTGAGAAAATTAGAGCTATGGAATGTCAGAATTCTCTCGGTTTCGATGTTACTAATATGGGGTTGGTGGAAGGTTTGAGAATCCCTTAATAGTTCAAAGTGCCGTCCTTCGATAAATACAACGGTACTTCTTGCCCTCGCACCCATGTGCAGGCTTATTATCGAAAAATCTCTGCGTATACCGATGATGAAAAGATGTGGATGTATTTTTTCCAAGATAGTCTATCTGGGGCTTCTTTGGACTGGTACATGGAATTGAAGAGAGATTCTATCCGCTGTTGGAGGGATCTGGGTGAGGCCTTTTTGAGGCAATACAAACATAACATGGACATGGCGCCTAGCCGGACTCAGCTGCAGAGTCTATGTCAGAAATCCGGAGAGAGCTTCAAGGAGTACGCCCAGAGGTGGCGTGAACTGGCTGCTAGAGTTCAACCCCCTATGCTGGAGAGGGAGTTGACAGATATGTTTATCGGTACTCTTCAAGGTGTGTTTATGGACCGGATGGGGAGCTGCCCATTCGGTAGTTTTTCTGATGTTGTCATTTGTGGAGAGAGGACTGAGAGCTTGATTAAAACTGGGAAGATCCAAGATGCTGGTTCCTCTTCTTCTAAGAAGCCGTTTGCTGGGGCACCTCGTCGAAGAGAGGGTGAAACTAATGCTGTTCAACACCGCAGAGATCAGAACAGAATTGAATACCGTCAAGCTGCTGCAGTAACCATTCCGGCACCTCAACCTCGCCAACAACAACAACAAAGAGTTCAACAACCGCAACAACAACAACAACAACAACGTCCGTATCAGCCCAGACAGAGGATGCCTGACCGCCGTTTTGATTCGCTACCTATGTCGTACGCCGAACTGCTGCCTGAACTACTCAGGTTGGGGATGGTTGAGTTGCGTACAATGGCTCCGCCTACAGTATTGCCTCCTGGGTACGACGCCAACGTCCGTTGTGACTTTCACTCTGGGGCACCAGGGCATCATACTGAGAAGTGTCGGGCTCTCCAGCACAAGGTCCAAGATTTGATCGATGCCAAAGCAATCAACTTCGCTCCAGTGCCTAACGTCGTAAACAACCCTATGCCTCAGCATGGTGGGCATAGAGTGAACAATATTGAGGGGAAAGAAGCTGAAGATCTGGTTGTTAATGTTGATGATGTTCAGACTTCTCTGCTAGTTGTGAAGGGCCGTCTGCTAAATGGGGGTGTCTACTCGGGCTGTGATGAGGATTGTTTGGGCTGTGCAGAATCTGAGAATGGTTGCGACCAGTTAAGGACCGGTATCCAGGGTATGATGGATGAGGGTTGTTTGCAATTCAGTAGGGCTGTAAAAGATCGTGGGACAGTGTCAACTATCACCATTTACTTTAAACCAACTGAAGAACGTGGACAAAGGGTCGTTAGTGCACCTGCAACGAATGGTACCCCAGTTACCATTTCCATGCCTGTAACCATCAGTGCTCCAACTACTATCGCCGCGTCTGGAAGAAGGGCTGTTGAGAATAGTAGAGCCGTGCCGTGGAAGTATGATAATGCTCACCGCAGTTACAGAAGGGCTGAAAGTCAGACGAGACCAGTGAATCAAGCTCCAGTGACGATTGGTTTACCGAATAGAGTTCCTGCAACTGTTGGTCCGGCTGTGGATAATGTAGGGGGTCCAGGAGGTTTTACCAGAAGCGGTCGTCTGTTCGCACCGCAACCTTTGAGGGACAATAATGCTGAGGCTCTCGCCAAAGCAAAGGGTAAGCAAGTTGTGGTTGAGGAAGAGCCTGTCCAGAAGGAAGCGCCCGAGGGGTCATTTGAGAAGGACGTGGAGGAGTTTATGAAAATAATCAAGAAGAGTGACTACAAGATTGTAGATCAGTTGAATCAAACTCCGTCCAAGATTTCTATACTTTCACTGTTGTTGTGCTCTGAGGCACACCGTAACGCCTTGCTGAAGATGTTGAATCTGGCTTACGTGCCTCAGGAGATTTCTGTCAATCAACTGGAGGGTGTGATGGCCAATGTGAGCACCAGGCATGGTGTAGGATTCACCAACCTGGACTTACCGCCTGAAGGGCGGAACCATAACAAAGCCTTGCACATCACCATGGAGTGCAAGGGGGCAGTGTTGTCTCACGTTTTGGTAGACACCGGGTCGTCGCTGAATGTGCTGCCTAAGCAGATTCTGAAGAAGATTGATGCGGAAGGGTTTGTGCTTACTCCCAGTGACCTGATCGTTCGTGCTTTCGACGGCTCCAAACGTTCTGTGTGTGGGGAAGTTACCTTGCCTGTGAAGATAGGTCCCGAGGTATTCGATATCATCTTCTATGTTATGGACATCCAGCCCGCCTATAGTTGTTTATTGGGGCGTCCATGGATTCATGCAGCAGGGGCAGTCTCGTCGACTCTCCATCAAAAACTCAAGTATGTCTGGAACGGTCAGATTGTGACCGTGTGCGGTGAAGAAGAGATTCTGGTGAGTCATCTATCCTCGTTCAAGTATGTTGAGGTGGATGGCGAGATCCACGAAACCTTATGTCAGGCGTTTGAGACTGTGGCTCTTGAGAAAGTGGCGTACGCTGAGCAGAGGAAGCCAGGTGCTTCAATTACTTCTTACAAGCAGGCTAAGGAGGTTGTTGATTCTGGCAAAGCTGAAGGCTGGGGCAAGATGGTGGATTTGCCTGTCAAAGAAGACAAATTTGGCGTTGGTTACGAGCCTCTCCAAGCAGAGCAGAATGGTCAAGCGGGTCCGAGTACCTTTACCAGCGCTGGGCTGATGAATCATGGCGACGTCTCTGCAACCGGTAGTGAAGACTGTGACAGTGATTGTGATCTGGACAACTGGGTTCGCCCGTGTGCACCAGGGGGGTCTATCAACAACTGGACGGCTGAAGAAGTGGTTCAAGTTACTCTTCTGACAGAGTAATTTTCTGTTGTTTTGTCATTTTGCATGAAAATCCTACGATCTGCCCAAGGCGTAGTGATTCATTGTAGGGCCTCATCATGTTTTAATGATTATCATTAATGAAGGACATTTTTTGAAATCAAACTTTGTGATCCCTGTCTTTCTATTTTTTGTTTTCATCTTTTTTTCAAAATAATAAAAATGGCAATGTTTTTGTTTTTGTGACTTTATTGAACTCTTTTTCTAAAATAAAGCATTAAACATGCAGAAGCGATCTTATGGCATTCACTATGAACAGTTCTGTTATGGCTCAGTATGATTTCGACAATCCCATCTACCAAGCTGAAGAGGAGAGTGAGGAAGACTGTGAACTCCCTGCAGAATTGGTCAGATTGCTGAAGCAGGAGGAAAGGGTCATCCAACCTCATCAGGAGGAGTTGGAGGTTGTTAATTTGGGTACTGAGGACGCCAAAAGAGAAATCAAGATTGGGGCTGCTTTAGAGGACTCTGTCAAGAGGAGGCTGATTGAGATGCTGAGAGAATATGTGGAGATATTCGCCTGGTCATATCAAGATATGCCTGGGTTAGATACAGACATTGTGGTGCATCGATTACCTCTTAGAGAAGGATGTCCTTCGGTCAAGCAGAAGCTTCGTAGAACGAGTCCTGATATGGCAACTAAGATCAAGGAAGAGGTTCAGAAGCAGTGGGATGCAGGTTTTTTGGCTGTTACGAGTTATCCCCCATGGGTGGCCAACATCGTTCCTGTGCCGAAGAAGGATGGCAAAGTCAGAATGTGTGTCGATTACCGGGATTTGAATAGAGCGAGTCCGAAAGATGATTTCCCATTACCTCACATTGATGTATTAGTTGATAATACGGCTCAATCCTCGGTATTCTCTTTCATGGATGGTTTCTCCGGATATAATCAGATCAAGATGGCGCCAGAGGACATGGAAAAGACGACATTCATTACACCTTGGGGCACGTTCTGTTATAAGGTGATGCCATTTGGGCTAAAGAATGCTGGTGCTACCTATCAGAGGGCAATGACGACTCTCTTTCACGACATGATGCACAAAGAAATTGAAGTGTACGTAGATGATATGATTGCAAAGTCGCAGACAGAAGAGGAGCACCTGGTTAATTTGCAGAAGCTGTTTGACCGGTTGAGAAAGTTCAAGCTGAGGTTGAATCCGAACAAGTGTACGTTTGGGGTGAGATCAGGGAAGCTTTTAGGTTTCATTGTCAGTGAGAAAGGGATTGAGGTTGATCCAGCAAAAGTCAAAGCTATTCAAGAGATGCCTGAACCGAAAACGGAGAAGCAAGTCCGTGGGTTTTTAGGGAGGTTGAACTACATTGCAAGGTTCATATCTCATCTAACAGCCACGTGCGAACCAATTTTCAAACTGCTTAGAAAGAATCAGGCGATCAAGTGGAATGAGGACTATCAGAAAGCTTTTGACAAGATAAAAGAGTATTTACAGAAACCTCCAATTCTTATACCTCCAGTTCCAGGGAGACCTCTGATAATGTACCTGTCAGTGACTGAGAACTCGATGGGGTGTGTATTGGGACAACATGACGAGTCTGGTCGAAAAGAGCATGCCATATACTACCTTAGCAAAAAGTTTACCGACTGTGAAACAAGATATTCACTGCTCGAGAAAACTTGCTGTGCTTTGGCCTGGGCTGCTCGCCGACTGAGGCAGTATATGTTGAACCATACTACCTTGTTGATTTCTAAGATGGATCCAGTGAAGTACATCTTTGAGAAACCGGCTCTCACCGGGCGCGTTGCTCGTTGGCAGATGATTCTAACAGAATATGATATTCAGTACACGTCACAAAAGGCCATCAAAGGTAGTATTCTGTCAGACTACCTCGCCGAGCAACCGATTGAAGATTATCAGCCTATGATGTTTGAATTCCCTGATGAAGACATCATGTATCTGAAGATGAAAGATTGCGAAGAGCCTCTTGTCGAGGAGGGACCGGACCCGGACGACAAATGGACACTGATGTTTGATGGGGCTGTGAATATGAACGGTAATGGTGTTGGGGCAGTATTGATCAATCCTAAAGGTGCTCATATACCTTTTTCTGCTAGATTGACGTTTGACGTCACCAACAACGAAGCTGAGTATGAGGCTTGTATCATGGGGATAGAAGAAGCCATTGATCTGAGGATCAAAACTCTTGACATTTATGGAGATTCAGCTCTAGTAGTCAATCAAGTCAATGGAGATTGGAATACGAATCAGCCGCATTTGATTCCGTATAGAGATTACACCAGAAGAATACTGACGTTCTTCAAGAAGGTGAAGTTGTATCATGTCCCCCGGGATGAGAATCAAATGGCTGATGCTTTGGCAACTTTGTCTTCCATGATCAAAGTTCATTGGTGGAATCATGTGCCGCATGTTACGGTGAATCGACTTGAGAGGCCTGCGTATGTGTTTGCAGCCGAGTCTGTTGTGATTGATGAGAAGCCGTGGTATTATGACATCAAGAACTTCCTCAAGACTCAGGAGTATCCCGAAGGTGCGTCGAAGAATGACAAGAAAACCCTGAGGAGGCTAGCTGGAAGCTTCTATTTGAATCAGGATGATGTGCTGTATAAGAGAAACTTTGACATGGTCTTGCTCAGATGCGTGGACAGACCCGAGGCAGACATGTTAATGCAGGAAGTTCATGAAGGTTCCTTCGGTACTCATGCCGGCGGACATGCAATGGCTAAGAAATTGTTGAGAGCGGGTTATTACTGGATGACTATGGAATCCGATTGTTTCAAGTATGCTCGGAGGTGCCATAAGTGTCAAATTTATGCTGATAAGGTGCATGTACCACCAAGCCCTCTGAATGTCATGAATTCGCCTTGGCCGTTTGCCATGTGGGGCATTGATATGATTGGAAAGATTGAGCCTACTGCTTCGAATGGACATCGCTTCATTTTGGTAGCGATTGACTATTTCACCAAGTGGGTGGAAGCAGCTTCCTATGCTAACGTTACCAAACAAGTGGTTACCCGGTTCATCAAGAAAGAAATCATATGTCGTTATGGAGTTCCTGAGAGAATCATCACTGACAATGGTTCGAATCTCAATAACAAGATGATGAAAGAGCTTTGTAAAGATTTCAAGATTGAACATCACAATTCTTCTCCTTACAGACCGAAGATGAATGGCGCTGTAGAAGCGGCGAATAAAAATATCAAGAAGATTGTGCAGAAGATGGTCGTTACGTACAAGGATTGGCATGAGATGTTGCCTTTCGCTTTGCATGGGTACCGTACCTCAGTACGTACGTCGACCGGGGCAACCCCTTACTCCCTTGTGTATGGTATGGAAGCTGTCTTACCTGTTGAAGTGGAGATTCCTTCCCTGAGAGTTTTATTGGATGTCAAGCTGGACGAAGCCGAGTGGATTCGAACAAGGTTTAATGAGTTGAGCCTTATCGAGGAGAGACGGCTAGCAGCTGTATGTCATGGACAGTTGTATCAGAGAAGGATGAAGAGAGCCTTTGATCAGAAAGTGCGTCCTCGAAGTTATCAGATCGGTGATCTAGTTTTGAAGAGGATCCTCCCTCCCGGTGCAGATAACAGGGGCAAGTGGACTCCTAATTATGAAGGTCCGTATGTTGTGAAGAAAGTCTTCTCCGGTGGAGCCTTGATGCTTACAACTATGGATGGTGAAGATTTTCCGTCTCCTGTCAACTCAGATGTAGTCAAAAAATACTTCGCATAAATTGACCCGCTGGACAAAAAGAAAAAGAGTCCAGGCACAAATGGGCATCCCGGCGAACCAAAAAACAGAAAGGAAAGGTTCGGGCAAAAATTAGGGATAAAATGAAAAGAATCTGTACACCCGGTAAGTCGAAAACCCGCAAGGGCGGCTTAGGCAAAAATGGGTATCCCGGTGGATTGAAAACCCGAAAGGGCGATCCAGCCAAAAGAGGGATTAAAGCGAAGACTACAGTCTGAGTTGTCTGTGCTTCATCAAGCTTTGTCGTCTGCCATCTCGAAAGATGTGATCCGTCCAGTCATTCTTCTCAGAAAGCAAGGAGTTGGGAGGAAAACTGATGATCTGTGAGTTATAACAGAATTGGGAAATAGTGGATGCCGTGTTCACGTTGCCATTAGGATAGATTTTTCCTTTTGTGCGCAATTACCTCTTTCTAGGAATTGCTTCCCAATGTATTTGCCTTTTCAGGCACATTTCCAATCAATAAAAGTCGTTATTCAGATAAATAGCTCTTTGGTTTTTACTTTTACTGTTTTGTTTGCAAAAATGTCCGAATTTTTGATAAGCATTGCATATAAGAACATGAAGGCTACACAATAGCTTGCAGGATGAAACATTTGAAAATCATTTTGAATGTTGAGGACACTTGAGCGTATCTTGTCCGCGTATCCCCTGGGGGCATTGTGTTGTGCTGTTTTTCAGGTTGGCATCTGTGAGGACGTTTCCTCAGCAGCATATTTTCCCCAAGCAAGTTTGGAAGCTATCAGAGCTATGTTCCCCTGCGGAGACGTCTGTGGATAGTGCCTTCTATTCCCCAACAGATCTAAGGATTGCCTATCCCCAGCAGGCCTGTATTTGCCGATTTCCTCCCCGAGTGAGGCAGGTTCATTGAAATTTATCTCCAACATTTATCCTATCTGTGGACTGAAGGATATCCCCAGCGGAGTTTACCTTTCCCCAGCAGCAGTGCTGTTCTCCAACATGAGTGAGAAGTCGTTGCTCCCCTTGCAGAGTCTCCCCGCAGAGTTGGAATACCCGATCAGTTTTGGCTCCCCAGTCGGAGTTTTTCATCATTTTTGCATCTTGCATGTAGTGATCATTGCATCCTCAAAATGCGTAGCATTCCCATTCAATATGGAGCATTACGCCATAGAAAAATTCAAACATATGCATTCATGTGTTAACCTCACCAGACCGTATCCCCGGCAGAGGCGGATCATTTTGTTCAACATCGGTGCAACACGTCTGCTACAGTTGCTCTTAACAGCATTCAGGATTGATATCCCCATAAAGGTTTATTACCTCACCCGTTGGTGACAGAAAGTTTGTTTCTCCCCAGTGAGACCCCCAGCAAGTGGTCAACCTTGCCTTGACATATCTAAAAAGTCGTTCTTGTGATACCGGTAAGTGTCATACTAGCACTCGCTTGTGTTTCTTTTTTTGGTGTCGGTAAACACCATTGTTTCGGTGTCTGTAAACATCGGGTATTCTCCCCAGTCATCAGTAAATGTCTGGTCATCATTTTTGGTATTGGTAAACACCATTGTTTCGGTGTCTGTAAACATCGGGTTTTCTCCCCAGTCATCGGTAAATGTCTGGTCATTTTTGATGTCGGTAAACATCATCTTTCGATGTCGGTAAACATCGAGTCTTTTCTGCAGTCATCGGTGAATGTCTGATAATCCCCAGCTAGAAATCCCCAGTAGAGTCATCGGTAAATGTCCTGTCTGGTTTCCAGTTGCAAATATTTGTTTTTTCCCTTAGTAAAGTGTTCCCCAGTCATCGGTAAATGTCTGGTCTTTTTTTTGATGTCGGTAAACATCATCTTTCGATGTCGGTAAACGTCGAGTCCCATCCCAGTCATCGGTAAATGTCTGGTCATGCTTTGTTTCCTTGTTGATAAAATCAAGATCCCCAG
Source organism: Lathyrus oleraceus (assembly GCF_024323335.1). Lineage (NCBI taxonomy): Eukaryota > Viridiplantae > Streptophyta > Magnoliopsida > Fabales > Fabaceae > Lathyrus > Lathyrus oleraceus. The sequence goes on from NC_066585.1 coordinate 436,107,281, forward strand.
AAGTCGTCGGTAAACGTCTTGGCTGATTACACCACAAAGATTTTTGTTCCTCCTCAAGTGGAGACGCCATCGGTAAATGGCCCCGTTTTCTTCGATATCGGTAAATATCGGATCTCCGGTTGCAGTAGCCATCGGTAAATGGTCGAGTTGAAGTTGATATCAGTAAATGTCAAGTTTCTTTGAAACCACCATCGGTAAATGGTTTTGTTTCCTTTTACATCAGATTTGTTTCCCAACAGCCATCGGAAAATGGTCTTGCTGAAGTTGATATCGGTAAATATCAAGTTACCATCTTCTAACCATCGGTGAATGGTTTCGCCTTTCTGAAGTTGTCAATTGCAGGCGTCATCGGTAAATGACGTGGTTCTCCTTGTATCATATCCAGTAGAGTGCAAATTCTACGGTTCTTGGTATTCAATCCCTGTTTACCCTGAAAGTCTGACAGCCGTTGCTATCATCCGTTCGGGTTCCCAGCTGATTGAATAGGGGCAACTGTAGCACCTCAAATTTGCACCCATCATTGTACATACATTCTCATATTAGGTCATAACATAACATGGTCCATTGCATAGCATTGCATTGTCCCATTTGCCTCAAGTGCAAGCCAATCAAGAAATTAGGTCAAACTGATCAGGAGATCAGTCAACCAAGCAAGCAAGCACAATTCTCAAGGAGCCAAGGCCCTAGGGTTGGTCCAACATGTTCACATGACTTGGGGATCCATTTGAGGTGTTTTGGTCAAGGATTGGATGTTCAGAAGTCATCAGTCAATGCACAGTCAGTCAGAAACCCTAAAAGTCAACTGTTGGTCAACTGTCCATTTAATCAGTGATTTGATGATTGGAATTGGTTTGAGAGGTCTCATTCATGTCCATATAGTCCTCATATATCATGTCAAACACCATCATGGAAGAATTTGAAGCCAGATCAGAAATTTCCAAAAATGGAAACTGGACCTGTAACTGAAACTTACCAAAAATGGAAAGTCTTGATCCTCAAACTTACATCATGATACAAGCTTCAAATGAATTTTTGCCCAACATGAAAGTTGAAGATCTTGTTCTCCCATTTCCAAAAAGTCCAAGAACACTCAATTCCCATGTATGGTTGGCAAGTTATGATCAATTCATTTTCAGAAATTCTTGAACTTCAAAAGGCCATATCTCTCAAACCATTTGGCCAATTTGGGTGGGGTTTTTTCCTACAAGTCACATTTGATCCCCTCTTTCCAAAAATGTAACCATCATTCCCCAAAACTTCACCAATCAAAATGCCATTTTTGAACTTGCCTTAATTAATTTCAAGTGAGTTGAATTTTGACTTTTCAAAATAATCATTCCCAACCATTTCTACCATTCAAACATGTTCTGAAATGTTGATTAAAACTTGTTGGAAGCCCATTCTTGTGCAGTACATGTAGCCATTCCCTACTTGCTTGAAAATTGGCCAAAAGTACAACTTTCAACCACTCTATCCCATATTTCCATGGACTTGGATTCAGTACCACAAAAAACAGCAGATGTACATCATTTTTCCTGCTGAATGAGAACACTAGTTGCAGCCTCAAAACACAAAAAAAACTCACTCTCTAAAAATCTCATTTTCTTGCCACTTTCAAAATCTGTCAACATTGGCCAAAGGACTGAACCTTGCCTTGCTTAATACAACATCCATTCATCCTTTTGAACCTGTTTTCACCACCATTCCCCACCTGGAAGCTCACTTACACGACTGTTTTTCTTCACACATCATCCATGGCAGAACTCGGTTTAAGCATTTCCAAGGGTTGTGGAGCTACAAACCACTCACCATTCATCATTTCAAACCACTAGCTTCATCTGTTTGAGCTTATAACACACAAACAACACTGCTTCGTTGATTTCTTCAAAATCAAGTAAGAACTCGAGTCACTCTTTTCTCTAAATCATGGTATGCAATGTGTAGATCTCTTTACCCTGATCATTATGAGCTTTGAATGGTTGAAAATGGTTAAGTATTTAGCAAGTTATGTTGAAATGAAGGTTGATGATTCAAACTTGTTTTTGCATGTTACTTGATGGATAGCTCGATTTAGTGGAAACCACGGTTAGATTCGGACTGTATGTTGTTTGCTGATCATGATGTTATGTTTAATTCCCATTTCTGGGATTTTTGTTCATCATTGATGATGAACATTACTGTAGCAAACCCTAAATATGCGTTTTGTTGCCCGGAAACCATGCTGCTCGTGTTTTCCTTTTGCTGCATGCCTTGTTACTGTACCCGTGCCCCATGAGCCAATAGAAACATTTTATTCCCGTGGCCAATACGACACCGTTTGGATAAGTGACTCCCAAAATTACTGAAATGCCATCCGGTCATTTAATTATCCAAATTAATTCATTTAATTTCAATGTTTATTTCATTTTGGTTCATCATCTTACAAAAATCATAACTCACCCATTTCAAATCCAAAATTCATGAAATTTTTTTTATTGTGCTCTGCTTGACCTCTATTATTTTATCATGATTTTTGCTGATTTTTTGGATGGTCGAATTTTAAATGATGCTAGGGTTTTGTTCATGTGACCAAATTTTGTACACCTTGCCAAATCATTTGTGAAATGGTGATACTTTAACCAATGGCTCCCAAATTTTTTGTGCTTAAACTAGACACACTCATGGTGATTTTGGTGTAGAGTTTGTGAATTTATCATTGCTGGTTTGTGAGATATGATTTTTTGAAGTAGGGTGTGACAATTTGTGTCACACCATTGATATGCAATTTCATGATTTTTGTTGACATGCTTCCTGACCTCCAATTGATGTGAAATTTCGCATGAACCCACTCTTGTATGTCTAGTTCACATGTGATTTTTTGTGGAATTATTTGTGGCATTTCCTAATTGTTTGAGATTTTCTCCCCTGCTTAGTCAAATGTTGACTTTTGGTGACACATGTTCCCATTTCATTTGTGAAATTCTCATACTTTATTAGATGGACATGAAATTTTACATGTGATTACTAGACATCTTAAGCTTTGCCATGGTTTTAGTCCCATTCATTTATCATACACCATCTCTGATTTATGATTTTTCTAAGTTGATGCATGTTTGGTTGACTTCTTTGAGCATGTTCAAAATTGCTTTGACTTTCTGATTTTCATTGACTGCCTTCCTCTTGTCCAAATGAGATGAAATTTGACATGCTTACCATGCTGTGGGTTGTGATTGGTCATGATTTATTTGGTGATTTTGGAAATGTTTAGGATGACTTTTGATGCAAGTCTTTCTGATTGACTTCTATGAGCTTCTGAATGCCATGCTTTGACTTCTTTTGTTCATGAAATGATGATGATGATTAATATGAATGTGAAACCAATTGGGTTTGTTTCTTGATTGTTTGAACATGATTTTGGACACTTGTCATTTGCTGTTTTGACTTTCTCATTCTCTTTTGACCCTAGGCTTGTCCTAGTGGTCCTGTTACTCACTTTTGAGCTTGTGTTTTCAGGTTGACCAACAAATGACCAATGAGACCATTTCTTTTTGATTGGGCTTGCTTAAATATCACTGTCTAACTTGTTTGTTTTGTAGGTGGCTTGGCTCACATGCCTTAAGCCTTGTGCCTTGCACATCCATTTGCTTCTGACTGACTGTTGACTTCTGTTTCCTTTTGCTTTGTTTGAGGTTGTATACTAATGTCTGCTTGACTGTTTCAGGTACTTTAGTTGCTCAGTTCCTTGTGAACTTTTGCTTTGCTTTGCTTGTATAAGCAATTTGCATTGAGGTATACTTCTAATCTTCATGTAGTCTGGAAGACCTGGCCTGTTACTTGGCCAGGCAACTGTCTGAAGTCCTCCTTAAGAGGCAATGTTTGTGGATGTTTATTTTTGTCCTTGTACAGAGTCAAAGACCTCCTAAGTGAAGAGGCAATTGGCAGAACCAAGGGATAAGCAACCTATCCCCTGCTATTCAGTGTGTCATCTGTTTTGCTCACACCACTGTGTTGATGCATTGCAGATACAAACCCAAGATCTTGTACAATTGTACAGTTGAGTCAGTTTTAAATGTGTAGAAGGGTTCCCACTTTCTGAACCCACACATTCTTGTCTTAAGCTCTCCCAGGCCAGGGATAAGAGCTGTGAAGTCTTATCTTCACTCACCTTTCATCTGCTTCACCTTAGCCCCTCAATGGCAAGGTTAAGAGCACGTTCACCCAGTTCCAGAGGTTTGTTTGTTGAGGTTGATATGACCCCTCGACTAAAACCTAACCCTTGTTTGAGCCACTTGCTTGTGTATAGTGTGTGCTACCTGTGCTTGTATGTTTGTTTGACTTGCTTCCTGTGCAAGTTAGGTTTAGTTTAGACTATCCTTGTTTGCTTTCGCCCTCGTTGCGATCCTTTCTCTCGCCCTCGTTGCGATCGAGCCTTTTCCTTTCTCTCGCCCTCGTTGCGATCGAGCCTTTTCCTTTCTCTCGCCCTCGTTGCGATCGAGACTTTCCCTTTCTCTTGCCCTAGTTGCAATCGAGACCTTTGTCCCTCCGTAGCCGAACTACGGCAACTCTGATTCTCATGTTCAGATGAGATACGTAGGCACGAGATGCGATGTCTTGTCGAGTTTGATTAACAACTAACACTAATTCTTTTCTCTCGCCCTCGTTGCAATCGTGACCCTTGCTTCCTGTGCAGGTTAGGTTAGGTGTGGCTTGCTTCCTGTGCAAGTCATGTCTAGGATAGGTTGGCCCTTGTGCCAGTTAGCTAGAAACCTTAACTTAGGGACGATTTTGCATGATAACATCTAGGCTCGAGTCGTAGTCTCCCTAGTTGTGTCTCCCTCTGTTATCTGGTTAGGCTAGTCCTGTATCCCTCTGTAGGGGAACTACGTCGCCCTGATCCTCATACCAGATGAGGTACGTAGGCAGGAGATGAGCAGATCTCTCCGGGCGCCTGTGTCTTTGTTTTGTCTTGTTGTGTGCTTGGAAGCTGATGTAAGTCCATCGAGTGGCAGTTAGGTTCCAGTGTGCGTGTGTTAGGTTCGGATGCTGATGTAAGTCCAGTGATTGGCATTCGGGCTCCACGTTTGCCTTTGCCTGTGTTTGTTTGTGTGCGTGTCAGCCGAGCTACGAATTCTCTGATTCTTCTCTCGTCCGAGAAGATACGTATGCATAGGATGCGACATCCTAGCGAGCATGTGTCGTTTCCCCAATCCGAACTACTTCGACTCTGATGTCTATGCCTGATAGACTAAGTAGGCCCAGGATGCGGTATCCTGCCGAGTCAGTTTCAGTCAGTTTCTTTTGTCTCCTTCAGCCAGTGTGTGTGAGTTTGAGCAGTGTTTAGCAACCAATATTCCTTCCTTTTGTGCGTGGATCCCGTCGAGTACGACGGATGCGTAGGGGTGCTAATACCTTCCCTTCGCATAACCGACTCCCAAACCCATTCTCTTTGGTCGCGAGACCATGTTCTTTCCAGGTTTACTCTGAGCGTTTCCTTTCCCTCTTTTGGGATAAATAACGCACGGTGGCGGCTCTGTTGTTCTTGTTTTCCCGCCGGTTTTTCGCGTGATGCGACACACGTAATAACTGTTATCAGGTCTACACCTGAACAGTCTCTGCACTACGTCCTAAATAGGCCAAGTTGGGTTAAATGTTCTACGGTCCTCAGCTTCCCGAACCCCAAATCAGAGAAAGCAATGCCTAACCACAAATAACTTGTGTTACATTAGTAACTCTAAAAGGGTCTCCACTGAGTAGATGGGTCTCAAGCCAACTTGTTAAGGACTACTCCACACAAGTTGAACATGACTATACCATCCTCCTATCTTAATTGCACTCAAGTTCGGGTTAGAACTTATCTCGTTACTTAGAGATTACCAAGCACAACATACATATTATATCACAGAAACAAGTATACAAACATCAAATATACAAATATATACACATAAAAAAGTAGGCTAAACCCACTGAGGACTACTCCCCAGCAGAGTCGCCACTTAATTTCTCTAGCGGTAAATTCATGACCATCAAGCTATGGATAAACTTAACGTCAATAAAATCAGAGTCGCCACCACGCTTTTATTGTTTCCAAAGGAAAAGGGAAATGTACGAACAAAACCCAAAGATGAGAAGTTTTCAAATCAAAACTAATAAAATGTCAGAGATTACATGTAAGGGGGTTGGTTACACAGAGGGAAGGTGTTAGCATCCAAAGTGTCCTAGGTACTCCTAGGGAGCCCTTTTTCATGTGTGCATGTGTTTTGGTATAAAATATGTTTGAGAAAAATAGAGTGTGAAGATGAGAAAAGAATTCGTTGATTATATTTTTGTGTTTGACAAGACCTTCGGACTTGTGCCTACGTACCAATATAAAAATGAGGGATCAAAACCTCGCAGTTCGTGGTAAAAATTTCAAAGTTGGTGAATTTCTTTTAATCAAAAATTTAAATAAAAAAGGCATAAAGGGGCCAAAATTTTGAATGAGTTGTTAGTTATTTTTGTCTTTTGAAATTTTAAGTCAATATGGTTAAGTTTATTTACAAATTTGATTTAAGAAAGAGTTTGGAAATCCATTGGCCTAAGGCCAAGGTTTCTATTTAAAATAAGGTCTAAGTTTGAAATCACAAGCAGAGAATTTTTTTGAAAAGGGGGAGAGATTTTGAAATTTTAAGAAGTGAGAGGAGATGAAGAGACTACCCTAAGCATGAAATTAAAAGTTAAGAGTTGAAAAGATCTAACCAATGGGATGCAATCCAACAGACAAGAATGTCATATAGAAAACCCATTTTCCCTTTGGACTTTGAATCAAGTAATACTCAAGGAGCTATTAGCAATATCCGAACACTATGAAGATCAAAGCATCAAATAAAGATAGCCATATCAAAGAAAGCAATTCCCATAGCTAGCAGTCTTCTTTGTCTTCTCATGTATCAGATGAAATATCCCTTGATCAACTCAGAATAAAGCATCAGACATAAAATCAAAATCAATTAGCACCAAGACAAAGTAGTAGATAAATTCAAACAGAGTCCAAGGCTTGCATTAGATGAAGGCTTAGTTCATAATAACTTGGTATAAAAATGTTGGCATTGGCCAAGTCCTTTTTGCATATGGAATGTTGCCTAATCTTAAGTCCAATAGTTCATATCAAGATCAACAGTCCACCAGATACTTTTTAGGGTTTTTGTTGTTATTAAGTGTTTTAAGGTCCTAAGACCACAAAACAAAACCAAAATGCACAAACAATATATACAATCACAAGATATGGCTCAAATGAGGAAAGTGAAAATGACATAAACATAAACAAGTTAAATGGAATGTAAATGGCAATGAATGATAAATAACTTAAATTTAAATTACATGAAGTAAATGGCTTAAAAGTAAAGCAATATTAACAAGAGTTAGTCAAATGTTAGTCAAGTGTTAGTGGTGTTTTTTAATTGATTAACTCATTCTTTGGAGAACACTCAACCATCCTTTCACAAGTATGAATCCTTAAACCAAGACATCTTTCATGAGAAGGGATCAAACTTGGATAATTTAACAAGTATGCCACTAGCTCTCATGAAAGGAAAAAAGGCCAAGTTTCCACACAATACCATGAAGAATGGGAGACTTGCAATCTCACTTACTAGAATGTTATGCCATTAGGGTCAAATTTAGATCTATGTTAAGCAATCGTAATTGGACTTATGTATAAGTCACAACTATCTGAGGTCGGGCAATAAAAATTTAGGTGTTAATGCATGTTAGAGATTTGGTATGAAGAACCAAACTCCTAAAACATACCACACACTAATGAGGGAATGGGAAAGAATAGGGATGAAGATGAAGAGAGAGGAGAAGATAGAAACACAAATTGATAAAGGGAGGATTTTATCAAATCAAAACCATCCATTCATTTTGAGAGATGAAATATACATTTCATCAATCCCCTAAATCCAATGGTTTTTGATCCAACAAAAGTCAAATCAACCTTGACCAAGGCCCAAACAAATAGTCAAACATCACATGACCATAAAAATGGCTCAACATAACTTTTACACATTTTAATCAATTAAAAATCAATTTAAAAATGAATTAAAATACAATTTAATTTGGTCAAAACCTAAAATCTCTTCAAAACACCAAATAAATGGCCAAGAGATTTATCCTAGGTCAAACAAGGTCAAAGAACCTTAGACAAAAAATTTCATGATTTTGAAAAGTCGGAAGTATTTTTAAACAATTAAAAATATGCACAAAAACATTTAATTCATGAAAAATATCAAAATTAATCCAAAAAGTAATTTTAATTCAGAATATGAAAGAGAAAGATATTTAAATATATTTTGTGAAAGTCCCATTTTTTTGGATTAAAAATGAAATTAATATAAATTAAACAAAATAAAAGGGTTAAACATAAAATCATAAATTAAAATTAAAATAGAAAAAACAAGGGTCGTCACATCTCCCTTATTAATTGAGGTGGCAGATCTGATGGCCACACGCGCGCGTTCCATGGTGGACTCAAGTTAACTTGTTGTACGTGTGGTAGTCAGAAGCAACGATCCAGAGTATAACATCCAATCATGATCAGATGGCTAGGAGGTGTGCCAACGCACCATCGAAGCTAGGGCTCCGGTCATCTTCTCTGGTGACCTCCACCGGACTAGTCCAACTTCATCTCAATGGAAAATGAAAAACAAGGACACTATTTCAAAGAAAAAATGCTCAAGATCACGAATCCGGCCTCAATTTTCTCCAATTCCATGTATATAGAAAGATACAGGGTTTTGAATTTTGAGGATCATGAACTGAGTTGCTTCGATTTGACCTCAAAGCAACTCAATCTTGTTGCCTACATTGGTAGGACTTTAGCCAACCAAAAATCACAAAGAATAATGAAGAATTACGAGAGAATTGAAGAGATGAAAATTATGGAAAATCACCTTCGAGTGAACTTCAAACTTCCTTGATCTTGCTTCAATTGGCCTTGGCTTGACTTCAGAAGCTTGTAGGAGTTGAATTGGATCAAGGAAAAGCTTGGACTTTTGGAGTTTCAATCTCAAAACAGAAGGAGATTTGAAACTTGATTTTAAAAAGAAAACCTTCAAGATTATCCTCTAATGGTGAGGGTTTTGATTGCAGGTCCAAAGCTTGGGCAGGGTCTCCTTTCTGAGCCATGAGGGTCTTATTTATAGGAAATGCATTTGATTTCAACACACTTCCAAAATTGACCAAAAATAGAAATTCTCTTGCATGCTTGCATGAGTGTGTGATAGGCTCATGAAATAATATGACCAGGTCCAAAATTCCTTGTGTGCAATGTTGAGATCATGTCATGTACTCATGCAATGGAGATTAAAATGTGAATGTGAATTTCATCCAAATGAACCCTTGAAAAGAACTCATGCGCAAGTCCTCCAATTCTTGGCCAAATGAGATGATATTGGACTTTTTGGAAAGGTGAGATCAAGGGGAACAACTTTCATGTTGAAGAATTTTCCATTTGAAGCTTGGATCATGATGAGTTTTGAGGTGGAAGTTTGGAAAATCAAACATATTTGAAAATTTTCTAAGTACCAAGTCAAATGTTTACTTCTTCCACCTTGAATAACTTTTGCTATGGACTTCAAATGGAAAACTTTCCTTTATAAAAGTTTTAGCTCTTTAAAACTTATTCAATTTAGTCACATATTTGACCTCATTTCGATTTTTCATGAAGGAGTTATGCATTTTAGAAGTTGAGGAAAATCACTTGTTCAATAGTAATTACCCAAAATGACCTATAATGTTTCCTCTTGGCACATGCCCTTGAAAGTTGAATTTGAACTTATTCCAAGAACCAAAGTTGGAGAGGACAACATGATTTTGATCATGAAACCTTAATGGATTTTATCTCATAAAAATTGAGCAAGTTATGGTCCTTGTAAGTTGACCTCCTAACCAGGGTTCAGACAAAATGACATATAATCTTTCACCATAACAAATGACTTTCCAAGACAAACTAGCTCTTGACTTCAACATGAAAGTTGTTTGGAATGCCATATGGAGTAACGTTTCTCTTGGAATCATTTTCATATGACAAAAATTGTAGGAGATAGGGTCTAGGGAACCCCAGTTTTGACAAGTTGGATCCCCATGGTCCCCATGGTCTTCACATATCATTTTTATCAAGATTTCGTCGAGAGTTTGAAGCTTGTTTGCCTTGGAAGCCCTAATTCATCTGGGTATCTTGTGTGACTTCCTCAGCAAGTTTCTTCACCATTTGATCAAATATTTCAAGGTATACTTCATGTTTGTATACATGTATTTTTGACGCCATGAAATTAATAAGCAGAATAGTGTTTTCGACAAATGGAGATGCTTGCAAAAAGAAAAAAAAACTGGAAATATATACTTGAAGAGCATTTTCAACAGTTTAGTTGATAAGTGTTTTCGACACTTCGACAGATTGGTGGTTCAATATTTCGACAGAAGAAGATGTCTGCAGATGAAAAGACGTCTTTGACAAGTATGGATGATGTTATGATATTTCGACAATTCGACAAGTCTGGGGAGACGCGTCGCTTCGACGTAAAGCGGAAATTCAAATTCAAAAGAGTTATAACGTTTGGCGGAAGACGTGTGGAAGCACCTGGCGAAAGGAAGTCATGCAGAGAGCCAAGTGTCATAGTTTTAGGATTTATTCGTTAGTGACAGTTATTTTGTTTGTATATAAATAGGATAGTTGTTGTCAGAATGGTGTGTGAAAACTTGTACAAAATTCCTGCAAAATACTCAAAGTACCCGTGTGAGAGAAAAGAGTCTTATCTGGAAAATGTGCGTGTGAACAAACACCATTTATTTAAAGTTTTATCTTATAAATTTCAAAGTTCTTTACCAATTTTCCTTTACATTTACCAGTCATTTATCCTTTGCATTTACTTTATGCAATTTATTCTTCGCCATTTATTTTTCGCCATTTATCTTAGTCTTGTTAAGTTTACTTTTACTTAAGCACTTTTAGTCAATATCTTTCGTACATGAAAGACTTAGTAAACCAAATAAAGGATACAAAGGTTGTTCTAAAGAGTTACAAAGTTATTTAAATTTGCACATGTCCTAGGATTTGTATGGTTGATCCTGCAAGTAACCCAATTCAATAAGTTTTGGAAAACCAGAGGTTGTTCGCCAAAATCAATAGCGAACAAATTGGCACGCCCAGTGGGACCAGTGCAAAATCTAAAACTTAAATAATCTTTAGTCACGGTTTCTTCTTCGTTGTATGAGACTAAGAAGCGGTAAATTAGCCGTATCTGACGTAGAAAGACCTAAAAGAACGAGAGTAAGGAAAATGGTGAGTCAGCCAAATAATCCAAATAATCCTAATCCAAATGAAGCCATCCCAGTATCTAACCCTATCCCTTCGACAGGAGGAAATGTGGGATCAGTCCCTATGTCAGAGGTTGTACCTTCGTTAACAGGGTCAATACCAGCGGTTTCAATATCGCAAAATGTGCCTAGTCCGTCCATTAGGGCGCAACAAATGCCTGTTGGGACACCTCCTCCTATAGGGAATGCTTCTAGGCCTTTTGTGACAAATTCCACCATGCCTCTGTCTGGTAGGGAACAACCATTTGGAATGCCAACTTCTGTAATGGCAAATTTACACAATTCGCCGGTATTATATTCTAATTCTATGGCCAATATGTCTTCACCATTACAAGGGTCAGGATATGGCGGAAACATGAGTAGACTAAACCAACAACCACTTTACATGCCGGCAATAACAAATAATTCTGCGCAAGTAATTAGACAACAAATGGACGAGAGTAATCATGATATGGTCCAAATGTTGACACAACAAATGGGGGCGGTGTTTAATCCTCTAATACAAAACACCATCCAAACAAACCAATTGTTGGCAGCGCAAATGACGCGCATTGCTGACTTTTTTGGGGTCCCTCAAACTCGACACAGAGAACAAGTGGTTCAGGACCCAGTGGTGGCGGTCCAAGAAGAGCCTACAATAAATCAAATACCTTTAGATAATCCTCAGGAAAACGTCAGAAACCAAGAGGAAGTAGTCGAACAGCCTCGTGTCGAAATTCCTGTTCCACAAGAGCCTAGAAGGATAGTAGTCCAGAGAGGCCAAGACGCTGATGTTGTGTTGCAACAGCGAATCCGATATAATAACTTTCCTGCCGAAAACAATTTAGCGGCCATGGTCGAAACGATAATGGCACAAAATGGGGTAAACGTAGGATTACAAAGGCCCAATTACGCTTCCCCACAGTCGGAATATATTCTGCAAGAAGAATTGCCCCCAAGATGGAAAGTTCCTAAGTTCACCAAATTCTCAGGGGATACTAGTGAATCCACCATAGAACATGTAGCACGTTATCTGATTGAAGCAGGAGAGATAGCCCATAATGAAAATTTGAAAATAAAATACTTTCCTAGTTCCTTGATGAAAAACGCGTTTACTTGGTTTACATCCTTGCCTGCAAACTCAGTGTATACGTGGACCAAATTAGAGAGGTTATTCCATGAACAATTTTACATGGGACAAACCAAAATAAGTCTGAAGGAATTAGCCAGTGTTAAGAGAAAATACTCAGAACCAATAGATGATTATTTAAATAAGTTCAGGTTGCTAAAGGCTAGGTGTTTCACTCGGGTGCCAGAACATGAGTTAGTCGAAATGGCCGCAGGGGGTCTAGATTATTCTATAAGAAAGAAACTAGACACTCGGTATTTAAGGGATATGGCGCAATTAGCAGATAGGGTGAGACAAGTCGAAAGGTTAAGGGATGAAAAATTTAGAGCAAATAAAAAAAAAGGATGGCCTATGTAGGGGTATGTCAAGATGATGAATACGACGAAAACGAACCAAGTAACTTCGATGAACAAGAGATTGACTTAGCAGAACTGAAGCAAGGCCCACCATATTCGTGTAAAGTACTAACTCCGTCGAACGGAAATCCAGTCGAAACCAATGATAAGTTTCCTAAAAGAACTTATACGTTCGACATCACCAAATGTGACGAGATTTTTGACTTATTGGTTAAAGATGGTCAATTAATAAAACCACCAGATGCTAAAGAACCGCCTGTGGAACACCAGAAAAAGAGAGGTTTTTGTAAATACCATAACTTTCTGGGCCATAAAGCGTCTCGGTGTTTCCTTTTCAGGGATCTCGTTCAAAATGCTATCTGTGACGGAAGGCTAAAGTTTGGTGATAAGCCAAAACAACAGATGAGGATTGATTCGAATCCCATGCAGCCAGTCGAAGCCCATTATGCTGAACCATCCATTGTGAATATGGTGGAGATCGAAGTTGCTTTTGACGGTAGTTTTGAAATGGTGGAAGCTGCTGGAGGTTTCGACATTAATATCAACATGGTTGAGATTGCTGATGATCTTACAAACTAGAACAAAGTTGAAGTTACTGAAGGCTTTGACGACCAGAAAAAGATGGAAACTACTGAAGGTTTCGACAAAAAGGACAATGACAATATTACTGAAGATGTTGTAGATCGACAAGGAGCAAATTGGGATTGCTTGAGACAGCCAAGTGGGAAGTACGATTATCTCGCGAAATACATTGCGCCTGCAAGTTCTCATATCGACATCAACGCAATCCAACCAACCGGGTGGGGGGATTTACCTTTGAGCAACAATGAAAAAACAACTGAGACAACTAACAATCTCCCTATCATCAAAAAGAAGGTTACTGAAGACCTCACTATTGAAAACAAGGCTACTGAAGGCCTTGATCCTGACCAAATGAGGATAGGTGATGTCGCAAACTGCATCAACATTATGGGACCTTTCAATAAAGAGGTCACAGGAATCAAAGCAGAAGTTGTGGATGGTCCTATGAAGCCTGTGACCGGTGGAATCCTACGTAGGGTAATGGAGGACCCCAAAAGAAATTCGAACAAATGTTGCTGCAAACATTGTCCCAGGAACATATCTTGGTGTTGCTGCCCAGAAAAGGAGTTTGACCAGATACAAAGAAATGGTGAAGTCGAAGAAGAAAGACTTATTAAAAAATGAACAAATTAAGCATTGCTGACGGACGGAATGTTGGGGTGAATATGGTGGAAGTGTCTCAGAGAAACCAGGCAGAAGTGGATGAAGATCGCAGTCGAGAGGAGTACCAAAGGCTGGCATATCCTAAAGAAGAGGAAAATCTAGTGGAATTCATCAAGAGGTGCCAAAAGATGAGGACTGAAGTGATGTTATGCCCACGTTGCAGTGCAATCTTCGACAGGAAGGCAACAACCAATCTGGAAGCAGTGGATAAAGCCAGAAGAAAAGAAAATTGGGGGACAACAGGATATGATCCAAGAAAAAGTGATCATCACCAATGGAGGCGCGGAGAAAGACACCATAGCACTTACAAACCATTCAACAAAGCAACGGATGACAAATGGGTTCAACCCATTAGAGATGCTCAAGGATAGAAAAAATGGAGAAATTTTGAAGTTCAGAGAGGCACTTCAATGGAAGGTAAGAAGGAGGTGGAGAAGCACAAGCCGAGACCATATCCTTCAGAAAACTACAAAGGAAAAAATCCTATGTCAAGATCCCAATGGAGAAGATTTCAGAGGCAGAAGAGGGCAGAAAAAGAAGCTGCAGAAAAAAGTGTGATTGGAAAAGATGATGACAGCAAAGATAAAGAAGAATCCAGTGACAATGCTCAGATAGTAAACAGAGAGGAGCCCTCCCACCAGATCAATCCTGGTAGCGTGGTCGAACCAGTGGTGTCCAAAGAGAAGGTGCAAGAAGACGACGAAATAACTGACAACTTCGAATCTGACTCAGAAGCGTCCTTTAATGTGATCTGCAATGTGGTTTATGTCCTCCCTAAAGATTATGATAGAATCATGGAGGTCGAAGACGAGGAAGATGAGATGGAAGAGGAAGCAATGGTACATATGCCCGTTTGCTACTACGTCATGAACAATGGTTGCATCGAAGAACAGAATGCTTTCTTCGAAAGGCCAGATGATCCCATGAAGGCACATTTAAAGCCATTGTTCATAAAAGGAAAGGTTGAGAATGTTGGTGTAAACAAGATACTGGTAAATGGCGGAGAAGCAGTAAATTTGATGCCTCATTTCATGCTAAAGAAGATTGGGAAGGATAATTCAGACGCAAAATCTCACAACATGGTGTTGTCGAACTATGAATGAAAAGTAGGAACCAGTATGGGCGTTATCCAGGTGGATTTGACTGTTGGAACCATAACAAGGCCAACAATGTTCATGGTCATTGCTTCAAGGGCGAATTACAACTTACTACTTGGAAGGGAGTGGATTCATGGTGTAGGAGTCGTACCTTCTTCAATACATCAGCGAATAGCCATCTGAAGACCTGACGGGATTGTCGAAAACATTGAAGCTGATCAAAGTTATTTCATGACAGAAGTGAACAATGTCAACAGTCGAAGTTTCGACAAGAACCTGGCTCACATACCTCCGTGCAGCCCAGCCGAGTTCGACCTAAAAGCAACAGACAACGCCTACTGCTCCATGTACCTTCATCCTACACATGGTTTTCAGTGGGACAAAGAAGTAATTGGCGAATCAAACTACATGTGGGGAACTACTCATATAGCGCCAACAGGATGGGGAAGCGAATTTGATGATGATGAGTAAAGAATCAACGCTCGAAAGAATTACGGCTTACATAGCCGAAAACAAACTCAAAGAGGCCCTTGAGGCCGAAGTAAAATATATGGCTGTCGAAGCCAACAAAGAAAATTCCAATGAACAATGTCCCCAAAGAGACGTTGCAGAAGATTATGATAACAACCAGATGGGCGAATGGCAACACCAAAAGCTTGACGCCATTTATGATGACGAACCTCTGGGGTTCGAAAAAGATCCAGTGTCAACTAACGTGAAGATGGTGGCGCAGGATCCATTAGAAGAAATAAATTTAGGACTGGGGGCAGAAAGTAGACCAACCTACATAAGCGCAAAGATGGACCCCCAGTTCAAAGTCGAAATAGTCCAGTTGCTGAAAGAGTTCAAAGACTGCTTCGCATGGGATTACGACGAGATGCCTGGTTTAGATAGAAGTTTGGTCGAATTGCAGCTGCCAATAATGGAAGGAAAGAAGCCAGTAAAGCAGACTCCAAGACGCTTCGCACCAGAGATTCTGTCGAAAATAAAAGAAGAGGTCGAAAGACTTCTAAAATGCAAGTTCATCCGCACAACCAGGTATGTCGAATGGATTGCAAATATAGATCCTGTAATTAAGAAAAATGGCAAATTTAGGGTATGCATTGATTTTCGAGACTTAAATTCAGCTACCCCAAAGGATGAATATCCTATGCCAGTGGCAGAAATGCTTATAGATTCTGCAGCAGGCCACGAGTATTTAAGTATGCTAGATGGATACTCTGGCTATAATCAAATTTTTATTGTTGAAGAAGATGTTTCTAAAACAGCTTTCCGTTGTCCTGGAGCAATAGGAACGTACGAATGGGTAGTAATGCCCTTTGGTTTAAAAAATGCTGGAGCAACTTACCAACGGGCTATAAATTCCATTTTTCATGACTTTATTAAACTTCCTTGCAAGTGTACATTGATGATATTGTGATCAAGTATGTTTCAGGGAAAAGTCATATAGACCATCTTCGACAATCCTTTGAAAGGATGAGGAAGTTTGGTTTAAAAATGAATCCCCTTAAATGTGCTTTTGGTGTGTAGGCGGGTGATTTCTTAGGTTTTTTGGTCCACAAGAAGGGGATCGAAATAAATGAAAACAAAGCCAAAGCCATAATGGAGGCAAAAACGTCATCAACGAAAAAGGGGTTGCAGTCTCTGCTGGGGAAAATCAACTTTGTCAGAAGGTTTATCTCCAACCTTAGTGGAAAAACCCAAGCCTTCTCTCCTCTACTTCGACTAAAGAAGGAAGACTTTGCATGGGGGCAAGAACAACAAGCTGCCTTTGACAAAATCAAGGAATACCTGGCTAGTCCTCCAATTCTAATATCTCCTTGTAGAAAAAGAAGTATGCGATTGTACATTTCGGCATCAGACAAAACATTAGGAAGTATGATGTGCCAAGAAGATGAGAATGGCGTCGAAAGGGCCATCTATTATCTCAGTAGAGTCCTAAATGATGCTGAAACTAGATATAGTATTATAGAAAAACTATGTTTATGTGTATATTTTTCTTGTATGAAATTAAAGCATTATATAAAGCCTGTTGATGTGTACATTTCTTCTCATTTCGACGTAATAAAATATATGTTATCTAAATCTATTTTACATAGTCGAATCGGAAAATGGGCTTTAGCATTGACAGAATATTCCTTAAAATATTTGCCTTTAAAGACTGTGAAAGGACAAGTGGTTGCTGATTTTATAGCTGACCACTCTATAGATGAAAATGTAGAGTATGTCGAATTAGAACCATGGAAACTGTATTTCGACGGTTCCAGTCATAAGAATGGAACTGGTGTTGGGATGTTGATTATTTCTCCTGACAGAATTCCAACAAAATTCAAGTACAAAGTTGAAAGTCTGTGTTCAAATAATGAAGCAGAATATGAAGCTTTGATTGCTGGACTTGAAATATTGTTGAAATTAGGGGCAACAAGAGTCGAAATAATGGGTGACTCTGAACTGGTGATAAAGCAGTTGACTAAAGAATATAAATGTGTGAAAGAAAATTTAATCATGTACTTTGTAATAGCCAATAGACTTCTCAAGGAATTCGATAATGTGGCCTTTAGGCACATTCCCAGGGTGGAGAATCAAGAGGCAAATGACCTTGCTCAACTTGCGTATGGATACAAAGTGTCAAAGGAAAAGTTAGAAAAGGCTATTGAAGTCAGAGGAAGAGTCATATCTACCAAATTGTCCCCATCAGATTTGGAGTCAATAAGATTAGGATATGGTGACGAAGAAAATTTTGAGATATTCAATATAGATGATTCAGGAATTGAAGACTGGAGAAAGCCCATCAAGGATTATCTACAAGACCCAAATCAGAAAGCCGAAAGAAAGGTAAAATACAGAGCTTTAAGTTATGTACTTTTTGGAAACGAATTGTTCAAAAAGACTGTAGAAGGAGTCTTGTTGAAATGCTTAGGTGAAGATGAAGCTTACATAGCTTTGTTGAATGTGCACAGTGGAACGTGTGGCGCACACCAAGCAGGTCATAAAATGAAATGGTTATTATTTCGACAAGGAATGTATTGGCCAACAATGCTGAAGGACTGTGTCGAATTTGCAAAAGGTTGTCAGGAATGTCAAGTACATGCAGGCATACCACATGTTCCTGAAAGTGAATTGCATTCAATTATAAAGCCTTGGCCATTTAGAGGTTGGGCTTTAGACTTGATTGGTGAAATTCGACCAGCCTCTTCAAAAGGGCAAAAGTACATTTTGGTTGGAATAAACTATTTTACTAAGTGGATTGAAGCCATACCATTGGTAAATGTGGATCAAGAAGCAGTTATAGATTTCATCCAAAAGCACATAATTTATAGATTTGGGATACCAGAAACAATAACAACAGATCAAGGATCTGTGTTCACTGGTAAAAATATGCAGAAATTTGCACAAGAAACAGGATTTAAACTCCTTACTTCGACACCTTACTATGCTCAAGCCAATGGACAAGTTGAAGCAGTCAACAAGGTAGTGATAAATTTGATCAAAAAACATGTGGGGAGAAAACCTAAAAACTGGCATAAAACTTTAGGTCAAGTTTTGTGGGCTTGTCGAACATCTCCAAAAGAAGCAACGAATTCGACTCCATTTAAGTTTACCTATGGACATGATGCAGTTTTACCAGTCGAAGTATATTTGCAATCAGTTAGAGTTCAAAGGCATCATGAAATCCCATCAGATATATATTGGAGTTTGATGATGGACGAATTAGTTGATTTAGACGAAGAAAGGTTGCGTGCGCTGGATCTAATAAAGAGACAAAAAGAAAGAGTCGAAAAGTTTTACAATAAGAAAGTAAAATTCAAGACCTTTTTAATTGGTGATCTTGTTTGGAAAGTAATCCTTCCTATGGATCGAAAAGATAGATTAATGGGAAAATGGTCTCCTAAGTGGGAAGGACCTTTCCAGATTTTGAAAAGTTTTTCAAATGGTGCGTATGAGATTGAAGAGATAGGAAAAGACGAGAGAATCTTAAAGATAAATGGCAAGTATTTGAAAAAATATAAGCCAATATTACAAGAAGTAAAAATAGCAGTAGAATAATTGTGAAAATAATTGTGATAGCTTTGCCAAACAAAAATGGCACCAAAGTTATTACAAAGAAAGCCTCAAAGGGTTGAGAATTGTTAAACTAATTCGACTACAATTTGATACTAGCAAAAGCTTCCTTCAATGTGGCAAATTTCTTTTTCTGAAACTGGAGTCGATGATCACAAAGACTTATGTGGGTAGAGAGAGTCTCAATCTCTTGACTAAGTTGTTGAGCCCTTTCTGCATGTCGAATACCCACCTTCAGTTCGTCGTCAATCTCATTTTGCTTAGGTTGCTGTATGGATGCTCTGCGCTTTTTCTCTTGGGAGATTTTTTCTTGAAGAACAGCTATTTGTTTCTCCCATTTCTGGATATTATCATCACAAGCAGCAACTTCTTTGATATAAGTTTCAGAAAGCTGTTGTAGCTTTGAAACTTCGTCAATCGAAGTAGCAACAGCATCCCATTCAGCAACTTGAGTCTCGGATTTTGTGGAGATTTGCTAGGAGAGATCTCTTTGACGATGAAGGTCTGCAGTCGCCAAGTCAATGAGGGTCATCAGCTCCATCACAAAATTACCAACCTCAGCAGAAGTTTCCAAGACGCTTATTTGTTTCAAAATCTTCTTGAGTTCAATATGAGCAGTGGCGCTTTCTTCTAAAACTTTGAACAAATCAACATCAAGGATTTTCGTCTTAATCTTGGTCAAGATGTTGTCAAGAGATTGCGCTTCAGAAGTGGCACCAGAGGTAGTCGAACTGCTTTGCGAAGAATTTTGAAAATTGTGACGAGCGCTAAGCATGGCCTTCAGATATTCTAAGGGTTTCTGCACCTTGAGACTCTCAAGCTCTTCGCGAGAGAACCAGTCGAACCAGTTGATATGGCACTTCCTTTGGTCTGGTCAGGAGCGGGTTGAGTGCTTCGCCCTAAAGTTTGCCCAACATCTGGTTATTTCGACTGGTCATCCTCATATTTAGCAGTTTCTTCTTCATGGTCATCTTCGACCCCAGTTTCCATGTCAGTGTCATCGCCCTTATTTGCAGCATTTAATCCTGGATGAGGAGGAGAATCGTCTTCAGAAGCTTCACTCATTGTAGCGTCGAATTCTGCTACAGTCTGCCTGTCATGATCATTTTTGGGGATATCTTCTTCTTGGAATGTCTCTTCCAGAGTTTTCTCAGGTTCAGGATTAATTTTTGTCTGCGCCATCTCCATTGTTGATCCTTTTGTCGAATCCTTCGGAGAAGTGGATGTCGAGCTGACAGTTTTGAGAGCAGAACCACTATCAGGTTTTGGTTTGTTTTTATCTGTAGGTTTTCCTTCGACAGCCAATTGTTTCTAAAAATAATTCTAAGTTAGAAGAAAGAAATGCAATGAAGATGAACATAGATAGTCGAAATAAGGATTTACCTCGGGAATCTCAGTATTAAAACTAGATTTCCCACTCTCTGTATCCTTCGACTGAAGTTTGGCAGTTGGAGTACTTGAAGAATCCTTTTTAGCTGACTTAATAATGGATCTTTAGGAAGAGACCCTCTTGTTTTTTGTTTTCTTCTGAGGAGGGGGGTTTGGCTCTGGAGATTCATCACCAGATTCTTCATTGGGAACTTTCTCCTCTTCTTTCTCCTCTTCTTTCTTTCTTTTTTGGACTGGTGGGGGCTTTCGACTTACCTAGTCATGCAAACCAAAGCCGGTTAATTTCTTAAAAGGAAAAAGAGTAAATGAAAAGGGTGAGGTTTGTACCTTTGTCGAAGGTTTCTTAGCAGCACTTGGTGACGCTTCAACGGAAGCTTTCTTGGTAGGGATCTTTACGGCTAAGGAAAGAAAGGAAAATTAGAAACAAATATAAGAAATACATGATAATACAGTTAGAATAACAAAAGAAAAATCGTGTTTTCTGTTAACACCTTCAAGAATGGGACTTTCCACGCGAACATGTTCTATTCCAATATGAAGGTGTGCTTGGTAATCGTCCAGATGATACTTAGTCGGAACCACACGCTCAGCAGGTTTTTTGTAATGTTGACGAAGAAGTTTCATATAGTCCCCACAAACGAACCAATCTGGAAATGGAGGGCTTAATGCCACGCCAAACTCAGCAGTTGGTAGAGGAGGAAATTTTGGTGGATGACAGCTGAAAGCCAGGTCATAACGTGCTTCTGGTCGAACATGTGAAGGCAATGACAATTTTTCAAACCTCTCCGTAAATTTATGTTTTAAAATTACTGATGCTTCGCGTATGGTTCGACTAAGATCATCAGGTCTGTACACGGTTTCAAAATATTTTTGAAATTTTTGTATTTCTTTAATGTGTCTTTGAATACCTTTTTTGGTCCGATCCTGCACGAAAGCAAAAGCATTTGTTAAATGTGTGGTGAAGGCTGCTACGTCAAAAAATCTGGTAGAATAATAATCCTTCCACCACTCATCAAACTCAGGAGTACAGAGAAAAGATGGTCGAAAGATCACTGGTCGAATATCAAGAGAATCATCAGTTAGCTTCTTCGACAGCTCTTTGCTCTTATCTTCATTATGAAGGGAGTTGTAAAAAATGATAAATCCTTTCTTTGGGAAGATGGGTCGAGGTTTTATTTGGATCAAGCCAAACTGTCTAGCAACGAGATTGAGTTGATAGACTATCAAAGCTATTTGGGTTTTGGTTACGTTATGATGGGAAAAAAGGAGCCTGGGGGTTAAAAATGATTCCCAAACATCCAAAAATATATTCTCATCCTTCTGTATTTCCAAGGGCAGTTGTTGGGTAAACCATTCAGGTCCAATTTTTCTACTAGCAAAGGGTGCCATGGTCAAAGTAAAATGATACCTTTTGGCAAACATCATGACATAACCGTTGAAAGCTTGTCGAAGGCTAATTCCTCCATCAGTTGGCGTTAGTTGCACCAACCTAGGCCATTCGACAGTCCTGTCCTTCACTTTTTCTTCGTTCACTTCGTGTTTTACAGGAAGAGAAGCTTCAAAGGTGGCATTGAGCCATAATTGTAAAATCCAGAAAGGTCCTGACAAATTGATTTTACCTTTGTCTTTGATGCTTTTCAAAAAATTTACACTCTCACTCAAGGATTCATAAAGATTCGCCAAAATCATTTCACTTAAGCATAGTTTGGTTCCTGCGTGAAGCTGATTGGCCATAGTAATGAATCTTTTGGCAACTTGGAGGGAACGGGAGCAAAACACATATTTTGTTAGCCACAGAGTCAAAAAGGCTATATGTTCGACATCTGAGACTTCTGTGGTATCCTTGTCATGATAATGAGACATGAATAAAGAGTATGGAGCAAAGCTAGCGTCGAAAGCTATAGAATCTTCATTTAGGTTGGTGGGGTCGAAATCTATCCCATTGGGGCGAAGGCCAACGATGGCTGCTGCGTCGAAGAGAGTGGGTGTGACCATCCCACAAGGAAGGTGAAAAGTGTTATAGGTACTGTCCCAAAAATAGAGGGAAGCTAAAAGCATATTGGGGCAAATGTTGGGTCCTACTCTCGACAGTTGAATGAGGTCGAAAATACCTATTTCCTTCCAGAAATCTCCTTTAATCTTTTCAACCTTATCTAGCCATGATAAATAGTCTGAAGGGTCTTTCGACCATGGACAAGTTCTAAAGATCCTAGCATAATTCAAATAAGTTAAATTCAACTCTCCATCATCAGTCGAACTTTGTGGGTCAATTTGTTCTACAGTTTTCTCTTGAGGTTGAGGTTTTACTCCAGCACCTATGGGTTTGGTACGGAAATAGGTGGGAAAAAATTCTCTTAGACGATCTGGTTTAATATCTGGATTGGGGAGTGGACCTAACATAGCGTGACAAATACCAGAAACAAGAACAGGAATTAATACCTGGGATTTGTAGATACATTCCTTCTCTCTCTCATTGGGAGGTTCAGGAACGTATTGTTGGTTTCCAACAATCATTGGTCCATTGAACTCGTGCGCTGGATGAAGAGTTGAATCTTGGGTCTTCTTGGAGTGTTTGCTGCTGGAAGATTTTGGAGGAGCCATTGTTGAGAAGAACAAAGAAATTTTTTCAGGAAAGTTGAAAGTATGAAAATGGGTATGAAGAAGAAAGTTTGAAGCGTAAAAAAGTGTCAGAGAAAATAGGTTGTGAGTATTTATAAGGGAAGATGATAAAAATGTTTGAGTTTTTGATGATAATCGTGGGACACGTGGCTAAATCACAACGGTGGTGATGAAGATGTGGAAGTTGAAAAAGGCCATGATGTTAGGTTTAGGAAATGATGGGGGTAAGGTCTAAACGTGGACTAGACATGACGTTTTTTGAAAAAGTGTAATGATGAATCTGTTTGAGAACTTGAGATTATAAAAGCTTGGAAATAGTGGAATTAAATGACATGGCATCGAAATATTGGTTGAGAACAAATGATTGTTTCTCCAGAGTAGTCGAAACATCTTTGTTGGGGGGCAATTTGTATACATGTATTTTTGACGCCATGAAATTAATAAGCAGAATAGTGTTTTCGACAAATGGAGATGCTTACAAAAAGAAAAAAAAACTGGAAATATATACTTGAAGAGCATTTTCAACAGTTTAGTTGATAAGTGTTTTCGACACTTCGACAGATTGGTGGTTCGATATTTCGACAGAAGAAGATGTCTGCAGATGAAAAGACGTCTTTGACAAGTATGGATGATGTTATGATATTTCGACAATTCGACAAGTCTGAGGAGACGCGTCGCTTCGACGTAAAGCGGAAATTCAAATTCAAAAGAGTTATAACGTTTGGCGGAAGACGCGTGGAAGCACCTGGCGAAAGGAAGTCATGCAGAGAGCCAAGTGTCATAGTTTTAGGATTTATTCGTTAGTGACAGTTATTTTGTTTGTATATAAATAGGATAGTTGTTATCAGAATGGTGTGTGAAAACTTGTACAAAATTCCTGCAAAATACTCAAAGTACCCGTGTGAGAGAAAAGAGTCTTATCTAGAAAATGTACGTGTGAACAAACACCATTTCTTTAAAGTTTTATCTTATAAATTTCAAAGTTCTTTACCAATTTTCCTTTACATTTACCAGTCATTTATCCTTTGCATTTACTTTATGCAATTTATTCTTCGCCATTTATTTTTCGCCATTTATCTTAGTCTTGTTAAGTTTACTTTTACTTAAGCACTTTTAGTCAATATCTTTCGTACATGAAAGACTTAGTAAACCAAATAAAGGATACAAAGGTTGTTCTAAAGAGTTACAAAGTTATTTAAATTTGCACATGTCCTAGGATTTGTATGGTTGATCCTGCAAGTAACCCAATTCAATAAGTTTTGGAAAACCAGAGGTTGTTCGCCAAAATTAACAGCGAACAATGTTACATCATCTTATACATATATGATGTCTAGAGTCGATGTGAACCATCTCTTGATTAGTATCCTTGTACTGAGGGTCTTAAACCCTAGATATGAGCTTGACGAGGCCTTGGTGAACACACACTACCTACAAAAGAAGTAAACTATACAATGACATATTTTTGGCATTTTGGTTAGTAAATAATGAAAAACAAAGTATGATACAATAAAATGTGCTTGGTGATCTCTCCCAATGGAAACCCAATGAATGAGGGGTAAGGAGGATGCCAAGGTGTGATCCTAAAGCCACTGCATCTGATAGGATAGCATGAGGGATCTTAGGGTCAAAATTTGGATCTTACAGGTGGCACTTGAGCACTTAGGTATGAGGCGACGCTTCAGAGACCGACCTTTGGTATTAATTTTAATTATTGCTCCAGGATTTTGGTAGTTGCTTACAGTTTGAATTTCGAACTCAAAATATACAACACTTTATAAAGTGGTGCATTGTATTATTATAGGTGAACCATTGCCACATATGCTAAAAATGTGTTGTTTCATCTAGAGTTGCAAACTTATGAAATAACACATGCATGGCCTATAAATACATGATTATGAATTTGAAAATCATTCACTTAAAATCTTACATCCTCTTTAATATTCCAAACACACTTTCTTGCATTCGAGTTCTTCACCAGTCTTGTGTAGACTCGATTAAGAGGCTGAATTATCCTGGATATTCTTGCTTTCCAACTCTAAGACAACAAAGAGAGTGTTTGAAATACTTTTAAGGAAAGTGATTTCACTCACGATTCAGACCTGGATCCATTTAATCTTACTAAAATATCTAACAATCTTAAAAGTATTTACACAATGGCTTCCGATGTTGTAGTTTCAAGCATCAAAGTTATGAATCAAGATCTTGTAAAGTTGGATCACTTTGATGGAGCCAACTACACCAGATGACAAGATAATATGACATTCCTACTGACTGCCCTAAAGGTTCATTATGTCTTAGATCCCGACTTAACACGCATTCCAGAACCAATAGAACATGACTCTGAAGAAGTCAAGAAGGAGCGCAAGAAACGTAATGAGGACGAACTGCTATGTCATGGACATATTCTGAATACACTGTCCGATCGTCTCTACAACGTCTATACGAATAATCCATCTGCAACAGAAATCTAGAAATCACTCGAGTTCAAATTCAAGGCCTAAGAGGAAGGTATGAATAATTTTTTAATTTCTAAATATTTTGATTTTAAATTTATAGTCTGCAAGCCCATTCTTCCCCAAGTGCATGAGTTGCAAGTCCTCATGAATAAAATAAAAGCGGTGAAAATAGACATCCCTGAGACTTTTCAAGTCATAGCAATCATGGCAAAATTGACACCTTTGTTGAAAGGCTACAAAAAGAAATTATTGCACAGTTCTGAGGACTTCTCTTTGGAGAAAATCCAGAAACATCTTCGAATCGAGGAGGAATCGAAGGAGAGGGAGAAATCAGAATCTGCGGGGTATTTCTAAAGCCAATGCCGAAACCACCAAAGGGAAGAAGAATCATGATGGCATGAAAAGTCATCTTGGACCAAAAAAGGAACATAACAAGTTCAAGAATTCCTTCACTCATAAGGGTCCGAATAACGAATGTTTTGTTTGTGGAAAACCTGGACACTATGCTAGAGATCACAGGCACAACAAGTCAAAAAATGAGAGCAATGCAGTTCATGTAAATGATGACATAATTGTTATAGTGAGTGAAATTATGGCAATCAAAGGAAAACTCCAAGGTTAGTGGTATGATACATGTGCTACGCTGCATGTGTCTTATGACAAGGCTACTTTCAAAACCTATTTTGAGACAAATGATGGACAAGAAGTATATATGGGAAATGAAGTACAATATAAAGTTGTTGGAATCGGATAAGTTGAACTCAACTTCACTTTCGGAAAGAAAGTCACTCTTCTCAATGTGATTCATGTCCCCGATATGAACAAGAATCTTGTTAGTAGGGATTTATTGGGAAAATCGGGAATTAAATCTGTTTATGAATTTGACAAACTTATATTGACCCGTAATGGTGTATTTGTTAGAAAAGGATATTTCGCTGGGGGAATGATAAAACTATGTACTACCGACAATATTATTAATGAAATCTCTAATTCCGCTTACATGCTTGAATCTGTTTCTTTATGGCACAATAGATTAACACATCCCTATATTAGTTCTATGAAGAGACTAATTAAATATGGATTGATTTCATGTAGTATAAATGATTTTAAAAAATGTGAATTATGTGTTAAATCAAAGATGATTAAGAAATCTTTCAAAAGTGTTGAAAGAAATACAAATCTACTTGATCTTGTACATTCAGATTTATGCAAATTTAATGGCATATTAATCCGTGGGGGAAATAGATATTTTATTATATTCATCAATGATTCTTGTAGATACACACATGTATATATCTTAAACAATAAACATGATGCTTTTAATTCCTTTAAGATTTATAAAGCAGAAGTGGAAAATCAATTAAGTAGAAGTATAAAAGCCCTTTGGGGTGATAAAGGTGGTGAATACTTTTCTACTGAATTCGATGCATTTTGTGAAGAACACGACATAATATATAAATGTTTGGCACCTCACACACCGCAACAAAATGGTATGGCCAAAAGAAAGAATTGAACATATCAAGAGATGATGAATGCCATGTTGATGCATTCTGAATTACCCCTCAATTTGTGGGGTGAGGCCTTACTATTCGCTTGCCATATAATTAATAGAATTCCTTTATAGAAAACTGGTATCTCTCCATATGAGGCATGGAAAGGCAGAGCACCAAATATCAGTTACTTTAAAGTGTGGAGGTATGTGCCTTACTACAAAAACATGGATCCTAAAAGAACCATGTTGGGTCCTCGAGGGATATGATGTGCGTTTGTAGGATATGCACAAAATAGTAAAGCATGTAGACTCTTAAATCTAGAGACTAATGTAATTACAGAATACCGGGATGTAGAATTCTTTGAAAATCTTATCACTAAGGATAACGAATCAGAGTTTGACGCAAATAAAGAATCTTGTGAAAAAGATTCCTCTCGGATTATGGAAATACAACCTGAAGGCGTTTCTCGAATAATTGAATCACAACCCGAGCCTAGGATAAGCAAGAGAGTCCGAAAAACAAAGAATCTAGGACCAGACGAAATTAATCCTCAATTTATTTCCTTTGATCTAGTTGAAGGAAGTTGTACGAACATCGTGCAAAGTATTTCGGTCATTCTTCAATTAGAGGATGATCCTAAAACTTACAAGGAAGCAATAACTTAAAGGGACTCCTATTTTTGGAAGGAAGATATCCAATATGAAATGGATTCAATTATTTCAAACTACACTTGGGAACTTGTTGACTTACCAAAAGAATCAAGGCCCATTGGATGCAAGTGGGTGTTTAAAAGGAAATATCATAGTGATGGTACCTTAAACACTTATAAGGCCAGATTAGTGGCAAAAGGGTTTAGACAAAAAGAAGGTATAGATTAATTTGACACATATGCACCAGTAGCAAGGACAATAACAATTAGATTGTTGTTTGCCTTAGCCTCTTTAAATGACTTTATAGTTCATCAGATGGACGTTAAAATAGCATTCCTAAATGGAGATCTTGATGAGGAAATCTACATGGAACAACCATAAGGCTTCGTGCTTCCTATAAATGAACTAAAGGTGTGTAAGCTTGTCAAATCCTTATATGGATTAAAACAAACACCAAAACAATGGCATAAAAAATTTGATTCTGTGATACTCTCAAATGGATTTATTCCTAATTCTTGTGACAAGTGTTTATACATAAAGGTGTGCAAAACCACTATAATATTTCTTTGTCTCTATGTTGATGACATGTTAATAATTAGCAATGATTTGAATGGAATTTTAGAGACAAATAGGTTTCTAACTTCCACTTTCAAAATGAAAGATCTTGGACTTGTTGACATAATTCTAGGGATCAAAGTTAAGCGAAATAGTGGGGGTTATGAACTTAGTCAAACATACTACATTGAGAAAATGTTTAATAAGTTCAAACACCTAAAATTTAAGGAAGTAACCACTCCATTTGATCTTATCGTCAAACTTCGAAAGAACAATGGAAGAGCAGTGGCTCAATTGGAATATGCAAGTGCAATAGGGTGTCTTATATACTTAATGCAATGTACAAGACCCGATATATCATTTGCAGATAGTAAAATGAGTAGATTCACTAGTAATCCAAGTAAAGAACATTGGAAGGCACTCATGAGAATTTTTTGGCTATCTACTGAAAACCAACGACCTTGGCCTTCATTATGGCAGGTTCCCTGTCATACTAGAAGGATATATCGATGCAAGTTGGATATCTAACGTTGGAGATCATAAATCTACAACTGGATGAATATTTACACTAGCTGGAGGAACAATTTCTTGGAAGAGCAAGAAACAAACATGCATTACTCTTTCAACCATGGAATCAGAGTTCGTGGATCTCGCTTCCGCTAGTCAATAAGAAGAATGGTTGAGGGATCTTATGTTGGAAGTTCCATTGGCTAAAGACAATGTTTCAAAGGTGATGATACACTGCGATAGCCAAACCACTTTAGCAAGAGCATTCAGTGAAGTGTATAATGAAAAGTTTAGGCATATAGGACTTAGACATTCGTTCGTGATAAAATTGATTAAGGATGGAATCATTTCACTCACCTATATACGAACAAGCTATAATTTGGGCGATCCATTTACTAAGCCACTGGCCAGAGACTTAGTAAAAACAACCT
Organism: Lathyrus oleraceus; assembly: GCF_024323335.1. Classification (NCBI taxonomy): domain Eukaryota; kingdom Viridiplantae; phylum Streptophyta; class Magnoliopsida; order Fabales; family Fabaceae; genus Lathyrus; species Lathyrus oleraceus. Next base: position 436,136,580 of record NC_066585.1, read on the forward strand.
CGAGAGGCATGGGGTTGAAACTCCTTGAATAAGAGTTCCAACAGTGGTGATAACCCAATCTTATGTTAATAGAACATTAACTTCAAGATTCAATGGGTAACAATAAGTCGTTGATTTGGATGTAAGTCAGACATTGGGTAATAATGTTGACTATTTCAAATAGAGGGTTGAGGTTTTCAAAACCTCTTAATGAAGTTCATAACCGAGGAAAAGTATCTCATAGAAAAGGATACAACATGAATTTCACATATGTGAATTTCGAGATGGTGTCGTATCAAAGTGAGAGTTAGAGTTTCTCTCATGAAAAATTCATGAAATAGGATAACATATGGCCATATATAAGTTCTAAGCGAGATATGTAGAGGAAGAACCTTTAAAGAGTGTGTGTAAGGTAACTCCAGTCTAATCATATGGATTAATGGTTTAAAAGCATTGCTACCTAATATTCTGATTAAACTTTGTGTTATCCTCGCTAAGGTTAAATTTTAAATTGAAAGATACCTAACTGTATTAACACTCTTTATATCTCATTTTTATGGAATTAGTTTTGTCATTATTAGAACAAGTGGGGGATGGTTGGAAATTAGGAACAATAATTGTCATAAGTATGTTCCAATATGATAATAATGAGCAATTTAGTTAATGATAATAAATGTATTACAAATAGTCTCACATAGAAAGTAAAGTTAACTTTAAAAGCATTTATATAGACCTTGAAACATTAAACTCACCAAAGGAGGCAAAGAGGATAAGGTGTCACATGGACATATGTGGTGATCTCAAGTATTATGCCACATATCACATCCAAACAACCCCTCGCCGGTGTCGCCACCGGCTCCGGCTCCGGGACCGGGTCCGAGGGCGTGGGTGTAGAGGTGCTAGTGACGGCTTGTAGGCGAAACTTGAGCACTTAGGCACGACGCATCATAGCAATTAAGCTATTCGCGACGCTCCGACAGCCGATTGAGAATTAATTTTAATTATTGCTTCAGGACTTTGGTCGTTGCTCACCGTTTGAATTTCGAATTCAAAATATATAATACTTCATGAAGTGGTGCATTGTATTATTATTAGTGAATCATTGCAACATATGCTGAAAATGTGTTGTTTCATCAAGAGTTGCAAACTTATGAAACAACACATGCATGACCTATAAATACATGATTCTGAATTCGAAATTCATTCACTCAAAATCATATATCCTCTTCAATATTTCAAACACACTTCCTTGCATTCGAGTTCTTCATCAGTCTTGTGCAGACTCGATTAAGAGGCTGAATTATCCTGGGTATTCTTATTTTCCAACTCTAAGACAATAAAAAGAGTGTTTGAAATACTTTTAAAGAAAGTGATTGCATTCACGACTCAAACCTGGATCCATTTAATCTTACCGAAATATCTAACAATATATTTATCAGATACGAAATTCTCAGACTTATCATTGATGTTTCTTATATTTTAACTTTTCCCTAATTATTTAAATAATAAATATAAAAAGTAGAATGATCATATTTTTTTTATATTATAATTTTCTCTTGTTTTGTTATGAATATTTATAGGTTTCATGATCTTGAATATTTATATGGCTACCTAATCTTTATATTATTTATTAATAGTTCAATAATATAATTTAAAAAATACATAAAAAATATTTGTTACATATTTTTATTTTTGAATTGATGGTTTATGTTTCTCAAATCCTTCATTTATTATTTTCAAGCCCGTCTTCGTTGTTTTTTATATTATTGTTTTTGTCTTCTCATTAAAACTAATAAAAATAAGAAACAGAATGATTGTATAAGTTTTATATTATATTTTTTCACTTATTTTGTGATGAATATGTATATTAAAATATTGTTTTTTATTGAAAGGAAAAAAGTTATTTCAATAGAACAATTATACAATAATCAGTTATTTTCTTTATATATATATATATATATATATATATATATATATATATATATATATATATATATATATATATATATATATATATATATATATATATATATTGGAAAAGTTTAGAAGAAGATGAGAGAAGTTGAAATTTTAATATAATATTGTGAAATTTGAATTAAGTGAAATGTGGAAAAAATTCTGAGTTAAAAAATAAAGTGGATGAGATGGCAACTCATGATAGATACAAGTAGTTGGGTTAAGGATTTTTTTTAATTAATTAATTACTTTTTTAGACATTTGCAAAGTTAATTTTTTATCAACAAAAAGTAGAATAATGGTATAAGTTATATATATATTTTAAATATATGGAAAAATATTAATACTAACAATAAGATATATATATATATATATATATATATATATATATATATATATATATATATATATATATATATATATATATATATATATATATATATATATATATATATATATATATATATATATATATATATATATCTTATTTTGTGATGAATGTTTATATTACAATATTGTTTCTTATTGAAAGATAAAAAGGTTATTTCAATAGAAAGATCATATATTAATTAATTGTTTTCCATATATATATATATATATTTATTTATTTATTTATTTATTTATTTATTTTTTTCTTGTATTATTTTGGAAAAGTTTAGAAGAAGATCAGAGAAGTTGAAATTTGAGTATAATATAGTAAAATTTGAAATAATTGAAAGGTGGAAAAAATTTGAATTTAAAAATAAAGTTGATGATGTGGCAACTCATGATATACACAAATAGTTGGATGATAGAGTTTCTTTGTATTAGTTAATTATTAATTACTTTTTTAGACATTTGCAAAGCTAATTTTTTTATCAACAAAAGCTTATATGCATCTATATTTCTTAGATAGTTGATATATTCAGTTAGGATTAGTAAAAGACAATTTTATGATTTTGAATATTTAAATGGTTGCTTGATTATTATATCAATTACGAATAATTTAATAATTAAAATCTAATAAATATATTTTAAAAAACTTTGTTATATTTTTTATTTTTGAATGATGATTTATATCTATCAGATATGAAATTCTCTGTTTCTTATATTTAATTATCTCTTAATATTCAAACTAATAAATATAAAAAGTAGAATGATCATACTATTTTTTATATTGTAATTTTTTTTATTTGTTATGAATATTTATATTAGAATATTTATATGTTTCATGATCTTGAATATTTATATGGCTACTTAATCATTATATTATTTATTAATAGTTCAATATTATAATTTAAAAAGTATATAAAAAAACTTTGTTACATATTTTTATTTTTGAATTGATGATTTATGTTTAGTAGGTTTGAAATTCTCATTTTCCTTTATTTTTTATTTTCAAACCCGTCTTCATTGTTTTTTATATTATTGTTTTTCTCTTATCATTGATACTAATTAAAATAAAAAGTAGAATGATTGTATAAGTTATATATATATATATATATATATATATATATATATATATATATATATATATATATATATATATATATATATATATATATATATATATATATATATATATATATATATATATATATATATATATATATATATATATATATATATATATTCATATTTTGTGATGAATATTTATATTATAATATTGTTTTTTATTGAAAAATAAAAAGGTTATTTTAATAGATCTTTAGTTTTGATGTAATACAATTTTTGGTATGATATGATTCACAAATTATGTGTTGTTCTTTCTAGTCTGATATGATTTAGAAAATTTAGGTTAAAAAATTGAGAATTATGTAAAATCATAAAATCTATATTTTAAAAAATAAATAATTTTAGAACGATTGTTTAATACAATTGTTGTTGGTAGAGCGATATGCATAATAATAAAAGTAAAAAATGGCGTTAATGGACATCAAACCCATAACTTATAGAGATTAATTACTATACACTGTCAGTGTAAAAAGTTTTACACCGTCGATTCATCATCGTCATCCGTTTGTATTACTTTATAGATTTTTAAAATAAAAGTCAAACTTCTTTTAATATCCGACGTCTATGATTAACTGACGGTGTAAAATCCTTTTACACTGTCAGTGTATTTCAATTAAACTCTAACTTATTTCAATTAAACTCTAACTTATAAGTATTTTAATAGTATTGTTCAATACAACCATGATTATAGGTAGCACACTTTCCAGTTTACTACAACGGGTAATATATCGTGTTTGTAAATAATACACTTTCAATCACACGCTACCTAACAACGGATATATAACCGTCATTATATATCTTTCACATCCGTTGTCATATGTGTTTTTTTTTGTTGTGTGTTTCAAAAAACAATATAAAAATATATTTTTTTTTTCAAAATTCGATGATTTTATATCGAATATTAAAAAAATCTGGTTTAAAAAATATGATTTTATATTGGTGTTTTTCAAATATCTGGTATAAAATTATAGATTTTAAAAATAAATTATGCTTTTATACTGGTTTTTTAAAAATCCGAAATCATAGATATTATATCATTTTTTTTCAAATTTTTATATGATATCATAGATTTTATATCGATATTTTTAAAAATCCGACATTGAAGTATTATATGCTATGATTTTATATCGATATTTTTATTCTCCATTTTTTCATATTATATAATATGATTTTGTTTAAAGTATTATATTTACTCTCTATTATTTATTAAAGTATTATATTTATTCTTCATTTTTTATATAGTAATAAATAAGACTTTAAATCCAATGGATTTTATCCTCCATTTTATAATATTATAAAGTAAAATATATTAGATTTTGTTTAAAGTATTATATATACTTTTCATCTTTTTATAAAGTATCATACTTATTCCTTATTTTTTATATATTGATTCACGAAACTAGTCCGTCGATTTTAAATTTAAATAATTTTAACTTTTTCTTATAATTTTACATTTAAAATAATATTAAATGTATTTTTATTAACGTTTATTTGTGAAACATGACAAATTAGCATATTAAAATATTTGTAAAACTTTAAAAATAAAAAATTGCAAAATATTAAAAATTGGATAGATCATCGATTGTAAGTAAAAAAATGCGTTGTAAGTGAAAAAATGTGAGATACTGACAAAGAAAAATGTGAATTTAAAATAGGGAATTATTTTCATGAATAATTTAAAATAAAAACATTAAAACTATAGTTAAACCAATAAATAAAGTATAATTACGAATCCAGGCTACTTTTATTTATTGAATTTTATTAAAGTATTACAATTATTTTCCATTTTTAATATTATGTAGTACAATATAATATGAATTTTACTTAAGTATTATATTTATTCTCTTTCTTTTTATCAAAGTATTATATCTATTCTCTAATTTTTATTAATACTAATAAATAAAGTGTAATATAATCCATTTTAACGATGACTTTATTTTTATTTTTAGTTATATTTTTAATGACTTATATTAAAGTATAATATTTATTCTTCTTTTTTATATTATAAAGTTAAATTTTTATTAAAGGTAACAAAAATTTACCTTTAGTATTTTTAGTCTATATCAGTTTGACTTTAATAATAATATTAAAAGTGTTCTAAAGGAATATGTAAGAAAATTGCTATATATATTGAAAGTGGTATATTTGGTTTTGCATATATATATATATATATATTGTCCTCTAGGTAGGAAAGAAAAGCAAAAACCAAAAAATGGGTTATTCCAAACAATGTTGCTCTCTCTTTTCATTGGTATTATTGTTAGTTGCATGTGTAAATGGAGAGGATCCTTATAGGTTTTACACTTGGAAAGTTACATATGGTGATATTTTTCCACTTGGAGTTAAACAACAGGTATACTTTATTTTTATTCTTCTTCTTCATATGAATGAAATTAATATATGTACTCATTATGGTGTGTGAAATTGTAGGGAATATTGATAAATGGACAATTTCCAGGGCCACAGATTGATTCAGTGACTAATGATAACTTGATAATCAATGTTTTCAATAACTTGGATGAACCTTTCCTCATCTCTTGGTTAGTTTTGTTTCTTGTTTATTCCATTGTTAAAGCATCATTTGCATAATATATACATTTCCGTCTTAAGTTTTTTGAAATTTAATGATGATTTAGTTATGATAAAATAAATAGAGCTTTATTTTGTCATGATTTAAAGGTGATAGTGATAAATATTTTATGAGTTTTTTTCTTAGTCACACACTTCCAGTTTAATCATGTCAAATTTTAGGTTATCTGTGTCAACCCGTCTTGCACGCTATCAAAGACGGTTCTGATTATTTGAAATTGTGTTTGATTTTTTTTTGTTAGGAATGGTGCACTGCAGAGGAGAAATTCATGGCAAGATGGAGTGTATGGTACAAATTGTCCAATCCCTCCGGGGAAGAATTACACTTATGTTCTTCAAGTAAAAGATCAAATTGGTAGCTATTTCTACTTTCCTTCCCTTGGATTACACAAAGCAGCAGGCGGTTACGGCGGTTTCAAAATCGTTAGCCGCCCTTTGATACCGGTGCCTTTTGATCCTCCGTCTGGAGATATCACCATATTAGCAGGAGATTGGTACAAGAGCAGTCATAGAGTTAAGTTTCTTGTTTGATAATTGTTTCTAGTCCTTGCATTCCATGTCCTAGAACGAATAAATTATCAATTAATATGAATTTATATATTTTTGCAGGATTTGAGGGCAATTTTAGACAGTGGAAAGAGTCTTCCTTACCCTGACGGACTTATCATCAATGGTGGTAATTCCGCCGTGTTCACAGTCGATCAAGGTATGCATAACTTTCAATCCATTTGTTCGCACCCCGTTCAGATAATTACTAGCGTGCAGTCAGACATTCTGTATTTGTCTGTACGATTTTCTCAATAGTACAAAATTTTATGCTATTATATAAAATAGTTCAACTAATATACTTGATTGTTTGTAGGGAAGACATACCGATTACGGATATCGAATGTGGGGATTAGCACTTCGATAAATTTTAGAATCCAAAACCATAAGCTGAAGCTTGTTGAGGTGGAAGGAACTCACACAATTCAAAACTATTATGATTCAATTGATATTCATTTGGGACAAACATATTCTGTATTGGTTACTGCTGATCAACCACCAAAAGATTACTACATTGTTGCCTCATCAAGGTTCACCTCAAAGGTCTTCACTGCTTCATCCATTCTTCATTACAGTAACTCGAAACAGAAAGCTAGCGGTCCTCTTCCGGCCGGACCTCCCCCTGATTTCGATTGGTCCCTCCAACAAGCTCGAACTATTAGGTATTTATTCATTTACTATTATTTTTTTATCTGTAGACAAAGTGATCGCAACTATTAAAATTCGCACAAACACAATAGTGAGAGTCAGGGTTTGAACCCAGATGACGTTCAACTTAACACTATTGACTTTTGTTATTACGTGCTGATATTAACAAATGATTAATTGATTCAGGACGAATCTTACTGCAAGTGGGCCAAGACCAAATCCACAAGGAACATATCATTATGGATCGATAAACATAACAAGAACAATTAGGCTTAAAAATTCTGCTCCAACTATTAATGGAAAACTCAGATACGCTGTGAATAGTGTGTCGTTTGTTCCCGCGGATACACCGCTTAAACTAGCAGATTACTTCAATATTGAAGGGGTGTTTTCACTTGGAAGTATCCCGGACAAACCCACTGAGGGCCCCGGTCATCTTACGACTTCTGTCATGGCAGCCGATTTTCGAGGTTTTGCGGAAATCGTATTTGAAAATACCGAAAGTTATTTGCAATCATGGCACATTGATGGACACAGTTTCTTTGTAGTAGGGTAAGTTCAATTCAACCTACTCCATTCTCGTTTGAAATTTTATACACTTACACGTCATTTTTCGAACTATCAATTTTCTTTTCATTATGATAATACGGATATCATACTAAATTATAATTCTACAAGTTTTCGTAATAAAATTTCCCGCCAAAAATTTATATTATTGGAATTTGTAGAATGAATAAAGGACAATGGTCAGAAGCAAGCAGAGGAAGTTACAATCTAAACGACGCAGTTCATCGTTGTTCAGTTCAGGTAATTCAAGTTTATTTAAGAGATACCGATCACCGTTGTTACGATAACGATCTAATATTCATCTTTAATTTACCACACAGGTGTTTCCAAAGACATGGACTGCAGTGTACATGCCATTGGACAATGTAGGAATGTGGAATGTGAGATCTCAGAATTGGGCAAGACAGTATTTAGGTCAACAATTTTATCTAAGAGTGTATTCTCCTGTAAGATCAACAAGAGATGAGAACCTAATTCCAAGTAATGCACTGAAATGTGGCAAGGCTGTGGGACATTAAAGTTAGATACAAATTTTTGTTTTCCATTTATACCAACATATTTAGGCATGTTTAGTTGAATAAATTATGAAATAAACTGAGTTGCTCATTTTCAGATCAATGTAAATTGCAATCTAATATCAATAAAAATCGCAAATCGAATTAAAAAAATTAAAATCTATACAAAATTGAGTATTAGTTTATGTTTTACTATACTTTCTTGTGAAACTATATTGTTTATTTTGGATTCATTTAAAAACTCTTCATCGTTTATAGCCTCTATTATACAAAAGACTAAAACCATGTAAGGTTATGATTTGGATGTTAAGTATTGTTTTGATTGAGTGTAAGTTCTAAAGAATTGATATCACTGTCAGAAAAATATTTAACGACGCTTTTTTGTGTGTGCTTACAACAGCACAAGTGTTGTAATAAGCAGTTAAACGACAACGGTTTACCAAAGGGATGTCAGTTCTTATTTGTTTGAATGTCGCGCGACAACGCTTATATATAAAAAATGTTGTTATATTTATAAATATTAATTGTGTTTAAAAAAAATATTGTTGATTTTTTAAAGAGATTAATTATTAGTTTTACACTGTTAATGCATCACAATCATTCGTTTGTATTATTTTTCAAGTGGTTAAAATAAAAGTCAATTTCTTTAAATAAATCAGTGGTTGTGGTTAACTGACATACCAATTGAATTCTTTTTAAAAAACCAAACAGATTTTATATTAGAAAATAATAATACAATCATGTTTTTTTTTAAAAAATAACCAACATTTTCAAAAATAATTCGAAAATAACAAATTTTTTAATTTTTTTTCCAAAATAACCACATTTAAAAGAGGATGCGTCAGATGAACCGACGTATTCCTTATGGATTAAGAGGAGGCGTCAATGACATGAGCGCCTGCATTGGTAGCCTCATGAGGAGGTGCCAATGCCTTTGGCGCCTGCATTGGACCTCATGAGGAGGCGACAATGCCTTTGGCGCTTGCATGTGTTGACATGTTAGACGCCTACCCTCTTGGCGCATGCATTTTATAACTCCTCTCTATAAATACCTCACCTTGGATGCAATACTTTTCACACAAAATCTCCCCCTACTACCATATTTTCTTTCATTCAACTCCATTCTCCTTCAAGTTTTTATCTTTTAACCATGTTTGAATACATTCACAAGCGAAATACCGATTTAATATTTTCCGCTGTTGCGTCTCCGATAAAGATTCGACTCTGGAATATAGATTCGTTTGAACGTCTTAATCGGACGTTGAACAGTTGATTAGATGTAGAAATTGGAGATGGTGAAAGGATTAGAAGAATATAATGGCTTGTGTCCACGTTCAACCAAAATGGAGAAGTGCGTGAATGAGTGAATATTAAGACTGACTGAGACGTTCGTAGGATGATGCATTACATGTTCAAAATTATTTTGATGGTTGTAATCGCCTAGTTATTGTATTGTAGTCATTTTAATTATTTGTGTTGTTGTTTATGTAATGATATTTGCTCACAAACTTATAATATGAAATAAAGTTAGTTTTTCATATATTGCAACAGAGGTACATTTGGATTTATCTGGTTGTGCTCGTTCCAACACTATGACAGTTAGTACGATTGTGACCTGGCTGACGGCATGAACTACATAATCTAACCATTTTGTTCGTCGTATCCATTTCGGTTCGAATCCGGGTGCTGTTTGGGCGACCCTTTTTCTTCCTTCGCATAACTTTGTTGTGCCAGACGATGTCCTCTTGATATTCTGGCAAGTAATCCTCTTTTGCCACTACGAAAAAACTAATTTTATAAACATTTGATAGGCTGGTGACTTTGTAAACTTCAGATAGCAAGTAGGATGGATCCCTTCGAACCTTTGAGCATGCCGCAATGACATGGGAGCAGAGCGTACAAAAGGCTTGGAACTTTCCGCAGTCGCACCAACCTCTATCTAGTTCGACTCTGTATTATCCCATCGGCATGCCCTCATTGTGATCCATGGACTCAACAACACTATACCAACCTTTAGTGCGGTCAAACACCGTGACCACATGTGTGTTTGCTTTGGCAGCTTCATGTCTAATGAATTTCATTGAAGCATCACTGAACAACTGCCCAGATTGCAACACTGAACTCCATTTGGAGCGTCTGGTCTCAAACAGCGCCCCTAGCCTGAAATATGTCGCCTGCACCAAAGCGGTTATAGGTAGGTTACAGATGACTTTGAAGACAGAGTTCATTGATTCCACAAGATTTGTTGTCATGTGGCCCCAATATTGACCGCTGTCGTATGCCCTAGTCCACTTCTCTAATGGCATACTATCGATCCACCGTATTGGATATTTGTTTGATAATCTTATTTCTTTGCGGTAGTGTTTGAAAGAAGGTTCTGATAATGCGTAACCTGCATTGACAACCTTCTTCCGCAACATTTTATCTTTGATTTCCCGCATGAAATTCTGAGCAATATGTCTAATACAGAAGATATGCGTCGAAGGAGGATTATGCCATCCATTATCAATATTATTATATGCACTGATGATTGAAGGGTGTCTGTCGGAGATCAAACATAAGTTAGGCTAAGGTGTAACGTACAATCAGAGATTTCTTAGGAAAAAACTTCATCCCTCAGCAGTCTCCCCTTCAACAAGGGCAAAGGCGATTGGAAAATGTTTCTGTTATCATCTTGTGCCACTTCCATCTGTAACGTTCCTTTGTATTTTCCATACAACCATGTACCATCAATTTGTATAATTGGTTTACAAAAAGAAAAACCTATGATGCATGGTTGATACACCCAGAATAGACGGTGGAATATTCCATTTCCAACAACACACGTCCCGTCTGGTGTATACGCGGGCAACATTTCCAACTTGACAATAGTCCCTGGAGCATACTGTTTTAGAGCCAACAGGTATTTTAGAAGTTGTTTGTAAGACTCCTCCCAATTGTCAAACACTTTTTCAACAACCTTTGTCCTATTTATCCATGTCTTCCTATATGATGGAGTGTACTCGTACTCTGCCCTAATATGCGAGATTATTGTACTCACCTTTAACGATGGATTGCTGCCAATGATAAACAACATTTCATCGCATATTAGATGAGAGCGTAATTTCCGAAGATCCTGCATTGGGTTTGTCAGCATGCACGTGTGAACTGGACCCATGGATCCAATCTCCCAAGATTCGCTCCTCTTCCGGTACGAAGCTGACAACCGGAATAGGCAGTGCTCATTCGGACAATAAATTTTGTACTCAATGCGTTAGCTCTATCAACTCTGAAATCAGTTGATAGCTCCATGTGAAATTTTTTAACGGCTTCTACACATTCCTCTTTTGTGTGAAATGTGTCTCCTTGTTTCAAAGATCCTCGCATTTGCATATAAGGATTGTACCATATATCTGATGAAGGTTCATCGGAACCCAAATTCAACCTTGTCATGTGTTGAGGTGGACAGTATACATGACTAGCTGGTATTGGCTCCTCTTCCTCATCAGCGTTCACCATTGAATCAACCAAGATCTTGGCTTCTTCTTCTTCGTCATCTAGAACATTCACCTCAACTTGTTCGTCATCAGTTTCATAAAACACTTGTGACTAATCAATGAACTGAGACACTTGTTGTTGTTGTGGTAATATATACAACTCTATATCGTTGTACCCAGATTGTTCGTGACTGACAAACATATGTTGAACGTAATTATCATCTAGAATTTTCTTCTGATAAAACTTCACCTGGTTTTCCAGCAAACCAAACCGGATTTTTATAGATGATTTGGTCCACAGGACTGCACTGCAATTTCTTTTCTATTCTTTGTTTCAGATGTGAAAAATTTGATCGTCGACTTATTGTAAACCGAGTTACCTCTATGTTGCGAAAACAAAAACCAAATAATTGATGATCAAATATTTTACCTTCGATATGGGCACTGATCATGTAATGTTGTGAGGAAGACATTTTTTTAAATCTAACTTTCTTTTCTATACTGAAATTGAATTCATTTCTAAGTTGTTCAAATGCACTTAAATAGCGTAAACGTTGAGTGCATTGCTCACTCTATTCATCTGCACAGACTTGACCATGCATGCAGTGACAAGAACACACAAGGAATGCATGCAGTGACGAGAACACACAATGCATGCGCCCAAGGAATCTCTAAACACAAGGAATCTCATAAGAGAATCTCTGCCCTAATAGTCCAAACAGACGTTCATTCCCTAGGCGCATAAAGTAACCTAGGCGCCAAGAGCAAGGGTGCTCCTTCACTACAAATACTCCTAGACGCCAAGAGGGAGGGTGCCTCTTCCTTGCATGTGACTATTCACATGCAGGCGCCAAGAGCAATGGCGCCTCTTCCTTGCATGTGAATGTCACATGCATGCGCCTAAGACTACGACTACTCTACTTTTCCATGCATGCAACCAATCATAGCAAATGTAGGTTGCAAACCTAGTAAGACTCCCTCATCTATAAATAGGCTTCAAATCACAACATCAAATCATCTCCAACACTAATCATCTATACTATTTCTTTACCACACTCTTTCTCTGCCACACTTAAGCTCTGCAACATCAAATCATGTCTCCGTTGACTATGGGTGATGAACACAGAGGAACACTCGAGAATATCTCGACATTTGTATGTTATCACTATCTTTTTACTTATTCCATTTTTAAGTCGTATACCTTTGTTATCTATGTTTGTATTATATATTACTTCTTCTTATTGTATTTCTTACTTATGTGTTATTAGGACCCAAAGGGTTTTCGATGTCGTGTACATAAATATGTATCCCACGATCCTTTGATAGAACCATATATTATAGAACGTTGATTTGGAAATCTCCTTAACATTGTCTCGTACTCGATGGACTACAAGTTATTTCTTGCTTTGTTGGAGAGGTGGAGACCCGAGACCCACACATTTCACCTTCCTATCGGTGAGTGTACCGTCACACTTGAGGACGTATACATGTTGTTGGGTCTCCGTATATATGGTAAGGCCGTGAATGGTAGAGTAAACCAGGACAACTCTATCTGCAACAAATTATTGGGTGCCTCTTTGTGTGACGACCAAACTGATGGAGAGTCATCCAGTCAAGCAAGAGGGCAAGGTATAAATTTAAAATACCTTAAACAATATTATATGAGTATAATATTGTCCGAAGAATCAACTGAGTACGAGAAAATAATTAAAGCTCGGTGTTATATTATGATTTTATTTGTAATTTTTTATTTCCAGAAAGTACAGGTAATTCAGTAAATATTATGTATTTACCGTTGTTACGCAACATTAATAAGGTAAGCACATATAGTTGGGGTTCAGCTGTGTTGGCCCATCGATATAGTGCAATGCGTAAAACTGTAAAAAAGAATATTTGTACGTTTTTTTCATGTGCGTATTTACTACAAGCATGGTGTTGGTCAAGAATGTCGTCACTCGCCCCTATAAACGAGAACCCATTCATGTTCCCGTTTGCAACAAAGTAAGTGTAACACCTTACCATTTAATTAATTATATTTTATATTACAATTAACTGTAAATAATATTTTTCAATTTTTTTTATCTAAGGTGGTCAGTAAGGGGGATGAACTACAATAGGTGTCTGAAACATGCTATAGCAGTCTATCGCAATCTATTGTACCACATTGGACCAGACGATGTAATACTCCTACATAACTATATTTTAATTTAACAATGCTTATCAAATTATTTATCATCTAATCGTTTCGTATTGTTTTACAGTTTATCTGGAGGCCATATATGAGTCTTCATCATGATGTGAACCATGACGATGCTGCAGTTTGGACAACAAAGGCACCAATTATCCGGTTCACTACTGTGTAAATGCACCAGAGTGACCGGGTCAAACTGCAGTTCGGCATGCAACAACAGATTCCAGAACCTCCCGCGTGTTTGGGGAATTGGCATCAAAAAAGAGTTGATGTCCAATGGAATTATTCTGACTGGAGAGACTTTGCAAGAGATGTGTCGTCAATGGAGGAATCGACGATAACACATCTTAAACGAACCAGTCATCCATGGTGCAAGACCAACTCAACAATATATGGCATGGTTTAGGTCGGTAAAACCTCAACAATTTGTGTCTGAGCCGCGGTATTTGACGGATCCATGCGAACTAGCTCTGTCATCGTACCACCACCAACAAGTCCCCGCCCAACACCAATCTCAAACCACCCAAACCCAACAACCAACCTCACAACATCAACCTACCACATACACACAACAACCAAACGCCCAACTTCGCAACCCATTCATGCCATCCACCCAACAACCAAACACCCAACGTCGCAACCTATTCATGCCACCCACCCAACCATAAAACCAAGAATCAAACTCTACCCACCAACAACCATACGATTCAACCACAACCGTCTATAGCCTAGAGGATTCATATGGGTCACTTCATCGTAGCCCCCCACCAATGACTACTCAAACATCCCATCACCAAAACACACAACCATTGTTTAACTATAGTACGCCCCAAGAACCATCGCTTCGTTTCCAAAATGATTTAATGTCCCAATTTGGGAAACTATACCGTCCACAATCCACCCAACCCCATGGACCTAACTACGATGACATGGGCACCGAACTCTATTACGGAAGCGTTGTTGGCTAGAGCCCCTCCGGATATAGGGAACAAATGATGACACATCTGTCAAATACGCTGGAACTTCCGCCGGACTATCACACCAGCCATCATTCAATCAGGTCAGCACACAAAGACCCCAAACACCTCACGAAAATCGTGGGAGACCTCGGAGACAAACTAATGCATCTGGATGTGGAACATGGAGACGTTTCGAACGGACCAGTCATTAAATTTTTGTCAATCCCATGTAACATTTATTATATCATGAATAATTTCTTTTTTACAGTATTTTTTATTATTTGATAAATAAATAAAAAATAAAACAAAAAAATTAAAATTTTTAAAAAAAATACAAGGGTGTGTGCGCCAAATGAATTGGCGCATACACCACATGCATCATGCAGGCGCCAGAGGCATTGGCGTCTCCTCATGAGGCTACTAATGCAGGCGCCCATGCCATTGGCGCCTCCTCTTGATCCTTAAGGGACGCGTCGGTTCATCTGGCGCATTCTCTTTTAAATGTGGTTATTTTGGAATTTTTTTTGAAAAATTTGTTATTTTGGAATTATTTTTGAAAATTTTGTTATTTTGGAATTATTTTTGAAAATTTTGTTATTTTGGAATTAATTTTGAAAATGTTGGTTATTTAAAAAAAATTTATATATATATATATATATATATATATATATATATATATATATATATATATATATATATATACATACAGAGAGAGAGAGAGAGAGATTTTTACAAAAATAACCCACTTTTTCAAGGAAATTCCCAAAATATCCCTGGTTTCAAAAAAAATCCCAAATTACCCCACTTTTAGGAGGAGGTGCCAATTCAATTGGCAACTCCTCTTAAAAATTGAATGTAGGCGCCAATTGGATTGGCTAGGGCAGGTGCCCTAGCCAATTGGATTGGCACCCCTGTGTATAGCTTGAGAGGAGGCGCCAATTGGATTGACGCCTTAGTGTAAAATACAATTTTTGTGTTATAAATAGATGCGTTGTGTGAGTCATTGTTCCACATCTCAATTAATCATTTGGCAATCATGTTTGGTGTTCTTCTCCGATACGAAAAGGTGATTTATGCGAGAGACAAACCTCAGATGTTGATGCTGTTTTGGAACATCACTACGTTTGATCAACTGAAGAGGGAGTTGGTTCGTTGGTTAGATGGGAAAATACCAGAAGGGGAAAAATTAGAAGTATTGAGAGACTCGACAGTATCTTTGGTTGGATGCGAATGAAGACTGATAAGGATGCTAGGGAAATGATGTTCGGTCGTGATGACATCAATTTGATTGTTGTAATCAGTTAGAAATATTTCTGTTTTCAGATAGCTTATTTTGTACTGATGTTTGTTGTGAACCTCGTTGTAACAAAAACTTAATGATATATAATGATTGAAGGTTACAGAAATACAATGTTACAAAAAGCTTAAGACCCAGATGATGCTCCTCGATTGGGATAGTTGTTCTTGTTGTGTCCTGGTAGACGACAGATACTACATAATCTTATCATTTTATATGTGGAATCCATTTTTGTCATGATACGTGTGTTGTTTGGCCTTCCTTTTTCTTTCTACGCATCTCGTCGTTGTGCCAAACTATATCACCTTCATATGGAGGCCAGTATTTCTCCATTGGTAGTACCGAGAAGCTTTGATTATATACATTCATGACGGTGACGGTCTTGTACACATCAAATAAATGGTTGTAAGCGTCTTAACGAGTATAAGCGCATGCTACAATGACATAGGAGCAAGGAATGCGGAAGGCCTGAAATTTTCCACAATCGCACCAACTTCTGTTTAGTCTAACAACATAGGTTAAATTTGGTCTCCCCTCGTTGTGATCCATTGTTTCCTGGACGCTGATATTTTGCCTATGACGGTCAAAGACTGTTATAGCATATGTGCTAGCTTTGATGCTCTCCTCTTTCATGACCTTCATGCAACACTCACTGAATACTTGCCCGGACATTAACACCGCACTCCATCTTTCACCTCTGGTTGCGAACGTAGAAGCCAACCTATAATAGGTCGATATTACCAAGGAGGTTATCGGCAGATTTTGAATTCCTTTGAATACCCCGTTCATGCATTCCACAAGGTTTGTTGTCATGTGGCCCCATCGACAACCTCTGTCAAATGCCCTTGTCCACTGCTCTACTGGTATGTTATTTAGCCATCTCCCTACGTCTTCATTAGACAGTCTAATTTCATCACAATAATATTGAAATGACGGCTGAGTTAGAGCATACCCAGCATTCACCACCTTCTTGCGAAGATTCTTATCTTTTATAGCACGGATGAAGTTTTGTGCAATGTGTCTGATGCAATAGACATGGGTAGAAGGAGGATCATGCCATCCGTTGTCATGGTTGTTGTAGGCACTCTCAATGGTAGCATGTCTATCCGAAATCAAACAGAGATTGGCTTGTGGAGCCACATGTGTTCTGAGATGTCGAAGAAAGAAACCCCATCCACCAACCGTTTCACCTTTAACCAGAGCAAAGGCAATGGGAAAGACATTGTTGATGCTGTCTTGTGCAACCGCCATGAACAAAGTACCCTTGTATTTTTTGTATAACCAAGTGCCATCAATTTGAATAATAGGTTTGCAGAATGCGAAACCTTTGATGCACGGGTCAAATGCCCAAAAGAGAAGGTGAAAGATTATATTACCTGTAGCATAAGTTCCGTCTGGCATCATCGCTGGTAATGTCTCCATAATTGTCACAGTTCCTGGGACATATGTTTTTAGTGCCCATAAAAACCGTGGCAATTCCTTGTATGAATCCTCCCAGTTGCCGAATACTTGTTCAACAACCTTTGTTCTCGCAATCCAGGCTTTCTTATAAGATAGAGTATAATTATATGTTGTTCTGATATGGGATATAATTATACTCACCTTCACTGATGGGTCTTTATTAACCAACAGCAGAATGTCTTGACATATCAACGCAGCGCTTAGTTTACGGTGATCTTGTTCAACGTTAGTTGCAATGCAACTGTGAGGTGGGTCTATTGAAGCGATCTTCCAAGAGTCGTTTTTATTTTTGTAAGACGCAGTCAAACTAAACTTACAAAGCATGTTACGACATTCGATAACATACCTTCTAGAATCAGTGTGTTTCACTGTAAAATCAGCAGAGTTGTTCATGTGGAATTTTTTAATAGCTAGAACACATTCTTCTTTGGTACGAAACATGTCTCCCACCTTTAATTCGCCTTTTGATCTCGGATGCGGATTATAGAAAACACTGTTGGATGTTTCATCTTCGTGCAGATCCATATTTGTCATATGTTGAGGCGGATTGTAGACATGACTAGGAGGTATTGGTGGTGGTTGATCATCATCTTCAATGTCGTTGTTCAGCATGTGATCAACCTGTATCTCGGTCTCCTCTTCTTCTTCATCAACGACTTCCACTTCTACTTCTGCTTCTGGGTTGACGTCATCTGACTATTGTGGATCAAATTCACCAGATTCATCCTGACTGGTTATTTGAGACTGCTGAGATGGTATACATGGTTGAAGAGTAATGTACAACTCAATACAGTTGCAACCTGAATGTTCATGACTAACAAACATGTATTCAACATCTTCATCGTCTCGTACCTTAAGGGGAAAAAACTTGCATTGACTATTCTAAAAAAATATTGGATTTTGATACGTGATGTTTGACACAATACCCGATCCTATACAGGATTATATTCTTTTTTTCAAATGCAAGAAGGTTGCATTTCTCTTGATCGTGAGTCTAATGGTATCAATGTTTTGAAAACAAAAATCATACAACTCAGACTCGTATGTTTCACCGTTGCAGTGAACGTTGACACTGTATTTTGGTGAAGATGATATTGTGCAGATGAAAACTATTTTCTTGCTGCAGATGAATGTGAGTGAAGTGTCTTGGATGTTGATAGTAAGATTCTTAAATAGGGAAATGATGTGTCTCACATGCTAGCTAGTTCGGAGTGACGTGTCGCACATGCAAGTTAGTTCGAAGTGACGTGTCGCACATGCAAGCTACTACGAAATGATGTGTCAACCATGCAAGCTACTAAGAAGTGACATGTTCAGCATGCAAGAGAGAGGACAGCCACGTGTCAGACATGCAGACACACACTCTAAATGAATTGGCACCCCCATTCATTCCTTGCACATGAGCGCCAATCCATTTGGCGACACCTTGTCAAAGCATGTATGCAGACCTCGAAACTAAGCAATCAGACATAGGTCTTGCGTGCATGTCCCTATGGAGGTGCCAATTTGAATGGAGACACCTTTTAAAGGTTGTACATGGTCGCCAATTCAATTGGAGACACCATGCAAGCATAACTTTTCATGCTCCCACCCATTTTCCTATAAATACATCCACTCCATCAACACTTCTTCCACACCATCACTCTCACTACTTCTACAATTTCATCTGCAACAATTTCTTGTAGTTTCATCTGCACCAACCCCCCTACAAAATGTCTATCCTCACAATGGGCGAATCACATAGAGGAACGGTTGCAAACATCACAACATATGTAAGTTTTTTCTTTTGTTAACTTTTTTTCTTTCATCTTCACCAACCCTCTTTTATTTTAACATACCAACTTAGTCAAGTTTTTTGTTCTTTATTTTATAGGATGTATCAAGGTTCCGGACTCGGATCCACGAATATGTCCATATGGACCCGATGATTCAACCTTATGTTGAACTCGCCGATTTTGGTCATATAAGCAAGATTTTGTCTTGGTCCGTAGATAACAAATTCATTCTAGCTTTATGCGAAAGGTGGCGACCAGAGACACACACATTTTGGTTCCCAACCGGTGAGTGTACCGTGACGTTAGAAGACGTCTACATGCTTTTGGGACTGCCCATTGAAGGTAAGGGTGTTAATGGTAAAACCAACTATGCAAATTCAATTTGCATGGATCTCTTGGAGACTGATTTTTTAGATGATAACGCAAGAGGTCAAGGTATACTACTTTCACTCCTTAAGTCGTACTCTAATAGTTTATACTTAGATGAGCATTCTACCGAAGATGCTTGAATAATAAAAACTAGGTGTTACATTATGCTGTTAATTGGCTCGTTTTTATTTCCCGAAGGTAGTGGTTCTAGCATGCATATTATGTATTTACCTTTACTTAGACATGTAGATAGAATAGGAAGTTACAATTGGGGATCTGCTTGTCTAGTCTATCTCTATAGCTCCTTGTGCAAAAACTCACACAAAGACACATCTATATTTTCTGGATGTGCTGTTTTGCTACAAGCATGGGGTTGGTTAAGACTACCGTCCCTAACACCCGTCAACAACAACCCTTTCACATTTTCGTATGCACAAAAGTAAGTTGTTTAAATTGCTATATCTTTACTTACTTCTTAAAGATTATTATCTCTAACTAATATTTTTTGACGTTTTGGTGTAGATGGTCTGCACGTGGTATGAGTTACAACAGATGTCCAAGACACTGTATTACTCAGTATCACAACCTGTTGGATCACCTTAGACCGACAGACGTAAGGATAATAACTTAATTATTTCGTTATATTTTGTTAACTTCTTCTACCCAGATTATAATCATATCTTCTTTCACATTTCAGTTCATTTGGCGTCCATACCTTAATTTGGATCATGAGCATGAGGTCAATGCTGAAGACGCGGCCGTATGGACTGCATGCACACCGATAATACGGTTCACAACTGTGGAGATGCACAACAGTGATCGTGTGAAGCTGCAGTTCGCTATGCCCCAAAACATCCCAGATCCCCCAGCTAGCCTAGGAGAATGGCATCTGCGCAAAGTTAACGACCAATGGAACTTTAATCCATGGCAAAGCTTCGCAAGATCGGAGTGCCGCAAATGGAAGCACCGCTATGACCATGTCTTAACTGACGCAGTCATGCCAACTGAAGAAAAACCAAGTCGTACTTATATGGCTTGGTACAGATCGGTTAGTTTTCAGTTCATCGCCGAGGATATGTACTTGTACGACCCACGCCAGATGACTTACAACCTGACACCTCAACATCAAACCCCTAACAACAGTGTCAGACCGAATACACATAACCCCCTGTCCGTCAAACGTTCCGTTCAACCAACACACAAACATACAACCAAAACATGCCATACACCCAACCCCAATACCAAGAGCATACCCCATACCACCACCAACAAATTGACCATCAATCCGAGACCCAACATCACTTCGCACCCACCCCATCACTCTACCAAAGTCGCCTTGGCCAGAACACCCAATGATCATTCAACACCAACCACCCCTCCTCCTACCATAGCCAAGAAGCCCAAACCTCACAAAACCAAAACATCCAACAACCCTATCTCTACCAAACACCCCAACAACCTTTCCAACATTTCCTCGACGCATAGTTCACACCCATGTCTCCCTTCAACTGTCCCGGTCGCCCATCAATGAGTCAACTACAACCCAACTTCTTTGGCATGGGTCATGAGCTCAGCTACGGCGGTACACCATCGATGCATACTGAAGACTATGTCGACTTGTCTGACTACCTCAATAGACCATCTCCTGTAGTTGGTAGTGACGCTCCTGGCCCCTCAGATGCTCAAACACCAGTGGTGAATCATCAACATGGGTTAGGGCGACGAGTTAGGGTAGCTAGGGGATGTGGGACCGGAGGTCGGTTAGGTGATCCCGGTCATCACCATTAGGCTTTTTTGTATAAACGGAAAATTTTATTAATATCAATTGGTCTTTGTCATACGGTGAACTGACTTGGTGTGTTTTGCTTTTTATCGCAATGTCGCGGATAGCAAGAGTCGCCACCGACTTTTCTTTTATCCAATAAGGAAAGGTGGAAAAGAACAGGAAAGACCTCAATAGATTTTGGGTTCGGGAGGTACATTATACAAAGGGAAGGTGTTAGCACCCTTTGTATCCATGGTTATCCATGGGCTCTTAATTACTGGATCACTTATATTTTTGTCTGAAAAGTGTCGGTGAATTGCTTAAAAAATGTTTGAAAGAGAGTTTAACTTTGTAATGATTCTCGTATGAATGTATACAAAGTATTTATCTCATTTGATTTTGAAAATGGTTTAGAAAAATATAACTCGGTAATGATTCTAGTATGAATGTATACCAAGTGGTGATTTTCTAGGATTTGTAAAGTGTAAAGTGTGAGGGGTGGAAAATGTTTTAGGTTATGATCCAGTAATTGAGAGTTATACCTTCCTGAGGTCGTTATGGGCATTTCCTATCCTTATGAGGGTAAAACTGTCCTTACTATTGAGAAGTAAGTAATCTTACCCTTTTGGATGTTTAAGGGTCACCGTAGGGTCATCGATAGGTCATTGAAGGCAACAGTTGTAAGGATACCTTAGCATTCGAAGGGACGATCATCATTTAACCGTAGGCTACACCGAAGGGTCATCGAGGGACAAAATCGTATTTTCGAAGGCAACATCCGAGGGACCATGATTTATTTTATGATGATTTAACCGAAGGTTCTTTGCTAAGTGTATCCCTACATTCGCGGGACATGACCGTTATACCGTAATATCGTAAGGCAAAAGAGAGGTCCAAGATCACATATTTAAAGGCCACATTTTAAAGTTAATTAGGTGATTATGATGAATCTCCACATTAAAATCAATACATTAAAAATGATACATTAAAAATAATACATTAAAATTAATACATTAAAATTAATTATTAAAATTAACACATTAAAATTAATTAAGCGATTTAGGGTGAGTCTCCACAAGGGTATCCCACAAATAAAGTGGAAGACCTAACGGCGGTCTTTTTTCTTGGAAACATGTAAACCTTTACACAATTCAACACACGGATTAGAGCATCGAGATAAAATATAATTGAAAGTTGCACCATAAAATAAACACGACAATCATGAACTCAAATCAAATGATGCAGAATTATAATAACATAAGATAGAACCGCCAAAAAAAATTGAAACAGCCACTGTCCCATTCGCCCCTGCTTCGCCTAGCGAAGGCCTAGCGAGTATTCGCTACTGGCTCGCTTAGCGATGTGCTAGCGAGCGCTGCTGGTTTTTGAATATGATATCAGTACAATCTCAACCAATTTTATGCCTTATGGATCTCATTACTGCAATTATACAATTAATCATTTAAAGTATGCATGGTATATACTAAAGTTCACATGCCAAGCTTAAGGTATTTCATAAATCTAATCATAAAGTCATATGCAAATTAAGAATATAAAAACAATGATAGCAATGTAAACCTGTTAACAGCTGAGTTGTGACTTCGAATCGGAAAATCGGATTGAATTGGGCGGCGGTAGAACTTGGTGCCGCCGGCTTTTCCTTCAGGGTTTCCTTCTGTGAGCACTAGGGTTTGCTTGCTAGGGTTCTCCTCTCTCCTTTTTTCGTCCTCTTTTCATTACTGAAGTGCTGGTATTTATAATGCCATTTTTCATGACCTAATGGGCTCAGAACGAAGCCCGAAATTTTTTGTTGTCTGTCAGCCTCGCTAGGCGAGCTGGTAGCGAACGCGTAGCGAACGTTCGCTAGGCGAGCTGGTAGCGAACGTAACGTTCGCTAGGCGAGCTGGTAGCGAACAGGCCAGTTTGGGCCATTTTCTGGATTGGGCCATTCGTGAGCTGGGCCTTTGTTCCTTTAAGATCAGTGTCATAAAAATGAGTCAGAATGCCTTGAAAAATGTCTTGAAATATTAATGGGCAAATTTTGGGGTATGACAGTCTTATTTCAAATTTATCTATCACGTATACCATTTACCAAAAAAAATTGCATTTTACACTGAGGTGCCAATCCAATTGGCGCCTCCTCTCAAGTAATACACATGGGCGCCAATTGGATTGGCTATGGCACATGCCCTAGCCAATCCAATTGGCGCCTCCATTCAAGTATTTAAGAGGAGTCGCCAATTGAATTGGCGTCTCCTCCTAAAAGTGGGGTAATTTGAATTTTTTTTTAACTAGGGGTATTTTGGGAATTTCCTAAAAAAATTGGATTATTTTCGTAAATATATATATATATATATATATATATATATATATATATATATATATATATATATATATATATATATATATATATATATATATAATTTAATGGTTAAATTAGTTCTTTTAATTAATTTACCATAAGATTGTAATTTAGAATATATTATGTTGTAAAATATTTTTAATTATTTTAAATTGGTAATATTATTTAAAACATTTTATTCTTTTACGTGATAAAAAATTTCGGACTTTTTTATGACATAATTTACTTTGGAGCAATAAATTTAAATTTAAATTTAAATTCTAAACTAATAATAATTACAAAAAAAATATAGAATCATATTAATTATAAAGCATACAGTTCATGCTAAGCTGTTAAAATTTGCACAATGACTACTGGATTTCAAAACCATGTAGATTTTGAAAGTAGCGGCGGTGTAAATGGTAAACTGCACTGAAAAACTATGTCGTTTGATTAAATTTTTAATAATTAATTTAATAAAAATGTAATCTATTATTAAAGTGATTTCAATTAAATTTAAAGTTATTTTAAATATTAATTTGTTTTTATAAATTGATTAATAATCAATTTGTATTTACAAAATAATTTAAAATCCATTTAGTTTTATAAATCAATTTATATGTATAAAATAATTTAAATTTATTTATAATCAATTTTTTTTGGAAAAAATTATTCAAAAAATAAATAAAAAACTTGACATTCTTTTTTCCTTTTTATAAATTCAAATGTTTTTTTCAGCAAATAAATAAATTTTTCATTGATTAATAAAATGTTTTCTTTTTCCAAACAAAAAATAAATAAAAAAAATATTTTTTATTTTTAAGAAAAAGAAAAAATTCTCTTTTTTTTTGCTTTTTATTTTACAAATAGAAAAATGTTTTTTTTTAATTTTAAGGAATTTTTTGTCTTTTTCAGATTTTTTTTTTGTTGCATTTTCTTTTTTTGAAAATTTTCAGATTTTTTTTTGGAAGTATATAAAATATATATTTTTAAATGTTTTTGTTTTTAATTTTTTAGGAAAAAAGTAATTTCCTCTTTTGAATTAAAAAAATCATTTTTTCAAACAAAAGTTAACCCTTTTTATGTTTTTTTAAAAGAAAAATTCATTAAATTTTATTTTTCAAATAAAAATTGTAATAAAAAATCTTTTTTATATAAAACAATATGCAGAAAAAGGTGCTTTTGAATTATTTTTTTTGGGATTTTTTCCAGAAAATAGTGTTTTAAAATTGCAATTTTTTCTTTTAGAAATTGCTTTTTTGGAAAAATTCAATTTCATTTTTATAAAAAAGAAATTTTTATTTGTTGTTAAAAATTATTTTTCGAAATTTCTTTTAAATGATATTATTTTTTTCTTTTTTTAACTTTAATTTAGTTAACTAAATTATTTGAATTTTTTTTAATAATTACGTTTTTCAAATTATATATCAAAATAACCATGTTTTCAATTTATTTACCAAACTAACCATGTTTCTTTCACGGACAAGAGGAGTAGCCAGAAGGATTGACGCATGCATTAGAATATTAGACTAAGGCACCATTGGTGGTGGCGACATCATGTAGTTCATGTCACTGCAAGTGGTGCATGCATGTGACACTTTATGCGACTACTCATTTATTTTATTTTTTTTAATTTTAATAATTATAAATAAAAAAATGAAATTAAAAATAAAATTAAAATTAGTTCATAATATTATGTTGTAAAATTCAAATACACAATAATTTAATAGAGAATCAATGATCAATCTGATCGAAACGTCCACATGTTCCACTTCCTGGTGCATTAGCCTTCCTTCGAGGTCTCCCACGATTTCCCTGAGATGTTTAGGCTTTATGGTCTTTGAGTGTTGGCCTGAGGAAAAGGTGGTTGGTGTGAGGGTCCCGAGGTATTTAACATATTTGTCATCATTTCTCCCTAATAGCTGGGCGGGGTTGGTTGTTGGGCGGGGGTTTATTGTTGGGCGTATGATGACGAAGCTCGTTGGCGTGGATCAACCAAATACCTTGGTTCAGACACAAATTGTGTTATTGTAACCGACCTAAACCAATTCATATAATGTTGAGTTGGTTTAACACCTTGTATGAGAGGTTCGTTAAAGATGTGTCGACGTCGATTCTTTCAATGGCGACACATCTCTTTAGCGAAGTCTCTCCTATCGGAATAACCCCATTGGGGATCGACTCTTTGTTGATGCATGTCATGCAAACACGTCGGAGGGTCTGGATCATTCGATGTATGATCATCATAAACTCAGTTCTTAGTTAATATGCGATAAAATTTTGTCTGTCATTAGCGACAATCTGTCGTTGAAGGTCAGTACAATAATCTCGCATATCGTTACACGATACTATTATACTCCTTCGTACAAGAAAGCATGGATAGCTGGGACTAAGACGATTGAAACAATGTTCGGTAATTGGGAGAAGTTGTACAAAGAACTTCCAAAATGATTGGTGAAATCATATAGTTCATGTCGTCAGCCCGGACACAATCGTACAAACTGTCCCAATGTTGGACCAAGCATAATAACATAATTTAAAATGTAATCGTCTTGCTTTATATTTAAAAAAAACTTTCATTTCATAAATATCATAACATTCGGTTACAACAATTTAAAAATAAGGACTAAACAATAATTTAAACAACAAAACAAACAAATACAACGATTGAACAACATAACTATGCGATTACAATCATCAGAACAATTTCATCAGAACCAAGCATCATAATGCGAACATCTCTGTCTGTTTTAACATTGCCCCAGAAACGACTTTCTCCATTGTCATTGAACACGGTAACAAGCCTTTGAATTCTTCTGATCTTTTTACCCTCTGCAATCTCTATCTAACCAACAAATCAAACTCATGTTAAGATGCTCGAACGTCTCTGTATTCC
The DNA here is from genome assembly GCF_024323335.1 of Lathyrus oleraceus. NCBI lineage: Eukaryota > Viridiplantae > Streptophyta > Magnoliopsida > Fabales > Fabaceae > Lathyrus > Lathyrus oleraceus. The sequence continues at coordinate 436,163,404 of NC_066585.1, forward strand.
AGAGTCAGATCTTCATTGGAGGCTTTATTGCCGAATAAATTAAATCGGTATTTCTCTTGTGAATATAAGAACACATATGTGCATACATTTTGAAGAAAAATGGAAGAAGATTGAAGAAAAATGGAAGGAGATAGTAAGAAGATGTGTGAGAAATGATGGGAAGGGATGTTGTATTTATAGAGTTAGCAAATAAAGGAGTAGCCACATGCATTGACACATACACCTAGTGGATGCATGCATGTGCCACATGCAGTGGCAACAGATATATGCATGCGCCATGGTGAATGACGCCAATGTGTAACTAATAAAAGCATGCGCCAACAGGGTTGGCGCCTCCTATTGTCGTCCAACTGAAACCTGATTAGTTTGATAAATAAATTGAAAACGTGGGTATTTTGGTATATAATTTGAAAACCATGGTTATTTTAAAAAAAATCGAATTATTTATACTTGTTTTTAAAATAATTAGTTAAACAATTTAAACTTGTTTTAACGGTTAACTAAATTATTTACAATATGTGATTCAATTCATTAATCATTTAAAAATTAGTCATGTTTTTTTAGTTTAATGTAATTCAATTTCTTGGATTGTAAGTCTATTATTCTTGGTAACTTGTCTCCTCAAACTCAAACTGTGATTATTGCTTGCATTGTTAATATCTTTCACGATGTTTAGGTTGCTAGAAATCTCTCGAGATTTGAGGATAAATGGACTCATTGGAAAACATGCATCTCCATCATCATGGTTCATGTTAAGTTTGCCGGAAACTTAACCAACAAGTCTTCAACTCTTCTATCCCAAACTTCACTTTGTTGAAAAAATTTGATATCACCATTCATCCTAGAAAGCCCTTAAGAACAAAAGATGTCCTCTGGTCTCCTCCTCCTCCAGGGTGGATCAAATGCAATATTGATGACCTTGCTAGAGGTACTTCTTTGTTGACCTCTTGTGATGGTATATTCAGAAATGACATTTCCTCTCATGTTGGTAGCTTTTGTGACTTTCTTGGCCTGGGGTCTGCCTTGTTTGTTGAGCTTTCTACTGATATTACAATAATTGAAAATTCTATAAACTATAACTGGACAAAGCTTTGGGTTAAAACAGATTATATCATGGTTGTTAAATATTTCTCGGATCATAGTATCATTCCTTGGAAAATCAAGACTAGATGGTTTAACTGTGTGTCCTACACTAATTCCATTGATTTCATCATCTCTCATATTTTTAGAGAGGCCACTTTTTTTTGTTGATTTGCTGGCTAATGTAGGTTTTAGATCTAAATGTTATTCCTATTTACTAATGTTCATTGTGATATTGCTAAATATTACTTGTTGGACAAATTAGGTACCCATAAGCTTAGACTTTCTTAAGGGGTTTTGGTCCCCCTTGTGTTCTTTTAACCTTTTCTCTTTTTATTTAATTGGTCTTCCTTTGTTGGAAAAAAATTGAAAATATGATTCAGTTAATTATTTTTTTTGTACACTCCTAGGTGAAAGAAATTTAGAATGACATGCATGTTAAAATTTTACAATATTTATGAAGAAATTAAGAAAAGAAAAATGGATTTGGGCACATATATGTCATTGTTCTTGTTTAAAGATGTTGAACCACTTCTAAATTTTAAATTATAATTTTTTTTGACAAAATTTGATAATTTTATTAGCTGGGTCTCATGTCCTTAATGCAGTGGGCTTTGATATAACTAGGGATGACAAAAAGTACTGTACTCATAAGTATCTGCGGGTAAAACTCATCACAAACACGACTTGGATATCTTAATGGATTTCTATGGATACTAATATTTAATTATCCATTTTCTTACGGGCACAAATACAGATTTGATGGTACTCGTACCCGCGGGTACCCGTATCGGTTAATAATTAGAAAATTTTCTTAAATATCCTGTAAAACTATTATACTTGATAAATTCCTTTCATTAACAACTACTTAATTTAACTTGGTAATCTCCTTTTCACTTAATACCCTAGTTACATATGTTTTTCTTCCGTGTCTTCTTCTTGGCTTGCGTATTCTTCAAAAATTATACACATAATTTATTATTTACACCATATAAGAAAAATTAGTAAATTACAATTTTAAAAAAATGTATTAATGGGTATCCATAAATACTCGCGAGTATCTCAAAATCCACAAATACCCGTCTGGTGGATACCTGTATGGGTATGGGTATCATAATTACTAAATTGGGTGGGTAGCAAAGGGCTAGTACCCGTGCCCATGGATACCCATTGCCACCCCTAGTTACAACTCAGGGTGTCCTCAATCCAAACTTGGTTTTTGAGCACCTTAGCATTCCTAGCAAGGATATATGTCGTTTCATTAATTATTCTATCTACAAACCTAACCCTAGCTCGTCTCATGTTCTTTAGGTTCCTACGAACGCTGTTTGCAAGCATTCCACAAACCATGTAAAAATCTTCTTCCGCGTTGATTATTTGAGCCACCTTCATGTTGTCTGTCTCAAAGATGACGTCCTTGAAATATCAGTCAATTGAGATTTCAACATATTTCTTCAATGCCATCATCTCAGCTACCATGGATTTTTTTGCCTCCATTAGTGAGTTACATGCAAGCCGCCATAGTTTTTCCTTTATTGTTATGGAAGATCGCTCCTAATCCAAATTTGCCTTGGTAGCCAAACAAGTGTTTGTGTTACACTTGATCCAGTAAGAATCATGGGGGATCCACCTACCTTTGTTATTAACATTGTTGCAGTGATCCACCTATCTTAGTGAGAATTATGAAGGTTTTCTTCTTGTTATGGGTATTATTTTAATATGTATGATTTAGTGACATATTTGTAAAGACCAATCGAGGGCGAGGAAATTGTGGTCGCCCACAATGAGGCAACCTCGCCTTTAGCTCTCCCCACTCGCCCCGTTTAGGGAAACTTGGGAAAAGACATGTATTGGTCAGAGAGAACCCCGAGTCAATGAACTAGACCACTTATTCCTAAGAAGTATAGATTCAATGGTCAACTACTATTACTAGGTGGACAACTATCATTCTCGAGGAACCCTAACTGCAAGCCCATTGGCCTCTATAATTACTTCATCTATGTGTAACACCTCAAAATTTTCCCTCCTCTCTTGGGACTAGCTTAGCATATTGCATTTCATTTTGTAGGACATTAGTCATTGCATATTGCATATCATGTGAAAATAGACAAGTCATCCTCCTAAGTCTTTCTCAGAAGATGGAGAGGTTAAGAGATGCAAGCCTGAGGGTCTCATAAATTGATCACTAATCATCTGAGATTTGTATTTCAATTAGGGTTTTCTTGGTCCCTCAAGGAGTTTGAGAATTATCTTATTGGCAATGGTACATCATCATCATCATGGTTTTATCATCACCGAGGGATTCATTATTCATGATCATGTTCCTTGGGATTAGGGTTTTGACCCCTGGTCAACCCTAATCAATGGCATTCTCCCAGTCAGGGTTTTTCAAGGAGATGAGTTTATTTGCTTGGATGAGGATCATATGATTATTATGTGGAGCTTACAAGAGCTAGGGGTTCATTTTGGAGCCAATTCCTCAAGTGGTTAAGGCTCAGGCTGATCAGGGCATTTCTAAGTCATTTGTCAACCAGAAAGTCAACAGAAAGTCAACTGAGGGCTAGGAGGTGGAGAAATGAGTTTCAACATCTCATTCATGTCCCAAAGAGGTTCATTCAACATATCAAACATCGAGAATGGGATACAAACTGCAAGTGCACAGTTCTATCGCGTAGTTTTAAAAGATATCGATCCCACAGGGACTTATGAATCGATATACCGTTATCTAAGGTTACTACGTAAATCTAAGGTGAAAATGTTCGATTGTTTGGGGAAAAACTAAGAGCTAAACTAATATCTAGATTAAATATTAATAAAACGGATATCGGTATGTAGTTCGTCAAAACTAGGGAATCAAGTCTTTGTCGGTTTCTTGGTTTTAAAATGAATCGTTTCGGTTAACTTCATTGGTTAAAGGTTCTATCTCAAACTCTCGCTCTGTTGAATAAACCATGATTTTATATTAATGTTGCTGTCACTTATAATTAAGTCAAAAACCATATTTTGAAAACAATAAAGTTGCAGAAACTCTTTTTAAGAAAATACTGACCGTTTTAAACACCCTTATCTCAAACTCTCGCTCTGTTGACTTAGGTTATATAATTAAATCCAAATGCTTAACTCTCGTCCTCACATCCAATCTTTAAAAATACTTTTTGGAAAAGGTCAGAATTTAATTAACTCTAAAACTTGCTCTCGCCCTGATCTAGAGTTAATGCCTAACTTACACTGTCCAGTTAAAATCTCAAACTCTCGCTCTATTGATTTTAACTTCTTTATGTCTTTTACTTTTGTAAAAAATTCTTGTTATTAAACCTGTAAGTTGAAACCGTAAAAAGATTGATTTTGATTTTAAGTTTAAATAGACCGACTCAGTCTTGATCCCTTATTCTGCTTACTTTACATACCGATACCTAGGCAAATTAGCCAGACATGCTAAATAAATAAGAATTTATATCATGCATAAACAGACTCATTCCAGGCAGGCAATATGAATAAACAATAGAATAAAACATTAAAAATTAAATAACAATTAAAGAACCTGAATGCGTAATACAATGGTCTTGAACACTCCACCACAAGCCGGTAGGATTTGTTCTTGGATTCTTCAATTAGACAGTAAATTAAATCAAGGAAATAAAACTGGAATATAACGTAAGGTTAAATCCGGTATAAAGTTGCACAATAGTTTCCGGTGTAGAAACTATTATGCGAAAAATATCTAAAAGCTAAAACTGGAAAGGTAAATTTGCAAGGGAAAAAGAATGTAAAGCTTACAAAAGAAATAAATAAAATAAACAATGCTAAGTTGCTGGAAAGGAAGAAAAATAAGCAAAGGCGTGAAAAGAAAATTTGGCAGAGCTTCGGCAAACTGAGCGTGCAAAAACTGAGACTTTTTTAGGTTTGTGAGATGGCTATTTATAATAGCCTTGGTAACTGCATTCCGTTTCCCACGAGTCTTCAGCATGGCTAAATACACGGCGTGGGCATAGGACACGAACTCTCTCAACGTTCTTCTTCAATTCTTCTGAGAGCGTGACTTGCGCCAAAAAGCTAGTGGAATGGTGTGACGCTCGTCACACCATGTGTGACGCTCGTCACAGGGATGCTTCTAGTGTGACGCTCGTCACAACCCTTGTGACGCCCGTCACAGGCACAACGTGCGCTTTCTTTTGGGCTGGGCTTGGTCTTTGATATTTGTTTCCTTTTTACTCCTTTCTACACCTCCTTTTCTTCCCTTTTTCACTTTTGTTTCAAAATGGGTACCTGATGTAAATAGAAAAGAAATACTGCATAATATCTGATAAAATGGGATAAATTAAAGTAAATGATAATATAATCTAATTGAATTAAGTCTTCAAATGTGATATAATTTCATGTTATCAAACTCCCCCATACTTAAATCTTTGCTTGTCCTCAAGCAAAATTCAGTATAGAACTTGTTAAAAGTTTTAGCCAGATGAAATTTCAAAGCACACATCAATTCGTACTAGGTTGCAAATGGATTTTTGTTTAGGAGGACTCGAGTTTAATCTTGACATCAACAACTACCGTTACAACTTAGATAACCCTACTTTATGCCAATCAGTTCAAGTACCCTACGATAGCTATCCTGGTTCCTTTAGTCTTATTTTACCCGTTTTCATTCTAGCGAAATCACATTAAGCCCTTTATCCTTTCGCGCACATAGTGGAGTAACCGGTTAGTGATTATGATCCGCTTTTAGCTAGAAGTTCTGGTACATAAGTCGGATAACTTCATTATTCAGTCCATTGCAAATTGCGGGGGATCGAACCGTAGTCCGCCCTACCGAGTTCAGTACCAGATTCCTACTGAACCAACTCATAATGGGTCTTTCGTATTGTGCTTTTGCATGATCTGCAACCTTTAGATTAAATGATCTGGTAAGGATCACCTAATTTAATTAGTGCATTTCTTGATATATTTATATATCTTAGGTTACTTTGGGGATCATTCACTTATATTCATCGGCTCTCCACGTAGTTTGCTATTAAGATGGTGCTGACTTCTGTATAAACTACTTGGGGTTGCCATAGAACTAAAAGTTCAAGGAATCGGTATAATAGGTACTTATCTTGATCTAACATATTGAGGTTCTCAGAGCGTTGTTATGGTAATGATTTTGTTTTGATTTCACTCAAGTTTTATAAAGTAAGCAACCTTTATACTTATTGGGTGTGTTAAAAATTTTTTTGTTATGGCTCAAGAAAATTGAGGGGAATAGATAATAGAAAATTTTTTCACACTTAGGAACTTAACTTAAAATAATTTTTTTATTTTTTATTTTTATTTTTTTTTTTATTTTTTTTTTTATAGGGAAAAAAAAAGGGAAATAACGATGAAAGGGAGAGTACATACTTGAAAAATGAGAATGGAAAGAATATTGTTTCCCCCCCATACTTAAACTAAACATTGTCCTCAATGTTTTAAGGGAAAGAAATACAAAATGGAAATGCAAAGAAAATAACAACTAAGGCTGCCTTCCGCCTCTGGTTCTTGGCCCTGGTGATCTTTGACGTATGTCTAAGTTGTCGAACCTGCTAAACAATTCAGTAAACCGCTGGTCGGTTATGGCATTCCGAGCATCCTGTTGCTGTTGCATTTGACGCATCATCTGCATCATCTCTGCATTTTGTGTCTGCATACCATCGATAGCATCCATAATGTCGTCGTTGGTCGCAGGCCTTCTTCGTCGACGACGTTGGGAGGATGGGCCGGCTGCATTACGGGAAGGGTTGAGCGGGACTGATTGTTGTGTTGGCGGATGGTCACCTTGTTCCATTTCTTCAAACTCATCAGTTTGCTGGTTTGTTTGTGAAGGCTCGGTGGTTTCAGGAGCGCTAAGATCGTAGAGGTGGCGGTCGGGGTTTGTGACATCAGTTAGGGTGGTATTGGGTAGCACAACACTCGGGACTGCTTGGTTGTTCACCATAAGATAATAGCCTCCGCCTACTCTGTTTTTAATCAGGCGGCTAGAACGGCAATAGCTGATGTCCATAGACAGGGGAGGTAGGGATTCTAAAGTTTGGAGTCTATCCCCTAGGTTCAGGCCAAGTGCTATGGAGGTTATTAATCCACCAATTATAAAGGGTTGCCGGCCTCTAGCACATAAGGTGCGGATATGATGAAAGAGAAAGGAGGCGGCGTTTACCTGGGCTTGCGGTTCGAAGACGCACTGGAGGAAAAATAACTCCTTTGAGTTGACCTTGCTGTTGTTTGGTCTACCAAAAACTGTGTTTTGCAAGATACGGAGAAAATAACGGATGGTGGGGTTATGGATGTGGGAGAGAAGGAGTTCTTCCCAGTTGTAGGTCTCTATACCGGAAATTTTCTTAAAAAGGTCAAAAACGCCAACTGTGTTCCAGTTTAGGTCGGGAGGGATTTTGGGGTGGACTTGGCCTTCTGTGGTAAATTGTAGCATGGTACTCAATTGGTTTTGGGTTAGAGAGTACTCGGTGTTAAACATGCGGAAGGTTGCGGTACCGGTCAGAAATTCACCCTCACCGGCGGGAGTGGTGTAGTCGTAAGAACTTAGGAATTCTAAGGTTAGGGAAGGGTAGGTGGGTTGGTTATGAGTGCAAAGGAAGGTTAAATCGGCTTTACGGAGCATCCACTCGATACCTTGGAGTAAGCCTAATTGTTGTAAACAAGTTAAATCGGGGTACCTGGTGGAAGCGACGCCTCGCTGCTGGAAGCGCTCGAATTGCTCTTGCTGATAGTTGTCATCTCCGGATCGGAAGATGATATTTCCGAAATTTTGATTTCCCGCCATTGTGATGAATTTTTGAAGGGATGATTTGGAAAGAAAAAGAAATGTATTTGATATGAGAGAATTGTTTGTGGTGAATGAAGGAAGTTTTGGTAGGTATTTATAGGAGAAGGATTGGAAGGTAGAAAGAAAAAGTGGTTGAAGAGTAATTAAGTGTGGTAAACGAAAAAATGAATGGGGAAGGTAAAAATTAAAGTGTAACGTTCGTCTCCAACGGCTCCCTAACGTTCACATGTCTGAGGGGCGTTACGCTCGTCACAAGGCTGTGACGTTCGTAACAGGCGTTTTGCGTGCCGTTCGTCATGGAGTGTGTGACGCTCGTCACACAGTCCTTTTTGGCAAGGCTTCAGTAGCGCTTCACAGAATTACTTTGGTAGCGTATTTTAATGTTTCATTTTGCTTATGATCATTTTTAGTCTGCAGTTTTAATGTATTGTGCACGCTTACTTGCTTTGTATAATAATAATAGGTAACAACAGTAGAGCATAATAGCCATTGCATAATAAAATTAACTAAACAGCTTCAATAAAAATGATCATAATGTATTACAGTGAAAGAAAGCAATGAAATGAAATAGAAATAAACATGAATTCAAATAACATTAATGAAAAATCTAGCCTAAAACTAAATAACTTAGAAAGAAAAATAACTAAATTCCATCTATCTTCGGATCTCTGGCCGGAGGAGCAAAAGAGTTAACATGATGCCGTAACATACGTAACTGACTTGCCGTGCTGCTCATGTATTCTAGGATTTCAAGTCTCAAGCTGTGGAAATCTTCCCTGAGGGCGTCTTGTTCTGACATCAAGGCTTCAATGACGGTTTTAATATCTGTTCCTGGCATATGATGTCGGAGATCAGGCATGGCTGATTCTTCGGTCAGGACAGGCTGAGGAGGAGGATCAATATCATAGTAGCCGGAAGGTGTCTGAGGGTCAGATTCAGCAAGAGAGGTATGGTCAACATAGTGCTCATAGTCATCACAAATCTCATAATCCTGGATGGATTCAGTGGATCCAGCAGGAGTTGGGGTTTCATTCAGATTATAGAGCCAGTTCCTTTGGTTGTGAACACTAGTTCTAGGATCGGGCATGGTGAATAGGCAGAGAACCTGGTTATCAATAATAAGCTCGAACTCATCAGACCCTATGTTTGCTATAAACATAGTGTTGAAGAGGAAAGGTATACTCATAGTAGTAATGCCACAAAAAGGGCTAAGGTCAAGCATAGGCTGACGTAATCCAATAGCATTACCTATCATAGTGATCAAACCGCCTATTCTAATGGGTGCTCGCTCATCCTGGATAAGGTGGTCCAAATTAGCTAACATAAAAGTAGCACCGTTTACTGGACGGTTCTGGGAAGCACAAAATATGATGAAGAGTTCATCACGTGAAACTGAAGTACTATTTGGCTTTTTCCCAAATAAAGTGTGGGTCAGGATCTTATGGAAATAGCGAAAAGCCGGGTTATGTATGTTTCCAGAGAGAAACTCATGTTCCTCGGGCTCATCATTTCCAGTCAGCTTACCCCAAAAGTGTTCAAGCTCTCTATATTCAAAAAGTTCTTCCTGGCTTACAGTGAATGTATCAAAGGAGGTAGGAAAACCCAAAAGGTTGGTGAAGTCTCTAATATTAAATTGGTACTCCATATTGAACATTCTGAACTGGATAAAACCTCTGCTAATTCCTTTTCCATGGCTAGGTAGATAGATTAATGAACTAAGGAATTCTAGTGTGAGTCTCCGGTAGGTGGTGAAATGTCTCAGGATAGGGGAGGTCTCCCATCCTATCTGATTCAGCAAAAACAGGACACTCTGTCTCAGTCCAAGGGCAGTCATAGCCCAATCATCAGCATATAAACTAGGTAGCATCTCTCTAGCGGCTAGTTCTTCAAACTTTCGTTTCTGAGCCATTCCTCTGAACTTGATACCCATACGATCAGAATGTCCCATCTGGTTAGTGTTAGCTAGAGAAAAGAAACATGAGTTTAAGTCAGGATTTGGCCAAATGCCGAAAGAAGAAAAGAATTATTATATATATATATATATATATTTTTTTTTTTTTTGAATAAATCAATAATGAATACTAAATAGAAATTAAAAGAAATAATTAAGAGAAAAATAGGGAATTGATAATAATAATAGAATAATAAAATAACAAATTAATTTGTGGGTTGTCTCCCACTAAGCGCTTTGTTTAAATGTCGCAAGCTCGACAAAGAAACTGTTAAATATAGTCTATGAGTCCTGGGGGCGTTTCGTCTAAGTGTAGAATTTGCGAATCCTCGTTGGTTTCCGCATAGTGATAATGTTTCAGACGTTGCCCGTTTACGGTGAACGGTTCTGTAGATTGTCCTTTTATTTCTACCGCTCCACTGGGAAAGATTTTAGTGATATGAAAAGGTCCTGACCATCTGGATCGTAGTTTTCCCGGGAATAACTTTAGTCTAGAGTTAAATAAAAGTACTGCGTCGCCTTGCTTGAAGATTTTCCTTGATATACGCTTGTCATGCCATTGTTTTGTTCTTTCTTTATAGATTTTGGCATTTTCATAGGCGTCTCTTCTGAGTTCCTCTAATTCGTTTATGTCAAGGATTCTCTTTTCACCGGCGGCTTTATAATTCAAATTTAAATTTCTAATAGCCCAATAGGCTTTATGTTCTAATTCTACCGGGAGGTGACAGGATTTTCCATAAATGAGCTTAAATGGGGTCGTCCCTATGGGAGTTTTATAAGCAGTTCGGTATGCCCATAAAGCTTCTGGTAATTTCAATGACCAATCTTTCCTTGAAGTGGCGACCGTTTTTTCTAGTATTTGCTTGATTTCTCTGTTAGATACTTCCACTTGTCCACTGGTTTGAGGGTGGTAAGGTGTTGCTATCCTATGTCTCACTCCATATTTAAGTAGTAGTTTTTCGAGTACCTTGGATATAAAGTGTGATCCACCATCACTGACTACTATTCTTGGGATGCCAAATCTCGGAAATATTATATTTTTAAAGAGTCTAGTTACTACTCGGGTGTCATTTGTTGGAGAAGCTATAACTTCGATCCATTTTGATACGTAGTCAACTGCCACGAGTATGTATTTGTTACCGAAAGAGGATGGAAAGGGTCCCATGAAGTCTATCCCCCACACGTCAAAAATCTCTACTTCCAAAATACCTTTTTGTGGCATCTCGTCACGTCTAGATATGTTTCCCGTGCGTTGACATCTGTCACACTCCTTAATAGCCGCATGTACGTCCTTCCATATAGTTGGCCAATAAAAGCCAGCTTGTAGGATTTTAGAGCAGGTCTTGGATGTACTTGTGTGTCCGCCATAAGGCGCAGAGTGACAGTGTTGGATTATATTTTCTACCTCTTCTTCGGGTATACATCGACGAAAAATACCATCGGGGCCTCTTTTGAAAAGTAAGGGATCATCCCAGTAATAGTGTTTTATGTCGTGGAAGAATCGTTTCTTCTGTTGGTAAGATAAAGTAGGTGGAACTATTCCGGCAGCTAAATAATTGACTAGATCAGCGTACCATGGTATGACAGATATAGCTAAGGTGGTTTCTACTTGCATGTCGGAGTTGTTCTCTTCCAAAGTAGCTATGAGTTTATCATACGAGAAATCATCATTAATGGATGTTCTTTCTGGTTCAAGGTTCTCAAGTCTAGAGAGATGGTCTGCTACTACGTTTTCAGTTCCTTTCTTGTCCTTGATTTCTAAGTCGAATTCTTGCAGTAACAAGATCCATCTTAGGAGTCTAGGTTTAGCATCTTTTTTTGTTAAAAGGTACCTGATAGCAGCGTGATCAGTGTAAACTATTATTTTGGCTCCTACCAGGTAAGAACGAAATTTATCTAGCGCAAATACCACTGCTAGGAGTTCTTTCTCGGTTGTGGCATAATTCATCTGTGCTTCATCCAGGGTTCTGCTAGCGTAATATATAACGTGAAGCTTTTTATCCTTTCTTTGTCCTAAAACAGCACCTACAGCATAATCACTGGCATCGCACATTATTTCGAATGGTTCATTCCAGTCTGGTGTCTGCATAATGGGTGCGGAGATCAATGCTTGTTTAAGAGTTTGAAATGCTTTTAAACAGTTATCGTCGAATATGAATTCAGCATCTTTCATCAACAGTCCGGTTAAGGGTTTAGTTATCTTAGAGAAGTCTTTGATGAATCGTCGGTAAAAACCGGCGTGTCCTAAAAAGCTTCGTACTTCTCTCACAGTTCTTGGGGGTTGAAGATTTTCGATTACCTCTATTTTGGCTTTGTCTACTTCAATTCCTCTGTTCGAGATGATGTGTCCTAAAACAATGCCTTCTTGTACCATAAAGTGGCACTTTTCCCAATTAAGTACTAAGTTTACTTTTACACATCGCTCCAGAACTCTTTCCAGGTTTTCAAGGCATTCTTCGAAACTCTGTCCGTATACAGAAAAGTCATCCATAAATACTTCCATGATGTTTTCGAGAAAGTCGGCGAATATTGCCATCATGCATCTTTGAAAAGTTGCAGGGGCATTACACAGACCAAACGGCATTCGTCTATAAGCGAAGGTACCAAAAGGGCATGTGAATGTTGTCTTTTCTTGGTCATCAGGGTGAATTGGTATTTGAAAGAAGCCTGAATAACCGTCTAAATAACAGAAATGTGAATGTTTAGCTAATCGTTCTAACATCTGGTCAATGAATGGTAAAGGGAAATGATCTTTTCGGGTTGCTTTGTTTAGTTTCCTATAATCAATGCACATTCTCCATCCCGATTCGATTCGTTTAGTTGTAGTTTCTCCTTTTTCGTTTTCAATAACGGTTATGCCTCCTTTCTTTGGTACAACGTGTACAGGACTAACCCATTTGCTATCAGATATAGGATATATAATACCTGCTTCTAATAACTTGGTTATTTCTTTCTTTACTACCTCACTTAGGATCGGATTTAGTCTTCTCTGGTGTTCCCTAGAGGTTTTACAGTCTTCTTCTAACATGATGCGGTGCATACAAATAGAAGGGCTTATTCCTTTGAGATCGGTGATGTGGTATCCTAGTGCGGTTGGATATTTTCTTAAGATATGTAGGAGTTTTTCTGTTTCGAGTCTTCCTAGATCTGCATTAACTATCACAGGTCGTTCAAGTTCTAAGTCTAGGAATTCATATCTCAGATTTTTGGGAAGTGTTTTCAAATCAGGGGTTGGTTTGTTAAGACACTGCGTAGGATCCGGTGTTATTGCTAGGCATTGTTTAGATTTGTCCTCTAAAAGATAGTCTGATGATTTGTCTTCTCCTGACTCTGCTTCTTTTATGCATTCATCGATGATATCCATGAAGTAACATGTATCTTCTATTGCAGGTGCTTTCAAGAATTGGGAAAGAATGAATTCAATTTTCTCTTCACCTACTTCGAAGGTGAGTCGTCCTCGTTTTACGTCTATGATTGCACCGGCAGTTGCTAAGAATGGTCTTCCTAGTATAATAGGTGTCGTATCATCTTCTCTAATGTCCATAATTGTGAAGTCAGTGGGAATGTAAAACTGACCTATGCGTACGGGAACGTTTTCAAGGATTCCTACAGGATATTTGATGGAACGATCTGCTAATTGCACAGACATTTTGGTCGGTCTTAATTCTCCCATTTCCAGTTTCTTACATATGGATAAAGGCATAACGCTAATTCCGGCTCCTAAATCGCATAAGGCTTTGTCGATGACAAATTTTCCTATGTGACAGGGTATAGAGAAACTACCCGGATCCTTGAGTTTAGGGGGCATGTTTTGGATTATAGCGCTACATTCGGCAGGGAGTGTAACGGTTTCGCTATCCTCAAGTTTCCTCTTATTAGAAAGAATTTCTTTTAAGAATTTAGCATATGAGGGCATCTGCGTGATAACTTCGGTAAACGGAATTGTAACGTTTAATTGTTTAAGGAGATCAACAAATTTTCTAAATTGGCCTACATCTTTGGTTTTAACAAGCCTTTAAGGGTAAGGTATAGGTGGTTTGTAAGGTGGTGGAGGTACATAAGGTTCCTTCTTTTCTAGGGTTTCCTTATTACTCTCTTCCTTTTCCTTAGGTTCACTTTCCTCAGTAGATTTCTTAGGGTTTTGGTTTTCTATCCTTGGGTCAGACGGTCCTTCCACTTCCGTTCCACTTCTCAATATAATTGCATGAGCTTGGCTTCTCGGATTGGGTTGGGGCTGTCCAGGGAATGTACCAGTTGGTGCAGCAGTAGGTGCTTGTTGTTGAGCTACTTGAGATATTTGCGTTTCCAGCATTTTGTTATGGGTAGCCAGGGCATCTACTTTGCTTGCTAGTTGTTTTAGTTGTTCGCCAGTGTGTATGTTCTGGTTTAAGAAATCTTTATTGGTTTGTTGTTGGGAAGCTATAAAGTTTTCCATCATGATTTCCAAGTTGGATTTTCTAGGGGTATTATTGTTAGGATTCGGTTTCTGATATCCTGGAGATATAGATGGGGCTTGATTTGGAGACTGTCCAGGTGCGTATAAAGCATTATTACTCTTATATGAGAAGTTTGGATGGTTCTTCCAATTTGGGTTATAGGTATTCGAATAGGGGCTTCCTTGAGCATAGTTTACTTGCTCTGTTTGGATTCCAGTCAAGAGTTGACATTCCGCAGGAGTGTGGCCTTGGATTCCACAGACCTCGCAATTCTGAGTTATAGCAACCACGGCGGCTGGAGGTGATACGTTTAAACTTTCAATTTTCTGGACCAAAGCATCCACTTTTGCATTGACGTGATCAAGGTTACTTATCTCGTACATGCCAGTTTTCGGTTGAGGTTTTTCCACATTCGTTCGTTCGGTTCCCCACTGATAGTGGTTTTGGGCCATGCTCTCGATAAGCTGGTAAGCATCAGCGTAAGGTTTGTTCATTAGTGCACCACCTGCAGCGGCGTCTATTGTTAACCTTGTATTGTATAAGAGACCATTATAAAATGTGTGAATTACTAACCAGTCTTCCAAACCATGGTGTGGGCAAAGTCTCATCATGTCTTTGTATCTTTCCCATGCTTCGAAAAGAGACTCGTTGTCTTTCTGTTTAAATCCGTTTATCTGGGCTCTTAACATAGCTGTTTTGCTTGGCGGAAAATATCGGGCAAGAAAAACTTTCTTCAACTCGTTCCATGTGGTGACTGAGTTGGAAGGGAGAGATTGAAGCCATCTTCTAGCGCTATCTCTTAATGAGAAAGGAAAAAGACGAAGTCGAATCGCCTCTGAAGTGACACCATTAGCTTTAACAGTATCAGCGTATTGAACAAATACGGATAAATGAAGGTTTGGATCTTCGGTAAGATTTCCAGAGAATTGGTTCTGTTGCACAGCCTGCAACAATGAAGGTTTAAGTTCAAAGTTGTTTGCTTCGATTGCGGGCGGAGCAATACTTGAATGCGGTTCATCTTGCGATGGAGCGGCGTAATCTCTAAGAGCACGAGCTGGTTCTGCCATCTCGGTTAAAGAAGGAAAAATGTTTTTGAAATCTGGAAGGTTTATAGGAGGGAGATTGTTTTCAGCACGATATTCCCGAATTCGTCGTAAGACTCGGAGATATAGTTCGATATCGTTGATTCGTAAATAGAGCGGTTCGCCTTGAGAGCGAGTGCGTGGCATACAAATCAACGAAAGAAAGAAAATAGAAGAAAAAGAAACCTTAGTCTCTACAGCGTAACGGAAGAGTTACGATATCGATTGAATAAAAGTCCCCGGCAACGGCGCCAAAAACTTGATCGCTCGACTGGGTGAGTCGAGAATGGGATACAAACTGCAAGTGCACAGTTCTATCGCGTAGTTTTAAAAGATATCGATCCCACAGGGACTTATGAATCGATATACCGTTATCTAAGGTTACTACGTAAATCTAAGGTGAAAATGTTCGATTGTTTGGGGAAAAACTAAGAGCTAAACTAATATCTAGATTAAATATTAATAAAACGGATATCGGTATGTAGTTCGTCAAAACTAGGGAATCAAGTCTTTGTCGGTTTCTTGGTTTTAAAATGAATCGTTTCGGTTAACTTCATTGGTTAAAGGTTCTATCTCAAACTCTCGCTCTGTTGAATAAACCATGATTTTATATTAATGTTGCTGTCACTTATAATTAAGTCAAAAACCATATTTTGAAAACAATAAAGTTGCAGAAACTCCTTTTAAGAAAATACTGACCGTTTTAAACACCCTTATCTCAAACTCTCGCTCTGTTGACTTAGGTTATATAATTAAATCCAAATGCTTAACTCTCGTCCTCACATCCAATCTTTAAAAATACTTTTTGGAAAAGGTCAGAATTTAATTAACTCTAAAACTTGCTCTCTCCCTGATCTAGAGTTAATGCCTAACTTACACTGTCCAGTTAAAATCTCAAACTCTCGCTCTATTGATTTTAACTTCTTTATGTCTTTTACTTTTGTAAAAAATTCTTGTTATTAAACCTGTAAGTTGAAACCGTAAAAAGATTGATTTTGATTTTAAGTTTAAATAGACCGACTCAGTCTTGATCCCTTATTCTGCTTACTTTACATACCGATACCTAGGCAAATTAGCCAGACATGCTAAATAAATAAGAATTTATATCATGCATAAACAGACTCATTCCAGGCAGGCAATATGAATAAACAATAGAATAAAACATTAAAAATTAAATAACAATTAAAGAACCTGAATGCGTAATACAATGGTCTTGAACACTCCACCACAAGCCGGTAGGATTTGTTCTTGGATTCTTCAATTAGACAGTAAATTAAATCAAGGAAATAAAACTGGAATATAACGTAAGGTTAAATCCGGTATAAAGTTGCACAATAGTTTCCGGTGTAGAAACTATTATGCGAAAAATATCTAAAAGCTAAAACTGGAAAGGTAAATTTGCAAGGGAAAAAGAATGTAAAGCTTACAAAAGAAATAAATAAAATAAACAATGCTAAGTTGCTGGAAAGGAAGAAAAATAAGCAAAGGCGTGAAAAGAAAATTTGGCAGAGCTTCGGCAAACTGAGCGTGCAAAAACTGAGACTTTTTTAGGTTTGTGAGATGGCTATTTATAATAGCCTTGGTAACTGCATTCCGTTTCCCACGAGTCTTCAGCATGGCTAAATACACGGCGTGGGCATAGGACACGAACTCTCTCAACGTTCTTCTTCAATTCTTCTGAGAGCGTGACTTGCGCCAAAAAGCTAGTGGAATGGTGTGACGCTCGTCACACCATGTGTGACGCTCGTCACAGGGATGCTTCTAGTGTGACGCTCGTCACAACCCTTGTGACGCCCGTCACAGGCACAACATGCGCTTTCTTTTGGGCTGGGCTTGGTCTTTGATATTTGTTTCCTTTTTACTCCTTTCTACACCTCTTTTTCTTCCCTTTTTCACTTTTGTTTCAAAATGGGTACCTGATGTAAATAGAAAAGAAATACTGCATAATATCTGATAAAATGGGATAAATTAAAGTAAATGATAATATAATCTAATTGAATTAAGTCTTCAAATGTGATATAATTTCATGTTATCAATTCCTCAAGTGGTTAAGGCTCAGGCTGATCAGGGCATTTCTAAGTCATTTGTCAACCAGAAAGTCAACAGAAAGTCAACTGAGGGCTAGGAGGTGGAGAAATGAGTTTCAACATCTCATTCATGTCCCAAAGAGGTTCATTCAACATATCAAACATCTACCTTGAAGATTTTGAAGTCAGATCAAAAGTTTCCAAAAATGGAAAGTGACCTGTAATTTCAAGTTTCCAAAAATGGCAAGTTTTTGGACCAACTTGAACTCAACTTTCCAACATCAAATAAGATTCAAATGAAATTTTGTCCAACATGAAAGTTGAAGATCTTTCTCTCCCTTTTCCAAAAAGTCCAAGATCATGAATTTCTAATGAATGGTTAAGGAGTTATGATCAAATCATTGCAAAGTGTGCTTGAAACTTCAAATGGCCATATCTTTTGAACCAAAACTCCAAATTTGGTGGTTCTTTTTGCATTGTTCTTATCATGTCATGAGGTTTCCAAATCAACCATCACATTGCATGAAATGTTATCACATGAGCATTGGCATATCCAAGTCAATTTTGGAGGGAAAATTGGAAATTTAAAAATGGTGCATTGTATGGACTTTCTACCATTGCCATTGTGTTTGAAATGTAATTTTGAATGAATTTGGGCCTTGGTGTGTACTGTTCACGTGTGCATCTCATGCATGAGGTGAAAATGCAAATTTGTGCATGCACCTTATACTCCCTTAATCCCAATTAAACATGGCTTAGTGTTAATTTCAGAATGATTAAGAAGGCATATATAAGCTTAATCACAACTGTTTCATAAACAACACACATTTTCAGATCTAGATTTGGAATTTTGATCAAAATTTTCTCTCACAAAGAACTTCCAAATTCTTCACACAAACACTCATTTCCTTGCATGATTCTTGATCCTGGAGTAGTTTTGAGTAAGGTTCAACGTGCACTTTGAAGAATTCGTGCCAGATTCAACCATGCTTGAAGCTTGAAGGTGTTCATGGCAAATTCAAATTCAGTTGGATCCACATGTGTTTGAGCTTCCAATTCTTCATCAATCATCTCCACAAGCATCCTGGAAGTGATCTGGATCATTTGAAGCCTTGGAACGTGCAAAACAAGAATCTGCTCTTCAAGAAGGTGAAAATTCGATCTCAATTATTCTTCAATTCATGAGCATATTCGTGTAGATCTTTGTTTGTTGAGAATTCTGAGCCAAAAATCGTGTGAAATGGAGCATTATTGACTGAGTTATGTGCGTTTGAAGTTTTGCATCCAAAAATATTTTCTGTCGATTCTCTTTATTCTTGATGATTTGTGTTTAGCCATGGCTTGATCCGTGTTCACCATGAAAAGAGCTTTAAAATGATGTACGGTTTGTGGTTTTCTGGGGAAATTTCTGGAAAACGTATGAATGTTCTTCACTGTTCATCTTCTTCATCATGAAGAAGATGAAGATTCATAGATAGCGTCGGTTTCTGGATAATTGCGTCGGTTTTTTTGCACATAGCGACGGTTCTGCGCCCAGGCTAGGGTTCACATTGAAACGGTGTCGTTTCAGGCCAAAGCGCACGCTCATTCAAATTTGGACAGGGTTCGAATCCCAGCGAGGCCACATTTTCAAATATTCATCATATTTTCATGTTTTCCCTCCATTTCCATGTGCTTTGTTCATTTTTGAATTTCATTTGGTATGCTAACTTAGAAAAATCATAACTAATTGAAAAATGCTCCAAATCACTCCCAATTTTTTGCAAAATGATCCTTGTTTTGTCTAGTGTTTTATGATCATGATTTCAAAAGTTGTGCATGGCTGGAATTTTATTTGCTCTAGGTTGATTAAACACATGTGCATTTGTGACCTTGCCTTGCTATTTCTATTGTGAAATGCTTGATTTTAATCCAATGGACATGAAATTTTACATGCTGATTCTAGACACATTGGTGGATGTTTTAGGCTTGGTTTGGTATTTTTCTCATGTACCAATTCTGTTTTATGCTTGTGTTTGCATGGTGTGACAATTTGTGTCACACAATTTGATGATCAACTTATGCAATTTGATTTCCATGCCAAATGACTTCTAATGCTTCTGATTTTTTGTGTGATGATCATGTTAGATGTGTTGAATGTTCATGAATTTTTCCAGAATTATTTGAATCATTTCTGTTTTGATTGGGAATTTTCATTCTTAATGTTCAAATGTGTGCCTTGAATTGGTCATTGACTTCTCTTGCCTATTGCGTGAACTTGCCTATTGATTTTGGTTTGGTCCTTTTTAGGACTTGTTCTTGATTGATTAAATATGATCCATGTTAAATATCAAGTTCTGTTTTGGCCTTTTGATTTACTTTTGACCCTAGGCTTTGACCTAGTGGTTTGTTACTTACATTTGAGTTGTGAATTTCAGGTTCAAGTATACATCTCCATGATTGATGTTGCTCCTTCATTTGAGCTTGATCATCTGTTGTTGTTGGCTAACATTTGCTTGTTTTGTAGGCTTTGAGAACAACTCACTTGTGCTTATGGCTTATGTGTTGCATATTGGGTTGTCTGTTTGATATTGACTGTTGTTGACTATTGTCTGGATTTTGTACTGATTTGTTTAGTTGTTTACACAGGTACCTAAGTTGCTTTAAGTTCATTTGAACTTTGCTTTGCTTGCTTGTGGTTTGCTTACCATTGAGGTATAATTCCTTGATCTTCATGTAGTCTGGAAGACCTGTCATGTTACTTTGGCAGGCACCTGTCTGAAGCCCTCCTTAAGAGGCAATGTTTGTGGATGTTTAATTTTGTGCCAAGCAGGTAAAGACCTCTCAAGAGGCAATTGGCAGATAAAATGGATGTGCAAACCATCCCCTGCTATTCAGTTGTGTCATTCACTTTTCTCACACCATGTGTTGATGCATTGTGAATAAGAACCCAAGATCTTGTTGTGTCAGTCATGTGGAGAAGTGTTCCTTCATTCTGAACTCCCACACTTTCTATTTGATTCAAGCTCTCTCAGGCCAGGGATAAGAGCCATGAGGCATAACCCTCACCTCCCATTTCATCTACTTCACCCTAACTCTCAATGTTAGGGTTAAGAGCAAACAACACCCCTTTCCAGTTGGCTTGTTTGTCGAGGTTGATTTGACCCCTTGACTAAAGCCCAACCATGTTGTGTGAGCCTTCTTGTTTGCATATAGTGTGTGATACCTGTTCACCCGTTTGCTTACTTGCTGTGTTGTTGACTTGCTGCCTGTGCGAGTTAGGATTTGCTTAGATACCTCAACCTAGGACTATTGTGGATTGCATGACAACTATTAGGCTCGAGTCAGTCTCCCTTTTAGTTTGTTATTTCCCGGTCTCTGGTTAGGAGAAAGTTTCTCCCCTGTTAAGGGGAACTACGTTGCCCTGATCCTCATACCAGATGAGGTACGTAGGCAGGAGATCGTGCGAGATCTCTCCGGGCACCCTTTTTCTTTTTTGTGTGTGTGTGCTTGACAGTTATTAGGCTCGAGTTCCAGACTCCCTATTAGCTTGTCTGTTTGTTAACCTCTTGTGTGTGAGTGAGGAGTCTGACGTAAGTCCAGCGATTGGCATTCGGTTTCCTTGTTTGTGTTTGTTGTTTGGAGTCAGACGTAAGACCAGCCATTGGCAGTCTGTTTCCATTTGTGTGTTTCTTTTGACGTCTCAGCGTCTGTGCGTGTGTTTTGTTTTGGCGTGCGTTAGCCGAACTACGGTAGCTCTGATTCTCATTCCAGATGAGATACGTAGGCATAGGATGCGATATCCTAGCGAGCCCGTTTCCCGTATCCCCGAACTATGTTGACTCTGATGTTTGTTTCTGACAAACTACGTAGGACCAGGATGCGACATCCTGCCGAGTCATCTTCCTCCTTCTTCCATCTGTGTTTGATTCCAGTGTGTGTGCATTCTTTGAGCAGTTATTTAGCAACCTTATTCTATTCTTTTGAGCGTGGATCCCGTCGAGTACGACGGACGTGAGGGGTGCTAATACCTTCCCCTTGCGTAACCGACTCCCGTACCTTGTAATCTCCGGTCGTAAGACCATTTCCTTTCCAGGTTTACTTCGAGCGTTTCCTTTCCCTCCTTTGGGATAAATAACGCACGGTGGCGGCTCTGTTTGTTTGTCTTTTCCCGCCGGTTGTTTTTCACGGATGCGACAGCTGGCGACTTTGATGGGGACAAAGTTGACCTTTTGTTGGTCCATCTTCCCTAAGCGAGTCAATCCTAGCGCTCTCTAGGGTAGTTTTGGTTGCTTTTATTGCTCTATTTATTGCATTTATGATTATACTATGTATATATTTGCATAAATGTTTGCATGCATCATATTATCATTGTGCTGACTCTGTACAGGTTGGTTCCTTTGATTTGGGGTGGGTGTTCTGAGTGGGGCTAAAACCCAGACCCGAGTATACACCTAGGATTAGCGTGGTCTCATGTTGCCTTTCATGTTAGGTCAACATGTTTTTGGCGACGTGACATACCACAAGTCGGACGAGGTTCTTTTAAGGGAGCTCTTCCTTTGTGGAGTATCCACTCTGGTTGAGTCACCTCAGCTGAGCTGTTGACCTCGGTGACCGTTCATTCCCGGATCTTTGGTTTAAACGATCTTAAGAGAGCTGCAGCGGCACACCCGAAAGGGAAAACCCGTTGAGTATCTTTGCCTGATTGTCGAGACCATTATCCGCCTTAGGATGACCTGATTAGAATTCACCTGTGAGGGGAGGGTTGATTCTTACAGATACATGTTCTGATGGTGACTAATGGTTCAGTTATTGATCAGAGTCTTATTTATAAGTCGGATTTATGGATATTTATTTCTGAGGCGCCGGAGTTCTATCCGTGGTATTTATCAGTGGGGATCCGTTTATTTCAGGATTCCCTAGGTTGGTGCAGATGATTTTGTGGTTATCAGTTCAGTGATTTCCCAGTGATGATGGTGATGTATTCTCCAGTTCTGTTTATTTCGGAACCCTAAGTCGGAATTGTAGTTACTCGTTCCCTCAGATGGTTGTGATCAGTTTAGAGATCGAAACTCAGTGCAGTTGATTTTCAGAGGACTGGGAGGATGGCACAGTGCATTGCATTCATGCATCTACATCATCCACATTTTGCATTCATCCGCATCTAACTCATGTCTATCCATACTCAAGGTACATTCTCGATTGAGATATCGGTTGAGAGACATCCTGATGTTAGAATATTGTTGTCAAATTATTATCCGTCTTGGTGAAACCAGGATCGAAAGACAGAGTGTTCTTCATATGGATAAACATTGCATTCATGCGTGAGTCATATTAACCTGTCTTCTGTTTTACAGGTGTCAGTATTTAACGTGTTTGATTGACACAGGAATCATTTCTCGCGCACGCCGAATCATTCCCTTGCACGTAGCACGTCCACACAGATACCCTACCAGACGCAACAGATCCAGACTGATGGGTACATCCAACACAGATATTCTCGGCTAAAAGAGAAGATGGGAGAGTTGATCAATGTTATGCAAGGGTTCGCCTTGGGGATAAGGTACTGGTTGAGAAAGTGGAAAAGCTCGAGCGGGCTTCGGCTGCCAACAGTGGTAATAACCTGGAGGGTGTTTCCAACAACGGTCTTGGTGGTTCCAGGGATGGAGAAGATCTCGGAAAGAAGACAATTGCTGGTGTAGTGACTAATAATGGGGGTGGTTTTGGTGTTGCCACAGGTGGTGGACCGGGTCTGACGGGTAACAATTTGAAGGATAGCCTGTTTCCTCCTTTCTTCGGGGTCGAGGAAGATAGAGAAGAAGACCAGTTCTCCGTGCTTAATGAACAGTTTGGTCAATATGGTGTTCAACCACCAAACAAAGAGATTCAGGTGCTGGCGGAGAAGATCAGGGCCTTGGAAAGTTATGCTACTCCAGGGGTTGTCAATATGTCAAACATGAGGCTGGTTGAGGGGATTGTGATCCCACAAAAGTTTAAAGCGCCTGCATTTGACAAATATAATGGGAGTTCTTGCCCGGAAACTCATCTCCAGGCATTCGTCCGAAAGATTTCTGCTTATACGATGGACCAAAAGCTATGGATGTACTTCTTCCAGGACAACTTGTCTGGTGGGTCTCTGGAATGGTATACCAAATTGAGGTCGTCGGATATCAAGAGCTGGCAGGATCTGGGGGATGCATTCTTTAAACAATACCAATTCAATGTTGACATGGCTCTTAGCCGTACCCAGTTGCAGGGTATGTCTCAGAAGCCGAACGAAGGGTTTAAAGAATATGCACAAAGGTGGAGGGAGTTGGCTGCCAGAGTTCAACCTCCGCTGGTGGATCGGGAGATGTCTGATCTATTCATGGGTACCCTGCAGGGGATTTTTGCTGAAAGGATGGTGGGTTGTCCCGTCACTGGCTTTGCAGACATAGTAGTGGCTGGTGAGAGAATTGAAAGCTGGCTGAGAATGGGGAAAATATAGGGAAATGCTCCGTCATCTGGAGTAAAGAAGCCATTTGGGAACGGTCAGCGCAAGAATGAGGGTGAATCGAGTGCTGTGTATGCCCAAAGGGGACACGGTAGGGATCGTTACTACCAGCACACTGCTGCGGTAACCATTCCTGCTGGTAATCAATCGGTACAACAGCAACATCAGCCACCTCAACAGAGAGCACAAAGAGCTGGGTACCAAGTGAGAGGAAAGGGGATTGATCGTCAGTTTGATAGGCCACCCGTGACATATGCTGTTCTGTTTAAGAAGTTGATGGATCTTGGGTTGGTTCAGCCGAGGACGATGGCTCCGGTAAGATCAGACCAGAGGCCTCCTAACTATGATGAGAACGCCAAGTGTGAATTCCATTCTGGTACACCAGGGCATAACATTGAGAGTTGTAGAGCCTTTAAGCATGTTGTCCAAGACTTGGTAGACTCCAAGGCCATCAATTTCGCACCATCTCCGAATGTTAATGCTAATCCCATGTCGGCGCATGGTCAGGTGATGATGGGTGTAATTGCTGAAGATTCAGGTCACGTCTGTGCGGTGGGTGAAGAGACTGACAGTGACTGTGAGCTTGATGGTGGGATAAAACCGTGCGTACCAGGGATGGAAGTCCAAAACTGGAAAGCCGAAAAGATCATCACTGTCACTCTACATGAAGAGTAGTATTTCTGTTTTTCAATTCTGTATGCATGAAAGCCATACGTTTTGCCCGAAACGTAATGGTCCATTGTAAGGGCCACCTCATGTGTTTCATTTTGCAACATTTTGCATCATTAATAAATGGATGTTTTTGTATTAAAAGCGGTGTTCCCTGTTTTTCATTTATTTTTGCAGTTTAAAAAATAAAAATGGCAATGTTTTCATTTTCTTTCCTTTTGATTTGTCTTGTTCCGACCTCAAAAGTGACTATCTTCCTGATCTCATTGATAACAATTCGGTTACACTTTTGTATGACTTCGACAATCCGATCTATCATGCCGAAGAAGAAGGCGAAGAAGATTGTGATCTGTTGGAAGATTAGCCAGGTTGTTGAATCCAGAGTTGAAGGTGATTCAGCTGCATGAGGAGCGAGTTGAGCTTGTTGACCTATGTACCGAGGAGGTCTGAAAGGAAGTAACGGTTGGGGCTGCCTTGGAGGCGAGTGTCAAGAGCGGAGGTGATGCCATTTAGTCTCAAGAACGCCGGTGCTACTTATCAGAGAGCCATGGTGACTTTGTTTCATGATATGATTCATCATGAAATCGAATGCTATGTTGATGACATGATAGCAAAGTCCCAAACAGAAGAGGGGCATCTGGCAGATCTGGCCAAGCTGTTTGACTAGTTGAGACAATTCAGACTGAGGCTGAATCCGAATAAGTGTGCTGTGGAGTGCGGTCCGGTAGGTTGCCGAGGCTTATTGTGAGCGGAAAAGAGGAATCAAGGTTGATCCTACTAAAAAAAAAGGAAAAAAAAGAAAAGAAGCCATACAAGAAATGCCTGAACCGAGAATAGAAAAAGAGGTTCGTGGTCTCTTAGGTAGATTGAACTGCATCTCACGATTCATATCTCATCTAACAGCCATGTGTGGACCTATATTCAAGCTGTTGAAAAAAAAGGAGATCAAACGGTCAGGTGGATAATGATTGCCAAGCGGCATTCGGAAAATAAAAGAATTTGCAGGAACCTCTGATTCTGATGCCTCCCGTGGAGGACGACCATTAATTCAGTACTTGACAACCCTCGAGGGGTCTATAAGGTGTGTACTGGGGCAGCATGACGAGTCTGGTCGAAAAGAGCATGCAATTTACCTTAGCAAAAAGTTTACCGACTGTGAAACAAAACATTCACTGCTCGAGAAAACTTGTTGTACTTTGGCATAGGCTGCTCGCCGACTGAGACAGTATATGCTGGTTCGTACCACTTTGTGGATTTCAAGATGGATCTGATCAGGTATGCATTTGAGTAGCCAGCAGAAGAAGCCAGCATTGACCGGACGGGTTGCGAGGTCGTAAACGATTTTTGACTGATGTGATATTCAGTACACCTCTCAGAAGGTAATCAAGGGGAGTGTATTGTCTGATTACCTCGCCCAGCAACCCATTGAGGATTATCAACCGATGAAGTTTGGAGTTCCCTGATGAGGACATCGAGGTTCTCAAATAGAAAGATTGTGAGGAACCGATCCCGGAGGAGGGGCCTGACCCTGAATCCGAACGGATTCTGATGTTTGATGGGGTCGTTAACGTGAATGGAAGCGGGGTTGGTGTTGCTTTGGTTACGCCAAAGGGATCCCACGTTCCTTTTTGCTGCCCGACTAGCATTTGAATGCACCGATAGTGTGATTGAGTATGAAGCTGGTATCCTGGGTATCGAACCTCGGTACGCCTACTGGGGCAAAGCCTTTCTAGCTGTGTATGGGACGGAAGCCGTGCTACCAGTTGAGGGCCTGATCCGTTAGTGAGAGTCCTGATGGACGTCAAATTGAAAGAGATTGAATGGCGAAGACTCGGTACGAAGAGTTAAGCCTAATTGAGAAAAAGAGGTTGGCAACTGTTCGTCATGGGGCAGTTGTGCCAGCAACGAACAAAGCGTGTTATTGACCGAAAAGTGCGACCTCGTGCGTACCACGTAGGAGAGGTGGTGTTGAAAAGGATCCTTCCTCCTCAAAACGATCGTAGGGGCAAGTGGACACCCAATTATGAAGGTCCATTCGTGGTCAAGAAGGTTTTCTCTGGCAGAGCCTTGTTGTTGACGACCATGGATGGCGAGGATTTTCCGTCCCCTGTGAATGCGGACGCAGTTAAAAAATACTTCGTATAAGAGACCCGCTGGACGAAAAGAATAAAATAGTCCAGGCAAAAATGGGCATCCCGGCGAACAAAAAAAATGAATGAAAAAAGGTTCGGGCAAAAATTAGGGATAAAAAGAAAAATATACACCCGGCAAGTCGAAAACCTGAAAAGGCGGCTTGGGCAAAAAAGGGTATCCCGATGGACTGAAAACCCGAAAGGGAGGTCCAGGCAAAAGAGGGATTGGAACGAACAACTACGTCCAGCATGATCGTTTTCGCTTTGGTTAAGGCACGTGGATAATCCCCGACAGAGATCAGTCTGAGTCGTCTTGTTCAGAAGGCGGAAAGCACGGAGAGTCTGAGGACATATGGGGTGTAACCGAGTTGGAACTCGAGGAGATCACGGTTTCACATTGCCATTAGGATAGATTTTCCTTTTGTGCGCAATTACCTCTTTTCAGGAATTGCTTCCTTTGTATTGCTCGGGTTCGAGCCACACCTTTTTTCAGTCAATAAAATGCATATTCAGTCAAGTAATTTTGTTTTTGTTTTCATTACCGCTTTGATTGCAGAAACATCCAGTTATTTTGATAAAGAATCTTTGCATTTTAAAACATGGAGATCCCTTCCAATGCATGCTTATAAGATTGAAAGCTGGAAATCTTATTCGGAAGGTTGAGTGACCTAAGTGTTGAAACTTTGGCACGCCTGGGGCACGTTTTTGTCTAACGATCTCTTTTGCAGGTGCTGTTAGATGCTTTCACTCACTTGCAGGTTGTGACACGAAGCGTTCGTTTTGACGAAAGATCCCCGTGGAGTCCAATCAGGGACAAGGGACTGAGGAATGGTGAAAAGACGGCGAGGGATGACGACGATCCTGGAGTATTAATCAAGAAGACTCTTCAAAGTCTGAAGACTGGAAAGTTTGTATGAATCCAGGGCGTTCGATCTCCGTGGAGTACGGAGCAGTCGAGAATACAAGGTGATGAATCAGAAAATTTCGGACGAGTCTGGGAGCTCTCAAAAGTGGAAAGTTGATACTGGAGTTAAATGTTGAATACCAGGATTCGACGAGTCGACGGGTGTTCTGTGCCAGACTTTCCTGGTTTCCCCAAGCAGAGTTGGGATTGTTACCTCCTCAGCAGATTCAAGGTATGTGTCTTCCCTAGCAGGGTCGGGATGGTTATCTCCCCAGCAGATTTGAGATCGGTGTTTCCTCAGCAGCCAGGCCTGAAGGTTGCTATTTCCCCAGCGGAGGTGTCTGTTGGTAGTTGCTTCCTTTAGCATGGCGGAACTTATTAAGTTCCCCAGCCAGTCGAAGACTGTTGTTTTCCCCGCAGAGTGCGTTGGTGGTTTCTTCCCCAGCGAAGTCCCCAAGTGGATCGGGTTCAGTGGAGGTCATCCCTGATAAGGGTGGTCCTTTCCCCAGCAGCGATGCTATTCCCCAGCAGGGTGGAGATTGGAGTGTTGTCGAGTTCCTTAGCAGAGTGCCTCGAGCTCCCCAGAAGAGTCCCTTGAGGGGGATACTTTTTGTGCATTCATCATTTAGATAAGCATGGCATATTGCATACCTAATTGCGTAGCATTTCCATAGTTATGGAGCATTATGCTGAAATAAATCATGCATCAGCATTGCAAGCATAAGCTAGTCTCAAGCCGTGGTTACCGTTTGAGAAGTGGTTTCGCTGGTTGGAGGATCAGCATCAACATTGCAAGCATAAGCTAGACTCAAGTCGTGGTTACCGTTTGAGAATTGGTTTAGCTGGTTGGAAGATCAGCCTCAGCGTTACGCGATCAGCGCGACTCAGGCCGTGGTTACCGTTTGAGAATTGATTTCGCCGGATGGTGAAGATGTTACTCTGAGGAGTTTAGCATCGTGACGTTGGGTCAACGGTATTCCCCAGTAGTGCGATACTAGAGGAGATTTCTGTCGTGCGAGATGGAAGTTTGAAGATGTTACTCTGAGGAGTTTAGCATCGTGACGTTGGGTCAACGGTATTCCCCAGTAGTGCGATACTGGAGGAGATTTCTGTCGTGCGAGATGGAAGTTTGAAGATGTTACTCTGAGGAGTTTAGCATCGTGACGTTGGGTCAACGGTATTCCCTAGTAGTGCGATACTGGAGGAGATTTCTGTCGTGCGAGATGGAAGTTGGAAGGTGTTACTCTGAGGAGTTCAGCATCGTGATTTTGGATCAACAACATTCCCCGGTTAGTCCCCGATAAGCGTCTTCCTGGTTTTGACATATGTAGATGTCATCTCTGCGATACCAGTAAGTGTTGTGTCGATCCTCGTAATGTTTGCTTTCTTGGGTGTCAGTAAACATCATTGTTCGATGTCAGTAAATGTCGATTTCTTTCCCAGTCATCAATGAATGTCTGGTCGAATATCTTTTCTTCGATGTCAGTAAACATCATTGTTCGATGTCAGTAAACGTCGATTTCCTTCCCAGTCATTGGTAAATGTCTGGTCGAATATCTTTTCTTTGGTGTCAGTAAACATCATTGTTCGATGTCAGTAAACATCATTGTTCGATGTCAGTAAACGTCAATTTCCTTCCCAGTCATCAGTAAATGTCTGGTCGAGTATCCTTTCTTTGGTGTCAGTAAACATCATTGTTCGATGTCAGTAAACGTCGAGTTCCTTCCCAGTCATCAGTAAATGTCTGGTCGAGTATCCTTTCTTTGGTGTCAGTAAACATCATTGTTCGATGTCAGTAAACGTCGAGTTCCTTCCCCGTCATCAATAAATATCTGGTCGAGTATCCTTTCTTTGGTGTCACTAAACATCATTGTTCGATGTCAGTAAACGTCGAGTTTCCTTCCCAGTCATTGGTCAATGTCTGGCCGAGTATTTTCTTTGGTGTCAGTAAACATCATTGTTTGATGTCAGTAAATGCCGAGTTCCTTCCCAGTCATCAGTAAATGTCTGGTCGAGTATCCTTTCTTTGGTGTCAGTAAACATCATTGTTCGATGTCAGTAAAGGTCGAGTTTCCTTCCCAGTCATTGGTCAATGTCTGGCCGAGTATTTTCTTTGGTGTCAGTAAACATCATTGTTCGATGTCAGTAAAGGTCGAGTTCCTTCCCAGTCATCAGTAAATGCCTGGTCGAGTATCCTTTCTTTGGTGTCAGTAAACATCATTGTTCGATGTCAGTAAACGTCGAGTTCCTTCCCAGTCATCAGTAAATGTCTGGTCGAGTATCTTTTCTTTGGTGTCAGTAAACATCATTGTTTGATGTTAGTAAACGTCGAGTTCCTTCCCAGTCATCAGTAAATGTCTGGTCGAATATCCTTTCTTTGGTGTCAGTAAACATCATTGTTCGATGTCAGTAAACGTCAAGTTCCTTCCCAGTCATCAGTAAATGTTTGGTCGAATACCCTCTGATATGTCTCCATCAAAGTGGTGGTTGGTGTTATTTCCGGCATTGCCAACGGAATTATCATAAGAAAATGGAGAACGAGGTTCATTGTTTGGCAGCAAGAGTAATATGAAGTTATCGGGGTTCAAATACGGTGATCCGGGATCATCCGCGCAAAAGAAAATATTTGGCCGCGGTTCAAGAAAAGAAAAAAATATAATAATCCCCAGCGGAGTGTAAATTGTTCGTCTGTTCTTGGTATTCAATCACTCTTCACCCTAATCATCTGAAAGCCGAGGCTATTCATATCGACAGGTTCACAGTGGATTGAATAGGGGCAGCTGTAACACCTCAAAATTTGCCCTCCTCTCTTGGGACTAGCTTAGCATATTGCATTTCATTTTGTAGGACATTAGTCATTGCATATTGCATATCATGTGAAAATAGACAAGTCATCCTCCTAAGTCTTTCTCAGAAGATGGAGAGGTTAAGAGATGCAAGCCTGAGGGTCTCGTAAATTGATCACTAATCATCTGAGGTTTGTATTTCAATTAGGGTTTTCTTGGTCCCTCAAGGAGTTTGAGCATTATCTTATTGGCAATGGTACATCATCATCATCATGGTTTTATCATCACCGAGGGATTCATTATTCATGATCATGTTCCTTGGGATTAGGGTTTTGACCCCTGGTCAACCCTAATCAATGGCATTCTCCCAGTTAGGGTTTTTCAAGGAGATGAGTTTATTTGCTTGGATGAGGATCATATGATTATTATGTGGAGCTTACAAGAGCTAGGGGTTCATTTTGGAGCCAATTCCTCAAGTGGTTAAGGCTCAGGCTGATCAGGGCATTTCTAAGTCATTTGTCAACCAGAAAGTCAACAGAAAGTCAACTGAGGGCTAGGAGGTGGAGAAATGAGTTTCAACATCTCATTCATGTCCCAAAGAGGTTCATTCAACATATCAAACATCTACCTTGAAGATTTTGAAGTCAGATCAAAAGTTTCCAAAAATGGAAAGTGACCTGTAATTTCAAGTTTCCAAAAATGGCAAGTTTTTGGACCAACTTCAACTCAACTTTCCAACATCAAAGAAGTTTCAAATGAAATTTTGTCCAACATGAAAGTTGAAGATATTTCTCTCCCTTTTCCAAAAAGTCCAAGATCATGAATTTCTAATGAATGGTTAAGGAGTTATGATCAAATCATTGCAAAGTGTGCTTGAAACTTCAAATGGCCATATCTTTTGAACCAAAACTCCAAATTTGGTGGTTCTTTTTGCATTGTTCTTCTCATGTCATGAGGTTTCCAAATCAACCATCACATTGCATGAAATGTTATCACATGAGCATTGGCATATCCAAGTCAATTTTGGAGGGTAAATTGGAAATTTAAAAATGGTGCATTGTATGGACTTTTTACCATTGCCATTGTGTTTGAAATGTAATTTTGAATGAATTTGGGCCTTGGTGTGTACTGTTCACGTGTGCATCTCATGCATGAGGTGAAAATGCAAATTTGTGCATGCACCTTATACTCCCTTAATCCCAATTAAACATGGCTTAGTGTTAATTTCAGAATGATTAAGAAGGCATATATAAGCTTAATCACAACTGTTTCATAAACAACACACATTTTCAGATCTAGATTTGGAATTTTGATCAAAATTTTCTCTCACAAAGAACTTCCAAATTCTTCACACAAACACTCATTTCCTTGCATGATTCTTGATCCTGGAGTAGTTTTGAGTAAGGTTCAACGTGCACTTTGAAGAATTTGTGCCAGATTCAACCATGCTTGAAGCTTGAAGGTGTTCATGGCAAATTCAAATTCAGCTGGATCCACATGTGTTTGAGCTTCCAATTCTTCATCAATCATCTCCACAAGCATCCTGGAATTGATCTGGATCATTTGAAGCCTTGGAACGTGCAAAACAAGAATCTGCTCTTCAAGAAGGTGAAAATTCGATCTCAATTATTCTTCAATTCATGAGCATATTCGTGTAGATCTTTGTTTGCTGAGAATTCTGAGCCAAAAATCGTGTGAAATGGAGCATTATTGACTGAGTTATGTGCGTTTGAAGTTTTGCATCCAAAAATGTTTTCTGTCGATTCTCTTTATTCTTGATGATTTGTGTTTAGCCATGGCTTGATCCGTGTTCACCATGAAAAGAGCTTTAAAATGATGTACGGTTTGTGGTTTTCTGGGGAAATTTCTGGAAAACGTATGAATGTTCTTCACTGTTCATCTTCTTCATCATGAAGAAGATGAAGATTCATAGATAGCGTCGGTTTCTGGATAATTGTGTCGGTTTTTTTGCACATAGTGACGGTTCTGCGCCCAGGCTAGGGTTCATATTGAAACGGTGTCGTTTCAGGCCAAAGCGCACGCTCATTCAAATTTGGATAGGGTTCGAATCCCAGCGAGGCCACATTTTCAAATATTCATCATATTTTCATGTTTTCCCTCCATTTCCATGTGCTTTGTTCATTTTTGAATTTCATTTGGTATGCTAACTTAGAAAAATCATAACTAATTGAAAAATGCTCCAAATCACTCCCAATTTTTTGCAAAATGATCCTTGTTTTGTCTAGTTTTTTATGATCATGATTTCAAAAGTTGTGCATGGCTGGAATTTTATTTGCTCTAGGTTGATTAAACACATGTGCATTTGTGACCTTGCCTTGCTATTTCTATTATGAAATGCTTGATTTTAATCCAATGGACATGAAATTTTACATGCTGATTCTAGACACATTGATGGATGTTTTAGGCTTGGTTTGGTATTTTTCTCATGTACCAATTCTGTTTTATGCTTGTGTTTGCATGGTGTGACAATTTGTGTCACACAATTTGATGATCAACTTATGCAATTTTATTTCCATGCCAAATGACTTCTAATGCTTCTGATTTTTTGTGTGATGATCATGTTAGATGTGTTGAATGTTCATGAATATTTCCAGAATTATTTGAATCATTTCTGTTTTGATTGGGAATTTTCATTCTTAATGTTCAAATGTGTGCCTTGAATTGGTCATTGACTTCTCTTGCCTATTGCGTGAACTTGCCTATTGATTTTGGTTTGGTCCTTTTTAGGACTTGTTCTTGATTGATTAAATATGATCCATGTTGAATATCAAGTTCTGTTTTGGCCTTTTGATTCACTTTTGACCCTAGGCTTTGACCTAGTGGTTTGTTACTTACATTTGAGTTGTGAATTTCAGGTTCAAGTATACATCTCCATGATTGATGTTGCTCCTTCATTTGAGCTTGATCATCTGTTGTTGTTGGCTAACATTTGCTTATTTTGTAGGCTTTGAGAACAACTCACTTGTGCTTATGGCGTATGTGTTGCATATTGGGTTGTCTGTTTGATATTGACTGTTGTTGACTATTGTCTGGATTTTGTACTGATTTGTTTAGTTGTTTACACAGGTACCTAAGTTGCTTTAAGTTCATTTGAACTTTGCTTTGCTTGCTTGTGGTTTGCTTACCACTGAGGTATAATTCCTTGATCTTCATGTAGTCTGGAAGACCTGTCATGTTACTTTGGCAAGCACCTGTCTGAAGCCCTCCTTAAGAGGCAATGTTTGTGGATGTTTAATTTTGTGCCAAGTAGGTAAAGACCTCTCAAGAGGCAATTGGCAGATAAAAGGGATGTGCAATCCATCCCCTGCTATTCAGTTGTGTCATTCACTTTGCTCACACCATGTGTTGATGCATTGTGAATAAGAACCCAAGATCTTGTTGTGTCAGTCATGTGGAGAAGAGTTCCTTCATTCTGAACTCCCACACTTTCTATTTGATTCAAGCTCTCTCAGGCCAGGGATAAGAGCCATGAGGCATAACCCTCAATTCCCATTTCATCTACTTCACCCTAACTCTCAATGTTAGGGTTAAAAGCAAACAACACCCCTTTCCAGTTGGCTTGTTTGTCGAGGTTGATTTGACCCCTTGACTAAAGCCCAGCCATGTTGTCTGAGCCTTCTTGTTTGCATATAGTGTGTGATACCTGTTCACCCGTTTGCTTACTTGCTGTGTTGTTGACTTGCTGCCTGTGCGAGTTAGGATTTTGTTAGATACCTCAACCTAGGACTATTGTGGATTGCATGACAACTATTAGGCTCGAGTCAGTTTCCCTTTTAGTTTGTTATTTCCCGGTCTCTGGTTAGGAGAAAGTTTCTCCCCTGTTAAGGGGAACTACGTTGCCCTGATCCTCATACCAGATGAGGTACGTAGGCAGGAGATCGTGCGAGATCTCTCCGGGCACCCTTTTTCTTTTTTGTGTGTGTGTGCTTGACAGTTATTAGGCTCGAGTTCCAGACTCCCTATTAGCTTGTCTGTTTGTTAACCTCTTGTGTGTGAGTGAGGAGTCTGACGTAAGTCCAGCGATTGGCATTCGGTTTCCTTGTTGGTGTTTGTGTGCTTGGAGTCAATGTAAGTCCAGCGATTGGCATTCGGTTTCCTTGTTTGTGTTTGTTGTTTGGAGTCGGACGTAAGACCAGTCATTGGCAGTCTGTTTCCATTTGTGTGTTTCTTTTGACGTCTCAACGTCTGTGCGTGTGTTTTGTTTCGGCGTGCGTTAGCCGAACTACGGTAGCTCTGATTCTCATTCCAGATGAGATACGTAGGCATAGGATGCGATATCCTAGCGAGCCCGTTTCCCGTATCCCCGAACTACGTTGACTCTGATGTTTGTTTCTAACAAACTACGTAGGACCAGGATGCGATATCCTGCCGAGTCATCTTCCTCCTTCTTCCATTTGTGTTTGATTCCAGTGTGTGTGCATTCTTTGAGCAGTTATTTAGAAACCTTATTCTATTCTTTTGAGCGTGGATCCCGTCGAGTACGACGGACGTGAGGGGTGCTAATACCTTCCCCTTGCGTAACCGACTCCCGTACCTTGTAATCTCCGGTCGTAAGACCATTTCCTTTCCAGGTTTACTTCGAGCGTTTCCTTTCCCTCCTTTGGGATAAATAACGCCGGTGGCGGCTCTGTTTGTTTGTCTTTTCCCGCCGGTTGTTTTTCGCGGATGCGACACTATGGGGTGAGGAAGGACAACTCATTACATACACAAAATACCTAAAGATACACAATCTCTCACCTCACGTGAGTTTTCTCTTTCCATAGCAAAAAATGTAACACCTTAAACCCGATATAATTTTTTTGTTTTTTTATTTGTTTATAAAAGCATTACGGAATTAAGAAAATAAGACAAGAGTGTCACACCAACATAACATTAAATCTCTTATTTCTAAATAGAATTGAAATCTAAAATATAACAATAAGGTACGGTTTTTCGACTTAAAACAAAGTAGAGAACATAGAAAAACAATCTCAACCTCGATGTTACTGTTGGTGTAAGCCTTGGAGGCCAATACTTTTGGTACTTGTATCGAATTATTTATTAATAATAAAAGGCATTTTCTTTATTATGGTTGATTAATAAAGTCCCCAGAATAGATAGTCCGTTTAATGTATTAAGTGTGACTTAATCATGAGAACACACTAAACATAAGGGCACTATTCTTAAAGTATCCGTAGTCGAGCTTTAATGTGAAGTGGGATAACATTAAAGCATTAAGACTATTATGTTTGTAGACTGATGATCACATCTCATGGATCATGGATAAAGAGTTATCAAGTCTTAAACATAGGTATGAATATTAGGAGTAATATTTATACCGGATTGACCCGCTATGAGAATACTATATAGAAAGTTATGCAAAGTGTCATAAGTCATTCTCATGGTGATAATAGTGTATACCACTCTTCGACCTGAAACCACTATGGATCCTAGATGTAGAGTCGAGTGCTTTGTTGCTGATCTAACGTTGTCCGTAACTCGATAACCATAAAGACAGTTGATGGGTACTCCACGAAGCATGCTGAGGGACATGACTGTCCTAGATGGAATTTGCCAATCCTGCGTAACAGGATAAATGTCTATGGGCCCAATATTGAACTGGACAAGGGTGACACGGTCTATACCTTGTGTTCAATATAGACATAAGGGCAAAGGGGTAATTATACACATAATTATTATCACAGGAGGTTTTGTCAATTCACATGACATTTTCGTGACTTGGGTAGCAGTGATGTGTTGCTAGATACCGCTCACTGTTTATTATGTTAAATGAGTAATTTAATATATTGCCAACGCCGCGAAAACCTATAGGGTCACACACAAAGGACGGACTGATGAGATATAGAGTAACTAAGGAACACCGTAAGGTACGGTGCACTTAAGTGGGAGACGAAATATGGTAAGGTACCAAATACTTAAGTGATTTTGGGCATATTATAAGATATGGGCCAAAATACACTTAAGTGGGCTTTTTAGCTTGAAGCCCACACAAGTGGTTCTATAAATAGAACCCCTTGGGTAGAAGCATTGTCACTCCAATCCACTCAGACAGAAATTCAAGTAGAGACTTCGAATTTTGTTTCCCTCTTTCTCTCACTCAAAGCCTTCATTCATAACAGCTAGCACTGCGATTGAAGGAATCCGTTCGTGTGGACTGAGTAGAGACGTTGTTATCGTTCAACGTTCGTGATCGCCCCATGGATCTGTATCAAAGGTTTTGATCATTATCAGAGATCTGCACCAAAGGTTTGAATCGCCACAAGAGGTAACGATTCTATCACTGATCATGCCCATTCGTAAGGATCACTAAATGGAGAAATTTTAAATTCCGCTGCGCCTTGGATGGCAATTCTCCAACAGTGGTATCAGAGCCACTTACGAAACCATGAATCTGATAACTGTTTTTGTTCTGTAATAATATGATTAAAACATAATGAATCAAAGGTTAAATTGAGATCGATCAAGTTACATATATGTGATATATGTAATCCTGATGCAAAATACATTATATATGATATAGTGTTCTCGTTTCGTTCATTCAAACCCTCGATGATTGTTTTCCTTTGAGCGATCAATGGTCGTTTGCTTCTTGATCCGACATTAGTATGGTGAAGCAATGACGTGTTGATCAATCATACTGAATTAACAATCGAGATGCGTTTGACGGTCTGAAATTGGTGCATCAGGGTTAGTGACGGCACAAGGGTTGTGTTGTCAGAGAGTTATGCGATTGGGGTTTGAACGCACAAGAGTTGTGCTTCCTAAACACTTTTTGGAACAGTGTTAACCGGTTAACGCGTATGGTTAACCGGTTAACGGAATGCGAAATAAATTTTTTGAGTTTTTTTAACAGTGTTAACCGGTTAACGCATATGGTTAACCGGTTAACGCAAGGCGGAAAACAGTTTTCCAAGACATTTTCAAACAGTGTTAACCGGTTAACGCATTTGGTTAACCGGTTAACGCAAGGTAGATTTTTTTTTTTAAGATTTCAAACAGTGTTAACCGGTTAACGCATATGGTTAACCGGTTAACGCAAGGAAATTTTCACCCGTTCGGCTAACTCAGTGCTTTAAAAGTGTCAAGTGTTGATACGAAAAGCGACATCGATTTTAAATGAATTGTTCATTAAAATGTGATGATCGGTCGTCGAAATTTAATTTGATTTTAATTAATTAAAGGAATTAATAATAATAATAATAATAATAAAGTGTTTATTATTGTCTTGTGGTGATCGGTTATGGCCTTAGTTTTCCTTTGTTTTGTTTTGGGTTTTTAAAATACGACCTGCGTGTCGTGCCTCTCTCTTAATCTCCCAAATGTAACTTCTTTTCTCATCTCACTCCCTCGTATGTAAAACGAGTTTCTTTCATGTAATATAATGATATGAAGAAAGCAAAGAAGTGAGTGCCAAAGGAAGACAACCTTGAAGATCTTGCTTGGAGAAGCTTAGATCGTTGTAGGTTAGCTTAGGTTCTCTCATTGGCTTGGGAGAACAATTGTGCTAGGGGCCATAACTGTTTCATTATGTATGTATGTATGTTGATGCATGTGAATGTATGTTGATGCATGTGAGAGAAGGTTTATATGATAAACAAGCCGGTGAGATCAGAAAAATTGCAATTCCCTCAAAATAAATATTAAGTTTTAAGCTTTCCAAGTTTTAACACTCATCAAGACTAGTATCAAATAATGTAGGTTTCGCCTACGCGAGGTGCATGTTCTATATTAGTAAGGTGCGATGGGATAATTGTAATATCCAACTGTTAAAACAATGGGTCAAACTTAACTAAACAAATTATAATAAGATTATATATATGTTTAGAAGCAAGAGTTGGGAATGATCCATATGATGGATTGGAATAAGGAGTTATTCACCCAACTGAAATTTTCGAGAGTTGTATGAGATACAATTGGAAGGAGTTCCTACCTAAATAACCTAGTTTTGTGTAATCCGCCTACGCGGACTTAGAACGAAGTGAAATATGGATCTCGACCCACTAGAAAATCTTCCAACGGGATTTTCCGAATCAAATGATGAGGGTCATTTGTTTTGAATAAAATAGTGGGAGCATGTTTAATTAAAGGCCTAATTAAATATGTCAATGATACTTATATTTTCATTAATCCTTGTGTAGATTACTATGACAACAAACACCTCTAACAACATATTGCGATCAAACCTTGACAAGGAAAAATTGTCTGGGACAAATTTTCTGGATTGGTACCGAGACATGAGGATTGTCCTCAAACATGATAAAGGGAAAGGCAAGGAAGTTGCCAAACCCAAACCCACTAGTGCTGCTTTGAAGCCTAGTGGAAGCATAGAAAAGGAAGGCACTTGCTTCCATTGCGGTAAGACCGCACACTGGAAGAGGAACTGCCCAAAGTACCTGGAAGATAGGAAGAATGGAGTAGAGACTCCAACTTCAGGTATTTTTGTTATTGAAATTAATTTATCTACTTCTGCATCATGGGTATTAGATACTGGATGCGGTTCTCACATTTGTACAAATGTGCATGGACTGAAAAGGAG
The DNA here is from genome assembly GCF_024323335.1 of Lathyrus oleraceus. Lineage (NCBI taxonomy): Eukaryota > Viridiplantae > Streptophyta > Magnoliopsida > Fabales > Fabaceae > Lathyrus > Lathyrus oleraceus. Next base: position 436,202,296 of record NC_066585.1, read on the forward strand.
TAGAGATTTGGCAAAAGGTGAAGTCGACCTACGAGTTGGAAATGGAGCAAAGGTTGCTGCCTTAACTGTAGGAACTTATGAATTGACTTTACCTAGTGGTTTAATAATTCAGTTAGAGAACTGCTATTATGTACCAGCAATTAGCAGGAATATTATTTCCGTTTCTTGTTTGGATAAGTTCGGTTTTTCATTCATAATAAAGAACAATTGTTGTTCAATTTATTTGAATGATAAATTCTATGCTACTGCTCAAATGAACAATGGATTATATGTCCTTGATCTTGAAGTGCCAATTTATAACATTAATACAAAAAGGATGAAACCTAATGAGTTAAATCCAACTTACCTTTGGCATTGTCGATTAGGCCACATAAATGAGAAACACATTTCCAAACTCCATAAAGATGGATTGTTGGACTCTTTTGATTATGAATCATATGAGACATGCAGATCTTGTTTAATTGGAAAGATGACAAAGTCTCCATTCACAGGAAAAGGTGAAAGAACTAATGATCTTTTGGCCCTCATACATACTGATGTATATGGACCACTGAACATACCAGCCAGAGGAGGTTTTCAGTACTTCATCATATTCACTGATGATTTCAGTAGATATGGTTATGTGTATTTAATGAGACACAAATCAGAGTCCTTTGAAAAGTTCAAGGAATTCAAGAATGAAGTACAAAACCAACTGGGTAAGAATATTAAAACTCTTCGATCAGATCGAGGTGGTGAGTATTTACGCCTAGAGTTTGATGACCATCTGAAAGAGTGTGGGATCCTATCCCAACTCACTCCTCCTGGAACACCCCAATGGAATGGTGTGTCTGAGAGAAGAAATCGAACCCTGTTGGACATGGTCCGATCCATGATGAGTCAAGCCGATCTTCCAAACTCCTTTTGGGGACATGCGCTGTTAACCGCAGCTTACACACTTAACCGTGTTCCATCCAAAAAGGTTGATAAGACACCATATGAGATATGGAGTGGTGAGAAACCACATATGTCTTACATGAAGATTTGGGGTTGCGAAGTTTATGTGAAACGATAAATTTCAACTAAGCTTGAGCCCAAATCTGACAAATGCTTATTTGTGGGATATCCTAAAGAAACAAGAGGATATTACTTCTACAATCCTTCTGAGGGCAAAGTGTTTGTCGCTCGAACTGGAGTTTTCCTAGAAAAGGATTTTATTTCCAAAGGAACCAGTGGGAGGAAAGTAGAGCTTGAAGAAATTCAAGAATCACAAAGCATCGATACACCTATGGAGGAATTAGAGCAGAAAACACAAATGGGTCTTCAAAAAGAAGACTCACATGGATGGTAAGGTACATACCTATAAGGCAAGACTGGTTGCAAAAGGATATAAACAAATTCATGGTGTTGACTATGATGAAACCTTTTCACCAGTTGCAATGCTTAAATCTGTTCGGATTTTACTTGCTATCGTTGCATATCATGATTATGAAATATGGCAGATGGATGTCAAATCTGCTTTCCTTAATGGGAATCTTCTTGAGGATGTGTACATGACACAGCCTGAAGGATTTGACATACCAGAAGAAGCCCATAAGATATGTAAGCTACAAAGATTAATCTATGGATTGAAGCAAGCTTCCAGAAGCTGGAATCTTCGTTTTGATGAAACGGTAAAACAATATGGATTCATCAAGAACGAAGATGAGCCTTGTGTCTACAAGAAGGTTAGTGGGAGCATGATCGTGTTCCTAGTGTTATATGTAGATGAAATATTACTCATTGGAAACGATGTCCCTACCCTGCAACAAGTAAAGACTTGGTTGGGGAAATGCTTTTCTATGAAGGACCTAGGTGAAGCAGCCTATATATTAGGAATCAGAATCTATAGAGATAGATCACAAAAACTGCTTGGCCTAAGTCAGAGTACATACATAGACAAAGTGTTGAGACGCTTTAATATGCATGATTCCAAGAAAGGATTCATACCTATGCAACATGGCCTGTGTCTATCAAAAACACAATCCCCTTCAACTAAGGAAGAAAGGGAACGCATGAATAAGATTCCATATGCATCTGCAATAGGATCTATCATGTATGCCATGTTATATACTCGACCAGATGTCTCGTATGCTTTAAGTGCAACGAGTAGGTACCAATCTGATCCTGGTGATGCCCATTGGGTAGCTGTTAAGAATATCCTTAAGTACTTGAGAAGGACTAAGGAATCATTCTTGATATATGGAGGTCAGGAAGATTTGGCTGTAATTGGTTACACTGATGCTAGCTTCCAGACAGATAAGGATGACTTTAGATCGCAATCTGGTTATGTGTTTTGCTTGAACGGTGGCGCTGTGAGCTGGAAAAGTTCAAAGCAAGATACAGTTGCTGATTCTACAACCGAGGCCGAGTATATTGCTGCCTCAAGTGCAGCAAAGGAAGCTGTTTGGATCAGGAAGTTCATTAGTGAACTTGGCATAGTCCCTAGCGTTGTGGATCCCATTGGTCTCTATTGTGATAACAATGGTGCTATCGCACAAGCTAAGGAGCCTAGATCTCACCAACGATCCAAACACATACTTAGGCGTTATCATCTCATTCGAGAGATAATAGATAGAGGAGATGTGAAAATATGTAAAGTACCTACACTTGACAATATAGCTGACCCACTGACAAAGCCTCTTGCGCAGCAGAAGCATGATGGCCATACTAGATCAATGGGCATACGGGGTATGCCTGATTGGCTCTAGTGCTAGTGGGAGATTGTTGGTGTAAGCCCTAGAGGCCAATACTTTTGGTACTTGTATCGAATTATTTATTAATAATAAAAGGCATTTTCTTTATTATGGTTGATTAATAAAGTCCCTAGAATAGATAGTCCGTTTAATGTATTAAGTGTGACTTAATCATGAGAACACATTAAACATAAGGGCACTATTCTTAAAGTATTTGTAGTCGAGCTTTAATGTGAAGTGGGATAACATTAAAGCATTAAGACTATTATGTTTGTAGACTGATGATCACATCTCATGGATCATGGATAAAGAGTTATCAAGTCTTAAACATAGGTATGAATATTAGGAGTAATATTTATACCGGATTGACCCGCTATGAGAATACTATATAGAAAGTTATGCAAAGTGTCATAAGTTATTCTCATGGTGATAATAGTGTATACCACTCTTCGACCTGAAACCACTATGGATCCTAGATGTAGAGTCGAGTGCTTTATTGCTGATCCAACGTTGTCCGTAACTAAATAACCATAAAGACAGTTGATGGGTACTCCACGAAGCATGCTGAGGGACATGAGTGTCCTAGATGGAATTTGCCAATCCTACGTAACAGGATAAATGTCTATGGGCCCAATATTGAACTGGACAAGGGTGACACGGTCTATACCTTGTGTTCAATATAGACATAAGGGCAAAGGGGTAATTATACATATAATTATTATCACAGGAGGTTTTGTCAGATCACATGACATTTTCGTGACTTGGGTAGCAGTGATGTGTTGCTAGATACCGCTCACTGTTTATTATGTTAAATGCGTGACTTAATATAATTGCCAACGCCGCGAAAACCTATAGGGTCACACACAAAGGATGGACTGATGAGATATAGAGTAACTAAGGAACACCGTAAGGTACGGTGCACTTAAGTGGGAGACGAAATATGGTAAGGTACCAAATACTTAAGTGATTTTGGGCATATTATAAGATATGGGCCAAAATACACTTAAGTGGGCTTTTTAGCTTGAAGCCCACACAAGTGGTTCTATAAATAGAACCCCTTGGGTAGAAGCATTGTCACTCCAATCCACTCAGACAGAAATTCAAGTAGAGACTTGGAATTTTGTTTCCCTCTTTCTCTCACTCAAAGCCTTCATTCATAACAGCTAACACTGCGATTGAAGGAATCCGTTCGTGTGGACTGAGTAGAGACGTTGTCATCGTTCAACGTTCGTGATCGCCCCGTGGATCTGTATCAAAGGTTTTGATCATTATCAGAGATCTGCACCAAAGGTTTGAATCGCCACAAGAGGTAACGATTCTATCACTGATCATGCCCATTCGTAAGGATCACTAAATGGAGAAATTTTTAAATTCCGCTGCGCCTTGGATGGCAATTCTCCAACAGTTACAATATCAAATCTATCATTCCAAAATAACCTAATAGCCGACTTAAGGTTCCACAGAACATAGAAGCAAAACAAGCAGTTAAAGTGGCAATATACACCATCTTCCATAAACAACAACAACAACAATCACTCCTCAGTCTCAACCTGAGACTAATCTGCACAGGGGTTCACATATAGGAACATATAAAAAAAGAAGTGAGAATACATTCTAAAAATTATCAATGGTATACATACTAAGGGCATCACAATTAAGAGATGCATAACTCTCATGCCATTTTATATGGTCACCTAATGTTCACATTATATTTATATCATCACATAATCCTTCACAATAAACATACGAAATTATTTAGCATCTCACAATAATCAAATAACTTCAATTCATATTTCACATCATAAATATAACATGATTTAATCTTTTACAATAATCATATAACCTCAAGTTGCATTTTACATATATACATATAACATCAATTAGTGTCTCACAACTTACATGTAACATCGATTCAAATTTCACACATATACATATACCATCAGTCACAATCACACAATATTCTATACATATACCAGCATAATATGCAATGCTCATCTCCTCTACTCTCATGCATGTGGTACCATCACCGAATTTAGAGTTATTTTTACTAAAATCCTAAAACATCAGATTGAAGTCCTAAATCATTGGACCAAAGTCCTAACCTAACTCCTAAATACATGATGCATGATGCTCCGAACAAATGCAATATCTATCCGAACCTCCATCGCCAATATTTAACACTGTTAGTTAAGGCTAACACTAGTTCTTGCGAATCTAATAACACCGTCAATTAGGCTAAAACACTGACTCTTGCCAACCAAATAAAATCCACATAGGTTCTTCCGAACATAAACAAAATCAACATTGGTTCTTCCAAACCTAAACAAATCAACATCTATTCTTCCGAACCTAAACAAATCAACACCGGTTCTTCCGAACCTAAATAGAACCAACACTGGTTCTTATCGAACCTCAGAGTATTAACACGATCGCCCACAATACACTATTATATCACATCAACACTGCACTTGCGTGCTAACCTCAACAACTTAACTCATATACATATTATCAAGACATTGCACTAAAATCCTAAACATTGACAACTTTACACAATAGATCTTTCCCATGATATCATTCATACATATAAACTCCATAAGAATTTTACCATGTTCACAACATCATTTATGAAAATAAACATCATGACACATTACCATATTTCACAACATCATTTACACATTTAAACATCATGAGGCATTACTATATTCACAATATCGTTTACACATATAAACATCATGAGGCATTACCATATTCACAATATCGTTTACACATATAAACACCATGAATTCATATCCTTAAGAAATATCTATGTCTTATCATTCTAATGCTTTTGATTACATCTCGATTGGAATATTCTAATATTAGTTATGATCATTTCAATTCAGCCATATAATAATAATTATGGCATAAGTTCTAAAACAAAATGTCTAGCTTTACAATAGCAACAAATATTATAGAATTATGATAAAATTCTGAAACTCTCCGTTTCTTTAAACCCTCTTTCAAGCGCAATTGATTGCATCTCGATCAGAGTATTCCAACTCTAGTTCTATTTGTTTTAGTTCATCCATATCCTAATATTTCTTGCGTAAGCTCTACTCACAACGAGGACACCATCAATTTCTACCATTTTTATCATCTAATTTTAAGTTGTTCCTTGACTAAAATTAAGTAACTAATAGGTTTACACAGGAATACTCATATGTATGCATTTAACCAATATATGTATATATACAACCATATAACTACCACTTTCATTCTAAAACCCGCATAGCCAAATTCTGCATTTTTTAAAATTATAATCCCAACTTAAAGTTCACGCTTAGTCCTCGTTACTAATCCTCTTGTAGCGGTAAATTCATGATCATCAAGTTATGGATAAGCAAGACATCAAATAACAAGAGTCGCCACCGCACTTTTATTGTTTCCAAGGGAAAAGGGAAAAGTACGAACAAAACCCAAATATAAGAAGTTTTCAAATCAAAACTAATAAAATGCCAGAGATTATAGGTAAGGGGGTTGGTTACACAGAGGGAAGGTGTTAACACCCAAAGTGTCCTAGGTACTCCTAGGGAGTCCTTTCTTGTGCGCATATGTATTTTGTACCAATGTTGTTTGCAATTAAGTAGAATGGGGGGATGAGAAAAGAATTTATTAATTATATTTTTGTGTTTGACAAGACCTTCGGACTTGTGCCTACGTACCAACATAAAAATGAGGGATCAAAACCTCGTAGTTCGTGATACAAATTTCAAAATGGATGCTTTGCTTTTAACAAAAATTAGGTTTGAAAGGCACAAAGGCCTAAAAAAATGATTTGAATGAGTTAGTACTTTTTGGATTTTGAAGTCTTTAAGTCAAGTATATTTAAATTTATTTTCATGTTTATTTAAGAAAAGAAGTTTAAAATGCAATGACATAAGGCCAAAGTATCTAGTTTCCAAAATGGTCTAAGTTTAGAAAAAACAAGTACAAACAAAGAAATTTTTAAAAGGAGGGAGAGATTTTGAAATTAAATAAGTGGGGAGGAGATGAAGAGACTAATCCTAAGCATAAATTTAAAAGTTAAGAGTTGAAAAGATCTGACCAATGGGCTGCAATCCAATAGACAAGAATGTCATATAGAAACCCAAATTCCCTTGGACATTAGAATCATGAAACAAACAATGCACACAATATTAACTTGAAGAGCAAGACATCAAATAAAGATAGCCACATCCAAGCTTAGCAACTCCATGATCTTCTTCAAATTTGCCCATGTAGCAGATGAATTCCACAATGCCATAAGTCACATGTTCAAAATAACAGCTTCACAAGGATCATGTTGTAGATGAACTCAAATGGATCTCCAATGATGTATCAGATGAAGTTTCAGATTACAAACACTTGGTTACATGAAAGTTGGCATTGGCCAAGTCCTTTGCATAGGGAGTGTTGCTTAAATTCTAAGTCCAATTGTCTCATATCAAACCAACAGTCCAAACAAGATGTTTTTTATGGTTTTGGTTTTTATTATGTACACTAATGGTCAAAGACCACACAAACAAGCACAATATACACAAGCAAAATATATCACAAAATATGGTCCAAATGTACAAAGTGAAAATGACATTAACATAAACAATTAGAATGGTATGAACAATGGCAAATGAATAAGGCTTAAAAATAAAGTACATTAAAGTAAATGACTTGAAATTAATGTTAGTTGTTAATAAGTTAGAAGTTAGTATTGCTTTTTATTTTTATTTTAAGTCATTCTTTGGAGAGCACTCAACCCACTTATCACAAGCATGGATCCTTGAACCAAGACATCTTCCAAAGGAAGGAAAAAAGACCAAGTTTCCACACAATACCATGAAAGAGGGGAGACTTACAATCTCACTAACTAGAATGATATGCCTTTTGTATCAAAAATTTAGCGCTATGTTAAGACATCGTAATTGGACTTATGTAGAAGTCATAACTATTTGAGGCCGGACAATAGAATCTTGGTGTTAATGCATGTTAGAGACATAGTATAATGGACTATGATCATGAAACATACCATACACAAAAAGAATATACAAAAGTGGTAGCCTAATCTCATCCATACTTAAGTTGATTTCGCAATCAACTAGCCTTAGGATGTAGAGATATCATTGGTCCATGATATGAATGCATAAAGAAGGGGAATAAGATGAAGAGGGAGGGGAATGGATCAAAACTCAAATTGGACAAAGGATGACTTTTACCAAATTAAGATCATTCATTCATTTTGGGAGATGGAATGTACATTCCATCAATCCCCTAAATCAAATGATCTTAACTTAACAAAGTCAAATCAACCTTGATCAAGGCCCATCAACACAAGTCAAACTTATACAAACAATCAAAATGGCTCAACACAATTATTTGGCATTTATTCAATTTAAAAATACTAAAAATAATGCATTAAATTAAATATGGTTTGTCAAATTCCTAAAACCTCATCAAAACACCAAAGAAATGGCCATGAGATTTATCATAGGTCAAACAAGGTCAAAGGACCTTGGAGAAAAAATTTCAGAATTTTTAGAGACTTAAAAGTATTTTTAAATAATTAAAAATAATCACAAAATCAATTAAATCATGAAAAATATTAATAATGATCCAAAAAATAATTTTAATTCAAAATATGAAAGAGGATTTTATTTAAATTTTTTTGGTGAAACTCTCATATTTTTTGGATCAATATTAAAATTAATATAAATTAATGAAAATCAAAGGAATAAAATGAAAATAAGAAAATACAAAAAAAACGTGGACCACTTGATCTCCCTCATTAATTGAGGTGGCAGATCAAGTGGTCACAAGCGCGCTTTCCACCATAGTCACTAGTCAACGCGTAACACAAGTGGTATTTACAAGAAACGCATGAGATTAAAACAATTTAAAAAGGATCAATGGCTCTGAACCATGCCAACACATCACTGGCGTTAAACCTCCGGTCACCTTCTCAGGCAAACCTCACCTACCTGGTTCAGTCATCACCATCACATAAATGAAAAAGGAGGACATTATCTGAAAGAAAAAATGGCGTAGAGCACTAATCTGACCTCAATTTTAACTAACTCCAAACATATAGAAAGATATGAGGAGTTGAATTTTGAGGTGTGTCAACCGAGTTACTTCGATTTGACCTCAAAGCAACTCAATCTTCTTGCCTACATTGGTAGGACTTCAGACAACTAAAGATCCAAGAGAATTGATGAGAATTGAGTGAGAAGAGAAGAGAAGAAAATTTATGGAAAATACCTTTAATGTTGTGCAGAACTGGCTCTTCCTTGCTTCAATTCTTGTTTGATCTTGCTCCAATGACTTGCAGAAGTGGATTAGAAATGGAAAGAAGCTTTGGATCCTGGAGTTTTTGAATCTCCATACAGTGAGATTCAAACTCAATTTTCAAATGAAAATTATCAGGTTTTCCTTTGAATTGTGAGGGTTTGAAGAGAGGGGGCAAAGCTGGCACGCAAGGATCCTTTCAAATGAGCTCAGATGGTCCATATTTATAGCATTTGGAAGTGTTATTTGCACACTTGAATTTTCTTCCAAATTTGGCAATGTCATGCACAAGCTTGTATGGACGTGTACAGGCCCATGAAGCAATCCAATTAGGTCCAAATGCATCTGAAATGAGGTTGGAATGAAGCTTGAATGGCAAGGAAATGTTATGTGATCATTTGAACTTTGATTTCCACCAATGATGGAGGCCTGTTAAAACCATGCGCAGCCCTAGCAAACTTGGTCCAAAATGAATGAATTAGGACTCTTTGGAAAGCTTAGATCAAGAGGAAAAACTCTTATGTTTAACACTTTTCCATTTGTAACTTGTATCAAGGTGAATTTTAAGGTGGAAGTTTGGAAATTTCAACATGTTGAAAAATTTTCTAAGTGTCAAGCCATATACCTCAATGTTCCACCTTACTAAACTTTTTATGTGAGCTCCAAATGAAAAAAGTGTCTTCATCAAAGTTGTAAATCTTTAAAAGGCCTTAAAAATGGTCACTAATTTGACATCATTTGTATTTATAATGAGAGAGTTATGCATTTTTGAAGTTGAGGAAAATCACTTGTTCAATGGTATTGGTCCAAAATGACCTATAATGTATCCTCATATCACATGCTCATAAAAGTTGATTTAGATTTCACTCCAAACATCAAAATTGAATTAGACATCTTGAATTTGATTTTGAAACTTGGAAATCTTTCATCTCATAAAAATTGAGCAAGTTATGGCCTTGGGAAGTTGACTTTCAAATTAGGGTTTAGACAAAATGACCTATAATGTTTCAACATAGAAAATGACTTTCCAAGCAAAATTAGGTCTATACTTCAACATGAAAGTTGTTTGGAATGTAATTTATAGTAACTTTTATTTTCTAATCATTTTCATATGGTGAAAATTGTAGGAGATAGGGTCTAGGGAGACCCAGTTTTGATCAGATGAATTTATTTGGCCAACCACCATCAACCAACTTGCTAACTTGCAATTCTCTTGACTTTGTAGGATCATGGTAGATCACATATGCATAAGATGATGAATTTTGGAGTGTACCTTGAGAAATTTGATCAATTGGTGAGGAAGCTTGTTGAAGAAGTTACCTAGGATACCCAGACAAACTAGGGTTTCCAAGGCAAATCAACTCCAAACTCTTGAAGAAAACTTGATCAAAATAACATATAGAGATCATGGGGACTCATATATGATGCTTAGAGACTTTGTGGATCAATCCTTGGTTGTGCTCTTAAACATGAGGGTCTTAAACCCTAAATATGAACTTGATAGACCAATGGGAACCAAGCCCTACCTACAAAAGAGTTAGGAAAATACAAAGACATATTTTTGGTATTTTGGTTAGTAAAATGATAAATATACAAGTATGATACAATCACATGGTGCTTGGTGATCTCTCCCAAAACAAACCCAATGAAAGAGGGGTAAGGAGGATGCCAAGGTATGATCCCAATGTTAATGCATATGATGAGATTGCATGAGGGATCTTAGGGTCAAAATTGGGGTCTTATAGCTTCCCCTATTTAAGAACATTCTAATTTAGGAGGTGAAGGTTAAAATCTTCGTATCGACTCAGTAGAATGGGCTTAAATAACAACACATAGAAACAAATTTTGGTCCTTAAGAGACCTCATGATGCATATGATATGAATGTAAAAGCAAATTCTCTATGGGGAAATGTTGCGACAAAGGAAAAGAAAATTAGAGCGATCGAAAGTCCACAGGAGCATAATGCATTCCATAAGGAAAGCTCACTGGAGAGACAGAGACTCGGGGGGATAAAAAGGGTTATGCGTAGGCTAGACTACGACTTAAAAACTGTTGGGGGACTAGAGGAATTCCATAAAAAATGGAAAGACTCAGTTGGGAGGACAAAAACATCTGCAGGGGAAACGAGTAGATCAGGATAAAACCTACATACTTGGATCATGCAGGAAACGAGATTTCACTAAGGAAATACACACTCAACTCAACTGGGGAAGAAATAAATTTCAACACAAGAGGAGCATAAATATACTATCCCCCACCTGTTACTGGGTAAGGAGATAATAAAAATCTGACAGAGAGTTCATCCGTCACCGGTTAGGATGAACATATCAAGGATGACTCGCTGGGAAACGCCAGGAGGGAATATTCATTACCGGTTACTGGGTAGGAATAACCTTGCTGAGGAGAACTACAGAAATAGGATTTACAATTACCAGTTACTGGGCAGAAGACCAAAGATGAGAATATTGATCACCGATTAAAGTGAACATATCAAGGATAAACTCAAAGGAAAGAAAATCCATCATCAGTTAAGATGAACATATCAAGGATAGACTTGCCTGGGGATGTTAAGGAGGATATCCGTCATCGGTTAGGATGAACATATCAAGGATATACTCACTGAAAAAAAAGTAGGAATTACATTTATCGAATGCTGGATAGAATACTAAAGATGAGAATATCCTGTATGAGAATTGCCATCCAAGGCGCAGCGGAATTTAAAAATTTCTCCATTTAGTGATCCTTACGAATGGGCATGATCAGTGATAGAATCATTACCTCTTGTGGCGATTCAAACCTTTGGTGCAGATCTCTGATAATGATCAAAACCTTTGATACAGATCCACGGGGCGATCACGAATGTTGAACGATGACAACGTCTCTACTCAGTCCACACGAACGGATTCCTTCAATCGCAGTGCTAGCTGTTATGAATGAAGGCTTTGAGTGAGAGAGAGATACGAAATTCCAACTCTTCAGTTGTGTTGTCTGTCTCAGTGAGTTACAATGCTTCTACCAATGGGGTTCTATTTATAGAACCACTTGTGTGGGCTTCAAGCCAAAAAGCCCACTTAAGTGCATTTTGGCCCATATCTCATAAAATGCCAAAATCACTTAAGTATTTGGTACTTTACCATATTTCGTATTCTACTTAAGTACATCGTACCTTACGATGTTCCTTAATTATTCTATCTCTCATCAATCCGTCCTTTGTGTGTGACCCTATAGATTTTCGCGGTGTTGGCAATTATATTAAATCACGCATTTAACATAATAAATAGTGAGCGGTATCTAGCAACACATCACTGCTACCCAAGTCACGAAAATGTCATGTGATATGACAAAACCTCCTGTGATAATAATTATGTGTATAATTACCCCTTTGCCCTTATGTCTATATTGAACACAAGGTATAGACCGTGTCACCCTTGTCCAGTTCAATATTGGGCCCATAAACATTTATCCTGTTACGCAGGATTGGCAAATTCCATCTAGGACACTCATGTCCCTCAGCATGCTTCGTGGAGTACCCATCAACTGTCTTTATGGTTATCCAGTTACGGACAACGTTGAATCAGCAATAAAACACTCGACTCTACATCTAGGATCCATAGTGGTTTCAGGTCGAAGAGTGGTATACACTATTATCACCATGAGAATAACTTATGACACTTTGCATAACTTTCTATATAGTATTCTCATAGCGGGTCAATCCGGTATAAATATTACTCCTAATATTCATACCTATGTTTAAGACTTGATAACTCTTTATCCGTGATCCATGAGATGTGATCATCAGTCTACAAACATAATAGTCTTAATGCTTTAATGTTATCCCACTTCACATTAAAGCTCGACTACGGATACTTTAAGAACAGTGCCCTTATGTTTAATGTGTTCTCATGATTAAGTCACACTTAATACATTAAACGGACTATCTATTCTAGGGACTTTATTAATCAACCATAATAAAGAAAATGCCTTTTATTATTAATAAATAATTCGATACAAGTACCAAAAGTATTGGCCTCTAGGGCTTACACCAACAATCTCCCACTAGCACTAGAGCCAATCAGGCATACCCCGTATGCCCATTGATCCAGTATGGCCATCACGCTTCTGCTGCGCAAGAGGCTTTGTCAGTGGGTCAACTATATTGTCAAGTGTAGGTACTTTACATATTTTCGCATAACGCCTAAGTATGTGTTTGGATCGTTGGTGAGATCTAGGCTCCTTAGCTTGTGCGATAACACCATTGTTATCATAATAGAGACCAATGGGATCCACAATGCTAGGGACTATACCAAGTTTATTGATCCAAACAGCTTCCTTTGCTGCACTTAAGGCAGCAATATACTCGGCCTCAGTTGTAGAATCAGCAACTTCATCTTGCGTTGAACTTTTCAAGCTCACAGTGCCACCATTTAAGCAAAACACATAACCATATTGGAATCATTCATATTAAAGCGTCTCAGCACTTTGTCTATGTATGTACTCTGACTTAGGCTAAGCAGTTTTGTGATCTATCTCTATAGATTCTGATTCCTAATATATAGGCTGCTTCACCTAGGTCCTTCATAGAAAAGCATTTCCCCAACCAAGACTTTACTTATTGCAGGGTAGGGATATCGATTCCAATGAGTAATATGTCATCTACATATAATACCAGGAATACGATCATGCTCCCACTAACCTTCTTGTAGACATAAGGCTCATCTTCGTTCTTGATGAATCCATACAGTTTTACTGTTTCATCAAAACGAAGATTCCATGAGTAGGTCATAGGCTCATCTTGATCCATGAGTAATACATCACCTTGATCAGATATCCATATATCTCAGGTAGGTGACGTATCCTGCCTGACCTACGCTGGTCTTGTTCTACTTGAGTAGGTTGCTCTTACATAACTACTTGTGTTTCCTGCTCTAATTCCTCCATAGGTGTATCGATACTTTGTGATTCTTGAATTTCTTCAAGTTCTACTTTCCTCCCACTGATTCCTTTGGAAATAAAATACCTTTCTAGGAAAACTCAAGTTCGAGCGACAAACATTTTGCCCTCAGAAGGATTGTAGAAATAATATCCTCTTGTTTCTTTAGAATACCCCACAAATAAGCATTTGTCAGATTTGGACTCAAGCTTAGTTGAAATTTGTCGTTTCACATAAACTTCGCAACCCCAAATCTTCATGTAAGACATATGTGGTCTCTTACCACTCCATATCTCATATGGTGTCTTTTCAACCTTTTGGATGGAACACGGTTAAGTGTGTAAGTTGATGTCAATGGTGTATGTCCTCAAAAGGAGTTTGGAAGATTGGTGTGACTCATCATGGATCGGACCATGTCCAACAGGGTTCGACTTCTTCTCTCAGATACACCCTTCCATTGGGATGTTCCAGGAGGAGTAAGTTGGGATAGGATCCCACACTCTTTCAGATGGTCATCAAACTCTAGGATTAAATACTCATCACTTCGATCTGATCGAAGAGTTTTAATATTCTTACCTAGTTGGTTTTAACTTGTTAGGTTTCACCCTTTTGTATTAATGTTATTAATAGGCATTTCAAGATCAAGGACATATAGTCCATTGTTCATTTGTGCAGTAGCATAGAATATATCATTCAAATAAATTGAGCAACAATTGTTCTTTATTAGAAATGAAAAACCAAACTTGTCCAAACAAGCAATGGAAATAATATTCCTGCTAATTGCAGGTACATAATAACAGTTCTCTAACTGAATTATTAAACCACTAGGTAAAGTCAATACAAAAGTTCCTACGGCTAAAGCAGCAACCTTTGCTCCATAGCCAACTCGTAGGTCGACTTCACCTTTTGCCAAATCTCTACTCCTTTTTAGTTCCTGCACATTTGTACAAATGTGAGAACTGCATCCAGTATCTAATACCCATGATGCAGAAGTGGATAAATTAATAACAAAAAATACCTGAAGTTGAAGTCTCTACTCCATTCTTCTTATCTTCCAGGTACTTTGGGCAGTTCCTCTTCCAGTGCCCGGTCTTACCGCAATGGAAGCAGGTGCCTTCTTTTGCTATGCCTTCACTAGGCTTCAAAACAGCAGTGGGTCTGGGATTGGCAACTTCCTTGCCCTTCCCCTTATCACTCTGCTTAGTGGGCCTTTTATTCTGTCTCTTTCCATTTCCGATCATCAGAATGGACTTCCCTTTTGACTTCAGATTCTGCTCGGCAGTTCTCAACATGGCGAGCAGTTCAAGAAGAGATTTGTCCATATCAATCATATTGAAATTTAGGACAAATTGACTGAAACTATCTGGCAACGATTGCAAGATCAAATCAGTCACAAGTTCCTTTCCGAGGGGAAAACCCAATCTCTCAAGGTTTTCCACATACCCAATCATCTTGAGTACATGGGGACCTACAGGGGCTCCCTCAGCTAACTTGCCTTGAAAAAGGACTTTTGAAATTTCAAACCTCTCATGCCTTGCTTGCTCTTGATAGAGCAACCTCAGGTGTTCGATCATATCGAATGCTGACATGTTCTCATGTTGCTTTTGCAATTCTGAGTTCATGGTAGCCAGCATGAGACAAGCAGTTTCATTGGCATCATCGACATGCTTCTTATAAGTATCTCTTTCTTCCTTAGGTGCAGAACTAGGAGGTTCCTCTTCAGGAACAGGTGTCTCCAAGACATACAACTTTTTATCCTGTTTGAGGACAATCCTCAGGTTTCGGTGCCAATCCAGAAAATTTGTCCCAGACAATTTTTCCTTATCAAGGATTGATCGCAGGATGTTGTTAGAGGTGTTTGTTGTCATGGTAATCTACATAAGGATTAATGAAAATATAAGTATCATTGACATATTCAATTAGGCCTTTAATTAAATATGCTCCCACTATTTTACTCAAAACAAATGACCCTCATCACTTGATTCGGAAAATCCCGTTGGAAGATTTTCTAGTGGGTCGAGATCCATATTTCACTTCGTTCTAAGTCCGCGTAGGCGGATTATACAAAACTAGGTTATTTAGGTAGGAACTCCTTCCAATTGTATCTCATACAACTCTCGAAAATTTCAATTGGGTGAATAACTCCTTATTCCAATCCATCATATGGATTATTCCCAACTCTTGCTTCTAAACATATATAAGAAAATTATAATAAAGTTTGACTCATCGTTTTAGCAGTTGGATATTACAATTATCCCATCGCACCTTAACTAATACAAAACATGCACCTCGCGTAGGCGAAACCTACATTATTCGATACCAGTCTTGATGAGTGCTAAAACTTGGAAAGCAAACATATATAATATTCTCATAATTTGTTTAGTTAAGTTTGACCCATTGTTTTAACAGTTGGATATTACAATTATCCCATCGCACCTTACTAATATATAGATCATGCACCTCGCGTAGGCGAAACCTACATTATCCATTACTAGTCTTGATGAGTGTTAAAACTTGGAAAGTATAAACTTAATATTTAATTTGAGGGAATTGCAATTTTTCTGATCTCACCGGCTTGTTTATCATATAAACCGTCTCTCACATGCATCAACATACATTCACATGCATCAACATACATACATACATAATGAAACAGTTATGGCCCCTAGCGCAATTGTTCTCCCAAGCCAATGAGAGAACCTAAGCTAACCTACAACGATCTAAGCTTCTCCAAGCAAGATCTTCAAGGTTGTCCTCCTTTGGCACTGACTTCTTTGCTTTCTTCATATCATTACATTACATGAAAGAAACTCGTTTTACATACGAGGGAGTGAGATGGGAAAAGAAGTTACATTTGGGAGATTAAGAGAGAGGCACGACACGCAGGTCGTATTTTAAAAACCCAAAACAAAACAAAGGAAAACTAAGGCCATAACCGATCACCACAAGACAATAATAAACACTTTATTATTATTATTATCAATTCCTTTAATTAATTAAAATCAAATTAAATTTCGACGACCGATCACACTGCGCAGAGTTAGCCGGGGGTCCGCTGCCCGGACAGCGGGAACGGGTGTTCCGCTGCTCGAAAATTTTAATGAACAATTCATTTAAAATTGACGTCGTTTTTTGTATCAACACTTGATACTTCAAAGCACTTTTTCTAGCCGAACGGGTGAATTTTTCCTTGCGTTAACCGGTTAACCATATGCGTTAACCGGTTAACACTGTTTGAAAACTTTTAGAAAATTCTTTTCTGCCTTGCGTTAACCGGTTAACCATATGCGTTAACCGGTTAACACTGTTTGAAAATGTCTTGGAAAACTGTTTTCTGCCTTGCGTTAACCGGTTAACCAAATGCGTTAACCGGTTAACACTGTTTGAAAATTAAAAAAAAAATATTTCGTATTGTGTTAACCGGTTAACCATACGCGTTAACCGATTAACACTGTTCGGAAAAGTGTTTAGAACGCACAACTCTTGTGCAGTCAAGCCCCAATCGCATAACTCTCTGACAACACAACCCTTGTGCCGTCACTAACCCTGATGCACTAATTTCAGACCGTCAAACACATCTCGATTGTTAATTCAGTATGATTGATCAACACGTCATTGCTTCACCATACTAATGTCGGATCAAGAAGCAAACGACCATTGACCGCTCAAAGGAAAACAATCATTGAGGGTTTGAATGAAGGAAACGAGAACACTATATCATATATAATGTATTTTGCATCAGGATTACATATATCACATATATGTAACTTGATCGATCTCAATTTAACCTTTGATTCATTCTGTCTTTAATCATATTATTACAGAACAAAAACAAATATCTGATTCATGGTTTCGTAAGTGGCTCTGATACCACTGTAGGAGAATTGCCATCCAAGGCGCAGCTGAATTCCATCATCAGGAATATACTCACTGAACAAAAAGTAGGAAAGAAAATCCATCATCAGTTAAGATGAACATATCAAGGATAGACTTGCCTGGGGATGTTAAGGAGGATATCCGTCATCGGTTAGGATGAACATATCAAGGATATACTCACTGAACAAAAAGTAGGAATTACATCTATCGAATGTTGGATAGAATACTAAAGATGAGAATATTCTGTAGGAGAATTGCCATCCAAGGCGCAGCGGAATTTAAAAATTTCTCCATTTAGTGATCCTTACGAATGGGCATGATCAGTGATAGAATCGTTACCTCTTGTGGCGATTCAAACCTTTGGTGCAGATCACTGATAATGATCAAAACCTTTGATACAGATCCATGGGGCGATCACGAACGTTGAACGATGACAACGTCTCTACTCAGTCCACACGAACGGATTCCTTCAATCGCAGTGCTAGCTGTTATGAATGAAGGCTTTGAGTGAGAGAGAGATACGAAATTCCAACTCTTCAGTTGTGTTGTCTGTCTCAGTGAGTTACAATGCTTCTACCCAAGGGGTTCTATTTATAGAACCACTTGTGTGGGCTTCAAGCCAAAAAGCCCACTTAAGTGCATTTTGGCCCATATCTCATAAAATGCCAAAATCACTTAAGTATTTGGTACCTTACCATATTTCGTATTCTACTTAAGTACACCGTACCTTACGATGTTCCTTAATTATTCTATCTCTCATTAATCCGTCCTTTGTGTGTGACCCTATTGGTTTTCGCGGCGTTGACAATTATATTAAATCACGCATTTAACATAATAAACAGTGAGCGGTATCTAGCAACACATCACTGCTACCCAAGTCACGAAAATGTCATGTGATCTGACAAAACCTCCTGTGATAATAATTATGTGTATAATTACCCCTTTGCCCTTATGTCTATATTGAATACAAGGTATAGACCATGTCACCCTTGTCCAGTTCAATATTGGGCCCATAGACATTTATCCTGTTACGCAGGATTGGCAAATTCCATCTAGGACACTCATGTCCCTCAGCATGCTTCGTGGAGTACCCATCAACTGTCTTTATGGTTATCCAGTTACGGACAACGTTGGATCAGCAATAAAGCACTCGACTCTACATCTAGGATCCATAGTGGTTTCAGGTCGAAGAGTGGTATACACTATTATCACCATGAGAATAACTTATGACACTTTGCATAACTTTCTATATAGTATTCTCATAGCAGGTCAATCCGGTATAAATATTACTCCTAATATTCATACCTATGTTTAAGACTTGATAACTCTTTATCCATGATCCATGAGATGTGATCATCAGTCTACAAACATAATAGTCTTAATGCTTTAATGTTATCCCACTTCACATTAAAGCTCAACTACGGATACTTTAAGAACAGTGCCCTTATGTTTAATGTGTTCTCATGATTAAGTCACACTTAATACATTAAACGGACTATCTATTCTACGGACTTTATTAATCAACCATAATAAAGAAAATGTCTTTTATTATTAATAAATAATTCGATACAAGTACCAAAAGTATTGACCTCTAGGGCTTACACCAACATATCTGTCACCGGTTAGGAGGAACATATCAAGGATAAACTCAAAACAGGGGAAGAAAATATCCGTCATCGGTTAGGATGAAAATATCAAGGATATACTTCCTGGGGAATCATAAAAAATGAATCCACTAGGAACTCCACTGCGGAGAAAATAGGGGTACTTTTATCGGGTATTGGGCAAGAAGTAGCAAACTGCAAACTAAGAAGAATATTACCAGTTACTGGGTAATAAACTCTTAGGGGACCCAAAGCATCTATCTAGGTAAGATCTAGAAAGAAACGGTCAATCAAGACTCAACCCAATGAGGATATAACTCAAGGGGAGTGATTTCATCCAGATAATCAACTGGGGAGGAAACAGAAATAATAATTATCCACGAGGAAATAACTCAGTGGGGAGAGGAGAAAGGTTATAGTCTTTCTGCTTAAGGGGCTGACACTCTACAATGGAGGGAGGACAAACATCAAACTTGTATGGGGATAAAGTACCGACATAACGGAGAATAAGAATCTCATTAGTGAATCAACAAAAATGATGATGAAATATATGAGCGTATATGTACATGTATATGTATGTATATATATATATATATATATATATATATATATATAAATATAAATATATATATATATATATATATATATATATATATAAATATATAAATATATATATATATATATATATATATATATATATATATATATATAATATATATATATATATATATATATATATATATATATATATATATATATATATATATATATATATATATATATATATATATGATCATCATACTGACAAAACGATCGCAAAGGATACAAAGGTGTCGCAAATTTGAATCATCGATACAATTCTCGGTCAATCCACAAAAGAGGGAGACGACTTGCTGGAGAAAAGAGAGATCATCATCCCAAATGCTCAAACCTAGCTGGGGAAAGAAGAGATCTGCTGAGAAAAACCGTTATCGAGTCTGCGGGGAATTTTAGGTCCACACCATATCAAATGGGAGACAACCATGCAGAGGATAAACACAAATATCTGCTCAGAAACTAGGAGGAAACTCTGACTGGGAGAAAATCGGATGGCGATTGGTGAGGAAACCAAAGTTCTACCGCAACCACGCGAACTGCTGAGAAAACCGGTTTTCAGCTGGGGAATAAACACAAATTCTGCTGAGGAATAAACATTCCGTAGGGGACTGAATCAACCAACTCTGTTGGTTACCCTACTGGGGAATAGCGGACAATGATTTCTGAATGTTAGAAATGTTGTTGAGGATGAAAGAGAAATTGCGCCTACTGCTCGGGGAGGACCAATACTGCTCCACACTTAGGGCTTACTGCTTTCGAACCACTGATGATATTTCTTTTAAATGAAATCAATTGCTTTAAGATTCATGCTTTTATATGTTTAAGAAAAATAATTTTGATTAAAATTTTAATTTCAAAATGATCATAATAAAATTTAAAACTATTTGCTGAAGTAAACAAGAGTAGAAACAATTGGATAAAAGTTCAACTTTATTTAATGGAATGGTAGTCCGTAAATGATAAGACTCCATAGATTTTTACAAAGTTGAAAAATGGTAATTTACATGGAAAAGGGTTACATTGAATACAATGGTCACTAATCCTTCCACCAACTCTTGATGTCCACTGTGCTTTTGGCCGCTACTGGGGATGATGAATCACCGTCGACCGTTGTGCTCAACAAAGTCTTCAAAATCTGAAGATCAGCAGGATGCAGTTACTTGCCATAATCCCTAATTTTTGCATAAATTGCCCCAAGGTGGGATAATCAATTTATCGGGATAATTTTTCTGTTTTATGTCTCTAACTTTTTCCTGGATCGCCCTTTCGGGTTTTCAATCCACCGAGACGCTCATTTTTGCCTAAGCCGCCCTTTCAGGTTTTCAACTTAGCGAACTGTTCTTCTCTTTTTAGGCGAAGTATTTCTTGACTGCATCTACATTCACAGGACGAGTGAACTCTTCACCATCCATAGTTGTAAGAATCAAAGCACTGCCTGAAAAGGCTCTCTTAACAACATATTAGCCTTCATAATTAGGAGTCCATTTTCCCCTAGAGTCTGGTTTGAACGATAAAATCTTCTTGAGCACAAGGTCACCTTTTCTGAACACACGAGGTCTGGCCTTCTTATCAAAAGCTTTCTTCATTCTCTGTTGATATAACTGACCATGACACATGCCAGTCAATCTTTTCTCTTCAATCAAATTCAGCTGGTCAAACCTGGTCTAACACCATTTAGCCTCAGTCAACTTGGCTTCCATGAGCACACGTAATGAAGGAATCTCAACCTCTACGGGGAGCACTACTTCCATACCATATACAAGAGAGAAAGGGGTTTCCCTTGTTGAAGTGCGGATGGATGTTTGATACCCGTGCAAAGCAAATGGGAGCATCTAATGCCAATCCTAATATGTCACAACCATCTTCTGGATAATTTTCTTAATGTTCTTGTTCGCAGCTTCAATAGCCCCATTCATCTTGGGTTTGTAGGAAGAAGAATTATGGTGTGTAATCTTGAAGTCTTTACAAAGAGCTTCCACCATATTATTATTCAAGTTCGATCCATTATCAGTAATGATCTTTCTTGGCACACCATAACGACATATAATCTGATTCTTGATAAACCGCACAACAACTTGCTTAGTTACGTTCGTGTACGATGCCGCTTCAACCCATTTTTTGAAGTAGTCAATTGCCACCAAAATGAAACAATGTACGTTCGAAGCTTTAGGCTCAATCATGCCAATCATATGAATTCCCCACATGGAGAAGGGCCATGGGGAGGAAATGACGTTCAACATTGTCGGAGGAACATGAATCTTATCTGCATATATTTGACACTTGTGGCACTTCTTCATAAACTTGCAACAGTCAGATTCCATTGTCAGCCAATAGTAACCTCCTCGCAACATCTTCTTCACCATAGCATGCCCATTGGAATGAGTACCAAAGGAACCTTCATGGACTTCAGTCATCAACAAGTCTGTTTCGTGTCTATCCACGCATCTGAGCATAACCTAATCGAAGTTTCTCTTGTACAATACATCACCATTCAGGTAGAAATTTCCAGCTAATCTCCTCAAAGTCTTCTTATCTTTCAAAGATGCTCCATGCGGGTAAATCTGACTTTGGAGGAAACACTTGATGTCATAACACCACAACTTCTCGTCTTTGATCTCTTCAATATCAAACACATGAGCTGGCCTATCAAGAGGCATCACAGTCAAATTGGGAACCTCATTCCAATACTTTACTACATTTATTGATGCCAACGTTGCAAGAGCATCTGCCATCCGGTTTTCATCTCGAGGGATATGATGAAACTCAACATTTGCAAAGAAAGTTGAAATCCTCCTCGCATAGTCTCTATATGGTATCAAACCGGGTTGATTCGTCTCCCATTCACCTTTGATCTGATCCACAACCAAAGTTGAATCTCCAAAGACATCTAAATGCTTAATTCTGAGATCAATGGCCTCTTCGAGCCCCATAATGCAAGCTTCATATTCTGCCATATTGTTTGTACACTTGAAAGTCAATCTAGCTGTAAATGGAAAATGTGTGCCTTGAGGAGTAATAATCACTACCCCAATGCCATTGCCATACTGATTAACAGCTCCGTAAAATACCATGCCCCAACGGGAACCAGGTTTTGGCCCTTCTTCAAGCAATGGTTCATCACAATCTTTCATTTTCAAGTATAAGTTCTCATCATCAGGAAAGTCATATTGTACTGACTGGTAATCTTCAATCAGTTGATGGGCCAAATGGTCAGCCAAGACACTACCATTGATCGCTTTCTGAGATCGTTATTCAATATCATACTCTGATAACAACATCTGCCAACGGGAAATCCTCCCAATTAAAGCAGGCTTCTCAAATATATACTTGATTGGATCCATTTTGGATATCGACCAAGTGGTATGATTCAACATATACTGACACAGACGCTTAGCAGTCCAAGCCAATGCGCAACAAGTCTTCTCAAGCATAGAATACTAAGTCTCACAGTCGGTGAACTTCTTACTGAGGTAGTAAATTTCAAATTCTTTCTTTCCAGACTCATCTTGCTGACCAAGAACACAACCCATACTATCTTCGAGCACAATCAAATACATGATCAATGTTCTTCCTTCAACAGGTGGAGACAAAATTGGAGGTTCAAACAGATATTCTTTGATACTATCAAAAGCTTTATGGCAGTCTTCGGTCCAATCACAAGATTGATCTTTTCGAAGAAGCTTGAATATAGGCGCACATGTGGCAGTCATGTGTGAAATGAATCTTGAGATATAATTCAAGCGGCCGAGGAAACCTATGACTTGCTTCTCAGTTTTGGGCGTAGGCATCTCTTGTATCGCTTTGACCTTGGACGGATCAACTTCAATACCCTTCTCGCTGACAATAAAGCCCAACAACTTACCCGAACGAACACCAAAAGTACATTTATTGGGATTCAAGTGGAGTTTATACTTCCTCAAATGCTAGAAAAGCTTCAACAAATGCTCAACATGTTCCTCTTCATCAATTGATTTAGCAATCATGTCATCGACATAAACTTCAATCTCTTTATGCATAATATCATGAAAAAGAGTAGTCATTTCTCTTTGGTAAGTTGCACCAGCATTCTTCAAACCGAAAGGCGTCACTCTATAACAGAATGTTCCCCAAGGTGTAATGAATGTGGTCTTCTCCATATCTTCGGGTTCCATCTTGATCTGATTATATCCGAAAAATCCATCCATAAATGAAAAGACTTTGAATTTAGCAGTATTGTCTACCAAAATGTCAATGTGTGGCAGAGGGAAATCATCTTTCGGACTGGCTTTATTCAAATCTCTATAATCAACACACATGCGGACTTTTCCATCCTTCTTCGGCACAGACACAATATTGACCACTCATTACGGATATTCGGCTGTCACAAGGAAACCGGCATCAATCTGCTTCTGCACTTCTTCTTTAATCTTTACTACCACATCAGGATGCGTTCTTCTCAACTTCTGCTTGACTAGTGGGCACTCTGGCTTCAACGACAATCTATGCTCCACAATCTCAGAATCTAAACCAGGCATATCTTGATAGGACTAACCAAACACATCTGAATACTCTCGGAGAAGATTAGTTAACCCCTTCTTATTATCTGGACACAGTCGTGACCCAATCTTGACTTCCTTCATATCATCCTCGGAACCCAAGTTGACTAGCTCAATCTGCTCTTCGAATGGTTGAATGGTTTTTCCTTCATGCTCAAGAAGACGAGACAATTCATCACTCACTTCATCACTTTCCTCCTCAGCCTCAAACACAGGGAATTCAAAATTTGGAGAAGGAGAAGGATCATTGTATTTAATGGGGTTAGAAACCAACCTGCATAATGATTTGATTTTTTGATTTTAGAGAAGTGATTTATGACCAAATATTATGCAGATGGATAGGTTTATTTATTTATTTATGTTTTTTGTGATTACCATTTTCAGAATAAAGCAAAAAGTAAAAACAAAACATCATAGATGTGGATGAATAGAATTAATTTTATTGATGATCAAATTTGAAAATGCCCAACAATATTCACTTCTCCCTTAGGCATAGGAGAAGGATTTTTAAAAACAAATAAAAACAATTACTTAGATCGATGCATAATAATAGGAATATCAACAGCAGTCCAATTGTCGTAAGCCTTTCCATGCGTCACAAAATTGGTGCAGTCTTCCTCTTCGTCATCCTCTAGCACAACAGCTAAGTGTTGTTCATTGTCGTGAATGAACCCTCCGCTACGGAAGTTGAGTTGCACATCCTCTAATCTAGTAGCCGATGATCCTTGCTGAAAACCTAAACTGGTTCTGTTTTTGTTATCGGCGACCTCTACCACTCGCCCCCACTGATCAACAATTCCTTCTTCAACAATCTTCCTTGCATCTTTCAATGAGGACATAGGTGCCCCAACTCTCTTTTCAACAGCAAAGACAAGGCTTGGAACGGAGTTCCAACCTCATCCTCAGCTTCAACATAAGAGAAAGATGACAGGTGGATAACCAACAATGCCTTTTCCCCGCCAACAATGACTAATTTCCCATTCTTGACAAATTTGAGTTTCTGATGCAACATGGAGGTAACAGCTCCCGCCTCATGGATCCATGGCCTTCCCAGCAGACAATTGTAGGCCGGGTGGATATCCATTACTTGAAAATTAATTTGAAAATCACTCGGATATGTCTTCACCGGAAGGCCCACTTCACCAATCACTATTTTGCGTGAACCGTCAAAAGCTTTGACGATTACGCCACTATACCTCATAGGCGCTCCTTGATATGATAACTTTGATAATGTTGACTTTGGCAGCATATTCAACGAAGATCCGGTGTCAACAAGCATATTGTATAAAGTGTCATCTTTGTAGTTCATCGAGATATGCAAAGCCAAGTTATGATTCCTACCCTCCTCAGGGAGTTCCTCATCACAGAAACTGAGATTGTTCCAGGAAATGGTGTTAGCCACAATATGATCAAGCTGATCCACCGTAACATCATGTTCCACAAACGCTTGCTCTAAAACTCTTTACAGTGCTTCTCTGTGTGCTTCTGAACTTATAAGCAGAGACAGTACTGAAATTTTTGAGGGGGTTTGAAGTAGCTGCTCCACCACATTAAACTCATTTTTCTTTATTAATCAAAGTACCTTATCATCATCATTAGTCTTCAAATTGCTGGATTCACCAGACTGATGCTTTGAAGCACTAACATGATCTGCTGCAGGCATTTCCACTTTCTTTTTGATTGTTGAATCTTCCACATCTTTTGGGAACACCGACCCAAACACTCGACCATTGCAGGTCACCTTGGTAACATCAACAATGCTCACGACAAAATTGGTCGTAGGTAATGGAACCTCTTGACCATCCTTCACCATAGTTGCATTATACTGATAAGGAACAGTCTTATCGGATGTGTACGGGACTAGACCCGCCAACCGTATGACCAACGGCGATACCGATCTTTGGCTGATGTTGTTACTGTTACTGCTATCATATTGAATCACCACTTTCTTGGGATTCTTAAACACGGGAACGATCACATTCACATCTTCATCTACATGATGGGATTGTACAATCTGGATCATACCCTCATCCATCAACCGCTGGATGTCCCTTTTCACAATCTCACAACCTCTTGGATTAACACTACAGGTAGCACAACCATCATGGTCATGCTCACAATCGCTCACCAAACAAATTTCCTTGTGCATCATCACCAAGGACAAATAAAACGGACATCAAACACTTTGAACTCCCCAGGGCAGCCATCTACCATGTTGACAGATGAATTTCCATGAGCGGGCAGTGGGTTAGCTTTCACGTTGGGTGCACGGTCCTCAAAAGACACCATTCCACTTTTTACTAGCTTTTGAACTTAATATTTGAGAGGATAACAGTTCTCTATATCATGTTCGGGTGCTCCTTGATGAAAAGCACAACAGAGGTCAGGCTTGTACCACCATGGAAGTGGTTCAGGTATTTGCGGCGGATTTCTCGGTTGTAGCAGGTTCTTGAGAACCAACGATGGGTAAAGCTCTGCATATGTCATCGGAATCGGGTCGAAAGAGACCTTCTTCCTCTCAAAATTCTGTTATTGATGATTGTTGGTATTGTTGTTGTTGTAGGTGTTTGTTCGTTGTTGTGGTTGTTGTTGTTGACGTTGTTGTTGATGAACTGGTGTTGACTGACTGGCTGAAAACACAGGAATTACTGAAGATACTTGATGATGATGTTGAGGGATGGTTGACTCCTTCTGATCTGAGGCCTTCTCTGCCTCCCACTAGTTATTGTGTTGGCTTCATTGTCTTTCTTCTTACCGGAACTGCTTCCGTATGTCTTGTTGGATGATACCTCCTCCTTTGATAGCCGTCCTTCTCGGACACCTTCTTCTAGCCTCATCCCCATGTTTACCATTTCGGTAAAGTCACTGGGAGCACTGGCGATCATCTTCTCATAGTAAAATGAGCTAAGGGTCTTTAGGAAAATCTTGGTCATCTCCTTTTCCTCTAAAGGAGGGTTGATCTGAGCAGCGAGTTCTCTCCATCTATGAGCATACTCATTTCCTTATCCTTTTGAGACAACAATCTCAACTGATCTCGGTTGGGAGCCATATCAACGTTGTACTTGTACTTCTTAACAAATGCTTCACCCAAATCGTTGAAAGTGCAGATTCCTGCGCTATCCAACCCCATATACCATCTTAACGCAACGTCGGTCAGACTGTCTTGAAAGTAGTGGATTAACAGTTGATCGTTGTCTGTTTGGGTAGACATCTTGCGGGCATACATCACCAAATGACTGAGCGAACATGTGTTCCCTTTGTATTTTTCAAAGTCAGGGACTTTGAACTTCATTGGAATCTTCACATTCGGAACCAAATATAATTTAGCAGCACTCTTCCCAAAAAGGTCCTTACCTCTCAACGTTTTCAACTCCTTGCGCAGCTTAAGAAATTGATCTTTCATTTCATCCATTTTCTCATATACGTCTGGGCCCTCAAATGGCTCAGAATGATAAATGGTGTCTTCCACACGAGGCAAGATATGCACTACAGGCGGTGGCACAGACATGACCGGGCTAGATGCCGGCATAGAAGCAAATGTAGGTGCAAAACCTTCAAGCATGAAGTTTGGCGGCATTCCCCACGGGAATCCGGCAGGCATAGTAGGCGCGAAATGAGCGGCAATTACGGGAACAGTAGAGCTAGCCACCTCTGAAATGACAGTCCTCTGAGGAGGAGGAGTTGTAGGTGTTGGAAAAGATTGGCTCTGAGCAACTAAGACTGACTCCATCATGGCAGTCAGGCGGGCGATCTCCTCTTTTAGGTCTCTATTCTCTTGCTCAAGATGTTCCATGATTCTAGAGTAATTGGCGCGAGTATTTATACCGATGAGTCAGCTTGGCTGAAGCACAAAAGAAACACCAATGAGACATCTGGCGAAAGAGAAACCTGTTTATGCAAATGATGCATGAAATACAATGCTTGATTGTTTTTATTTTCGAGGAACTTTATATTATTTGCAAATATATATATAATATATATATATATATATATATATATATATATATATATATATATATATATATATATATATATATATATATATATTATATATATATATATATATATATATATATATATTATATATATAATATATATATATATATATATATATATATATATATATATATATATATATATATATATATATATATATATATATATATATATATATATATTATATATATATATATATATATATATATATATATATATATATATATATATATATATATATAACAGTAATTGCAACAATTGGATATGACCAAAAATTCTCTTTTATTTATATAATTGGAAGGATTACACTGAGTACAATTTCAGAAACCAAATACAAGAGAAAAAGAGACTAGTCATCCTAAGGACCCATAACAACAACATCAGAAGATCTGGCTGTAGGCGCGTACTTCCTTCGAATGCGTTGAATCTCGGTCTCAAAAGAAGCCCTCATCTGAGTCTTCTTGAGGACAAGCTGATCAACAATCTTCTTCCAAGCAACGGAAGGCTGAGGCATGCTAGAGGAAGATGAAACCTCCGGCTCTCTCTGTATCTTTGCCACTCGGTCTTCGAGTAGCTCAATAAGTGTGTCTTGGTCCTTAGACTCAAGCTGCAACTCCTCATGCATTTAGCTCAAAGCATGGAAACGCTCTGATAACATGAAATAATATCACATTCTGGGACTCGATTTAATTAAATTATATTATTATTCGCTTCAATTTATTTCATTTTATTCGATACTACTGGGTATTTTTCCTTCTATTTATCTCAGGTAGCTTATTTGAAGCATAAGTGAAAAAGGAAGAAAAGGAGGTGCAAAAAGGAATGAAGAGAAGCAATTTCACTAAAGCCCAACACAAAACTACAAGCCATGAGCGCTGAGCCTGTGACGAGCGCCACACAAGGTGTGACGAGCGTCACGCCCTGCTGCTTTGTGTTACGAGCGTAACACATGGTGTGACGGACGTCACACCATTCTCCTATATTTTTGGCTTCAGAAATGCAACAGAGGCACGTTGAAGCCTATTATTTCGTTTGACTCTTGGAACGTGAGGATTTTACACGGAAAGCTTTGGAAACCGTTACAAAGTGGACTAGTATAAATAGTCACTTCCTTCCAACCCTAAGTCTCTCTTCTTCGTTCTTTTTTCTTTTCCGGCCGTGCAAGCATACTTTACAGCATTACCTTTTTTACAGTTTTTACTTTATTTGCAATTTTTATTTTCTTTTCCAGTCAATCTTTCAGCACTTAATTAATTTTTCACACAATAGTTTCTACACCGGAAACTATTGTGTATCTTTTACTGGATCTAACCTTACGTTAGATCCTAGATTTTTATTCCTTCACTTTTTATTTTCCTGTCCGATTGAAGAATTCAAGAACAAATCCAACCGGTCTGTGGTGGAGTGTTCAAGATTGCCATTAATTATTCAGGTTCTTTAATTATTGTTTGAATTTATATATGCCCTGCATTATTGTTTATTTATATTGTTTGCCTGAGATGGATTTATTTAAGCATGATGATTGTTTAGATCTGTTTAGCATGTCCGGCTAATTTATTTAGGTATCGGTATGTAAAGTAAGCGGAATGAAGGAATCAAAACTAAGTTGGTTTAATTACGTTTAAAAATAAAATCACTCTTTTTATGGTCTCAATTTACAGGTTTAATACCTAGGTTTTTGTACGAGAGTAAAAGACTAAAGAAGTTAAAATCAATAGAACGAAAGTTTGAGTTTTTAACTGGACAGTGTAAATTGGACATTAATTCTAGATCAGGGCGAAAGCAATTTTTAGAGTTAATTAAATTCTAATCTCTTTCAAAAAGTATTTTTAAAAGTTAAATGTGAGGACGAGAGTTAAGCATTTGAATTTAATTATATAATCTAAGTCAACAGAGCGAGAGTTTGAGACGAGGGTGTTTAAACGATTAGTATTTTCTTAAAAAGAGTTTCTATAGATTCTATTGTTTTCAAAAAGTGATTTTGGACTTAACTAATAAGTGACAGCTACGTTAATTTAAAGTCATGGTCTATTCAACAGAGCGAGAGTTTGAGAGAAGACTTTTAATCAATGGTGTCCACTGAAAAGATTTATTTTAAAACCAAGAAACCAACGAATACTTGATTCCCTAATTATGACGAACTACATACCGATATCCGCTTAATTGATATTTAACCTAGATCTTACTTTAGTTTTAACTTTTCCCCCAAACAATCAAAGTATCATCCGCCTTAGCTTTACGAAGTAACCTTAGAAAACGGTATATCGATTCATAAGTCCCTGTGGGATCGATATCTTTTAAAACTACGTGATAGAACTATGCACTTGCAGTTAGTACCCCAATCGACTCATAAAGTCGCGATCAAGTTTTTGGCGCCGTTGCCGGGGACTTTTATTTAGTCGATATCGTAACTCTTCTGTTACGCTGTAGAGACTAAGGCAATTTTTATTTCTTCTTCTTTCGTTGATTTGTATGCCACACACTCGCTCACAAGGCGAGCCGTTTTACTTATGAATCAACGACATCGAACTATATCTCCGAGTCTTACGACGAATTCGGGAATATCGTGCTGCAAACAATCTCCCTCCTATCGAAATTCCTGATCTCAAAAATCTTCTTCCTTCACCGATACCCGAGATGGCAGAACTAGCTCGTGCTCTTCGAGATTACGCCGCTCCATCGCAAGATGAGCCGCATTCGAGTATTGCTCCACCCGCAATCGAAGCAAACAACTTCGAACTTAAGCCTTCGCTGCTACAGGCAGTGCAACATAATCAATTCTCTGGAAATCCCACCGAGGATCCAAACCTTCATTTATCCGTATTTGTTCAATACGCTGATACTGTTAAAGCTAATGGTGTCACTTCAGAGGCAATTCGACTTCGTCTTTTTCCTTTCTCGTTAAGAGATAAAGCTAGAAGATGGCTTCAGTCTCTTCCTTCCAACTCAGTCACAACATGGAATGAGTTGAAGAAAGTCTTTCTTGCCCGATATTTTCCTCCGAGCAAAACAGCTATGTTGAGAGCCCAGATAAATGGATTTAAACAGAAAGATAACGAGTCTCTTTTCGAAGCATGGGAAAGATACAAAGACATTATGAGACTTTGTCCACACCATGGTTTAGAGGACTGGTTAGTGATTCATACCTTCTATAATGGTCTCTTGTACAACACAAGGTTAACAATAGACGCCGTCGCAGGTGGTGCACTTATGGATAAACCTTATGCCGATGCTTATCAACTTATCGAAAGCATGGCCCAAAACCATTATCAGTGGGGAAGCGACCGAGCAATGGTAGAGAAACCTCAAACGAAAAGTGGCATGTACGAGATAAGTAGCCTTGATCATGTTAATGCAAAAGTGGAAGCCCTTGCCCAGAAAATTGAAAGTTTGAATGTATCACCTCCAACCACCGTGGTTGCCGCAACTTAGAATTGCGAAGTCTGTGGAATCCAAGGTCACACTCCTGCATATTGTCAACTCCTATCAGGAACCCAAGCAGAGCAAGTGAATTATGCTCAAGGAAATCCCTACTCAACTACCTATAACTCAAACTGGAAGAATCATCCTAATTTTTCATATAAGAGTAATAATGCTTTATACGCACCAGGACAAGCTCCAAATCAAGCCCCAGCTATACCTCCTGGATATCAAAAGCCGACCCCATCTACACCTAACAATAATGTTCCTAGGAAATCCAACTTGGAAATAATGATGGAGAACTTCATAGCTTCTCAACAGCAAACCAATAAAGATTTCTTAAACCAGAATATACACACTAGCGAACAAATCAAACAACTAGCAAGTAAAGTAGATGCCCTGGCTACCCATAACAAAATGCTGGAAACACAAATATCACAAGTAGCTCAACAACAAGCGCCTACTGCTGCCCCAACTGGTACATTTCCTGGACAGCCCCAACCTAACCCGAAAAGCCACGCTCATGCAATCATACTAAGAAGTGGAACGGAAGTGGAAGGACCAGTAGATCCAAGAACTGAAAACCAAAACTCTAAAAAGTCAACTGAGGAAGAAAGTACACCTAAGGAAAAGGAAGAGAGTAATAAGGAAACCGTAGAAAAGAAAGAACCTTATGTACCTCCACCACCTTATAAACCACCTATCCCTTACCCTCAAAGGCTTATTAAAACCAAAGATGCGGGCCAATTTAAAAAATTTGTTGACCTACTGAAACAATTAAACGTCACAATTCCGTTTATAGAAGCTATTACGCAGATGCCCTCATATGCTAAGTTCTTAAAAGAAATTCTTTCTAATAAAAGGAAACTTGAAGATAGCGAAACTGTTACACTCACTGCTGAATGTAGCGCTATAATCCAGAATATGCCTCCTAAACTTAAAGATCCAGGTAGTTTCTCTATACCCTGTCACATAGGAAAATTTGTCATAGATAAAGCCTTATGCGATTTAGGAGCCGGTATTAGTGTTATGCCTTTATCCATATGCAAGAAACTAGAAATGGGAGAATTAAACCAACTAAAATGTCTGTGCAACTAGCAGATCGTTCTGTTAGATATCCTGTAGAAATTCTTGAAAACGTTCCCGTGCGCATAGGTCAATTCTACATTCCAATTGATTTTATAATTATGGACATTAGAGAAGATGAAGTTACACCCATTATATTGGGAAGACCATTCTTAGCAACCGCCGGTGCAATCATAGACGTAAAACGAGGACGATTCACTTTCGAAGTAGGAGAAGAGAAAATTGAGTTCATTCTTTCCCAATTTTTGAAAGCACCTGCAATAGAAGACACATGTTACTTCATGGATATCATCGATGAATGCATAAAAGAAACAGAGTTAGAAAATGACAAATTGTCTGACTATCTTGTAGAAGACAAACTCAACCAATGTTTAGCAATAACACCGGACCCTACGCAATGCCTTAAGAAACCAACCCTAGACCTGAAAACACTTCCCAAAAATCTGAGATATGAATTCCTAGACTTAGAACTTGAACGACCAGTGATAGTTAATGCAGACCTAGGAAAACTCGAAACCAAAAAACTCCTGCATATCTTAAGAAAATATCCAACCGCACTAGGGTACAACATCACCGATCTTAAAGGAATAAGTCCTTCTATTTGTATGCACCGCATCATGCTAGAAGAAGACTGTAAAACTTCTAGGGAACATCAGAGGAGATTAAACCCGATCCTGAGTGAGGTAGTGAAGAAGGAAGTAACCAAGTTATTAGAGGCAGGTATCATATATCCTATATCTGATAGCAAATGGGTTAGTCCTGTACACGTAGTACCAAAGAAAGGAGGTATAACAGTTATCGAAAATGAAAAAGGAGAAACTATAACCAAACGAATCGAATCGGGATAGAGAATGTGCATTGACTATAGGAAACTAAACAAAGCAACCCGAAAAGATCATTTCCCTTTACCATTCATTGACCAGATGTTAGAACGATTAGCAAAACATTCTCATTTCTGCTATCTAGACGGTTACTCAGGCTTCTTTCAAATACCAATTCATCCTGATGACCAAGAAAAGACAACATTCACGTGTCCTTTTGGCACCTTCGCTTATAGACGAATGCCGTTTGGCTTGTGCAATGCTCCTGCAACCTTCCAAAGGTGCATGATGGCGATATTCGCCGATTTTCTCGAAAATATCATGGAAGTATTTATGGACGACTTTTCCGTATGCGGACAAAGCTTTGAAGAATGTCTTGAAAACCTAGAAAGAGTTCTAGAACGATGTGTAAAAGTAAACCTAGTACTTAATTGGGAAAAATGTCACTTTATGGTACAAGAAGGAATTGTTTTAGGACACATCATCTCAAATAGAGGAATTGAAGTAGACAAAGCCAAAATAGAGGTAATCGAAAACCTTCAACCTCCGAAAACTGTGAGAGAAGTACGAAGCTTCTTAGGACATGCCGGTTTTTACCGACGATTCATTAAAGACTTCTCTAAAATAACTAAACCTTTAACCGGACTATTGATGAAGGATGCTGAATTCATCTTCGACAACAAATGTTTAGAAGCATTCCAAACGCTTAAACAAGCATTGATCTCCGCACCCATAATGCAGACACCAAATTGGAATGAACCATTCGAAATAATGTGTGATGCCAGTGATTACGCCGTGGGCGCTGTTTTAGGACAACGAAAGGATAAAAAGCTTCACGTCATATATTACGCAAGTAGAACTCTAGATGAAGCACAAATGAATTACGCCACAACCGAGAAAGAACTCTTAGCAGTGGTGTTTGCACTAGATAAGTTTCGTTCTTACTTGGTGGGAGCTAAAATAATCGTTTACACCGACCACACTGTGATCAAGTACCTCTTAACAAAAAAGGATGCTAAACTTAGACTCCTAAGGTGGATCTTGTTGCTACAAGAGTTCGATCTGGAAATCAAAGATAAAAAAGGAACTGAAAACATAGTAGCAGATCACCTCTCTAGACTTGAAAACCTGGAACCGGAAAGAACATCGATCAACGATGATTTCTCGTACGATAAACTTATAGCTACTTTGGAAGAAAATAAAGCTGATAAACAGGTAGAAACCACCTTAGCTATATGTGTTACACCATGGTACGCTGATCTCGTCAATTATTTAGCTACCGGAATAGTTCCACCTACTTTATCCTACCAGCAAAAGAAACGATTCTTCTATGACATAAAACACTATTACTGGGATGACCCTTTACTTTTCAAAAGAGGCCCCGATGGTATTTTCCGTCGGTGTATACCTGAAGAAGAGGTAGAAAATATAATTCAACACTGTCACTCCGCTCCTTATGGTGGACATGCAAGTACATCCAAGACCTGCTCCAAAATCCTACAAGCCGGTCTTTATTGGCCAAACATATGGAAGGATGTGCATGCGGCTATCAAGAAATGTGATAGATGTCAACGCATAGGAAACATATCTAGACGTGACGAGATGCCACAAAAGGGCATTTTGGAAGTAGAGATTTTCGACGTGTGGGGGATAGATTTCATGGGACCTTTTCCACCTTCTTTCGGTAACAAGTACATACTCGTAGCAGTTGACTACGTATCAAAATGGATTGAAGCTATAGCTTCTCCAACAAACGACACACGAGTAGTAACTAGACTCTTTAAGAATATAATATTTCCAAGATTTGGTGTCCCAAGAATAGTAGTCAGTGATGGTGGATCGCATTTCATATCTAAGGTACTCGAAAAACTACTGTTTAAGTATGGCGTAAGGCATAGAGTAGCGACACCTTACCACCCTCAAACCAGTAGGCAAGTGGAAGTGTCTAACAGAGAAATCAAACGAATATTAGAAAAAACAGTCGCCACCTCAAGGAAAGACTGGTCATTGAAACTACTAGAAGCTTTATGGGCGTATCGAACCGCTTACAAAACTCCCATAGGGACAACCCCATTTAAGCTTATTTATGGAAAATCCTGCCACCTCCCGGTAGAATTAGAACATAAGGCCTACTGGCCTATTAAAAATATAAATTTAAACTATAAGGCCGCCGGTGAAAAGCGAGTCCTTGATATAAACGAATTAGAGGAACTCAGACGAGACGCTTACGAAAATGCCAGAATCTACAAAAAAAGAACAAAACAATGGCATGACAAGCGCATATCGAGGAAAATCTTCAAACAAGGCGATACAGTCCTGTTATTTAACTCTAGGCTAAAGTTATTCACGGGAAAACTACGATCTAGATGGTCAGGTCCTTTCTAAGTCACCAATGTTTTTCCCAGTGGAGCGGTGGAAATTAAAGGAAAATCCATTGAACCGTTTATCGTAAACGGGCAGCGTCTAAAACATTATCATCATGCAAAGAACATTGAAGATTCACAAGTCCTGCACTTAGACGTAGTGCCCCCAAATTTTATAGATTATATTTGATAGAGTTTATGTCGAGCTTGCGACATTAAACAAAGCGCTTAGTGGGAGACAACCCACAAATATTCTTTATCTTTATTTTTATTTCTTCTTTAATTATTCTTCTAAATTTTATTTAGTATTCATTCTTAATTTATTTTAACTTATAAAATTTTTATTCTTTTCTCCTTTCGGCATTTGGCCAAATCCTGACTAAAACTCTTGTTTTTCTTTTCTCTAGCTAACACTAACCTGATGGGACAAATTGATCGTATGGGTATCAAATTCAGAGGGAAAGCTCAGAAACAAAAGTTTGAGGAACTAGCAGAGAGAGAGATGCTACCTAGTTTGTATGCTGATGATTGGGCAATGACTGCCCTTGGACTAAGAGAGAGTGTCTTATATTTGCTAAGTCAAATAGGGTGGGAAACCACTCCTATCCGTAGACAATTCGTCACTTACCGGAGACTGACTCTAGAATTCCTTAGTTCTCTGATCTATCTACCCAGCCATGGAAAAGGAATAAACAGAGGTTTCATCCAGTTCAGAATGTTCAACATGGAGTATCAATTTAACATTCAAGACTTTACCAACCTTTTAGGTTTCCCTACCTCTTTTGATACATTCACAGTGAGCCAAGAAGAACTTTTTGAATATAGAGAACTCGAACACTTTTGGGGAAGCTTGACTGGAAATGACGATCCCGAGGAACATGAGTTTCTTTCTGGAAACATACATAACCCGACCTTTCGTTATTTCCATAAGATCCTGGCCCACACCTTATTTGGGAAGAAGTCAAACAGTACCTCAGTTTCACGTGATGAACTCTTCATCATATTTTGTGCTTCCCAGAACCGTCCAGTAAACGGTGCCACTTTTATGTTGGCAAATTTTGACCGCCTTATCCAAGATGAACGAGCACCAATTCAAATAGGCGGCTTGATAACCATGATTGGTAATGCTATCGGATTACGTCAACCTATGCTTGACCTAAGCCCTTTCTGTGGCATTGCGACTATAAGTATACCCTTCCTCTTCAACACTATGTTTATAGCAAACCTAGGGTCTGAAGAGTTTGAGCTTATAACTAACAACCAAGTTCTTTGCCTATTCACCTTGCCTAGTCCAAGGACTAGTGTTCATAACCGCAATAACTGGCTCTACAACCTGAACGGAATACCCTCTCCTGCTAGATCTACTGAATCCATCCAGGACTATGAGATTTGTGACGACCAGATCCCTTATGCTGAATCTGACCCTCAGACACCATCTGGTTATTATGATATTAATCCTCCTCCTCAACCTGTCTCGACCGAAGAATCGGCAATACCCGATCTTAGACATCATATGCTCGGAGCAAATTATAGCACCACCATTCAGGCTTTGATGTCAGAACAGGACGCCCTCAAAGAAGAGTTAGCTAACATGGGACAAGAATTTCTGGGATACATGAACAGTATGACAAATCAGTTCCACGAGTTGCTAAACCGTGTTAACTCCTTTGCCCCTTCGGCCAGAGATCATGCAGATGGATAGAAGTTGTTTTTCTTAGTTACTTAGTTTTAGTTTAGGTTATTCATTAATTTTGTTTCAAATTATTTTAGTATTTGTTTTTCTTTCGCATGTTTGCTTTTGTCTTCCAATGTTACATTATGATTATTTTATGAAGCTATTGATTTATTTTACTTTATTATGACTTATGCAATATCTATCAATAATGCTCTCAATAATGCAAGGCAATTTAAAAGTATCACAGTAGCAAAATAAAATAAACATATGCATAACAAAATAACAACAATAAAATATAATGATAAAAACAAAGTACGTTGCAAGAATGACTGTGTGACGAGCGTCACACAATCCATTACAGTCGTCACACCAAGTGCCTGTGACGCCCGTAACACCCCTGTCACGAGCGTGACACCTGCAGACTATGTGAACGTTACTAACCGTTGGAGACACGACCGTTACACCACCCACTTTTTACCTTCCCCATTTATTCACATTTACCCACATTTATTTACTTTTCAACAACTCCCTTTCCAACTTCCAAATCTTTTCCTATAAATACCCACCATACCTTTCTTCATACACCACAAACCATTCTATAAAATCAATTTCATTTCCCTTCTCCCC
The DNA here is from genome assembly GCF_024323335.1 of Lathyrus oleraceus. Taxonomy (NCBI): domain Eukaryota; kingdom Viridiplantae; phylum Streptophyta; class Magnoliopsida; order Fabales; family Fabaceae; genus Lathyrus; species Lathyrus oleraceus. The sequence goes on from NC_066585.1 coordinate 436,240,838, forward strand.
TTATTACCTCTTTCAAACCACTTATCGGTATGGCGGGAAACCAAGATTTCGGAAATATCATTTTCCGATCCGAAGATGAAAATTATCAAAGGGAGCAGTTTGAGCGTTTCAAACAGCGAGGCGTCCAATCCACCAGGTATCCTGATTTAAATTGTTTACAAGAATTAGGATTACTTCAAGGTATAGAATGGATGCTCCGCCTCGCTGATTTAACCTTTCTTTGCACTCATAATCAACCTACCTACCCCGCTCTCACCTTAGAATTTTTAAGTTCTTATTCGTACAACACTCCTACCGGTGAAGACGAGTACTTAACCGGTACCACAACCTTCCGCATGTTCAACACCGAGTACTCCCTATCCCAAAACCAATTGAGCACCATGCTACAATTCCCTGTAGAAGGTCAAGTCCACCCTAGGATACCTCCGAACTCTCAGTGGCATATAAACGCCTTCGACCTCTTTAGAAAAATTTTCGGTGTGGAAACCAACAACTGGGATGTATTACTTGCTTCGCATATACATAACCCAACCATCCGGTACTTCATCCGCATCCTGCAAAACACTATTTTTGGTCGACCGAACAACAACAAAGTCAACGCCAAGGAATTATTTTTCCTCCACTGCGTCTTTGCAGCAGATACACAGGTAAACGCTGCCTCCTTCCTATTTCATCATATCCGCGCCCTATGTGCTAGAGGCCGTCAACCTTTTGTAATCGGTGGATTAATCACCACCATAGCACTTGGCTTAAATCTTGGGGATCGACTTCAGAATTTACAATCTCTCCCACCCCTATTTATGGATATAAGCTACTGTCGGTCCAGCCGCCTAATCAAAAACAGGGTAGGTGGAGGGTATTACCTTATGGTGAACAACCAGGAAGTCCCAAGTGTTGTTTTACCCAACATTGCCCTAACAGATGTCACCAATCCCAACCGCCACATCTATGATCTGAATGCTCCCGAAGCTACCGAGCCTACACAAGCAAACCCGCCTCCAGACGAGTTTGCAGAAATGGAGCAAGGTGATCAGGTTCCTGCACAACAATCAGTCCCGCTCAACCCTTCCGATAATGCAGCTGGTCCATCCTCACGACGTCGTCGACGAAGAAGGCCAGCAACCAACGACGACATCATGGATGCTATCGATGGTATGCAAGCGCAGAATCTCGAAGTGATGCAGATGATGCGCCAGATGCAACAACAGCAGGAAGCGAGGAATGCAATAACCGATCAGCGGTTCGCTGAGTTGCTCAGCAGGTTTGACGACTTAGAAGTACGTCAACGATCACCAGGTCCAAGAACCAGAGGCGGCAGGCAGCATTGATTTTAGTTTCCTTTTCTTTTTCTATTTCTTTTATTTTCTTTGAAACATTGGGGACAATGTTTCATTTAAGTGTTGGGGGGGGAAAACCTTGTTCTTTGAATCTTCCCTTTTTCAAGTATGTTATCTTTCCCTTTTCATTGTTATTTCCCTTTCTTATCTTTAAAATATATATATATATATATATATATATATATATATATATATATATATATATATGTATATATATATATATATATATATATATATATATATATATATATATATATATTCTAAATTAAGTCCCTAGTGTGAAAAATTTCCATTATCTATTCCCCTCAATTTTCTTGAGCCAAAACAAAAATTTAACACAATCAATAAATATAAAGGTTGCTTATTTTATCAAACTTGAGTGAAATCAAGACAAAATTATTACCATACCAACGCTCTAAACAAATCTCAACATGTTAGATCAGAAAGGTACCTGTTATACAAGTCCCTGGACTTTTAACTTTATAGTAACCCCGAGTAGTTTATACAAGAAGTCAGCACCATCTTAATAGCAAACTACGTGGAGGGCCAATGAATATAAGTGAATGATTCCCAAAATAAAATATATATATATATATATATATATATATATATATATATATATATATATATATATATATATATATATATATATATATATATATATATATATATATATATATATATATATATATATATATATATATCAGGAAATGCACTAACTAAGTTAGGTGATCCTCACCAGATCATTTAATCTAAAGGTTGCAGATCATACAAAAACATAATACAAAAGATCCATTATGAGTTGGTTCAGTAGGTATCTGGTGCTGAATTGGTAGGGCGGACTACGGCCCGATCCCCCGCAATTTGCAATGGACCGAGAAACGAAGTTATCCGACTAATGTACCAGAGCTTCAAGCTAAAAAGGGGATCAGAATCACTAACCATTCACTCCACTATGTGCGTGAAACGATAAAGGGCTTAATGTGATTTCGCTAGAATGAAAACGGGTGAAATAAGAGAAAAAGAACTAGGCTGGTTATAATAGCATGACTCGAACTGGTTTGCATGAGGTAAGGTTACCGGATGTTGTAACGGTAGTTCTTGATGTCAAGATTAGACTCAGGTTATTTCTAAACAAGGTTTACTTGCAACCTGGTACGAATTGATGTGTGTTTTGAAATTTCATCTGGCTTATTTTTAAACGATTTCTATACTGTATCTTGCTTGAGGACAAGCAAAGGTCTAAGTATGGGGGAGTTTGATAACATGAAATAATATCACATTCTAGGACTCGATTTAATTAAATTATATTATTATTCGCTTCAATTTTTTTCATTTTATTCGATACTACTGGGTATTTTTCCTTCTATTTATCTCAGGTAGCTTATTTGAAGCATAAGTGAAAAAGGAAGAAAAGGAGGTGCAAAAAGGAATGAAGAGAAGCAATTTCACTAAAGCCCAGCCCAAAACTACAAGCCATGAGCGCTGAGCCTGTGACGAGCGCCACATAAGGTGTGACGAGCGTCACGCCCTGCTGCTTTGTATTACGAGCGTAACACATGGTGTGACGGACGTCACACCATTCTCCTATATTTTTGGCTTCAGAAACGCAACAGAGGCACGTTGAAGCCTATTATTTCGTTTGACTCTTGGAACGTGAGGATTTTACACGGAAAGCTTTGGAAACCGTTACAAAGTGGACTAGTATAAATAGTCACTTCCTTCCAACCCTAAGTCTCTCTTCTTCGTTCTTTTTTCTTTTCCGGCCGTGCAAGCATACTTTACAGCATTACCTTTTTTACAGTTTTTACTTTATTTGCAATTTTTATTTTCTTTTCCAGTCAATCTTTCAGCACTTAATTAATTTTTCACACAATAGTTTCTACACCGGAAACTATTGTGTATCTTTTACTGGATCTAACCTTACGTTAGATCCTAGATTTTTATTCCTTCACTTTTTATTTTCCTGTCCGATTGAAGAATTCAAGAACAAATCCAACCGGTCTGTGGTGGAGTGTTCAAGATTGCCATTAATTATTCAGGTTCTTTAATTATTGTTTGAATTTATATATGCCCTGCATTATTGTTTATTTATATTGTTTGCCTGAGATGGATTTATTTAAGCATGATGATTGTTTAGATCTGTTTAGCATGTCCGGCTAATTTATTTAGGTATCGGTATGTAAAGTAAGCGGAATGAAGGAATCAAAACTAAGTTGGTTTAATTACGTTTAAAAATAAAATCACTCTTTTTATGGTCTCAATTTACAGGTTTAATACCTAGGTTTTTGTACGAGAGTAAAAGACTAAAGAAGTTAAAATCAATAGAACGAAAGTTTGAGTTTTTAACTGGACAGTGTAAATTGGACATTAATTCTAGATCAGGGCGAAAGCAATTTTTAGAGTTAATTAAATTCTAATCTCTTTCAAAAAGTATTTTTAAAAGTTAAATGTGAGGACGAGAGTTAAGCATTTGAATTTAATTATATAATCTAAGTCAACAGAGCGAGAGTTTGAGACGAGGGTGTTTAAACGATTAGTATTTTCTTAAAAAGAGTTTCTATAGATTCTATTGTTTTCAAAAAGTGATTTTGGACTTAACTAATAAGTGACAACTACGTTAATTTAAAGTCATGGTCTATTCAACAGAGCGAGAGTTTGAGAGAAGACTTTTAATCAATGGTGTCCACTGAAAAGATTTATTTTAAAACTAAGAAACCAACGAAGACTTGATTCCCTAATTACGACGAACTACATACCGATATCCGCTTAATTGATATTTAACCTAGATCTTACTTTAGTTTTAACTTTTCCCCCAAACAATCAAAGTATCATCCGCCTTAGCTTTACGAAGTAACCTTAGAAAACGGTATATCGATTCATAAGTCCCTGTGGGATCGATATCTTTTAAAACTACGCGATAGAACTGTGCACTTGCAGTTAGTACCCCAATCGACTCATAAAGTCGCGATCACGCTCTTCCCACATACCTTTCTCTCTCTTCATCTTGGAGAGCGCGTCTTCCAACTCCTCTACATCTTGGTTAGGGAGAGTTAATGGCTTAACCACAACCATAGACATAGGTCTTTTACAAGGATAAGGCATCTTCAACTCCAAAGCTGTCTTCTTCACCCAAGTAGTGTAAGCTTCCAAAGCTACACAATTGCGTGGACCTAGCTCGGATCTTCCTTTCCTATGCAGATTATGCCAAGCATGCACAATCTTCTACTTTAAATGTTAGGGATCTTTATGAAGGAGAAGACCGATCCAAAATGCAGCGGAATTTAAAATTTCTCCTTTAGTGATCCTTACGAATGGATATGATCAGTGATAGAATCGTTACCTCTTGTGGCGATTGTAACCTTTGATGCAGATCTACGGAGCGATCATGAATGTTGAACGATGACAACGCCTCTACTCAGTCCACATGAACGGATTCCTTCAATCTCAGTGCTAGCTGCTATGAATGAAGGCATTGAGTGAGAGAGAGAGAGAGAGAGAGAGAGAGAAACAAAATTGCAACTGCACAAATGCTTCTACACAAGGGTTCTATTTATAGAACCACTTGTGTGGGCTGCAAGCTAAAAAGCCCACTCAAGTGTATGTGGCCCATATCTTATAATATGCCAAAATCACTTAAGCGCGTGGTACCTTACCATATTTCGTATTCTACTTAAGTACATCGTACCTTACGATGTTCTATAATTCACTTAAGGGCACCGTACATTACGGTATTCCTTAGTTACTCTATCTCTCATCAATCCGTCCTTTTGTGTGTGACCCTGTAGGTTTTCGCGGCATTGACAATTATATTAAATCACGTATTTAACATAATAAACAGTAAGCGATATCTAGCAACATATCACTGCTACCCAAGACACGAAAATGTCATGTGATCTGACAAATCCTTTTGTGATAATACTTATGTGTACAATTATCCTTTTGCCCTTATACCTATATTGAACACAAAGCATAGGCCGTCTCATCCTTGTCCAGTTCAATATTTGACCCATAGACATTTATCCTGTTACGCAGGATGGGCAAATTTCATCTAGGTCACTCATGTCCCTTAGCATGCTTCGTGGAGTACCCATCAATTGTCTTTATGGTCATCCAGTTACGGACAATGTTTGATCATCAATAAGGCACTCGACTCTACATCTAGGATCCATAGTGGTTTCAGGTCGAAGGGTGGTATACACCATTATCACCATGAGAATAACTTATGACACTTTGCATAATATTCTATATAGTATTCTCATAGTGGGTCAATCCAGTATAAATATTATTCTTAATATTCATACCTATGTTTAAGACTTGATAACTCCTTATCCATGATTCATGAGATGTGATCATCAGTCTACATACATAATAGTCTTAATGCTTTAATGTTATCCCACTTCATAATAAAGCTCGACTATGGATACTTTAAGAATAGTGTCCTTATGTTTAATGTCATCTCATGATTAAGTCACACTTGATACATTAAACGGACTATCTATTCTAGGGACTTTATTAGACAAACATAATAAAGAAAAAGCCTTTTATTATTAATAAATAATTCGATACAAGTACCAAAAGTATTGGCCTCTAGGGCTTACACCAACAATAACCCACTAGCACTAGAGCCAATCAGGCATACCCCTAATGCCCATAGATCTAGTATGACCATCATGCTTCTGCTACGTTAGAGGCTTTGTCAATGGGTCAGCAATATTGTCAAGTGTAGGTACTCTGCATATTTTCACATCTCCTCTATCTATTATCTCTCGAATGAGGTGATAACGCTTAAGTATGTGTTTGGATCGTTGGTGAGATCTAGGTTCCTTCGCTTGTGCGATAGCACCATTGTTATCACAATAGAGACCAATGGGATCCACAATGCTAGGAACTATGCCAAGTTCACTAATGAACTTTTTGATCCAAACAACTTCCTTTGCTGCACTTGAGGCAGCAATATACTCGGCCTCGGTTGTAGAATCAGCAACTATATCTTCCTTTGAACTTTTCCAACTCACAGCGCCACCGTTTAAGCAAAACACATAACCAGATTGCGATCTAAAGTCATCCTTATCTGTCTAGAAGCTAGCATCGGTGTATCCAATTACATCCAGCTCTTCCTGACCTCCATATATCAAGAATGAGTCCTTAGTCCTTCTCAAATACCTAAGGATATTCTTGACAGCTACCCAATGAGCATCACCAGGATCAGATTGGTACCTACTCGTTGCACTTAAAGCATACGAGACATCTGGTCGAGTACATAACATGGCATACATGATAGATCCTATTGCAGATGCATATGGAATCTTATTCACGCGATCCCTTTCTTCCTTAGTTGAAGGGGATTGTGTTTTTGATAGACACAGGCCATGTGGCATAGGTATGAATCCTTTCTTGGAATCATGCATATTAAAGCGTCTCAACACTTTGTCTACGTACGTACTCTGACTTAGGCCAAGCAGTTTTTATGATCTATCTCTATACATTCTGATTCCTAATATATAGGCTGCTTCACCTAGGTCCTTCATAGAAAAGCATTTCCCCAACCAAGACTTTACTTGTTGTAGGGTAGGGACATCGTTTCCAATGAGTAATATGTCATCTATATATAATACCAGGGAAATGATCATGCTCCCATTAACCTTCTTGTAGACACAAGGCTCATCTTCGTTCTTGATGAATCCATATTATTTTAATGTTTCATCAAAATGAAGATTCCAGCTTCTGGAAGCTTGCTTCAATCCATAGATTGATCTTTGTAACTTACATATCTTTTGGGCTTCTTCTGGTATGTCAAATCCTTCAGGCTGTGTCATGTACACATGCTCAAGAAGATTCCCATTAAGGAAAGCAGTTTTGACATCCATCTGCCATATTTCATAATCATGATATGCAGCGATAGCAAGTAAAATTCGAACAGATTTAAGCATTACAACTGGTGAAAAGGTTTCATCATAGTCAACCCCATGGATTTGTTTATATCCTTTTGCAACCAGTCTTGCCTTATAGGTATGTACCTTACCATCCATGTCAGTCTTCTTTTTGAAGACTCACTTTTATCCTATAGGGTTAACTCCTACAGGAGGTGTCGCAACGCGAAAAACAACCGGCGGAAAAAAACATGTTTACAGAGCCGCCACCGACGCTATTCATCCTATGACGGAAAGGGAGCGCAGGACTAACCTAAGAAATGGGAAAGGAACGGTCTTACGACCAGAGATTACAAGGTACGGGAGTCGGTTACGCAAGGGGAAGGTATTAGCACCCCTTACGTCTGTCGTACTCGACGGGATCCACGCTCAAAAGAATAGGAAAAGGTTGCTAATAAATTGCTCAAAAAATGCACACACACTGGAATAATAGAACAGGTGAAGGAGACGGAGGAAGGGGACTCGGCAGGATGTCGCATCCTGGGCTTACGTAGTTTGTCAGAAACAAACATCAGAGTCGACGTAGTTCGGGGAAATAGGAAACATGCTCGCTAGGATATCGCATCCTATGCCTACGTATCTTCTCTATCCAGAGTAAGAATCAGAGCACTCGTAGCTCGGCTAACGCACGCCGAAACAAAAACACCGAAAAGAGACGCTGAGATGTCAAAAGAAACACTCAAAAAGGAAACAGAATGTCAATCCATGGACTTACATCCGACTCCAAACAAACACCAAAAACAAGGAAACAGAATGCCAATACATGGACTTATATCCGACTCCAAACAAACCCACAAGGAAACAGAATGCCAATACATGGTCTTACATCCGACTCCAAATAATAGCACATGCTAACCAGCGAACACCAAAGCAAAAGGTTATCAGATTGGCAAACTAATAGGGAGTCTGGAACTCGAACCTAATAGTCGTCACACAAACACAAAGAGACGCTGAGACGTCAGAAGAACAGAAAGGTTGAACAAACAAACTAATAGGGAGTCTGGAACTCGAACCTAATAGTTGGCAAGCAAAACACACACACACAAAAGAAAAAGGTTGCCCGGAGAGATCTCGCATGATCTCCTGCCTACGTATCTCATCTGGTATGAGAATCAGGGCGACGTAGTTCCCCTTAACAGGGGAAAGGAGACAACAAACTAATAGGGAGACTAAGACTCGAGCCTAATAGTTGTCACAAAAACACAAAGATACGCTGAGACGTCAAAAGAAACAAAAAGGTCAAAGAGACGCTGAGACGTCAAAAAAAGAAAAGGGTGCCCGGAGAGATCTCGCTCGATCTCCTGCCTACGTATCTCATCTGGTATGAGAATCAGAGTGACGTAGTTCCCCTTAACAGGGGAGAAACTCTCTCCTAACCAGAGACCAGGGAAACAACAAACTAAAAGGGAGACTAACTCGAGCCTAATAGTTGTCATGCAAACGATATCCCTAGGTTGAGGTCTCTAATCAGAACCTAACTCACACAAGAAGCAAGTCAGTTCAAACAGCAAATAAACACCAATCACAAATGATCAAGCATCACACACTATATACAACCAAGAGGCTTAGACAAATGGTTGGGCTTTAGTCAAGAGGGGTCATATCAACCTCGACAAACAAGCCAAAACTGTAGGGGTATGCTGAAGCTCTTAACCACTAACATTGAGAGTTAGGGTGAAGCTGATCAAATATGGAAATGAGGATTAGACCTCATGCTCTTAACCCTGGCCTGGGTGAGCTCAAATCAAAGAAAGCGTGGGGATCCAGAAAGAGGGACCCTATTCCACTTGACTGACTCTATACAAAGATCTTGGGTTATGTTCAAGAGCATCAGCACATAGTGCGAGCATAATGAACGACTCACTGAATAACAGGGGATTGATTGCTAATCCCTTCTATCTGTCAATTGCCTCATTTGGAGGTCTTATCAAGTAACATGCCTCACTTGGAGGTCTTTGGCACAAATGTAAACAAACACAAACATTGCCTCTTAAGGAGGACTTCAGCCAAATGCCTGCCAAAAAAGTGACAGGACTTCCAGACTACATGGAGTAAGAAGGCTAAACAACCTCAGTGGTGTATCAACCACACTCCAAAGCAAAGCTCAAGCTAGCTAGCAAGCGACTAATGTACCTGTACAAAAGCTAACCAGTTAGTATCTCAGACAGAAAAACCAACAGTCAACAGTGTAACTTTCCAATATCTACACAATGCAAGTCACAAGTGCAAGCACTCAAGTGGATTCATTACATCAATTGACCTACAACACAACAAAGGTTAGTAATCAAAGGGACTTGCATCTCACAAGGTGAGATCAAACCAATCATTAGTGTCAAATACCTGAAACACTAAACACAATTGGTGAGTACAAACCACTAGTACAAAGACTAGGGTCAAAGGCAAATCAAAAGACCAAAACAGAAGTCAATATTTTACACAAAGCATATTCAATCAATCCACAAGATGTCCTCAAAAGGAAAAAAGCCAATTCACAAGGCAAAGCCCTCAAATAATCAAGGTAAAGCAAGGGCAAGCAAAGTGCACACAATTGGACATCCAAATGAGAAAATCCCAATCAAAACAGTAAAGCATCCAATAATCATGAAATTTTTTATAAAGGCTCCTCATGTTAAGAATGAACATCATACAAAAACTCAACTCCAGAAGAGATCAAATGGCATATGAATGAAAATGTACAAATGCAACATATAAATTGTGACACAAATTGTCACACTACATGTCCATGTGTCTAAAACAGTGATGTTAAATGATAAAAATCTCAAACCAAAGCTCAAAAATCACATCACATGTTAGGATCAAGCATGTCAAATTTCAAGGCAATTGGATAAACCATGAGCATTTTACAATCAAATGAATGCAACATATCAATATGGCATCATGTTCAATCAACAAATCACCATTAAAAATCCAGAACCAGACAATTCATGAAATTAATGCTAAAAAATAATAGACATCAAAACAAGAATATGGAAAAAAGTTTGGATCAAATTGGATCATCCTAGCATTTTTTATGATTTTTCAAAGTTGACTAAAATAAATGGATCAATGCATGAAAATAGGAGGGAAACAAAAATTTGAAATGAAATTAACAAAATGTCTTCACCAAGTATTGAACTCACGCATGGCAGGTTAACAAGGTTAGTAAAAGGCGCTAAAAAAAATTATATCCACAACATGCAAAGCCAGGACTCGAACTCAGGTACTTAAGATTCAATAGGAAAGCAAATTAAATCAACAAAATAAACACCAGCCAGGATCGAACACAAGAGCTGAAGGATCAAGGGCGCTCACAAAATAAATCTACAAAACATGCGCAAGCCAGAGTCGAACACAGGATCCTAGGGTTCAATTGAGCGCTCAAAAATAAGAAATCACAAACGCGCTAGCGTGGAATCGAACCCGCTCACACTCAGTTCATGCGAGGCAAACCCTAAGCAGAGTTGCAGACGGCGGCGGACGGCTGAAACAACCGTCTTCTCCGGCCAGCCAGGCGGAGCGCCGCCACAAAATTATGTAGAATTTCACAAACCATACACCGTTGGAAAGGTCTCGCTACGAGGATCATGAATATCATGTTATCTAAGCCTAATTCCTCATGGATCAAACGGATCGAGGCAAAACAAAATCAACATCCAAACTTTAAATCATCATATCTTCATCAATACTTAACCAAATTTAAATCTACTTATATCAGCATGTTCAGGAGACTGAGATTTACACATCTATGTACATGAAATGGCAAAAAATGATGATCGAATTTTCACCTACCTGGAATGCAGTGTTTAAAACTCGTGTGTTCAAGCTTCCAAAGTCTCCAGATCTACTCCTCTATGATTGCTTTGAAGCTTTGAACAAGAATTGATGGTTGAAAGCACTCCAATCCAGCTCAATCTTCAAGTTCCATTAACATGTTCATGCACTTGTGTAGCTCAAATCTGGACCAATTTCTTCGAACCAAAGCTTGATTCCTACTCAATAATGCTCAATGAACAAGATTATGCAAGAAAATTGATGAGTTATGTGAAGAAATTTCAAGTTTGAAGTGAGAGAATTTTTGGAGGGAAAATGGAATTTTGAGATCTCAAAGTTAGTTATGAGCAAATTCTGTTAGGGTTTGCTATTTATATAGTTCACTAATCACAATGCTAATCACAGTTAGGCTTGGTTAATCTTGATTAATGAATTATGAAATGTTTTTGCAAAATGCCAAAGTGAGCTTGCATGGCCATGTAGCACGTACCAAATCTCATGCAATGCTTGGATTTCACTTAAAACAAATCAATAATCATCATGGAAAGGTTAAATTGCTTGTATATTCCACCAAATTCAAATTATGAATTTTCCCTCCAAAATGCATATGAATGAACACATGATCATATGAACTTTTTCATGCAAGGCAATGATTCATTCGAAGAATATTGGTCAAGACAAGCATTTTGCAAAAAGAGTGGACCAATTTGGAGTTTTGGATCAAAAGTTATGTCATGTTGAACATCCATGTACACTTTGTGATCATTTGGCCATAACTTCTCAACCATTCATCAGATGAACATGATATAGGACTTTTTGAAAAGGGGAGAGAGAGATCTTCAACTTTCATGTTCACCAAAAATCCATTTGAAGCTTCTTTGATGTTAAAAAGTCAAGTTGAATGTGGACCAAAAACTTGCCATTTTTGGAAACTTGAAATTACAGGTCACTTTCCATTTTTGGAAACTTTTGCCATGACTTCAAAACCTTCAAGATAGATGTTTGAAATTAAAAATGGACCTCTTTTGAACATGATTTAGGTATTGAAACTTATTTCCCCACCTCATAGCCCTCAGTTATTGCACAGTTGACTTTTGTGGTCCTCAAATGACCTTGACATGCCCTGATCAGCTTGAACCTCCACCACTTGGGGAAATGGCTCAGAAATGAAACCCTAGCCCATGTAAGCTCAATATAATGATCATGTGATCTTCATCCCATAAAATGCCTCATCTCCTTGAGAAACCCTGGCTGGAAGAAAGTCAATGATCAGGGTTGACCAGAGGTCAAAACCCTAATCCAAAAGAACCTGAGGATGCACTCTGAAATCCTTGGTGATGATAGAACCATGATGATGGTGATATACCCTTGCAACCAAGATAATGTTCAAGACCTTTGAGGAATCAAGAAACCCTGACTGAAGTGCAAACCCTCAGATAGTTGATCATCCATTTAGAGAAACCCTCAGGCTTGAATCATGCAACTTCTCATCTTCTGAAGAGACCTTGGAGGATGACTTTCTCAATTTTCATATGATATGCAAAATGCAATGTCTAATGCCCTAAAATTGAAATTCAATGTGCTAAACTAGTCCCAAGAAGAGGAGGGCAAATTTTGAGGTGTTACAGGAGGCTCTACCAAGGTCCAAACTTGGTTTGTGTACATGGAATCCATTTCAGATTTCATGGCTTCTAGCCACTTCTCAAACTCGGGACCAGTTATGGCCTCTTGGTAGGTCACAGGCTCATCTTGATCCATGAGTAATACATCACCTTGATCAGTTATGAGATATCCATATCTCTCAGGTAGGTGACGTATCCTGCTTGACCTACGCTGGTCTTGTTCTACTTGAGCAGGTTGCTCTTCCACAACTACTTGTGTTTCCTGCTCTAATTCCTTCATAGGTGTATCAATGCTTTGTGATTCTTGAATTTCTTCAAGCTCTACTTTCCTCCCACTGATTCCTTTGGAAATAAAATCCTTTTCTAGGAAAACTCCAGTTCGAGCGACAAACACTTTGCCCTCAGAAGGATTGTAGAAGTAATACCCTCTTGTTTCTTTAGGATACCCCACAAATAAGCATTTGTCAGATTTGGGCTCAAGCTTAGTTGAGATTTGTCGTTTCACATAAACTTCGCAACCCCAAATATTCATGTAAGACATATGTGGTTTCTTACCACTCCATATCTCATATGGTGTCTTCTCAACCTTTTTGGATGGAACACGGTTAAGTGTGTAAGCTGCTGTCAATAGTGCATGTCCCCAAAAGGAGTTTGGAAGATCGGCGTGACTCATCATGGATCGGACCATGTCTAACAGGGTTCGATTTCTTCTCTCAGATACACCATTCCATTGGGGTGTTCTAGGAGGAGTAAGTTGGGATAGGATCCCACACTCTTTCAGATGGTCATCAAACTCTAGGCTTAAATACTCACCACCTCGATCTGATCGAAGAGTTTTAATATTCTTACCTATTTGGCTTTGTACTTCATCCTTGAATTCCTTGAACTTTTCAAAGGACTCTGATTTGTGTTTCATTAAATACACATAACCATATCTACTGAAATCATCAGTAAATGTGATGAAGTACTGAAAACCTCATCTGGCTGGTATGTTCAGTGGTCCACATACATCAATATGTATGAGGGCCAAAAGATCATTAGCTCTTTCACATTTTCCTGTGAATGGAGACTTTGTCATCTTTCCAATTAAACAAGATCTGCATGTCTCATATGATTCATAATTAAAAGAGTTTGGAAATGTGTTTCTCATTTATGTGGCCTAATCGACAATGCCAAAGGTAAGTTGGATTTAACTCATTAGGTTTCATCCTTTTAGTATTAATGTTATAAATAGGCATTTCAAGATCAAGGACATATAATCCATTGTTCATTTGTGTAGTAGCATAGAATATATCATTCAAATAAATTGAGCAACAATTGTTCTTTATTATAAATGAAAAACAAAACTTGTCCAAACAAGAAACGGAAATAATATTCCTGCTAATTGCAGGTACATGATAACAATTCTCTAACTGAATTATTAAACCACTAGGTAAAGTCAATATATAAGTTCTTACGGCTAAAGCAACAACCTTTGCTCCATTGCCAACTCGTAGGTCAACTTCACCTTTTGCCAAATCTCCACTCCTTTTTGGCCCCTGCACATTGGTACAAATGTGAGAACCGCATCCAGTATATAATACCCATGATGCAGAAGTAGATAAACAATTTCAATAACAAAAATACCTGAAGTTGAAGTCTCTACTCCATTCTTATTATCTTCCAGGTACTTTGGGCAGTTTCTCTTCTAGTGTCCAGTCTTACCGCAATGGAAGCAGGTGCCTTCCTTTGCTATGCCTCCACTAGGCTTCAAAGCAGCAACAGTGGGTTTGGATTTGGCAACTTCCTTGCCTTTCCCTTTATCACCCTGCTTGGTGGGTCTTTTGTTCTGTCTCTTTCCATTTCCGATCATCAGAATGGACTTCCCTTTTGACTTCAGATTCTGCTCAGCAGTTCTTAACATGGCTAGCAGTTTAGGAAGAGATTTGTCCATATCATTCATATTGAAATTTAGGACAATTTGACTGAATCTATCTGGCAACGATTGCAAGATCAAATCAGTCGCAAGTTCCTTTCCGAGGGGAAAACCCAACCTCTCAAGGTTTTCCACATACCCAATCATCTTGAGCACATGGGGACCTACAGGGGCTCCCTCAGCTAACTTGCCTTGAAAAAGGGCTTTTGAAACTTCAAACCTTTCATGCCTTGCTTGCTCTTGATAGAACATCTTCAGGTGTTCGATCATATCGAATGCTGCCATGTTCTCATGTTGCTTTTGCAACTCTGAGTTCATGGTAGCTAGCATGAGACAAGCAGTTTCATTGACATCATCGACATGCTTCTTATAAGCATCTCTTTCTGCCTTAGGTAAAGAACTAGGAGGTTCCTCTTCAGGAACAGGTTTCTCCAAGACATACAGCTTCCTATCATGTTTGAGGACAATCCTCAGATTTCGGTGCCAATCCAGAAAATTTATCCCAGACAATTTTTCCTTGTCAAGGATTGATCGCAAAATGTTGCTAGAGGTGTTTGTTGTCATGGTAATCTACATGAAAATAATGAAAATATAAGTATCAATAACATATTTAATTAGGCCTTTAATTAAATATTCTCCCACTATTTTAATCAAAATAAATGACCCTCACCATTTGATTCGAAAAATCCTGTTGGAAGATTTTCTAGTGGGTCGAGATCCACATTTCACTTTGTTTTAAGTCCGCGTAGGCGGATTACACATTTAGGTAGGAACTCCTTCCAATTGTATCTAATACAACTCTCGAATATTTTAGTTGGGTGAATAACTCCTTATTCCAATCCATCACATGGATCATTTCCAACTCTTGCTTCTAAACATATATAATCTTATTATAATTTGTTTAGTTAAGTTTGACCCATTGTTTTAGCAATTGGATATTACAATTATCCCATCGCACCTTATTAATATAGAACATGCACCTCGCGTAGGTGAAACCTACATTATCCAATACTAGTCTTGATGAGTGCTAAAACTTGGAAAGCATAAACTTAATATTTAATTTGAGGGAATTTGAAATTTTTCTGATCTCACCGGCTTATTTATCATATAAGTCGTCTCTCACATGCATCAACATACATTCACATGCATCAACATACATAATGAAACAGTTATGGCCCCTAGCGCAATTGTTCTCCCAAGCCAATGAGAGAACCTAAGCTAACTTAATAACGATCTAAGCTTCTCCAAGCAAGATCTTCAAGGTTGTCCTCCTTTGATATTGAATTCTTCTCTTTCTTCATAACATTAAATTACATAAAAGAAACTCGTTTTACATACGAGGGAGTGATATGAGAAAAGAAGTTACATTAAGAGATTAAAAGAGAGGCACGACACGCAGGTCGTATTTTAAAAATCCAAAACAAAATAAAGGAAAACTAAGACCATAACCGATCACCACAAGACAATAATAATAAACACATTTTTATTATTAATTTTAATTCTTTTAATTAATTAAAACCAAATTAAATTTCGGCGATCGATCACACTACGCAGAGTTAGCGGGGGGTCCGCTGCCCGGTCAACGGGACGGGGTTTCCGCTGCCCGATCAGCAGACGGTGGTTCCGCTGACCGATCAGCGAATGGGGGTCAAGGGGGCAGCGCCCCCTTGCAGGGTTGTAGGGGCAGCACCCCTGACCGAAATTTTTAATGAACAATTCATTTGAAATCGACGTTGTTTTTCGCATCAACACTTGATACTTTAAAGCACAACTCTTGCGCAGTTACAACCCTAATCGCATAACTCTTTGACAACACAACCCTTGTGCCGTCATTAACCCTAATGCACCAATTTCAGACCGTCAAAAAAACCTCGATTGTTGATTCAGTATGATTGATCAACACGTCATTGCTTCACCATACTAATGTCAGATCAAGAAGCAAATGACCATTGATCGCTCAAAGGAAAATAACCATTAAGTGTTTGAATGAACGAAACAGAAACAATATATCATATATACCGTATTTTGCATCAGGATTACTTATATCATATATATAATTTGATCGACCTCAATTGCATAACCTATGGACGATCGATGTATCGCTGCTTCACCATACTAATGTCGGATTCCGAAGCATAGTCAACATCAATCATCCAAATCGTACGCACATGATGCCAAATTTAATTACTTGTTTATTCTTTGATTCATTCTGTCTTTTAATCGTATTAATACAGAAAATACAGAAAATAAACAGCTATCAGATGCATGGTTTCGTAAGTGGCTCTGATACCACTGAAGGAAAAGAGCGATCTAAAACGCAGCGAAATTTAAAATTTATTCTTTAGTGATCCTTACGAATGAGCATGATCAGTGATAGAATCATTACCTCTTGTGGCGATTGTAACCTTTGATGCAAATCTACGGAGATATCACGAACGTTGAACGATGACAACGCCTCTACTCAGTCCACACGAACAGATTCCTTCAATCTCAGTGATAGCTGCTACGAATGAAAGCTTTGAGTGAGAGAGAGAGAGAGAGAGAAATGAAATTGCAACTGCACAAATGCTTCTACACAAGGGTTCTATTTATAGAACCACTTGTGTAGGTTGCAAGCTAAAAAGCCCACTCAAGTGTATGTGGCCCATATCTTATAATATGCCAAAATCACTTAAGCGCGTGGTACCTTACCATATTTCATTTTCTACTTAAGTACATCGTACCTTACGATGTTCTACAATTCACTTAAGTGCACCGTACATTACGATATTCCTTAGTTACTCTATCTCTCATCAATCCGTCCTTTTGTGTGTGACCCTGTAGGTTTTCGCGGCATTGGCAATTATATTAAATCACGTATTTAACATAATAAACAATAAGCGATATCTAGCAACACATCACTGCTACCCAAGACACGAAAATGTCATGTGATCTGACAAATCCTTTTGTGATAATACTTATGTGTACAATTACCCTTTTGCCCTTATACCTATATTAAACACAAGGCATAGACCGTGTCATCCTTGTCCAGTTTAATATTGGGCCCATAGACATTTATCCTGTTATGCAGGATGGGCAAATTCCATCTAGGTCACTCATGTCCCTTAGCATGCTTCGTGGTGTACCCATCAACTGTCTTTATGGTCATCCAGTTACGGACAATGTTTGATCAGCAATAAGGCACTCGACTCTACATCTAGGGTCCATAGTGGTTTCAGGTCAAAGGGTGGTATACACCATTATCACCATGATAATAACTTATGACACTTTGCATAACATTCTATATAGTATTCTCATAGTGGGTCAATCCAGTATAAATATTACTCTTAATATTCATACCTATGTTTAAGACTTGCTAACTCCTTATCCATGATTCATGAGATGTGATCATCAGTCTATATACATAATAGTCTTAATGCTTTAATGTTATCCCACTTCACAATAAAGCTCGACTATGGATACTTTAAGAATAGTGTCCTTATGTTTAATGTGATCTCATGATTAAGTCACACTTGATACATTAAACGGACTATATATTCTAGGGACTTTATTAGATAAACATAATAAAGAAAAAGCCTTTTATTATTAATAAATAATTCGATACAAGTACCAAAAGTATTGGCCTCTAGGGCTTACACCAACAATCTCCCACTAGCACTAGAGCCAATCAGGCATACCCCTAATGCCCATAGATCTAGTATGGCCATCATGCTTCTGCTACGCAAGAGGCTTTGTCAGTGGGTCAGCAATATTGTCAAGTGTAGGTACTCTGCATATTTTCACATCTCCTCTATCTATTATCTCTCGAATGAGGTGATAACTCCTAAGTATGTGTTTGGATCGTTGGTGAGATCTAGGTTCCTTATCTTGTGCGATAGCACCATTGTTATCACAATAGAGACCAATGTGATCCACAATGCTAGGAACTATGCCAAGTTCACTAATGAACTTTTTGATCCAAACAGCTTCCTTTGCTTCACTTGAGGCAGCAATATACTCGATTACGCAACGGAATGTGTCAAACTTAGTAAATGACACTTTCGATTACTCTTTACTATATATCTCTACAATAAAATCCACAATTAGAATGAAAGATATTATTATATAGATCATTTCTATAAAATTTAACATCAATAAAAAATCATTTGATATGAAACAAAATACACAGAATAAAAGAGATATTTTACAATTTTTTTAAGATTTGAAATTAATTGGAGCTTTGAAGTTTATAAATATCTTATTCAAGAAAACTTTTAAAGTTATAATCGGTTGTGTTCCAAATATTTTTTGTGGTTACTCTTCTACGTGCAATTGTGGTTGTCATGCGACACATTTAGTGGCTGATTTAAAATTATGTGCAAGAGTTATAAATATTTTAACTTTAGTTAATATAATTTGTTAGTTTACTCTACTCATTTTTTAGTGGGTATAAATTGTTAGGAAACTACGCAAAATTTCCCCATATTATCAGATTTGTGGAAGAACAAATTAACGCGGAAGCACACAAACTTAATGAAAATAAAATATATAAATTCATTAACCTCTCCTCACATGAAAATTTCACAACTCAATTACACTAAAAGAATTTATTGAAATTATGTTCTGATGATTACAAATGAAAGATACAAGGCTTTTATAGCCAATAAAACAAGAAAGATGAATGGTTATTATTTAACATCTCCTCAAAGTTCTCATAACCATTATTGTTTCTTTTTACTATTATTTTTCTTGTTTCTCCTTCATACTTTCTTTATCTCTCTTTTATTTTGACCAACAATCTCCCACTTGAAGAGTGATTTTAATCAGTCTTCACACCTTGGTCAAACAACAACGTTTATCAATTTATTATTCTAGCAGGCCAACTGAAAAAGAGCACAACTTCAGTTTATCAATTGTCACCACCTTTGTTAACATGTCAGCTGGATTCTCACTTCCTTGTGTCTTGCTCAATGTTAGTACCTCATCCTCAAGAAGAGATCTAATGAAGTGATAACGAAGACCAATGTGTTTTTTCTTGAATGAAATGCAGAATTCTTTGCTAGATGTATTGCACTTTGACTTTCACTATACAAAACACTCTTCTCCTGCATGAAACTCAACTCTGTAACAATCCTTGAAGCCATATTAATTCCTTACTAGCTTCTGTGAGTGCTACATACTCAGCCTCAGTAGTGGATAAAGCAACAATCTTTTGTATTCGCGATATCCAACTAACTGCTCCAGTACCAACAGTAAATATATAGCCAGTCGTACTTCTTCGGTGATCAACTTCACCGACAAAGTCTGCATCAACATATCCTTGTACTTTTATTTCTCCTTTGCCAAAGTATAGACATTTCTTTTTAGTGCCTCATAGATACCGCAAAATCCACTTGACTGCTTCCCAATGAGCTTTTCCTAGATTTGCCATAAACCTGCTTACAACTCCCACTGCATGGCCAATGTCTGGCCTAGTACATACCATTGCGTACATCAAACTTCCTATGGCTGAAGCATATGGAATCTTATCCATGAATTATATTTCTTCCTTCGTCTGAGGAGACTGGTCCTTGGATAGGCGAAAATGACTTGCCAAAGGTGTGCTAACCGGTTTGGCATTGCCCATGTTGAACCTTTACAAAATACGACTAATGTACTCTGCCTGAGATAACTGCAAAATTCCTCTTTGCTTATCTCTCATGATTTGCATTCCAAGAATCTTCTTTGTTGGACCCAAATCCTTCATGTCAAACTCTTTTGATAACTTCATCTTCAAGTTTCTGATTTCATCCATATCTGGACCTGCTACTAACATATCATCGACATAGAGTAGCAAAATGATGTAATTGGACTTATATCTCTTGAAGAAACAACAGTGATCGGCATTGCACTTCTGGAAACCTTCCTTGTGCATAAAGCTTTCAAACTTCATATACCACTGCCTTGGAGCTTGTTTCAGGCCATACAAGCTCTTCTTTAATCTGCACACCATATTTTGTTTCCCTTCCTCTAAGAAATCTTCAGGTTGGTGATTGTAGATCTCCTCATCTAAGTCTTCGTGAAGAAATGCAGTCTTCACGTCCAATTGCTCAAGGTAGAGCTCTTTGCTGGCCACAATACTTAAAACTGACCTGATAGTATTGAGTTTCACAACTGGAGCAAAGATTTCAGTGTAATCAACTCCTTCTTTTTGCTGAAATCCTTTGACAACTAGTCGAGCTTTGTATCGCTTAGAACCATCATGATCCTCTTTTACTCGATACACCCATTTGTTGTGAAGTGCCTTCTTTCCACTAGGTAACTCAACTAGTTCCCATGTCTGGTTGGAGATTAAAGACTTCATCTAATCTTTCATTGCAAGCTCCCACTTACTAGCATCTGTGGTCTGACATGCTTCTGCATAGTCTTCAGGCTCACCTCCATCAGTTAGCAACATGTAGTCCATGTATCTCCTATTGGGAACATGAGGTCTAGAAGACCTTCTCAATATAGAAGTTGGAGTACAAGTCTCTGATGCGTCATACTGTTGCTCACTACTTTGTTCAGTTGATTCCTCTAATTGAGGATTTTCAATTATAGGACTTTCTAGGATATCATCAACCTCTGCATAAACTGGGTCATTTAATTTTGATTCATTGGTGCTTGTGTTATGCCTATCTTTGTACATAACTCTTTCATTAAAGACCACATCTCTACTGCGGATCATTTTATTGTTTTCATCATCCCATAGTCGATAGCCAAACTCATCCTCACCATAACCGAGGAAAATGCATTTCTTTGATTTGGGATCAAGCTTATTCCTGCCATGATCACTAATGTGCACATATGCTACACATCCGAAAACTTTAAGATGTGAGAGTTTTACCTCTTTTTCGCTCCATACCTCTTCTGGTATTCTATGCTCCAATGGTACCGATGGACCTCGGTTGATTAAATAAGCTGATGTGTTGACTGCCTCTACCCATAACTGCTTCGGTAAGCCTGACTGCACACGTAAGCTTCTGGCTCTTTCAGTCAAAGTTCGATTCATACGCTCAGCTACACCATTCTGTTGAGGCGTACCTGGCACGATCCTCTCCATTCTGATTTCGTGCTCATAACATAGATTCTTGAACTTGGTGTCTATATATTCACCACCATTGTCAGTTCGGAGCTTTTTGATCTTCAATCCGGTCTCGTTTTCTACCATCGCTTTCCACACCTTGAAAGCCTCAAATACGTCAGACTTATATTTCAGAAAGTATACCCATACTTTCCTAGAATGGTCATCAATAAAAGTCACGAAGTATTTATTCCCGCCAATAGATGAGACGGTAGTTGGACCCCAAACATCAGAGTGAATAAGCTCAAGCCTTTCCTTCTTTGGGGTTCTCCCATTTGTCTGAAAGCTGACTCGCTTTTGTTTTCCAAGTATACAGTCTTCACACATGTCAATTTCTATTGACCTAAGACCTGGTATTTTTCCATTTGAGTGCATGATCTTCATCCCTTTCTCACTCATATAGCCTGATCTTTGGTGCCATAGATTGGGACTTTCATTTTTCGCAACGGCAATCAAGTGACAAGTTCTCGTTGTCTTGTAAAGAGTACCACTCTTTTTACCACGAGCAACTGTCATTGCACCCTTTGAAAACTTCCATTGATCACCATGAAAGACTGTTGTGTAGCATTCACTAGCCAACTGGCCTACTGAGATTAAGTTCTTTGTCAGGTCGGGAATATGTCTTACATTTTTCAATTCCCATTCAGACCCACCTAACTTAATCTTCACTACACCTTTACCTGCAATCTCACATGATTGCTCATTACCGAGGTAAATTTTACCGAGGTTTCCAGAGACATAATTATTAAAGAATTCTTTCTGGGAAGTGGCATGGAAGGATGCTCCAGAGTCTAACACCCAAGACTCTTCCTTATTCTCCAAAGAGCATATCAACGCGTCTTCTCCTCTTGAAGTGGAAGCAACATTTGCTTCATCCTTTACCTCTTGATTCTTTGGTGGGAGTCTACATTGATTTTTCTAATGCCCTTTCTTTCCACAATTCCAACATTCGATAGTCTTCGAATTATTGAAATTACGAGATTTCTGGATTTGGATCATCGGTCCTTTGATTTACCACGTCCATATCCCCTGGTTGAATTTCTTCCTCTTTCCTCTGTATGTAATACTGAAGAGGATGATGATTCACCCAACTCTCTTCGCCTGATCTCTTCACTGAGAACCAGATCACGAACATCATCAAATTTCATCTTTGTACTTCCTGACGAGCTACTCACTGTCGTGACAGTAGCACTCCAACTATCTGGTAAGGAAGACAAAAGTATCGATGCTCGTACTTCATCGTCAAACTCAATTCCAACTGAACTCAATTGGGTTGTTACAATATTGAGTTCATTGATATGTTGTGCAATTGATGTGTCTTCTGTCATCCGAAGTGTAAATAACCGTCTCATCAAATGAACTTTATTTGATGCTGAAGGCTTTTCATACATGCTTGAAAGAGCCTTCAAAAGACCAGTGGTTGTCTTCTCCTTCACAATGTTAAAAGCAACATTTCGAGATAACGACAATCGGATAACGCCAAGTGCTTGCCTATCGAGAAGGTTCCACTCATCTTCCTTCATCGAATCTGGCTTCGTTTCCATGAGAGGTTGATGTAGCTTTTTCTGATATAGATAATCTTCAATCTGCATCTTCCAAAAGCTAAAATCCACACCATCAAACTTTTCAATTTTCATTTTTCCTTCGTCTGCAGCCATCACTCCCACTTAAATCTGATTTTCTGAGGATCTTCTCTAAAAATTTCTTTACTAGAAAAAATTAAAAAATCAACCAACTGGCTCTGATACCAGTTGTTAGGAAACTACGCAAAATTTCCCCATATTATCAGATTTGTGGAAGAACAAATTAACGCGGAAGCACACAAACTTAATGAAAGTAAAATATATAAATTCATTAACCTCTCCTCACATGAAAATTTCACAACTCAATTACACTAAAAGAATTTATTGAAATTATGTTCTGATGATTACAAATGAAAGATACAAGGCTTTTATAGCCAATAAAACAAGAAAGATGAATGGTTATTATTTAACATCTCCTCAAAGTTCTCATAACCATTATTGTTTCTTTTTACTATTATTTTTCTTGTTTCTCCTTCATACTCTCTTTATCTCTCTTTTATTTTGACCAACATAAATTAACAAATTACTTTATTACATAAATTTATAATTTTCAATATTATTTAATTAAAAAATGAAGTAGATCAAATAATTAAATCTAAGAATTGGTCTAAATTAATAAATAATACTATTTTAATATTATTTAAATACTAACGTCCAAACGCGTACTCTGATGTCTGTTTGTCCGCTTTTTTTAATATGAATCTGCGTTAAAATTCAAACGTATTATTTTATTTAATTTTAATTTTAATTAAATTCTTTTTATATTAAATTTTGTGATATGAATATGCGTATAATAATTTAATTTTTATTAAATATATGATAAATAAATATCAATGAAATAAAGTAAAAAATAAAATACATTATATTTATTTATTATATTTATTTATAAGAAGATCTCTCATTTAAAAAAAAATAATAAAAAACTTAAAAGTCTAGAAATTACATTGAACAAAATTCAACATTACTTATGTCTAATGACTGCAGAAAATTATAAAATATGTTTTTTTTTTACATTTTAGGTTTAATTGTCCTTTTTTCCTAAGTTAATGTGTAAAATATAAATAGTGATTTTTTGTATAACAAATTCAATTGCAGTATAGAGATCCCAAATGACTTATCACCAAATAATTACTGTTTTCCAATTTTATTTGAATTTATGATACATTCTGTAATAGTTTTCAAATATACAATAGAGCTTCCATACAACAATGATTTCAAGCAGAACATTGTTTAAAAACTAGAGAAAAACTTGTTTCTACCGAGGTTTTATCCAACACAACCCTCAAAATAATTATACAATAATTCTATAAGGAATTTCTCCAACTAAATCAACTTAAAGCCTGAAAACAGTGTTGAATGGTACAATAAAATACATTATCAATAACACTTATTAGAAAATTGAGTCATATTTATAATTTTTACAACGTAAATATTGCAATCCATCTCAATAAAAGTAAAGTAAAAACAATTAATTTACAAATATTCAATATATCTCTTCCTCTTCTATTTTTTTACTTAAAAAACATCAAATCTTTATTTAAAAAAATATTTTATTCAAAATGAATGTGAAAATTGCACCGTAACTACTTTTTAATAAAAGAAAATAACAAAAATAGTTAAATGCAATTGTCTACGCTAAATGATGTATCAACGGAAACCAAAAAAATGAATAAAGTATCCGAGATGGAAGAAATAAAAAGGAAATGAGAGAGTGAGAGAAAAAGAGGAATAATAATAATAAATGGTGCATTCTTTCTCATTTGTTTCTTGTTTCCCGACATCACAATTTTCCATCATTTTATATCCATATTCTTTCTTTTGATAATTAAGTAAATAACAATATGAGATAAACTGCTTCTTTGTGTTACTCCAGACATGTTGAACATATCAAATTGCTCTAAATTATCATTTTTTTTTACTTTGCACAATTGAACATCTCCATATATTTTTCTCAATTTTGTCATGTTACATGAGATAACTTTTAAATAAGAGAAATTAAAATTAAAGAGAATTAAAATTAAATTATGTGAAATTAGAGAAACGGTTACAAACATATCAAATATCAATAGTAGTTTCCACTGTCCTCCTGTCCACCATTTGTCTTGACTTCATTCTCTTTTTTCTCTTTTGTTCTTTATGAATATTTTCTACAATTAGGTTAAATCGCATAGAAGTTAAGTATCTTTCTTTTCTTTTCTTTATCTTAATTTTCTTTTCTTTCTCTCTTTCATTCTCTTTCTTCTTAAATAAATGGATTAAAAGGGAATGGAAAGTTAATTATTTTGATATAACCGTAAAACAATTTTTACTCATTGATGCATTTTCTATGACCTTTTGTTATTGCAGTTTTTTTGAAAATAATTTTAATATAAAAAAACTAAAATATGAGATGGTAGAAGGTTTTTAAGTGTCTATAGTTGTTTATTATGAAGAGTGTAAAGTGGAATAATAGTGAGTTAATAGGAAAAATTGGAAGAAAAAAAGCTACATAAAAGAAAATTAATATAAAAATCAGCAAAATATTTGTCACCCACTAATAAACATGAGACACGTGGCACATAGGATCATCTCTTGACCAATCAGAAAATCACAATTCAAAATAACAAAAGCAAATTAGTATAAAAATCAGCGAAATATCTTCCACCCACAAGTAAACATGAGACACGTGGCACATAGGATTCCCTAGTTTTTAAATTATTATTATTATTATTATTTATTTTAATAATTATATTTTATCTATAACAATATATAAAAGGAAAACTTGGTTTTGGTGTAGCCTATTTTTCTACCAATTTTACCCTTACGTAACTTACATAATAACTTCTAATAACTTTTATTGAAACCACTATTATCATCTTTCACATAACTTCCTACTATTAATTTATTATATAACTTCCAATTAAAATTAACATTAAATAAAACAATATCATATATATTTTCACGTGCATTTATTAGAAAAGCGGACAGACCGGCACAGAGTGCCCGTCTAGACGCTAGTTTTTATAAAATGAATATGGGTGAAGTTGTGGGCTTTTGTCATATATTTAGACTCACACTTATTGTTCAACCCCATGATTTATTGGTATATTATTTTGATTTGATTATTTTTTAATTGATCAATTGGTTAGATTTTTAACTATTTAGTTAGTTTTAGTTGTAGTTGTTTAATTTTCATTTAATTATTAAGTGGTTAGTGAATTTTTTTATTGCATTACGATTTCGAAGCTTAAATTCAATTTAGCCTTCAAAAATCGTTTGGACGCATAGATTTATGCGCGACTTCTCATAGAGTGATTCCGACATGAATCCACTCTAAGTTAGCTTAGAGCTAAATTCAATTTGCTTTTGATTTCAATTCGGATTCTGGTCCCGTGGCTTACCCTTGAGCTTTCTTACAATGAGTTCTTGATCAATATCAAGATAGTTTTCATAATTTCAAACATTTTATAAATCATTTTCAAGTTAATACGAATCAAACCTCGATTAACATCGAGTGATTTTTCTCAACCAAACATGATATTAAAACTTTTTCTGAAAATAACTCGAAAGAAGAGGACTGTTGGAATCTTTCCAACAAAACCCTCGAATGATCGGTCTCAAGACACACATCTTTTGATAACCATTCATTCTTTTCTTTCGTTCTTAAAACACTTAAATCAACTTCGACAAATAAGGACTGTTGGGATCAAGCATTCTGGCGCAACTCTTTGAACAATTGATTCTTATCAAGCGTTTATTGTCCATGAAACAATTTTCATAATAACCTTGAATGAAAAAAGACTGTTGGAATCTAGCATTCCGGCGGAACCCCGGTTGATTGATCTCAAGGCTTAGGTCTCGTTCTCATCAAACATTTGTCATTCACCTATAAAATACATCCAACCAATTAAACTTTCTTTTCTCGCCGTCATGTGATCTTAAAGAAAACTTTTCATAAACGAAAGACATCTTGTCTTAAGATGATGCAAAGTAATGCTTTACCCATAATCTTTGAGTTGAGATAAGTGACTTTTTCCCGTGAATGATGATACCTAGAAATCCATTCAATGTGATGCAAACACGCTCTCTTCACCTATTTTAGGTAAAGCAATGTTTTCCGTTGATTAATACAAGATATCTTTCGCTAAAATCGACCAACAAACAAAACATTTTCTACCTAGAACTACATAAGCCTTGAATTCTCTACTGCACCTGGAGATACATAGGAGCAGGATTGTGAAATCTTATCAGACTCATTAATAAAAATTAGGTTTAGTTCCTTTTCTTCTTTTCCCTCTAACAATAAAAACCTTTTTAAGTCCTTTCTCATTAATAAAAATTCAAAAACATTTCTCTTCTGTTTTTTTTTCTATCCCAAATAAGTAGAAGATCGTAAACTAACATAAGTTAACATTCAAATAGAAACTCACTAAATGGTTCCCGTTGAGTACAACGGATGTGAGGGATGATAATACTTTCCCCTTGCATAACCGGCTCTCGAACCCTGATATTGGTTGCGATGACCATATCTTATCCTTTTTAGGGGTTTTATCGATATTTCCTCTTTCCCTCTTTGAGAATAAATAAAGTTCGGTGGCGACTCTGTTCATCCCATCCCGCGAGCGTGCGATCGTGATTTGTGAAAGTCGTGTTCTCATTTTTCGAGGTGCGACATAGGCCAAACTAGTGTTGTTTTATAAGGTTGCAACCTTTGATGAAACACACACTTTCAGCAACACTTTTGCTAAGTGTTTCATTGTTTCGCCTACAATAGAACTTTTCAATTGTTTCATTGTTTCGCCTACAATAGAACTTTTCAATTGTTGCATTGTTTCGCCTACAGCAACACCCCAAATTTAATTAATTAATTAATTTGAATTATTTCAATTTTTATATGATTAATGGGTGTTTTAAATTAATTGTGTATGATTGTGGGGGTAGGTATCCTTGAAATAGAAGTATGGAGGGAGTAAGAGTTTGATATAGTTGTTGATAATTAATTAGAATTTTAATTAGTGATTGAAATAAATAGTGTTTTATTCGAATTAATTAAATAAATAATAAAATAACTAGAATATGAGCATCTTAATTAAATAATGAAATTTAGTTATTTTACTTATTTAATGGGGATAATGAGAATTTTTAATAATTAGCCTATAATTATTTTATTTAATTGGTTGAAATAAAATAGAGGAGTAGAAATAGTAGGGAGAAAAAGAAGAATATTATTAGTATTATTTTATTAAAAGAAATTAGAGCCAAGAGGGGTATGGTGGTAAATAAGATGATAAGTGAGGGCAATGGTGGAAGTTCTTAATTGAGGGGGGATTAGGTTAATGATAAAAAAGTTAGTAAGAGAGTTTGAAGGGTTTTATGTAAAATATAATTTTATGGTGAGAAGAGGCAAGGGTTAGGGCTAAAGGAAAACTCAATTGTTAGAGCTTGAAGTGTGCATCTTGTTGAAAAATCTAAGGTAAGGGTGAGAACTTGTTCCAATAGTAAAGAGTATGGTAGAAGGGTGGAATGGAGGAACCTTTAACCTTCTTAGAGTTGGGTGTTTTGATTCATAATTTTGAATTTGGATGTTATGATGGTTTTTATATGATGATTATATGATGAATTATGTGTCCCTTATGTGCGTGTATGTTTCTATTTTTATGATTGAACATATATCCACCATTGTTGCAATTTCGGAGGTTTTAGGCATAATCTTAAAATTGTGATTAAATGATTTAATTATGTTAAAACTGCAAATTAACTTTAGATAATTATATTATTGCATGGGTTGTAATTTTATGAGCGTTTGACTTTTTACGGAATCGAAATCGGAGGTCCAGAAGGCCTCCAACGATGAAAAACGCAGAAAATTCTGCATTCTGTCCGTCACAATCGCGAGCCTTTTGGCCATAACTTTTGATCCGTAAGTCCAAATCGAGTGCCGTTTGAAGTATTGAATATCTGAAATAGAGAGATATAACTTTGTTTCATGGATAAAATAATTTTGGTGATTATTTCATGGATGTTTTAGGGGTTGAAGAAGATGAAAATTGTGTTGGAAATTTTAGAAAACAACAACTTTTTAGTAATGCCTTCGTGCACGGTTATGATCATAACTTTCAACTCGTGAATAATTTTGGATTGGGGTTTAAAGCATTAGAAAGATAACTCTAATATATATAATGTTATGGTGATAAGTTAATTGTTTGAGTATTATTCCTATGCCTACTATGTTGGTGAAGTTTTTGTTCATACGTTCGGTTAATAAATTGTTGACACATCCTGACGATTTTGGTCATAACTTTTATTTTGTAAGTCCGATTTTGATGCCGTTTGAAGCGTTAGAAAGCTAATGATCATACCTATAACATGTTAGTGATTGTTGAGATGTTTTAATAATATTAACATGCCTAGTATGTTAAAAAATTTATTGGTTTCTACGTTTGGTTGATGAATCGTTGCATTGTTGTAATATCATGGTCTGATAATTATGTTGTTATGTCGATGATGTTAAGATATTGACGAGTTGCTTATGTTTGTTGATATTATTCACGTGGTAAAATGAATTGGTTGTTGCATGATGAATGATGTGATGCATAAATGATGAGATGTGTGTGGGGATTCTTTAGGTGAACCTTATTGTGTTGATGCATGTTATTTGAGAGTCATGCATATTGGTGTACGGGCTTTGGTCCAATTTTGGTGAGCCTCGATTCTATGGTGATGGATCAGGTGTGAGTAGCTAATTCTTATTATGAGGGATTATTGAAGTGTTACATATGTTGATGGTAACGAGTTTTGGTGAGCCTCGATCCCATTGTGATGGATCGAGTGCGAGTAGCTAATTCCTATTATGGGGGATTAGTGAAGCGTTACCTATGGTGATGGTAGCGATTTTGGTGTGCTTCGGTTCCAAGAGGAAATTGATCCTATGGTGGGGATCATGGAGTGAGATGAACCTGAGTGTTCATATTTGGTACCATGTAACACCCTTCTAAAATACCCCAATAATTAATTAATTCAACAAAATATAAATCAGAGTAAATATGCAATTTAAGGGTGTCACACTTGACACTTCACACCATTCACCATAATAACTTGTCATGCTCATTTATTAATCAAAATAAAACATTGCACAATTCGCAGCGGATAGAGATCTAATCAATCATGCAAACCATGTAACACATTACATGTACAATTATTCAACAACCAAATGAAAACAAGGTAAAACATCCCGTCCCGATGTTACTTCTACCAGAGCATGACCCACTAAGGAACTACACTAGACTCCAAGCACTAGCTTCTACTCAATCACTGCTCGTTACCTGAAACATAGTTGTAAGGGTGAGTTCCTCAATCGATATAATAAGCATTATAAAATATCATGTAATGCTAAGTAATTTAACACATTTCATCACCCAAATCAGATCACACATTCAGCAACGGCAACATCAACTCAAAATCATAATCATACTCAACCCAACACATAACACACGTATAATATTGGAATACATCCATTCATATTATACGCCATACATACATTATGCAATGAAACTCCATGCATGCGGTACCGACTATTCGTGAACACATAGTTCAACCTCACCGATCAAACCCAGATACGGCTACCAAGCTCACTAGTCCCACTCATTTGAGACCTAGTGACTCACTCACTAATTCCTCACCATGGGAATTAGCTACCACCCCAAGGGCTATGCTATGCACGCTAAATCACCTAGCATGCAAACATCAACAACAATCCACAATAACTCACTCACTAATTCCTCACCATGGGAATTAGCTACCACCATAAAGGCCATACTATGCACGCTAAATCACCTAGCATGCAACCATCAACAACAATCTACAATGGACATATGCTCACACTCTAAGCCATAAACAGTCCATCCACAATTGCATACATAATAGATATATTCACAGCATTATGCATATCATCATACATTATCAGCATATTTATCACAGAAGCATATCATGTCATGCCAAATAATAAATCACAGTATTAGCATACTCTACTAATACCTATACTGCTCAAAACAACGGGAAATGATCCCTACTATATCATACACCAATATAGGCCAAACGTCAAATATGTACACAATATTTGAATATCAATTTTCCACTTTCCAAACAGTGTTAACCGGTTAACGCCCTGGGTTAACCGGTTAACGCAACACAGAACACGCTTCCTGGCACATTTTAACAGTGTTAACCGGTTAACGCCCTGGGTTAACCGGTTAACGCAAGACAGACAGCAATTTCTCATAATTCATAACAGTGTTAACCGGTTAACGCCCTGGGTTAACCGGTTAACGCAAGACAGAAAGCTGTTCCTGCGCTAACACGAACAGAATGCAGATTTCTCGCATTTTTCGCCGTCGGAGGACTTCCGGACCTCCGATTTCAATTCCGTAAAAAGCTACACGTCCAGAAATTTACGACTCACCCACATATAGATTCAATTACAGTTTTAACATAACTTATTCATCACCATTTACAGCATTCCTCATCCCAATTAGGGTCAATTCAATGGCTTATTACTACCCATTACATGTTAACCCATAATACCCATTAAAGGACGATAAACCCCCCTTACCTGAGTTAATCCGGCAAATCCTTTAGCCTCAAGCTTTTCCCTTCTTCAACCCTTATTCTCTTGCTCTTCCTCTTTGCCCTTTCTCACTTTCTGTCGCTTCTCTGGTTTTCACGTGAAAAAAACCCTTTTTACCAAATGGAACTCTTTATATATATTCCAACTTTATTATTCCAATAATAATAATCCAAATAATATTCCAATTATTTAATTAAATTAATAAATATACTATTAACTTGAATTAAATAATTATCATATTTTATCGGGGTGTTACAACTCTCCCCCACTAAAAGAGTTTTCGTCCTCGAAAACATACCTCAAGCGAATAACTCAGGATAAGACTCCTTCATCTGACTCTCAAGTTCCCAAGTCACATTGCCACCTGCTGGTCCTCCCCAAGCTACCTTTACCAAATCAATCTCTTTACCCCACAACTGCTTCAACTCTCGATCCTCTATCCTCATAGGTGATGTTTCAACAGTCAGGTTATCTCTCACCTGTACATCATCTACTTGGACCACATGCGACGGATCAGGAATGTACCTCCTCAACTGAGACACATGAAAAACCTCATGCAAATTCGCAAGTGACGGCGGTAAAGCGATACGATAGGCTACCTCCCCTATCCTCTCCAAAATTTGATAAGGACCAATAAATCGAGGTGTCAACTTCTTCGACTTCAAAGCTCGACCAACCCCAGTTATCGGAGTAACACGAAGGAACACATGGTCTCCCTCTTGAAACTCAAGTGACTTCCTCCTCTTGTCGTGATAACTCTTCTGACGACTCTGAGCAATCCTCATCTTCTCCTGAATCATCTTAATCTTTTCCGTAGTTTGTTGAACAATCTCCGGTCCAACCACAGCACTCTCACCGGACTCATACCAACATAAAGGTGTTCGACATCTCCTACCATACAAAGCTTCAAACGGTGCCATACCAATGCTCGAATGAAAACTATTGTTGTAGGTAAACTCAATCAAAGGTAAATAACAATCCCAAGCACCTCCCTTTTCCAAAACACAAGCCCTCAAAAGATCCTCCAGTGACTAAATCGTCCTCTCAGTCTGACCATCAGTCTACGGATGATATGCAGAACTCAATCTTAGCTTAGTTCCCAAAGCCCTCTGCAAACCTTCCCAGAACTTCGATGTAAATCTAGGATCTCTGTCCGAAACAATACTCGACGGAATACCATGCAAACTTACAATTCTCTCAATATACAACTCAGCTAATCTCTCTAACGGATAATCCATTCTGATCGGAATGAAATGAGCCGATTTTGTCAATCTGTCAACAATCACCCAAATAGCTTCAAAATTCTTAATTGTCCTCGGTAAACCAGAAACAAAATCCATACTGATACTATCCCACTTCCACTCTGGAATAGCCAACGGTTGCATTAGCCCAGACGGCTTCTGATGCTCAATCTTTGACTTCTGACAAGTCAAACAAGAATAAACAAAACTCGCAATTTCTCTTTTCATTCCCGGCCACCAAAATAACTTTTTCAAATCATGATACATCTTCGTAGCTCCAGGATGAATACTCAGGCCACTACGATGTCCTTCCTCAAGAATACTCTTCTTAAGTTCGATAACATCCGGAATACACACCCGATTACCAAATTTCAAAACACCATTCTCATCAACTCTGAATTCACCACCTTGATCTTGATTCACTAGAGTCAACTTATCAACCAAAAGCACATCGGATTTCTGACCCTCTCTAATCTCATCCAGAATACCACTCGTTAACTTCAACATTCCCAATTTAACACTATTGTGAGTACTCTCACACACCAAACTCAAGTCTCTAAACTGCTCAATTAAATCCAATTCCTTAACCATTAACATAGACATATGCAATGATTTCCGACTCAATGCATCAGCCACTACGTTTGCTTTACCCGGATGGTAATTCAAACCAAAGTCATAATCCTTCAGAAACTCTAACCATCTCCTCTGTCTCATATTCAGCTCTTTCTGATCAAACAAATACTTTAAACTTTTATGGTCACTGAAAACCTCAAATCTTGACCCGTACAAGTAATGCCTCCATAACTTCAGAACAAATACCACAGCTGCCAACTCTAAATCGTGTGTCGGATAGTTCCTCTCATGAACCTTGAGTTGTCTCGAAGCATAAGCTACAACCTGCTTATTCTGCATCAAAACACCACCCAAACCCAACAATGAAGCATCACAGTAAACCTCAAATGGTTCTGATGGACTTGGTAATATCAGAATAGGAGCAGTAGTTAACCTTCTCTTTAACTCTTGGAAACCTTCTTCACATTTTGAATCCCAAACAAACGCTTGCCCCTTTCTAGTCAACATCGTCAACGGTAACGCCAACTTAGAAAATCCCTCAATGAATTTCCTATAATAACCTGCAAGTCCAAGAAAACTCCTTATCTCAGAAACTGACTTCGGAGCTTCCCACTTAGATACCGCTTCTATCTTAGAAGGATCAACAGCAACACCACCTCTTGAAATCACATGACCAAGAAAACTAACCTCCTCTAACCAAA
Organism: Lathyrus oleraceus; assembly: GCF_024323335.1. Lineage (NCBI taxonomy): Eukaryota > Viridiplantae > Streptophyta > Magnoliopsida > Fabales > Fabaceae > Lathyrus > Lathyrus oleraceus. Next base: position 436,275,197 of record NC_066585.1, read on the forward strand.
ATTCACACTTAGACAGTTTAGCAAATAACTTCTTTTCTCGTAGAACTCCTAAAACCACTCTCAAATGTTCAGCATGCTCTTCTTCAGATTTCGAATACACCAAAATATCGTCAATAAACACCACAACAAACTTGTCTAGGTACGGATGGAAAATCCTATTCATATACTCCATAAATACCCCAGGCGCATTAGTCACACCAAAAGGCATTACAGAATACTCAAAATGTCCATACCTTGTTCTGAAAGCAGTCTTCTGAATATCCTCAGTTTTCACACGTATCTGATGATACCCCGATCTCAAATCTATTTTGCTGAACACACTCGCGCCAACCAACTGATCCATCAAATCATCAATCCTCGGCAAAGGATACCGATTCTTGATCGTCACTTTATTCAGTTGCCTGTAGTCCACACACAACCTCATAGTACCTTCTTTCTTCTTAACCAATAACACTGGTGCGCCCCACGGTGACACACTCGGACGAATAAATTCCTTATCCAACAGATCTTCCAACTGACTTTTCAATTCAGTTAACTCAACAGCAGACATACGGTACGGAGCCATCGATATCGGCCTAGTACCAGGTACTAAATCAATCGAGAACTCAACTTCACGCTCTGGCGGTAATTCATTCACTTCTTCAGGAAACACATCAGGAAAATCACACACCACGGCTAGATCGCAAATCACCAGTTTATCTTTAGCCTCCAAAGTCGCTAACAGCATAAACAACTCTGCCCCATCTGCTACTGCCTCATTCACCTGCCTTGCTGATAGAGACAAACTCTTTCCTTCCTCAATCCCAGGAAAAATCACAGTCTTATCAAAACAGTTGATATAAACTCGGTTAAACACCAACCAGTTCATACCCAGGATAACATCAATCTGCACTAGTGGAAGACACACGAGGTCCATCCCAAAGTCTCTACCAAAAATACTTAAAGGACAATTTAAACAAACTGAAGTAGTAGTCACTGAACCCTTCGCAGGAGTATCAATCACCATACCCCATGCATCTCAGATATCTCTAATTTAAGTTTCACAGCACAATCCAAAGATATAAAGGAATGAGTCGCACCTGTGTCAATAATAGCTACGAGAGGAAAGCCATTAATATAACACGTACCTCGGATCAAACGATCATCTGCAAAAGTCTCAGAACCCAATAAAGCAAAGACCTTGCCTCCCGACTGATTCTCTTTCTTCGGCTTAGGACACTGTGGACTGATATGACCCACCTCTCCACAGTTGAAACAAGTCACAGTCTTCGACCGGCACTCTGCAGCCAAATGACCACCTTTCCCACACTTGAAACACTTCTTCTCAGCACTGATACACTCATGGATACGATGTCCAGCCTGACCACATCTGTAACACTTAGCAGGGGCACTGGAGTCTCCCCCACTAGGTCTCTTCATCCCACTCTGTCTCTGGAAACCTTTGCCAGCTGCATACGGTTTTCCACGATCATTCTGATTCTTGCCTTTCCTATCAACCCTCTGCTGATAGCTCTCCGCTCTGGCCTTGGTATCCTGTTCAAAGATCCTACAACAGTCAACCAGGTCAGAAAACACTCTGATCCGCTGATACCCAATAGCCTGCTTGATCTCGGGACGTAACCCGTTCTCAAACTTCACACATTTTGAAAATTCCCCAGTAGCCTCATCATAGGGAGTGTAATACTTCGACAGCTCTGTGAACTTAGCAGCATACTCAGTAACAGACCGGTTGCCCTGCTTCAATTCTAAGAACTCTATCTCTTTCTTTCCTCTGACATCCTCTGGAAAGTACTTCCTCAGGAATCTCTCTCTGAACACCGCCCAAGTGATCTCAGCACCCCCAGCAGCTTCCAACTCAGTGCGGGCAGCAACCCACCAATCATCTGCTTCCTCTGACAGCATATGCGTACCGAACCTGACCTTCTGGTTATCGGCACACTCAGTCACTCGGAAGATCCTCTCGATCTCCTTCAACCACTTCTGAGCACCATCTGGATCGTATGCTCCCTTGAACATTGGAGGATTGTTCTTCTGGAACTCACTCAGTTGACGAGCAGCTCCCAGTCCCACAACATTCGGATTTCCTCCAAGTACTCCAGCTAGCATACCCAGAGCCTCAGCAATCGCAGCATCGTCTCTACCTCTTCCAGCCATCTCTATTCTGAAAACCCAACAAGCTAAAATAATAAGTACTGATAGGGTTACACAACACCTATCCCGTACAGGGGAACAGAATAATTACGACTCGACTCGACCGACTATGCTCTGATACCACTAATGTAACACCCTTCTAAAATACCCCAATAATTAATTAATTCAACAAAATATAAATCAGAGTAAATATGCAATTTAAGGGTGTCACACTTGACACTTCACACCATTCACCATAATAACTTGTCATGCTCATTTATTAATCAAAATAAAACATTGCACAATTCGCAGCGGATAGAGATCTAATCAATCATGCAAACCATGTAACACATTACATGTACAATTATTCAACAACCAAATGAAAACAAGGTAAAACATCCCGTCCCGATGTTACTTCTACCAGAGCATGACCCACTAAGGAACTACACTAGACTCCAAGCACTAGCTTCTACTCAATCACTGCTCGTTACCTGAAACATAGTTGTAAGGGTGAGTTCCTCAATCGATATAATAAGCATTATAAAATATCATGTAATGCTAAGTAATTTAACACATTTCATCACCCAAATCAGATCACACATTCAGCAACGGCAACATCAACTCAAAATCATAATCATACTCAACCCAACACATAACACACGTATAATATTGGAATACATCCATTCATATTATACGCCATACATACATTATGCAATGAAACTCCATGCATGCGGTACCGACTATTCGTGAACACATAGTTCAACCTCACCGATCAAACCCAGATACGGCTACCAAGCTCACTAGTCCCACTCATTTGAGACCTAGTGACTCACTCACTAATTCCTCACCATGGGAATTAGCTACCACCCCAAGGGCTATGCTATGCACGCTAAATCACCTAGCATGCAAACATCAACAACAATCCACAATAACTCACTCACTAATTCCTCACCATGGGAATTAGCTACCACCATAAAGGCCATACTATGCACGCTAAATCACCTAGCATGCAACCATCAACAACAATCTACAATGGACATATGCTCACACTCTAAGCCATAAACAGTCCATCCACAATTGCATACATAATAGATATATTCACAACATTATGCATATCATCATACATTATCAGCATATTTATCACAGAAGCATATCATGTCATGCCAAATAATAAATCACAGTATTAGCACACTCTACTAATACCTATACTGCTCAAAACAACGGGAAATGATCCCTACTATATCATACACCAATATAGGCCAAACGTCAAATATGTACACAATATTTGAATATCAATTTTCCACTTTCCAAACAGTGTTAACCGGTTAACGCCCTGGGTTAACCGGTTAACGCAACACAGAACACGCTTCCTGGCACATTTTAACAGTGTTAACCGGTTAACGCCCTGGGTTAACCGGTTAACGCAAGACAGACAGCAATTTCTCATAATTCATAACAGTGTTAACCGGTTAACGCCCTGGGTTAACCGGTTAACGCAAGACAGAAAGCTGTTCCTGCGCTAACACGAACAGAATGCAGATTTCTCGCATTTTTCGCCGTCGGAGGACTTTCGGACCTCCGATTTCAATTCCGTAAAAAGCTACACGTCCAAAAATTTATGACTCACCCACATATAGATTCAATTACAGTTTTAACATAACTTATTCATCACCATTTACAGCATTCCTCATCCCAATTAGGGTCAATTCAATGGCTTATTACTACCCATTACATGTTAACCCATAATACCCATTAAACGACGATAAACCCCCCTTACCTGAGTTAATCCGGCAAATCCTTTAGCCTCAAGCTTTTCCCTTCTTCAACCCTTGTTCTCTTGCTCTTCCTCTTTGCCCTTTCTCACTTTTTGTCGCTTCTCTGGTTTTCACGTGAAAAAAACCCTTTTTACCAAATGGAACTCTTTATATATATTCCAACTTTATTATTCCAATAATAATAATCCAAATAATATTCCAATTATTTAATTAAATTAATAAATATACTATTAACTTGAATTAAATAATTATCATATTTTATCGGGGTGTTACATACCACATGCATGTCGAGTCGGTGTTGAGTATATTGCATAAGTGTTGCATTTGTATTGGTTGTTATTGATGTGTTGTTGGATAAGATGTTGTTGCATATGATGTTAATGATAATTGAGATGTGGTTTTGTATGATGTTGCTGATAATTAAGAAGTTTTCGTGTATGATGATGATTATGATTTGGATGTAAGAATGTGATATATCGTTATGCATGATTGTGTAGATGTTGTACTCTATTCTTCATTCTATATCGTTATTATTGAAATGAATTCTCACCACTTCTGTTTGAATGTTGCCTTTACATGGGCATCGTGCAAATACTCAAGAGTAGTATTGCTGAAGTAAGTGGAAGGTAGCTCTTAGATTACTTCTTTATTTTGTTACATTTACTAGTGGTACCTTACTCTGATCATGTAACATCAGGTTGGGTTAAACGCTTATTTTATTCCTTATGTCTGATTATGTTGAAGTCATAAGACTAGTTTTGTTGTTGAGAATTCTTAAGATGTTTAGTTGATTGATTACAACTCTCTTATTTTGTTATTACAATTGAAGTTGAGACTAGATGTTATTACTTGCTTTATCTTCCACAACTGTGATGATAATTCTGCTTCGATGATACTTTAAAATGGAAGTGAGCATGCAGTGACAAGTCATGAATGTCTTATTATGTGAATATATAATACCGATCAGATGAGATGGATGTCGTATAAACATCCCAGATATGATTCAGATAAGTGGGATGTCGTGTAAACATCCTTATCACAAATGTGTGTATTGAAATTTATTGTTGAAACCCGTGTTACGGAGCAGGTCATGTGTGTTATGAATGTATGTAACGGTTTCTTATTTTTATTATAATAATTATTAATAATAAAAAACCAATTTTAATGTGGTCCATAGTTTTGGGATTTTGGTTCTGAAAAGGGTATGATTTATTTTGGTTTTAATGTAAATTGAAATGACCATTTAATTGGGTGGTAATGAGTTTTAATGGCTTTAAATTCTTGATGATAGAATCAAGCCTATAAATAGTCTTTGGTCCCCAAAGTTTTCTCTCATCAGAAAAGAAATACACCATCTATATTGAGAGAGCAAGAGCTTGGAAGAATCAAAGACAGTGCACTCACAACACTACAACAATGGCTGGAGGTAAAACCTCTAATTCTATTTCTGCATTTTGTTTTATTGATCTTGTTGTTCTTTTGTTATCATGAACATAGGATCAACATTTGGTATCAGAGCCATGTCATTCATGAATGTTACCGCTGGGCTGTTTTGTTAAACATGTATTTTGATTCTGTTCATATCCATATGATTTCATTTTTACTGATTATTATGCCTTATTATTTAATCTTTGAATTAAATTTGTGCATAAATTAAAATTGATTTATAATGTTATTATTTTGTTAAGAAATTGTATAAGATATCTTATTTATTTAATTTTGTTCTCTCATATAATTGAGTTACTATGTCTAGTGATCGTTATAATTTTGATTAATTTGGATTAGCCACAACATCCTTAAATTAATTGAAATTATTATTTTAAAGTTTTGAGATCACATAAATTATTAGACATAAAATTGTAATTAATTATACGTGGTATAATGAATTTTATCCTACAGGAATTTTTATTATATTAGTATGATTAATTAGGATAAAATGTCAAAATATTTTCATAACTTGCCCATAGGAATTATGAATTGGTACATAATTTGATAGTTTTATCATAAAGTATTAATTTTGGATAGAAAAAACAAAATTATATCATGCACGTAAAATGTGAGGTTTGAAAAATCTATCGCAATTTTTTTTAAAATCTTCTTACATTAAAATTTAGCGCACAGGTAATTTTTATGTTGCAAGATTTATTTTATGGTATGTTTATATTGATAATACATACAATTTGGATAATATTTATGCCTCAAATTTTGACATCAATTTTGTTTATCTTTTTAGCTTCTCAACCTACTAATTTTTCTGATATCTGATGTGATATTCCCGAGCTCAGAGGAGATAACTATAAGGTGTGGAAGGAAATAATTCTCCTCCATCTAGGATGGATGGACATAGATTATGCTATTAGGAAAGACGAACCACCTACAGTTACAGATGAAAGTACTCTAGCTGCAATCGCACTATATGAGCGGTGGGAGAGATCCAACCAGCTCAGTGTGATGTTCATTAAGACTAAGGTCACAGGTGGAATACGTGGTTCTGTCGATCAGCATGAGAATGTCTATGATTTGCTGAAAGCCATTGACGATCAGTTCGTCACTTCTGAAAAGGCTTTGGCAAGCACATTAATTATGAAATTTTCCTCCTACCGACTCACCAATGTGAAAGGTGTGCGTGAGCACATAATGAAAATGCGTGACATTTCAGCTCAACTTAAGAAACTTGAGGTTGATATGTCTGACTCCTTCCTGGAGCACTATGTCTGAATCAAAGGCAGTGCACTCACAACACTGCAACAATGGCTGGGGGTAAAACCTCTAATTCTATTTCCGCATTTTGTTTTATTGATCTTGTTATTCTTTTGTTATCATGAACATAGGATCAACATTTGGTATCAGAGCCATGACATTCATGAATGTTACCGCTGGGCTGTTTTGTTAAACATGTATTTTGATTTTGTTCATATTCATATGATTTTATTTTTACTGATTATTATGCCTTATTATTTAATCTTTGAATTAAATTTGTGCATAAATTAAAATTGATTTATAATGTTATTATTTTGTTAAGAAATTGTATAAGAGATCTTATTTATTTAATTTTGTTCTCTCATATAATTGAGTTACTATGTCTAGTGATCGTTATAATTTTGATTAATTTGGATTAACCACAGCATCCTTAAATTAATTGAAATGATTTTTTTTAAGTTTTGAGATCACATAAATTATTAGGCATAAAATTGTAATTAATTATACGTGGTATAATGAATTTTATCCTACATGAATTTTTATTATATTTGTATGATTAATTAGGATAAAATGTCAAAATATTTTCATAACTTGCCCACAGAAATTATGAATTGGTACATAATTTGATAGTTTTATCATAAAGTATTAATTTTGGATAGAAAAAATAAAATTATATCATGCACGTAAAGTTTGAGGTTTGAAAAATCTATCGCAATTTTTTTAAAAATCTTCTTACATTAAAATTTAGCCCACGGGTAATTTTTATGTTGCAAGATTTATTTTATGGTATGTTTATATTGATAATACATACAATTTGGATAATATTTATGCCTCAACTTTTGACATCAATTTTGTTTATCTTTTTAGCTTCTCAACCTGCTAATTTTTCTGATATCCGCTGTGATATTTCCGAGCTCAGAGGAGATAACTATAAGGTGTGGAAGGAAAGAATTCTCCTCCATCTAGGATGGATGGACATAGATTATGCTATTAGGAAAGACGAACCACCTACAATTACAGATGAAAGTACTCCAGCTGCAATCGCACTATATGAGCGGTGGGAGAGATCCAACCGGCTCAGTGTGATGTTCATTAAGACTAAGGTCACAAGTGGAATACGTGGTTCTGTCGATCAACATGAGAATGTCTGTGATTTGCTGAAAGCCATTGACGATTAGTTCGTCACTTCTGAAAAGGCTTTGGCAAGCACATTAATTATGAAATTTTCCTCCTACCGACTCACCAGTGTGAAAAGTGTGCGTGAGCACATAATGAAAATGCGTGACATTTCAGCTCAACTTAAGAAACTTGAGGTTGATATGTCTGACTCCTTCCTGGAGCACTATATTGTGAACTCTCTTCCGTCTCAGTATGGGCCTTTCAAGATCTCCTACAATACACGTAAAGACAAATGATCAATCTATGAATTAATGACCATGTGTGTTCAGGAAGAAGAAAGGCTTGTAATGGAACATAGTGAGAGTGCATTGCTGACAAGCACTCGCGGGAAGAACATAGCTTTCAAAACTGACAAGTCACAAGCTAATCAGAAAGGGAAATTCAAAATACCACCGCAAGGTGATATCAAGAAAGAAGCAAAGTGTTACTTCTGTAAAACGGGAGGACACATGAAGAAGGAATGCCCTGGATTCAAAGAATGACTTGAGAAGAAAGGTAATTTATTCTCATTTGTTTGTTATGAATCTAATATGACCGATGTTAATATTAACACCTGGTGGATTGATTCTGGATCAACAATCCATATAACAAATTTCTTACAGGGTATGCAAAACCTAAGGAAGCCAGTGGGAAGTGAGCGGACTGTCCTTTTAAGAAGCAGGATGGGCTCACATGTGGAAGCTATTGGAACTTGCAATTTAATTTTGAATAATGGTTTTGTTTTGAAATTAGAAAGGACCTTTTATGTACCATGTTTCTCACGAAACTTGATTTCAGTTTCTAGACTTGTACCTTTTGGATATTCCTTTAATTTTAAAGACACATTGTTTGAATTATTTTATAATTCGGAATATGTTGGGAATGGTATATTGTCTGATGGTCTTTATCGTATTAATTTACAAATCGAATCCATTTATAGTTCAATGCATGTTCAAACTGGCACTAAGCGGTGTAATATTAATGATAATTCTTCTATGTTATGGCATCGGAGATTAGGACATATCTCCATAGAGAGAATTAAAAGGTTAGTAAAAGATGGGGTACTTAATACTCTATATTTTGGTGACTTTGAAACTTGTGTTGACTGCATTAAGGGAAAGCAGACCAACATGTCTAAGAAAGGTGCCAATAGAAGTTCAAGTATATTAGAAATAATTCATACAGACATATGATGTCATGATATGGATGCACATGGTAAGAAATATTTCATCACTTTCATAGATGATTACTCACGATATATGAATATTTATTTGCTTAACAATAAATATGAAGCATTGGATGCCTTCAAAGTCTTTAAGGCTGAAGTTGAGAACCAGTGTGGAAAACAAATAAAGATAGTGAGATCAAATCGGGGTGGTGAATACTATGGTAGATACACTGAGAGTGGACAAGCACCTGGTCCATTTGCTAAGTTTCTTCAAGAACACGGACTATTTCCCAATACACCATGCTCGGTTCTCCGAACCAAAATGGTGTTGCAGAAAGAAGAAACCGAACATTATTGAACATGGTGCGGAGTATGCTTAGCAACTCTAATCTTCCTAAATCATTGTGGAATGAAGCACTAAAGACGGTTGTGTATATTCTAAACCGAGTTCCATCCAAGGTTGTCCCAAAGACACCATTTGAGTTATTTAAAGGATGGAAGCCGAGTGTACGACATATGCGCGTTTGGGGATGTCCGTCTGAGGTGAGGATTTATAACCCACAAGAAAAGAAACTAGATCCGAGGACCATTAGTGGGTATTTCATTGGATATGCTGAAAGGTATAAAGGTTATAGATTTTATTGTCCATCTCATACAACTAGGATTGTGGAGTCAATAAATGCAAAGTTTCTTGAAAATCATTTGACTAGTGGGAGCGATCAAATCAAAAGTTCAATTTATGTGCATGATCATATAGAGTATGAACCTTCCACTTCAAGTAATAGATTGGTTACTATTTACAACATCCCTCAAGTTCAAATGGATGTTGATCAACCAATCATCGAGACTCCACAAGCTACTGATGATCCAGTAAATCAAGTTGGTCATCAAGATAATGAATAATTAGTTGAACAACAAGATCCACAAGAAAATTTTGATCAAACATTAAGAAGATCTACTAGTACAAGAAAATCAGCTATTCCTAATGATTACATTGTGTATCTACAAGAATCTGACTATAATGTTGGAGCTGAGAATGATCCTGAGAGCTTTAGACAAGCCATGAGTTGCAAAGAGTCAAATTTGTGGTATGATGCCATGAATGATGAAATGAATTCCATGAAAAACAATGATGTATGGGATCTTGTAGAGTTACCTAATGGGGCAAAGGCCATTGGTTGTAAATGGGTTTTTAAAACCAAGAAAGATTCATTAGGCAACATTGAGAGATACAAGGCCAAACTCGTTGCTAAGGGATTTACTCAAAAGGAGGGAATCGATTACACTGATACTTTTTCTCCTGTATCTAAGAAAGATTCTCTTCGTGTCATCTTGGCATTAGTTGCACATTTTGACCTTGAGTTGCATCAAATGGATGTGAAAACAGCCTTTCTTAATGGTGATTTAGAGGAGGAGGTTTATATGAAACAACCTGAAGGTTTCTCTTCTAATAGTGGTTAGCATTTGGTTTGCAAGCTTAAAAGATCCATATATGGGTTAAAACAAGCCTCTCGTCAATGGTATCTTAAATTCCATGAAACGATATCCTCATTTGGGTTTATTGAAAACCCCATGGATCAATGTATATACCAGAAGGTCAGTGGGAGTAAAATTTATTTTCTCATTTTGTATGTGGATGACATACTACTTGCAACCAATGATAAAGGTTTTCTACATGAGGTGAAACAATTCCTCTCTAAAAACTTTGATATGAAGGATATGGGTGAGGCATCTTATGTCATTGGCATTAAGATCCACAGAGACAGACTTCGAGGAATTTTGGGTCTATCATAAGAAACCTACATCAATAAAGTTTTAGAGAGATTTAGAATGAAAGATTGTTCACCAAGTGTTGCATCCATTGTCAAGGGCGATAGATTTAATTTGAATCAATGCCCTAAGAATGATTTTGAGCGGGAACAAATGAAGAACATTCCATATGCTTCTGTTGTTGGAAGTCTTATGTATGCTCAAGTATGCACAAGGCCCGACATTGCATTTGCTGTTGGAATCTTAGGAAGATATCAGAGTAATCCAGGTATGGATCATTGGAAAGCTGCAAAGAAGGTGTTGAGATATCTTAAAGGAACAAAAGATTACATGCTAATGTATAGGCAGATGGACAATCTTGATGTGATCGGCTATTCAGACTCCGACTTTGCTGGTTGTGTTGATTCTCGCAAATCAACATCAGGATATATTTTTATGATGGTTGGTGGAGCTATTTCATGGAGAAGTACTAAGCAAACCTTGGTTGCTACTTCTACTATGGACGCCGAGTTTGTCTCCTATTTTGGGGCTACTTCTCATCGTGTATGGCTTAAGAGTTTTATTTCTGGGCTTAGAATCATGGATTCTATTTCTAAACCTCTGAAGATTTTTTGCAATAATTCAGCAGCTGTCTTTATGGCTAAGAACAATAAAAGTGGAATTCGAAGCAAGCACATCGACATAAAGTATTTAGCCATTAGAGAAAGAGTTAAAGATAAAATAGTAGTTATTAATCACATTAGTACTGATTTAATGATCGTTGATCCTTTGACTAAGGGCATGCCACCAATACAATTTAAGGATCATGTAGAGAACATGGAACTTGGGTCCTCCTTATGATTGTATACATACAGCTTATTAATAAAACTCTTATATTGTGATGTTTTCTCATTTTCATGCGCACATCAGTTTGAGAAAATATGTTACATCTGGACCAAGAGTAAACATTGGTTTATTCATCAAGTTAGTTACCATATTACAGATATATGCTTGAAAATAGACATGTTGTAATACATAGATGAGACTACTCGCTTTAAGTGGGACTCTCTCTATGATTCACATATTTATTTCTTGAGTAAGTTTTCCATGACTCATTTATGCCAATAATCAGTTCTATGGATCAAGTGGGAGAATGTAACAGTTTCTTATTTTTATTATAATAATTATTAATAATAAAAAAACCAATTTTAATGTGGTCCATAATTTTGGGATTTTGGTTCTGAAAAGGGTATGATTTATTTTGGTTTTAATGTAAATTGATATGACCATTTTATTGGGTGGTAATGAGTTTTAGTGGCTTTAAATTCTTGATGGTAGAATCAAGCCTATAAATAGTCTTTGGTCCCCAAAGCTTTCTCTCATCAGAAAAGAAATACACCATCTATATTGAGAGAGCAAGAGCTTGGAAGAATCAAAGGCAGTGCACTCACAACACTGCAACAATGGCTAGAGGTAAAACCTCTAATTCTATTTCCGCATTTTGTTTTATTGATCTTGTTGTTCTTTTGTTATCAGGAACATAGGATCAACATGTGTGACACCCTACGTGATTTTATTTTATATTTAATTTACGTGATAAATTATGTGCGGGGTTTAGGGTGTTACAACATAGGCCAAACTATTGTTGTTTTATAAGGTTGCAACCCTCGATGAAACACACACTTTCAGCGATATTTTTGCTAAGTGTTGCATTGTTTCGCCTACGGTAGAACTTTTCAATTGTTGAATTGTTTCGCCTACAACAACACTTTTATCAAATACTGCACTATTTTGCCAACAACAATAGTTTTCAAAGGTAGTATTGTTTTGTATTCTGCAATCCTTCACGAAGTTTTGTCTATTTTCGAATACAAACCTACTGCAACACTTCATAAGTGTTGCATATTTCTAAATTTAAACCTACTACAACATTTCACAAGTGTTGCCTATTAATGAATTCAAAATTAATCTTCACTTGAATATTTTCTTATCATTTTGGAACACACTCAAGATTATTAATTGTTAATAATTTACAACAGTAGTATTGTTTGTCGTCGTGGTGTTGTTCGCCGTGAAGGTGAGTAACAAAAAAAGATGAGCAGGGACGGATGCAGGAGTTTTAATATGTGGGGACAAAATTTATAAATTTGTTATACTAAAACCATAATATATTATTTATAAATAAATATTAAATATTTTTTAAATATTTTTTATTATTTTAAAATTACTAATAATTATTTATTTATTTATAATTATACAATATATTTTATCTTCACAAATCATCTGATAGTTCATAGCTCATTAATTTTTCATTAATTCTAATAAAAATATAGAATAATAAAGATAAGACGAAAACATTCCGCATATTAAAATATTTATATCATTTAATAGATTATTTTAGAATATATTTTAAAATGAAATAAGTATTTAGTACACTATCATTAGTATTACTAAAGAAATAGTATAATAGAATTAAATTTTTAATTCTAGTGGAGGCATGGCCCTGCATAACCATGTATGTAGCTCCGTCCCTAAGCGTGGATGTAGTATGGTGGTTGTGATGTTCTTCTTCGTGGTGGAGCTGGTGGTGTTGTTGTTCTTTGTGGTGGAGTTGATGGTTGTGAGTGATGGTGGTAGACCAAGGGTGTTTATGTGAGGTGACCGTGAGTGATGATGAGAGGAGAAGAAAACTTAGAAGCTCTCGGTTTGGATTAGACAGTGGATTCTTGTCCATACCTAATTACATCAAATAAAGAGAACTATTAGTCAAAAGAAAGTACCCTAGTTTTATTTATAAACAAAAATAAACATAACCAATTTATTATTTTAAATATAAACAAATAACCGATATTTTATTTATATTTGATGTGTTTGTGTCATAACTATTTTTATATTAAAAACTAAATGTTATAAATGAATTATAAATGGGTATTAGTTTAATGTGCTATGAATAAATTAAATATTCTCTCCACGCTAATACAACTACAACAATTAATTCTCTAAAAAATTATAGTGAAGAGTTTCTAGAGTTTTTTAAACTAAAAATATTTAATTAAATTGAAAAAAAATTATGTTATCTTATCTAAATGCTCTTAGATAAGTAACAGTTTAATTATATATACATTAGTAGATATATTTTCTTATACAAAATAAACATGTAAAAATTAACTTTCTTTTTTGAGAAAATGTAAAAATGAAGTAGTAAGTTTGTTTGGTAATATATTCATTTGTGGTCCGTGGATAAAATTTATTCTATTGTAGATATAAAATAAATTCTAAAATAGTGAAGTGAAGAATTAAATTAAATACCTAAGAAAAGTAGTGGGGCGAATTTAATTTTACTCAGAAAAGTAGCTTGGAAGACAACATTCGTCGGTAGGGTTGACCAAGTTATATTCAAATCATGTGCAATCCAGCCTAAACATGAATGGTTACCATAATGGGATAAAAACTGTACAACTATTGCAAATTTTACACCCTAATAAATATACTTTATTGTAGTAAAAAAACAGTTTTATACACTGTTTTCTCGGGACCATATTTAGAAGGAAGCTCATTTTATGCTTACATTTTTTGCAAAATCAATATACATGTATGAAGGGAAATATTCAACGTGGGCTTATGCATAAATCATAAACAAATGATCTGCATTATTATGAAATGCAAAAAAGTGTGATCCTACTAGGTTACCACATGCAACCAGAGTCCACGTTGGACTTTTGAATTTCATTATTGTTCCACTTGTTATCCTTTAATGCTTCCTCCTACTCCCCCAACGGCTCAGAACACGGGAACTTTAATACACACTGATATTTGATGAAGCCTATAAGAACACATTATACAATATCTGCAAGAGATCAAGAGCAGCAAAGTGACAGCTTATCAAAGAAACAAAAGAGCAGCAAAGTGTAAGAAAACGTGTGAAGGAGTTTTTCATTTCAATTGGACATTTATGGGCTTTCAAGTGAAATGGCTTTCTGTGAGTGTTCTACTTCTTTGTATTGTTCTTGATCTTAGTGTTCTTACTCTTGGTGATCACAAGCTTGACCAAGAAAGATTTGGAGATGATTGTCGATTTGGACGTGGACCTCGTTGTAGAGGTTGGGGTGGTCGTCGTGGTCGTGGTGGCTTTGGAGGTGGAGGTGGAAGAGGAGGAGGCTTTGGTGGTGGTGGAGGTCTTGGCGGCGGCGGTGGTGCGGGAGGAGGTCTAGGTGGTGGTGGAGGACTTGGAGGTGGTGGTGGTGCTGGAGGAGGTCTTGGAGGTGGTGGTGGTGCTGGTGGAGGACTTGGAGGTGGTGGAGGTCTTGGTGGTGGTGGTGGTGCTGGTGGAGGAGGAGGTAGTGGTGGTGGAGGTGGATTAGGTGGTGGATCTGGCCAAGGGGGAGGATTTGGCGCTGGTGGAGGTGTAGGTGGTGGAGCTGGAGGAGGTATTGGAGGTGGTGGGGGAGGAGGAAGTGGTGGTGGGGGTGGATTAGGCGGTGGATCAGGCCATGGTGGAGGTTTTGGTGCTGGTGGAGGTGTAGGTGGTGGAGCCGGAGGAGGTCTTGGAGGTGGTGGGGGAGGAGGAAGTGGCGGGGGTGGTGGATTAGGCGGTGGATCAGGCCATGGTGGAGGTTTTGGTGCTGGTGGAGGCGTAGGTACTGGAGCTGGTGGAGGCATTGGTGGTGGTGGAGGAGGTGGTAGTGGTGGTGGAGGTGGATTAGGTGGTGGCTCGGGACATGGAGGAGGTTTTGGAGCCGGTGGAGGTGTAGGTGGTGGAGCCGGGGGAGGTCTTGGAGGTGGTGGGGGAGGAGGTAGTGGTGGTGGAAGTGGATTAGGTGGTGGTTCAGGACAAGGAAGTGGATTTGGTGCTGGTGGTGGTATAGGTGGCGGAACCGAAGGAGGAATTGGTGGTGGTGGTGGAGGAGGTAGTGGCGGTGGAGGTGGAATTGGTGGCGGCTCAGGACATGGTGGTGGATTTGGAGCTGGAGCCGGTATTGGCGGAGGTTCAGGAGGAGTAGGCGGTGGCGGTGGTGGAGGAGGTGGAGAAGGGGGAGGAATAGGCGGAGGTTCAGGACATGGGGGAGGCTTTGGTGCGGGTGGTGGTGCAGGAAGTGGAGGTGGCACGGGTTTAGGCGGTGGTGGAGGTCATGGTGGTGGAGGAGGAATTGGTATAGGAATTGGTATTGGAATTGGGGTTGGTATAGGTTCTGGAGCTGGGCAAGGATCTGGTACTGGAACAGGTTCTGGTATTGGTGGAGGAAGTGGGGCTAAACATTAATCTTATATGGATTTATGGAGTTTTGCGACTTTTGTGGAGATGTTTACAATTTTTAATATAACTCATAATAAACTATTTATGAGTAATGTGCATTTTATGTGACTATTTTTACAAATTATTTTACTAAGTTTAAGGTTAGGAATCTTTTTGTTACAATCAATGCACTCTTATAATAATTTCAAATCATAGAGGGTTAATACTGTTAATAATTATTCGCAATATATTAAGAGTGATGATTAAACTATGTACTTCCTTATCCATTTGTATTTGCGGTGAGTACATTAGAGGTGACTATGTGTGCAATAAGCTAACCATGAAGTCTTTTTATTTCTGAGATATGAATAATTGATGTCTTGACCTAATCCTCTAGATAGATATTTATAGCTTCAACTCTCTCTTGAAGGAAGTCATCGATTTGCACATAAAGTCGAGCATTTGCAGCTTGACTTTGACCCACTTTAGAGCGTGATCGGTGACTTGTTACTCTAATATAGGAGATGTGGTTAGTCAGCTTAGTTATACTCATGACTATTCGGTTAAAATAGGGATACTCTCGTTGTTTGAGAGAAACATATTAGGTGACTATTCTTCTATAATACAAGGGGTATGGTGAGATTGCATTTGCATCTGATATGTGTGCAATCTTGCATAATCTCTTTTTCGACCTCTTATTTTATATTCAAGATATGAGGTGAATGGGTTGACACCATTGATATTCAATGTGAATGGGTCATAATATAATAGCCCATTGTCCCTCAAGCATCTAGCTTATAAGGGAAACGTGGTTAAAGAAGTACATTACAATCCAAAGTCTCTCAAGCATGAGGCTTCAAAGGGCGAAGTGGTTTAAGGAAGTTATAAGAGTTCACATTCTCTCAAACACAATACAAGCAAGGGAAAAGTGGTTAAAGGTGGACATAAAAGTTCACATTCCCTTAAGAAAGAGGCACGCAAGATCAAAGTGGTTAAATGAATACGTAACATTCACATTCCCTCAAGCACGAGGCCTGCAAGGGAGAAGTTGTTAAAGGAGGAAATAATAGTCCATAGTTCCTCAAGTACAAATCATGCAAATGTGAAGTGGTTGAGTTCGATGTTGTCTTCAAAGATGATGTTACTAGTGTGATTAAGGTTGACTTTTATCATAAGCATTTGATTAATGTAGATGATTAGGATTTCAAATTGAATGGTGGTTATAAAACCCTTGAATGTTTCATTTAATGTTGAAAATGATATCATGCATATGGAAGAACCGGTTGATCTGAGTCCTTCATTTTGTGGCATGCTTAAAAAACTAGACCTTTGATGTTCAAATATAACTCTTGGATCAAAGTTTATTCATTTTCTATAAATACATGGAAAACTCATGTCATTTCCATCACTTGTTTGTCTGAACTTTCTAAACCCATAATTGTTTCTTCTTCAACTTACTCTTTATTTCAACTTTAGTTATCCCACAATGCTTTTTTTTACAAGTACTTACCTTATCCCTCTTAATATCTTTCTATTTATAGTATGTTTTTATTACAAATTGAGGTGTGAATGGAAATGTGGTTTAACTTAAGACACGTGAGGGAGATGTGATTTATGGAGTCGTTGTAGAGTGAGTTCAAGGGAGGGAAATGGGAAGGTCAATTGTAAAATTATGGAGATGGAATGTTCGAGATTCATGATGGTAGCTCCAAACGTAGCTCTGATAGTGGTTTATGTAGCGATAGTGATGGTTTTTTGGTCTCTTCTTTCTCAAGACCGACGAGACCGCCAATGGCACTCACTGATGCAAGTATGGAATACTTATTTGATGAAGTGGTATGTGCCAACTCTTTTTATACTAATTAAGGGAGGATTAAAGCTTTTAGGGACGACTTGAATATATCCTCCTCAAAAAATGAAGATGATGTCTTGTTAGAAACATCTATGAAGGGTAAGAAGATATGTATAAGACGACCACAAGAGGTAGAGGAAGAGTACTTCTTTATGTACACATGTGTCTTGTCAGATATAGGGATGGATATTCCTTTTATCTCTTTTGAAGATGGAATCCTAAGAAGTATCAGCATAACTCCCTTGCAACTTCATCCCAATAGTGGGGCCTTCATCAGGGTGTTTGAGATTTCTTGTGGTGGCTTTGGGGTCATGCCTAACATATTTCATTTTTCCTCCTTTTATGGTACCAAAGGGGCTGAGAAGGGGAACATGGTTTCCATAAGCGTCTCCTAAATAGGAGGGTGTTCTCCATATATACTTCTAGCGACAAAAATAGGAAAAACAAAAGTTTTTAGGGTACGGGGGAACATCGTTTCCTAATGTCATATTTATGATGAGGGAATTCAAAGGTCCTCTCTATAGACCTATCAATCATGTGTCAATAGAGGGTTTTAACTATGAAAAAAAATATGCGAAGGTGAAAAAGATGCAGCTAATTTGTTAGAGAATTTGTACACTGTAAGTGTTAGGGATTTGATGGATGTTGAGGAAAATAAAGTAGAGTTTGACGAGTATTTGCATAAGTTTATATTATGCTTGTTTATGTATTTTAGTTTACTTTATATTTTGGTCTCATTGCTTCCATACCTCTTTTTGAGTTCTGGTCTAAACTCTTTTGAAGTCTTCCATAGGAACCAACCTATCTTTTAAGTACTCTTCTCTAGGGTCTAGGTCCATAATATTTATGATGTGGGTGTTGGGCCTTGGTGGCGGGCTGACAACCATCATAACCCTCTTTATCAGCTAAAAGGTATTTCATTATTAGGTATAGTTGTCACACCCCAAAATTTTCCCTCCCTTTTTCATGTTTCTCCTAAACTTTGGTTTAAGATTCATTTATAAGAGGTCAAACCCTTGTTTCTTGACCTTTGGGACTTTGTTTTATAGAGTTTTAAATCATGGTGCACCCAAACCCTAATTTTGGGGCCATGTGTTGGGAAGTTTATTGTGGAGCTTTATGCTTGGTTTGAAGACCTTGATTTGTTGGTTGACATCATGAAACCCTAATCAGGGACACTTGGTACTTGTGGGTCATTTTGGTTTGACTTTTGGTCTTGTAGTTGACTAAAACCCTAATTCATTGGAAGGATGTTCTTGACCACTATATCATGCATCATTAATCATCATGTTTGCTTTGATCTTGAGCATCATTCATTAAGTTGATCATTTTACCTACATGTTTACATGCTTGAGGATTCATCTGATCCAAGGCCTTGTTCAAGCATCCACACATATGCATCCTATTTGGCCTTTCCTAGTCCATTGCCTATGGTGCTTTCAAGTGCATAAGTCCATAGGTCATTGGTCCATGGTTCTTCATTCATTAAAAGTCCTCATGATATGGGGCATGTTTCGTTCAAGTATCCATGTGCATTAAGCCAAGTCTTGGAGTCATTCATTACCTCATACTCCATGGTATGCTTGATTCATTTGATTTCATTAATCCATGTTACCTTATAGGCCATCGACTTAGGTCTCTTGGTGTATTCACGTCTTTGGTTCATGATCTTTTGGTCCATTAGTTTCATTGTTCCATTTATGCTTCATGGTGCATTATAGGCCCATTAGTCATTGGTTTATCATGTGCCCCTAGTCCATTTGTTTTAGTTCGTTTAACTCATGCAATTATGATCCTTGTGATTCAAGTATTTTAAAGGTGATCGATTCATGGCTTGAACATGGATTTCAAGGCAAAAGTTCAATGTGAAGTACAAACATGCATTCAATCATAATGGTCATTCTATTCAAATAAAGTTATTTTCATTCATTCATTAACATGTACAATGTCCATTTCAAAAGAAAATATCAAAAATTGCATTATTTACAAAGGTTGACTTTTTGGTCAGACACTTGACCAAAGTCAACTATCCCATTTTTTCATCCCTAAACACTAATACTAATTACATTCCTATTCTTGCATCATTTCTTGATTCTCCATCATCATGTTGCTTCAAAAGCAAGAAATTACATTTTTTTTACAAGTTTGCCTTGGCCATGCCTTTGAACTTGGTCATGCATTATTGTTCTTTCCAACCATGAACCCATGTTGTGCCTTGGTTGAGACCTATAATCATACCAACATACCAGATCATAGTCCATACTTAAGCAACTAGTAGCATTTCACAAAACTCACCATGGCATGATACATCAATTAACACCACTTGCATCATGTAAAACTCACCATGGCATAATCAAACCCACCATGTTGTAGCCTACACACTTTGCATCTCAATACAGGGCCCTATGATATTAGATCATCACACCAGCTTACACAAACATTGATCATTGAAACTTGCCTTGCCCTGCAGTCCCAAATAATAACCCTATGAAAATCACATGCAGTAACATACATTAATTTTCCCTGCCATGAATTCATTTGTACCAGCCAGGAACTTGCAGCCTTGACTCATCATCATCAATCCACCTGCATCATCATAACCATGTATAACACTCACAACATAAGCAGTGAATCATAACAAATCAAATAACAAGCCATAATTTCCATTCATCACACAAAGGCAATACAATAGAAGCAATTAACATTCAAACCATTCATCAAAGTTAACATTCAATAGCAGTTAACATCTAAACATCAGCAGCAGGGATTTTCAAGAAAATCTAGAAACATAACTTTGAAGTTCCATCTAACCAATTAACATCATCTAATAAATCATTTTAACACTAACACAATTAACCTACATCACCTAAACATCACTTAACTGAACTAACATTTCCATTTCAGAACATTTGAACTTACACTTCAACTCGAAATAAGTTAACTTCTTTTAATAACAAAATTCAGTTAACTATTTAACACTCACTTTCAATTAACATTTTCTCTAACAGAATTCAGAAGCATAACCAACCTAACTAACTAGAATTAACATCGTGATTCACCATTAACTAACTCATGATTCAATAAAGTAACAGAGATATCAGAAATTGAAATTCACTAGTTAACTGATTTCCTATAAATTCTTTCACCATCCTCATTCAGTCATCCTCAATCATTTCTTCATTCGTCCAATTCAATTCAACACTCTCTCATTCTATCATAACTCAGAGCTCTCTCCCTCTCTTGAGTTTACATTTCATCTATATGGATTCTAAAATTTACATTAAGATTAAGAAGAAGAAGAAAGAAGAATAAGAAGATTGAGGAGAAGAAGATTCAAGTAGAAGAGATTTCGAAGGTTTCATAAAAGTTTACCTGAAGTTCAGATGTCTGCTCCGGTGAGTGCATTCTCTTACCTTCATCAATTTGTTGCATACTGGTTATTGAAGCTAGCAGAAATATACCTGAATGTATCGCACGCTCGAATATACAACAGAGTCGGCATCGAACTTTATTTATCCCTAAAGGGATGGGAAAACATCGATAAAACCCGGGGGAAAGAGATATGTTGGGTAAGGAAGTCGGTTATGCAAGGGGAAGGTATTAGCACCCTAAACATCCATGGTACTCCATGGGAACCGTTTTGATGGTTCTCACTTGAATAGGTATTATATCTAAGATTACTCGCAAAAGGATGGGAAAAGGAAAATAAATAGATAAAGCGCTCGGTGAGGATTGGGGCCCTCATGCCTACTGATCGGTCACCATTTTCACTATGTTTTCATTGCCTATCCGACAAGAAACCAAGGATATTGAAACACTGTGTACACATTATGGTACCTTTAAAGTTAATTTTCATTCTCGTAAGTTATTTAAGAAATTTTATTAATTGTTAATTTTATTTTGTGTTTTAGTGATTTTATGCTTTGGTTGTCGTGTTTATGCCTTCCAGGTCCACGGAGAAGATTCAGTGGGTTCAATGTGAGTAAGTGGAAAGTTTTGGCATGTGAAAAAAGAAGGTTTCCTAGTTCAGGAGGCCAGACACGGCCACCCGTGTCACCTGACACGGACCGTGTCAGGAGGAAGTCCAAGAAAGAATAAGCAATGTCCAAAACAGTGGTCTGACACTGCCCCGTGTCAGCGTGACACTGCCCGTGTCAGCCTGACACTGCCCCGTGTCAGCCTGACACAGCCAGTGTCAACCCAAAATGCTAATTTTCCAGTTTTCGGGCTTTTTCCCCGGGCTTAAGCTGCATGGACATTTTGGAGATCTCCACCTTCTGCCAAGGGATTTTCACTATATTAGGAGAGTTTCTACAATAGAAAAGGGGGGGATCTTGGAACGAGGCAAACACAGTATTCTCAAGCAATCAAGTATTACAAAGAGCAAGGAGTTCTGAGAGCGGAAGGTTTTCATGAGCGAAAGCGATTGAAGATCCAAGTCATCCAAATACTTGTAATGTGTAATTTTTATCTTGCATTCGTTTTGAACAACATGAGTAGCTAAACCCCCCAAATGTTATGGGGTGTCCCTGATTTAGAATTGTAACGAATTTGAGTTTACATTTGCATTTATAATATTATTCTTACGGTGACCTTTTGATGTGTTTAATGCTTTCTCTTTCGGACCAATCGAGATTGTTTTGTGGTTATCAATTAGGCTGGATCGCCATTGGTAAGGTTTTCATAAGGTTAATCTACAGTAGATATCACCTAGGACTAGGGATACCCTGTATGAATAAGAGTATTCTTGATATAATAAAGTTTAACTTCACCTTAATTGCCTATGGACATAGAAATTAGGGTAGAATGATTAAAGGTTTTCTCACCAAGGACATGAGAGAAAATACCCTTGAGAACTGGTAGTAACTGATATTTGTTGATGCAATAGTGACTCAAAGTTGTTACAGGGATAAATCATACACCTTCTCTGGCATTGTTCCTCTTACTTTTGCCTTTGCCTTTATTATTATAATTTTGAATTAAAAACCCCAATTATAATTTTTGTTTAATTGAATGATAATTTTAACTCGATATTGGCATGCAGTCCTTGAGATCAACATTCGGGGAATTTCCCCTTTATTACTATAATAGACAAAATAGTACACTTGCTATTTTTTCGATCAAGTTTTTGGCGCCATTGCTGGGGACTACTAAAATATCGAGTTTAATTTTAAGTTCAATTAAAATTTTGTTGCTCGGCAATAAAATTATTTTTTTGTCATTTATATATTTTCATTCACTAATCTGTTTATGCGAGGAGAGTCCTCAGTAGAATTTCTTTTTGATGCAGAAATTGAGAGAACCCTTCAACGAAGACGCAGAAACGTTATATTGGATTCCAAAGAAGAAGTTCCCTCTGATCACTCAGATTCAGAAGAAAAAAAACTATGGCTGAAATCCCTCTATAACAAGGGAAAATGAACAGTCGAGCCATGCGACGTTAAACGAAGTGCTTCGTGGGAGGCAACCCACGCGTTTTTATTTCTAATTATTGGTTGTGTTTGTTTGTTATTTTAGGTTTACACAGTGCCTTGCATAAAAGGGCAAAGGTACTCACATGGAAAAAGTTGGAAAAATGAGCAGAACAACAACTTGACACGGCCCGGTCAGGCTTGCGGATTTGAATTTTGTTTGGAAAATTTGAATTTCGTGTGGGCATGTCGCACTTCCCGCCCCAACCCCCTCAGTAGGGTACTGTGAGTCACCCTCCTTCTATCTTGTTCAAAAATATTGAGGTCAATGTTTAGTTCAAGTGTGGGAGAGGTTTTACTATGCTTTTTGCTTTTATTTTTTATGATTATTTCCCAATTTTTAATTTTTACCGGTTCATATTTGGTTTATTTTTACTATCAGGTATCATGTGCTGCATGTATTTCAGGGTCTTGGTGTACTGTTGAATTAGGTGATGACCATGAGTGGTAGTGGATGAAAGGATCACTCCATTTACGGTTGCTTGTTGTGAAGGATCTTCCCAGAAAGTCGATACTGCTGAAGAAAAGATCGGACGCAACTTCTAAAGCTCAACTAACGTAAGTTCCATATGCATTATGAGTTGAGTAAGAAGCCGCAACATACTAGAAGTACTATGGATGTTGTCAAGCTTTACCTAACATGGTGAGTGCATAAAAATCCAAACACATTTGTTATCATGAGCGATATTCAAGTATGTCTTTATCACTCTGACTTTGTGTAGGTTCTCTGGGAATTTCACTGCATGTATACATACACTGAGGCACGTTGTTTGATTATAGCCCTGAGCCTCTCTAGTCATCCTGTTAATGTTATCCCTTGTTAACCCCATTTGAGCATGTACCCTTTGTTTGTCTAACCACATAAATGTAACCCGCAACCCAAAACACTTCCTTACCCTGTTCGGAGTCAATGTGATGTCATCAAGCTGTGTTAAATTCTAAGTTTGGGGTAAACCCCATAAGTATCAAAAACCAAGGTGAGTATGAAAAAAGAAAAAAAATGACCATAAAAAAAATTCAGAAAATGAAATGTAGTCTATGGTTTGAAAGAAGCACTCACCAAAGGAAGAGCACTCAGTTGAAAAAAAAGAGAGAATATCAAAGAAAAACTGAGCAATTGAAAAAGAAAATAATAAAACATAGTGAAAAGAATATTAACATTGGCTCTGAATCCAAAACCACTTGTTTTCCTTTTTGTTTGTATTTACCACACCATAACCCATGCCCTGTTACAACTCGAAAGACCTCAAAAAGTATGTGTTGTGTGTAGTTGATACGAAAGGAGAAACTATTCAAACTTATGAGTTGATATTGCATATTCTGAATTGAGAGTGAAAACACTTTAACCCCGAGAGACTTGGTGAGAGTGTGATGTAAGTTGATAGGTGAAGCGGTATCTCGATGAGGAAGTGCGATAGAAAACTCATTAGGAAAAGCAGGAACTATACAAGGGAGAGTGAAGGCGTTGGCGAAAGATCTCAGCAGTATCATGGTAAGAATACAAATTTTGGGAAGTGAAACTTTATCGTATAAGACATTACTTGAGGACAAGTAACGAGACAAGTTTGGGGTTGTGATCGGTCACCATTTTCACTATGTTTTCGTTGCTTATCCTACAAGAAACCAAGGATATTGAGACACAGTGTACGCATTATGGTACCTTTAAAGTTAATTTTCATTCTCGTAAGTTATTTAAGAAATTTTATTAATTGTCAATTTTATTTTGTGTTTTCGTGATTTTATGCTTTGGTTGTCGTGTTTATGCCCTCCAGGTCCACGGAGAAGATCCAATGTGTTCAATGTGAGAAAGTGGAAAGTTCTGGCATGCGAAAAAAGAAGATTTCCTAGTTAAGGAGGCCTAACATGGCCACCCGTGTCACCTGACACGGGCTGTTTCAGGAGGAAGTCCAAGAAAGAATAAGCAATGACCAAAATAGTGGCCTGACACGGCCGCCCGTGTCAGCTGACATGGCCCGTGTCAGCCTGACACTGCCCCATATCAACCTGACACTGCCCCGTATCAGTCTGACACTGCCAGTGTCAGCCCAAAACGCTAATTTTCCAGTTTTCGAGCTTTTTCACTGGGCTTAAGCTGCAGGGACGTTTTGGAGATTTCCACCTTCTGCCAAGGGATTTTCACTATATTAGGAGAGTTTCTACAATAGAAAATGGGGGATCTTGGAATGAGGCAAACAGAGTATTGTCAAGCAATCAAGTATTACAGAGAGCAAGGAGTTCGGAGAGCGGAAGGTTTTCATGAGCGGAAGCGATTGAAGATCCAAGTCATTCAAATACTTGTAATGTGTAATTTTTATCTTGCATTCGTTTTGAACAATATGAGTAGCTAAACCCCCCACTGCTAGGGGGTGTCCCTGATTTAGAATTATAACGAATTTGAGTTTACATTTGCATTTATAATATTATTCTTACGGTAACCTTTTGATGTGTTTAATGCTTTCTCTTTCAGACCAATCGAGATTGTTTTATGGTTATCAATTAGGTCGGACCGCCATTGGTAAGGTTTTCATAAGGTTACTCTACAGTAGATATCACATAGGACTAGGGGTACCTTGTATGAATCAGAGTATTCTTGATATAATAAAGCTTAACTTCACTCTAATTGCCTATGGACATAGAAATTATGGTAGAATGATTAAAGGTTTTCTCACCAAGGACTTGGGAGAAAATACCCTTGAGAACTGGTAGTAATTGATATTTGTTGATGCAATAGTGCCTCAAAGTTGTTACAGGGATAAATCATACACCTTCCCTGGCATTGTTCATCTTACTTTGCAAACCCTTATTTTTCATTATTATTTGTCTTTGCCTTTATTATTATAATTTTGAATTAAAAACCCCAATTATAATTTTTGTTTAATTGAATGATAATTTGAACTCGATATTGACGTGCAATCCTTGAGATCGACATTCGGGGAATTTCTCCTTTATTACTATAACAGGAAAAATAGTACACTTGTTACTTTTCCGATCACATACGTATTCTCATTGTGCAATGAGAAAGTCAGAGAAATCGTAGTTCGAAGAACTAGTGATAGGAGGTGAAAAGAAGTGTGATCAAAGTATGGTCTGAACCAAAGAATATTGTTTTGAACTCCAACAAGGGGTGAAAACGTGAACCCAAGAGTAAAACTGGTATGAGCCAACAAGTGAGGGCCTACAACACTGTACTGGAATAACCTAAAAAAGATTGAATTAAGTGTTTGATTACATAGTACAAACAACTCTTGGTTCACAAAAAGGTACTAGATGGAGCATAAATAAATATTGTATTTGGTTCAAAGCATAGGGTATATCACATGAAGTGAAAGAAGGTAGAGTATGAATGCATCAATGGAGGTGAATGGAGTGAAGTGACTGAAGAAGTATAGTTTGAAACCAAAAGTCAATGTATATTGGAATCCATAGGAGAAATGGGATTTGTATCATAGAGGGAAATAAGCATTTGGGCCAAAAAGAAGGAATTAAATGTCTGGCAATAAGCTAAACAACTATAGGTACGAAAGCGAACTATTCATTAGGCGTCCTAAAACGATGTAGATGGAATTCCAAAGAAAGAGTATTTCGATGTCAAAGGAATAATATGTCACTGGGTGAATGATTTATGATCGAAGGTAGATAATGGATTATGAAAGATATGCGTGGCGCCCTAAGGCGGAAGAGGAATAATTAGAAGTATGCTCACCAAGGATTCACATCCTCGTGCATACGTATTCTCAACGTGCAATGAGAAAATCAGAGCAATCGTAGTTCGAAACTACAGAAAGAGAGAAAGGGATCGAGAGTTAAGAAAAGTATAGGTCGCACCAACAGAATGGTATCTAGGGAACTCACAAAAATAACTGGCTTCGAACCCAAGAGCAAAACTGGTATGAACCAACAAGTGAGGGCCCACAACACTGTATTGGAACCACCGAAAAAAGATTGAATTAAGTGTTTGATTTCATAGCACAAACAACTCTTGGTTCACAAGGCGGACTGCTCATTTGGCATCCTAAAAGGATGAGTATGAGACCCACAAGAAAGTATTGTTGGGTGCAATAAAAGAATATATCACTTGTTGGGGGAACAAACAATTCGAGTACAAAGGAGTATAATATCTTGGATCCATTAAGGAATAAACTTTGAACCAAAGAGCGAAAGAGGTATTAACGAGGATGTGGAGGAAACTAGGCATACCCACTCCTGTCATAACCAGAAACAAAGCGAATTAAATGTTTGGGTACAATCCAAACAGCTCTTGGTTCACAAGGTAGACTATTTATTATGCGTCCTAAAAGGATGAACATGGAAACCAAGGAATATTAATATTTGATCTCAAAAAGATGGTATTGGTTGATGAATGAAGAAAGATTGATTGATAAATAGGGTAGCTCGCGAAGAATCTGGATTCTCCTACCTACGTATCCTTATAGTGCATTAAGGAAATTAGAGCTTTCGTAGTTCAGCCCACTAGGGCTGAAAGTAAGATGATTGGAGGCAAAAGAATGTGACTGAATGGTTAAATCAGAATTAGAATGGAGAATAAGTAGACTTGATAGTTGTAGAATAAGAATGACACTAAAGTCTATGAGTAAAGGTGGATACAATAAGCAACGAGCCAAACGTCTCGCACCTAAAGATATCCAGAATGAGTGTAGGAAAGCTCCAGTCTCACTCCTTCTTTACCACTTAAGGCTCATGGCGTGTAGTTCTCGTCTTAACTTTCAAGTGGAGAGAGGATAATCTTTGTTGTTTCTTGTGTTGATGAAGACCTTATCAATCGTTCGATTCGAATTGCACTAAAGTCTATGAATAGAGGTGAATACGATGAGCATTGAGTCATTTGTCCCATACCCAAAGATATCCAAAATATCGATAGGAATTCTCCAGTCTCATTCCTTCTCCATTCTTAAGGCTCGTGTCATACAACTTGATTCATGATTGATAAGTTGTTAATGTAGTCCTTGCTTGTTGCATGATGCTTTATGAAGGGAGGGAGACTTGTCAATCGTATGATTAGAATTATGTTAAAGTCTATGAATATAGGTGAATACGATGAGCGTTGGGTCATTCGTCCTATACCCAAAGATATCCAGAATGGGGGTAGGAATTCTCCAGTCCCACTACTTCTCTATTACTTAAGGCTAGGGGTATTCAAAACCAAACCAACTCAATAGAAAATCGCAAACCAAACCAAACCAAATCGAAACCGCAAAAAACCGCATTTGGTTCGGATTCGTTTGGGTCATTTTTTAACAAAACCGCACGGTTTGGTTTGGTTTGCGGTTTGTATTTTGCAAACCGAACTAAACCAAACCAAACCGCATTATGTTACAATCCAAATTTTACTTATTCCACATCCAACCAAAACATCAAACCTAGTATATCTTAACCTTACAATTACAAACGATTTTCTCTTACTCACGCTTAGGGTTTCAATTTCAACCTTCTTAAATCTCTCATAGTAGTATCGCACATTCTTCTCGTCTTCTTTTCCATGTAGGTTTCGCCTATTCTACTCTAATAAGTCATCTCTTATGTTCTTTATTTTTCATCTTTTATGTTACTATTTTTTCTTTTAATTACATTTTTATCGCACATTTCTTCTCAATCTTGCATCTCTTATGTTCTTTTTTTCATCTTCTCTAATCTCTCATCTCATATGTTTTTTATGTTTTATTATAATGTCTTCGATATTATTTTATACTACTGTTTATATATGTATTTTATTCCACTTTTGTCTAATCTAATTTTTTGTATATTGAATGAAACATTTTTGTCTAAATATGATGAGTTTTTATGTTACTTAGTCATGTATGAATGACTAAATATAAAGTTATGTTGTTCTCTATAGTGTATGTATGGCATAATAAAAATATTATAAAAAACCGAACCAACCGAACCAACGCAAACCGCATTGGTTTGGTTTGGTTTGATTTCTAAAAGTCAACCGAACCAAACCAAACCGCATGTTTTTTTCTCTTGGGGTTCGGATGATTTTTATCGCCAAAACCGCCCAAACCGCACCACGAACACCCCTAGTTAAGGCTCATGCCGCATAATTCTAACTTTGATTTGACAAGCTCTTGAAGATGCCACCTTTGATATACTTGTATTATCCACTGCTTAGTATGACTGAGGATGCCTTGACTGAGAATCTGACTTGAGGCCTCGAGCTCCACAACTTAGAAGAAAAAGTCTTATTAAGTGACTAATGGTCTTTTGGTCACTCAATTTAGACGGTGGGATTATACAAGTTCAAAGGATTTAATTGATCAAAATTACTTTTGATCAATTTGAATCGGAGGGTTTGATTTAATTTAAAAACTAGGTTAGAACTTAATCTAATGGTTAGAATTATATAGACTACCCTAAGGGAACATGTAATTGTTAAGACTTGATTAAAAATCTATGTCAAAAAAGTTCCTAAGAGAACATGCACTTAAATAGTCAAAATGACAAAATAACCCCTAAGGGGTAAAATGGTCAATTCACAAAAAATCCAATCATGAACACAAATTTATTTCTAATTAAAGTCTAATTAGAACCTATAAATTGATTAAATCCTAAGATCTATTTTAACCTAATGTTCAAGAATTTACTAAATTCTACAATTAGCTAAAATCTAACTATTTTCTAATTCCTAATCTAACTAAACTATATTAAAATTTAATTAGAAAACTATACAAAACTCCAATTAATTCCTAAATTCTAATTAAAATCTAAAGCCTAATTAAACCTAATTAAAATGCTAACAAAACAATTACCAAAAATATCAACACAAAGTAAAATTAGAATTGAAGGTAATTGAAATGGTAATTAACATGTTGGGCCAAGGGGGTGCAAGCCCTGAATAAAGAGTGCAGAATTCATCAAAAGGGGATTTGGGCCCAACAGAATAAGCCCAAATACTAAGAAATGTAGTTGGATTTAGCAATTGTGTTGCTAAGCAAAACAGGGGTGTAGCAAGCAAATATTTAACTTAATGGCTAAGCCCAACAGAGTTTGCAAATGAGCATGTAAAAAATTCTGCACTCACTCTTTCATCTCTACACATCATCTTCTAATTCTCATGTCAAAACAGGACCACCACCAGAGCTCCGGCACCACCGCGCCGGAGGCGGCAAAGTTGGCTGGAATCAAGAAAAAAACATTACTTTCTTACTCCTCTCAACCTCTTCTATCATAATCCCTCATCTATTCTAACCACAAATTAATCAATTCTTGAAATTAAGCCATTAAAGTCAAGAACGCTAAGCACAAAATCTGAAATTAAATGGAGGTGGAGGAGAATCAAACCATCAAACCTTGGGGTTTTGATTCTCCACTACATAATCTACGATGTGGTATCAAAATTTCAGTAAACAAGCAAAGATGAAGATTCACCGACCTACAAGACGGAGAAATATCTTGGAACTTGTTGAAATTTGGAGGTGATAAAGATGAAGAAGAGAAAACCAGAGGTATGCTACTTTGAACCTTTAATCTTCTACTTCTACTATGAATTCCTCCTCTTCGAGAACCAACTCTGAAAAATTCTAAATTTAATTGCTGTTGTTGATGCTGATTATGTGAATGTAGGGATGATTATTAAGTGTAAGAGGTTTAGCTCAATTGATAACAAACTTCAATGTGAATCTTTCTCCAATGGTGGTTTGAGCTTTGGTGTAGGGAGAGGAATTGGAGAAGATGAAGTGAGAAAAGTTGAATTTGCAATGAGTAATTTGAGAGTGATCAAGTCATGATTTTTTGCTCCCCCTTGTGTTTATATAGGTTACAGGTTTGGATCTAATGGAGGTTCGGAGTTAGTTTTGATGTGGCTTGGAGTTAGTTTGATGTGGTTTGGAATTACTTAAAATGGTTTGGAATTAGTTTGAAGAGGTTTGGAATTAGTTTGATGTGGTTTGGAGTTAGTTTGATGTGGTTTGAAATTAGTTTGATGTGGTTAGTTTGGGACTGTTATGACAGTTGAGGGATGTTAGAATAGCTTAAAGTTGATGATTTGAAGTGTTGGGAATACTTGGTTTAATGCATGAATGTTATGGTAAGTTGCTGCATGATTATGTAGAGATTTCAATGTGCATTGATGCAAGCATTGGGGTTGGTTTGGAGTGCAAAGGAAATTGCGTTATTGCTGGAAAAATGCACATGAATGCAATAATGCACATGATGCTTGTTAGCAAGTGTTAATTATGAATGAATAACGCACATGAATGCAATATGAATGAGTATCAAACCATAAGTTAGATGAGAAGCGAAAAGGGAGGGCAAATTTTAGGGTACAACAGCTACCCCTATTTAATCTTCTTGAACCTGAACACAAGAATTGCGGAAGCTTTTTCAGGTATTCAAGGTAGAAGAGGATTAAATACTAACGTATCCAAAAACATTCCCGTTGGGAATGGATGTAATATGATGAGAGCCAAGCTAAGGTTAGGATATGGGTTAGTAAATAAAACTGGATTTTTATCTTTGCTTTTCTTGTTTGCACGGTTTCATGTTACGCTAACTGAATGATATGCATGAGGAAACGACATGATTAATGCATGATAGTGATTTTTATACTGGTTACACCAGATGCTCATGTTGCGGGAAGTGGGAATTTTGGGCTAGGATAAGGTTATCCAGACATGATTCTCCGAGACCTACTTCAAGCTCAAAAGTTATTGTCATACCTCTGGATTATATCCGAAACATGGAGAGAGTTTGTACTTGTGTAGCCTTCCTCTGCCCCAATATACTGTAGATTTGCACAAACTGCCCCAGTCACAAGTTAGAGTGATCTCATTATCTGAGTATTTCAAACTGGCTTGCCCCATCGTCTTGAAATTGTATTCCCTTGATCAACCGTCTTGGGAGTGATTGACTTCTCATGCTCTTGAGGTGGTCTGGCACAACATGAGCCTTGAATTAATATTTTTCTCTATCTAGATGATTTAGAGAGATTTGTAGAATCTCGACACGGTTGCCCCAGATTGACGAACTCTTGAAGAGATTTGAGCTGTGGGATATCAGGAATTTGTTCGACCTTCCCAATATGTAAGCTCCCTTGATGCCAAATGATTGTTCGCATGTAAAATCCTCATTTCGAAAATGATAATTGTAGTGTCATGTTCATGCAAGTTTTGAAAATTCAAGTGTGTTCACTAAGGATTATGACATCTAGTGAACGAATCACTGATTAGAATGTCGTATCAATACAGATGACAAGCAAATCTTTAGGAGTCAGCTTAACGTGATCTTACCATAGTATGCTTTCGAAATAAACCATGCTTCAATTAGGACAATATTTTGCACCTTCGAGACATAACCTGCAATCTTTTCACCTTCTCCCATCTGCAGTAACTCATACTGCCTTCGCAATGCCTGTAACTTGACACCTATAACCTTCTCATCACCTTTATAATACTTGACAAGAATATTCCATGCCTCCTTTAAAGATCCAGCATGAGAGATTCAATCGAAATGCGCAGCATCCACTGCAGATTGAATGAAAAACGCATCATTATAATCTTTCTTCTTGGCATCATTGTGGTTGATTCTTAGAGCGTCATTTATGTTGTAAGCAAGTTCAGAGACGCCATTAGTGACCATTTATAGGATTTCTTGGAAACAAAACAAGGATTTCATTTGCTTACTCCATCGATTCCAATTTTTGTCGTCAAGAATTTAAAGAGAATTGAAAATACCATTGTCACCATTTGTCTCTACAACAAATACGATTCACGATCCCTAGAAACACCACCAACATGCAAATGTTTAATCAAGACCAAAAAGAATAAACCAAAATCTATATACTAATTTGTTAGTGTTGAAGCACTTAAATGAGAAAAGTGTTAGAGAGAATGTGGGGAATAAAAAGTAATTTGTATTATTGTAATTTAATTATGTAAAATACAAGTTGTCATACCCCAATTTTGTCCGGCCATTTTGGTTTACTCCATGAGATTTCTTTGTTTCAAAAGTCCCATATTTAGAATTTGCATTTTTTAGAAACATGTATGTGTTTTTTTTTTAAATTAAAAGTCCCATGTTTAGATTTTTTGTATTTTAAATAGAATTGTGTTTTTTTTAATTTAAAAGTCCCATGTTTAGATTTTTTGTATTTAAAATAGAATTGTGTTTTTTTTTAAATTAAAAGTCTCATGTTTAGATTTTTTGTATTTAAAATAGAATTATGTTTTTTTAAATTAAAAGTCTCATGTTTAGATTTTTTGTATTTAAAATAGAATTGTGTTTTTTTTAAATTAAAAGTCTCATGTTTAGATTTTTTTGTATTTAAAATAGAATTGTGTTTTTTTTAAATTAAAAGTCTCATGTTTAGATTTTTTGTATTTAAAATAGAATTATGTTTTTTTAAATTAAAAGTCTCATGTTTAGATTTTTTATATTTAAAATAGAATTGTGTTTTTTTTAAATTAAAGGTCTCATGTTTAGATTTTTTTGTATTTAAAATAGAATTGTGTTTTTTTAAGTCATTATACTTAAATTATAAATTTGTTTTTTAAATTAAGTCATTATACTTAAATTAGAAATTTGTTGTTTTTAAAATTAAGTCATTATACTTAAGTTGGAAATTTGTTGTTTTTTAAAAAAAAGTTGAAATTGACTAGCATAAATAAATATTGAGTTAATTTTTTTTTAAAAAAAGAGCTTAAAAGATAATTACATAATTAAAATTTAATTCAAAAAAATTCCTAATAATCCAAAACAATTGCATAACTGGCCAAAAAGAGAAATTCCAAATTAAAGTTTGTACATGTTACAAGCAATCCCTAAGTTCATAATCCAAAAGATCTCTGTTACATCAGAAATAATTTTATTAAAAAATTGGAATAAGACACAGCAGTTTGTGGCAAATTTCACAGACTTTTCCAAAAGCTCTTTTGAAAGTTCCCAATTCAAAAGCAACTCTTCAGAACTTTTGTCAATCAATCAGCATCAACATCACTTCACCTGCAAAAACCAATTCAAAATCAAAAAACAGCTTATTCAAAAAGCACTTTTCAAAAGCGCTTAAAAAACTGAAAAATAACTAAACAAATTACTCAGTTTGAAGCTTTATCCATAAGGTTAACATAAACATCCAAAAAGCACTTTTGGCATTAGCTTAAAACAGAATAAACCAAATCCCACATAATCTGGGATGGGAAATTCAAAAAGCAAGGAGTTTCTTAAAGACCGTATCTGATCTTCAAAAACGAAAGGGGGGAGATTAACAGCAAGAACAACAACAATAACAGGAACGATATTTTTTTTCTCAAAAGAACCTAATCAAGGACAACAACAACATAAACATGGCCAAGCAATTCTTCAAAAAAACCTAAAACCAAAACGAATACAGCAAGACATCAACAATACAACATTAAAACAAACAGAAACCAAATTGAAACGACGCTACCGGAAACGCAACCCCCAACCGCCGCCGTCACAACCGTCTCACCACCATCAACCCTCACTAACCTCAATCGCAACGGTAACAGAAACAAAGGAAAAGAGAAGAAGGATTTGGCGAGCACCGTCGCGAAACACAAGAGGAAGGAGATTGTATTGACGTCGCGATTTAACGTCATCTATCTTTGTTTATACAACTGCGTGATTCGAGCAAGCAAGGCGATTATCTGTGAATCGGAGAGTGTGTCGTTGACGAGCGCCGGCGTGAAGGGAGCACATCCGTAACGGAGGTGCTGGCTTGCGATGATGGTGAATCAGGATTACGTTAGCATCTGAGAACGGCGAAGTGATGAGGCGCGGTGAAGATGCTGAGGCGAAGGTTATTGATTTTGACTGTTTTTTCATAATCGCTTTTTTCTTCTCCCTATTTCAGCTTGTGTGGTGAATGTTGATGTTAACCTCTTTGAAGCATTGGGCCTCAGGCCCAAAACAGGCTCTCTACATAATACACTCCCATGTTTAGTTCGTACACCTCCCTGCAGTTTGGGCCAAACGTTACCAAGGCCCATTCCGCACTTTTAAAACTCATATGCCTTGTTTTGCACCCAGTTAGTTTAGATTAAGTAGGATTAGACTTAGGATTAGTTGTTAATTAGGATCAATCTTAGGGAATAACAATTAGCTAACTAGATAATAATTAGGATAAGTTTAGATACTTTCAGGATAGTTTAGATTAATTTTTGAATATTAATTAGAATTATAAGTTGATTTAGAATTATTTTAGAATTTTTAATTTGATTTAGAATGATTTTAGATTTTAATCTTTGTTAATATTTTAGAATTTAATTAGATTTTTTTAGAAAATAATTGTAGATTAATTAGAATTATAAGTTGATTTAGAATTATTTTAGAATTTTTAATTTGATTTAGAATGATTTTAGATTTTAATCTTTGTTAATATTTTAGAATTTAATTAGATTTTTTTATAGAAATAATTGTAGATTAATTAGAATTATAAGTTGATTTAGAATTATTTTAGAATTTTAAATTTGATTTAGAATGACTTTTAGATTTTAATCTTTGTTAATATTTTAGAATTTAATTAGATCTCTTTTTTAGAAATGATTGTATATTAATTAGAATTATAAGGCGATTTAGAATTGTTTTAGAATTTTTAATTTAATTTAGAATGATTTTAGAATTTAATTTTTATTAATATTTTAAAATTAATATTTTGGATAATAGTTTAGAATCGAGATTTTCGATAGTTTAATATTGTTTTGAGTTTTAATTTAATGATACTTTTATTAATTGTTTAAACTTTAGTTATTTGTTTTAGATTTAATATTTTATTGCAATTCTCTTGATTATTCCATGTTGATTTCAATTAACACCTAACACTTAACGATTAACTCTAATTTTTAATTACCGCAATTAACATCTAACTCTTTTAAATTCCGCTTCTAACATTTATTTTTTATATTTATTTTATATCATTGTACATTCTTCATCTCATCTTAAAATGAACCTAAAAATAATAAAGACTTAAAAATACAAAAAGATTATAATTCCCATGCCATCAGTTCAAACCAATTTTTAAAACAAATAGAACTTCTCGATTCAAAGTCGAGCCCATTTTAAATGCCTTTGTAAGTCGATCACTTGAAAAAGCATCGCCATCATCCTCACATGGCTTACTCTTGGGCCTTCTTACAATGAGACTTATTCGATTTTAATTAATTCAATTCATTCATAAGAACACAAATTTTAAAACCTCGATCCGACATCGAAAGTTAAATTAAAATACTTAATCACATTTAAAACAACACTTCATTTGAAAATGAAAAGGGGGATGGTTTTGAGTTTTCAACTCCTCTCCTCGATTATTTGAATACGAGTTTTCTTACTCGGTTAGTCAAATGGTCGTCATTTCTAATTCATTTAAGCACAAACAAATCAAATCCTTTTACAACAAGAAACTAAAAGGGAGATAACTTTGAGTCTTCAATTTTTTTCTCCACGACTATTTGAATACAAGTTCTCTTACTTGGTTATTCAAATAATTGTCGTTCCTCTACAAACTTCTAAACCCGATTAAATCAAATTATTTTCATAATAAGCTAAATGAAAAAGGAGATGACTTTGAGTCTTCAACTTCTCTCCTCAATTGTTTGAATACGAGTTCTCTTACTCGGTCAGTCGAACAATTGTCATTTTTTTACAAACATACAACTTAATCAAATCATTTTCATAACAAACTGTACGAAAAGGGAGATGGTCTTGAGTTTTCAATTCCTCTTCTCAAATGCTTGGATATGAGTTGTCTTACTCAGTCATTCAAGTACTTGTGGTTCATTTTAAAAAATACATCAACCATACCCAAACCTATTTTCATAATCACTCAGATGAAAAAGAAAGTGGTCTAGAGTCTTCTATTCCCTTTCCCAATTATTGGGATACGAGTTGTCTTACTCGGTTATCCGAGTATTCGTCATCCAGTCAAAATACATTAATTATCATTAAAATCCTTTTACAATTAAGGATAAAAAAGAAAGCGGTCTAGAGTCTTCTATTCCCTTTTCCCGACTGTTAGGATACGAGTTGTCTTACTCGACTATCCAAGGAATTGTCTTCCAACCAAAAACATCTCAACCAAACAAAATATCCAACATATTAATTCAACTTGTCACCTCCGTGTGATCAAAACTCTTTTCAAAAAGAACACTATTTAATCCTTTCTAATGCGCACAACAAACTAATGCTTAAGCCTCCGCCGAGAGTAGACAAGCCAACGTTTAGCCTTTAGGATGCGATCTAAACAGTCGTTCATTAAAAGACACCAACCAACCGTAGTTCCCCGAACTACGAATGCTCTGATTTCCTTATTATACCATAAGGATACGTAGGCAGGAGATTGCTGTATCTTCGCGAGCACACTAATAAAAAACCTCCTCTTTCCCTTTCTGAGGTTCTCATCCATTTCTATTTTTTAATGATTTTATAACCCAAAGATAACAAACAAACATAAATTAACACTCGAAACACACATTAGAACTAAAAGGTTCCCGTTGAGTACAACGGACGTAAGGGGTGCTAATACCTTCCCCTTACGTAATCCACTCCCGAACCCGAATATGGTTGCGACAACCATTATTCTATTTCCTAAAGGTTTTATCGATATTTTCCTATTCCTTCATTGGGATAAATAAAGTTCGGTGGCGACTCTGTTCGAACATTAATTTTTCCCGCGACCATCGCGAGGAATCGTATTTTTCGAGATGCGACACAAGTACTTACTTGAATCCCAAGTAATTAATATAATTTAATTAGGTAGTGTATTGTCGGTGTAAATTTTCTTTACACCATCATCCAATAGAATTATAACGTTCTGCCATGTCATACCAGTATTTTAAAATTAAATGTGTGATTTGGCGGGATGCACGTCTTTGATTGGTTGACAGTGTAAAAATATTTTACACTGTCAGTGTATAGTCTTCTCTGTGTGTGTGTGTATAGTCTTTTCTCTCTCTCTCTCTCCTCTCTCTCTCTCTCTCTCTCTCTCTCTTCCTCTCTCTCTCTCGCTCGCTTCTCTCTTCTCTCTCTCTCTCTCTCTCCTCTCTCTCTCTCTCTCTCTCTCTCTCTCTCTCTCTCTTCTCTCTTCTCTCTCTCTCTCTCTCTCTCTCTTCTCTCTCTCTCTCTCTCTCTCTCTTCTCTCTCTCTCTCTCTCTCTTATATATATATATATATATATATATATATATATATATATATATAATATATATATATATATTGCAAATATCTTCGAATGATTGTATAGCTATTTGTAAAGAGATATTTTACAAATCAATTTTAAAATAAACAAAATAGTACAAAGTAATTGAAGGCAAGTATAAAATTTTTAAAGTATCTTTCTATGGAAGTAATTGAGGGCAAATATAAAAGCTTTAAATTACCATTCTATAGAAGATAATCTAAAAATATTACTATATAATAACACGACTAATAATATAGTACAAAATAATAATATTAACTTTATTAAATTTAATGATAACGTAAAAATATATTACATATCAAAATATTTTAAAATATTAAATTATATAAATAAATTAAATTTTACAAATTGATTTAGTAGAATACATAATCATTATAATTGACAGTATAAAAATAATTTATATTATCAATTCACCGTCTTTTTTTTCAATTTTATTATGATCTTAAATAATTGATTGAAAATATGTGCAGCTAATATTCACATAATTAGAGGTTCTGGGTTTAGTCTTTTCTAATGTAAGTGATACCGTTGAATTTAATTGGATACATGTCTCTTTCTTCAATCAAGTGATGATATTTAAAATCCCATTATTTTTGAAGAGTTTAAAACTAGTATACAGAAAGTGTAAAACAATATTATACGTACAACCTATTAAAGTTTATATATTTGATGTGTCATATTAATATTAAAATATATATATATATATATATATATATATATATATATATATATATATATATATATAGATATATATATATAGATATATTATATATATATATATATATATATATATATATATAATATATATATATATATATGATTTGGTGGGATATAACCTACATATTCCATTTTGTCATTTTATAATATTATTTTAATTTTAAAATAATTAATATTTTAAATTAATAATTAACATTAAAGATACTTATACCTAATAAAACTAAAAGGTACTTCCTCCATTTCATAAAAAGTATTAGTTATTATTATTTTCTCATTATTATACCTTTATTTATTAACTTTTATTTTATTCAATCATTTTTTTAATTATAATTAATAAAAATATTATAGTAAAAGATATTAGTTTTATTATCAAATTCAATATATTTAATTATTTTTTAAAAAATTAATAAGACATTTTTTAATGAAATGGAGTAGATAAGAATGTGCATTATATAGCCTTGTATTATTTTTTCACGACCCAATTTACAAAATAAATTCTATACACGTCCTAAAGAAATGCATGAAACGAGTGTAAAAAAGAAGAAGCGGTGGCGTTGAATTTGTTATTTATGAAGGCTAATATCCAACGTTGACAAATACATAAATAACGTATGAGTGATCCAACTACATGCACTTAGAGTCCACGTTGGACTTTTTGACTTTCATCATTTTTCCACTTGTTCTCGTTTAAAGCTTCCCGCTACTTCCCCAACGGTTCATAACACGTAATATTTAATACACACTCATACTGGACGAAGCCTATAAAAGCATAGTCGTCAATATCTACTAGAGCAGCAAAGTGAAAGAGTTTTTTTGTAAATTTCTATCGGGTATTTATGGGTTTCCAAGGGAAATGGTTTTCTGTGAGTGTTCTACTGCTTTGTATTATTCTTGATCTTAGCATTTTTGTTCTTGGTGATCACAAGCTTGACCAAGAGAGATTTGGAGATGATTGTCGATTTGGACGTGGACCTCATTGTAGAGGTTGGGGTGGTCGTAGGGGTGGTCGTGGTGGTTTTGGAGGTGGAGTTGGAAGAGGAGGAGGGTTTGGTGGTGGTGGAGGACTTGGAGGTGGATCCGGACAAGGCGGAGGATTTGGAGGAGGTGGAGGTCTTGGTGGTGGCGGAGGAAGTGGAGGTGGATTAGGTGGTGGATCGGGCCATGGTGGAGGTTTTGGAGCTGGTGGAGGTGTAGGTGCTGGAGGTCTTGGTGGTGGTGGAGGAGGAGGTAGTGGTGGTGGAGGTGGATTAGGTGGTGGATCAGGTCATGGTGGAGGTTTTGGTGCCGGTGGAGGCGTAGGTGGTGGAGGTATTGGTGGTGGTGGAGGAGGAGGTAGTGGTGGTGGCTTAGGAGGCGGCTCGGGACATGGTGGTGGATTTGGGGCTGGTGTAGGTGGTGGAGTTGGAGGAGGCATTGGTGGTGGCGGAGGTGGCGGTAGTGGGGGTGGAGGTGGAATAGGTGGTGGATCGGGCCATGGTGGAGGCTTTGGCGCTGGGGGAGGTGTAGGTAGTGGAGTTGGAGGAGGCATTGGTGGAGGAGGAGGAGGAGGAGGAGGTGGTGGAGGCGGTTCAGATGGTGGTTCAGGACATGGTGGAGGATTCGGAGCTGGAGGTGGTGTTGGTGGAGGTGGCGGCGGAGGTGGTGGAGGAGGTGGAGGAGGAGGTAGTGGTGGTGGTTCGGGACATGGAGGAGGCTTTGGTGCGGGTGGTGGTGTAGGAAGTGGAAGTGGTACAGGTTTAGGTGGTGGTGTAGGGGGAGGTCATGGTGGAGGAGGAGGAGTTGGTATAGGAATTGGTATTGGAATTGGAGTTGGTGTAGGAGCTGGAGCTGGCCAAGGATCCGGCAGTGGTACTGGTTCTGGCTCCGGTATTGGTGGAGGAAGTGGAAGTAAACATTAAACATGATGAATACATGAAGCTATGTGACTTTAATTTTCAACGTACCTTAAAATGAACAACGTGTGAAAAAAGTCTTTTATGTTTATTGTTATTAACTCCATATATTACTATTGTACTGTGTTTAAGCCTTTAAGGTTTGAAAACTTATTATAATCAATGAAGATTTTACACTCAAATATGTAACTATTAGCATTCTACTACAAGTGGGATCAAACTCTCAATCTTTTTATCACTTCACCTCTAAATTTTTACTCTGCACTCTTATAGATATTGCTTATGATATGATCCTATGTTAAAAGAGAAAGAAGATAAATGCGACAAGATATTAGAAAAAGATAGTAAATTAAAGTTTAAAATTAATAAACACAAACAAAACTACAATAACAAAGTTTCTACTAGTAACATCTTTCACTTAGATCATATGTAACTTCTTATTGTATTTAATTTTTTTTATATACAATGTGTTTATTTAGTATTTGTCAACATTAGGATAAGCTTTCAAAATTACTTCATTACATAATTCATAAATAATATGAAATAAAACAT
The DNA here is from genome assembly GCF_024323335.1 of Lathyrus oleraceus. Classification (NCBI taxonomy): domain Eukaryota; kingdom Viridiplantae; phylum Streptophyta; class Magnoliopsida; order Fabales; family Fabaceae; genus Lathyrus; species Lathyrus oleraceus. The sequence goes on from NC_066585.1 coordinate 436,316,760, forward strand.
GGATTGGGTTTATGTTACCACTATGTTTTCATGGTTTGGGTACTACACATATATTATGTTTATATCCATAGATTTAGAAAATAGGCTTACCAATTTCCTCTCATTATTAATTTATCATCTTTTGAATTTTCTTTGAAATTAAAAACAAAAAAAAATGCTATAAACAAATTGACATTTTGGTTTAGAGGTTTCATTTGCTATCAATTGCCCCGATGATTTTTTACATTTTTTCTTTTTTAATTTTAAAGAAAAGTCATGTTGTTTATGATAATTGAGTGCCATTCCAACAATGTCATAAAAACTTAAATTTTTAGTGAATTCGGCAAGGGGGAATATCAATCACAAAGAAGGAAGAGTTGATGGATCAAAGTCGCTCAAAGAAAAGGCGGAAAGGCCAAAATTGCAACTAAGCTTGATAAATATATAGTTGGACTTGGATATATTTGGTAAAATGAAGTTAAAAATTGTGAATTAAGTTCTACTCAATAGATAGTACAAAATATATAATTTGTAACAATTATTACATCGTCCAAATTAATCATTCCGGTAGAATTTATTCAATTAGGTACATATTTTTTCATTATTAAGTCCTTTTTTATTACGGTTGAAATTACAACCGTGATAGAAAAAAATATTTATATGATAATGAGTTTGAATCTTAATACTAATAATTTTAATTCTTTTATATTTTTAAATAATTTTTTATTATAGTTGAAATTTCAACTTTGATAAAAAGTGACGTCGGATGATGAGTTCGAATTTTAATATCAACAGTTATTTTATTTTTTTTATTTTTTAGTCATTTTTCAACACGGTTGAAATTTCAACCGTTGTGAAAAGTGGTGTTTTCCTTTTTTTAATTAAAAATAAATTACATTTTCAAGATATGTATGGTCATAGATGTTTTTATAAACAATCACTTAGTTTTAAATTTATTACTTGAACGATTAAACTAGTAAGTTTTGGGGCATGTTGTGCTAAATTTCTAAAAAAAGGAAGTGTGCATAAATGTGGGCAGATATTGCCTTGAATGCTGACTATTTCGGAAAAATGATTAAATTTGAAAGTAAATGTATCAATGATTTCGACTAAGTCGAAATAGCAACTTAAACGAAAAGAAAAACGAGTAAATGTAGATGAAACGAAAAGAAACTTTATTCGCATAAGTAAAAATTGGTAGGCAAGTACATTTTTTTAGAGACTCGTTCCTCGCTTGCGTATGGGTACTTTGAGTTTTTATTGAAGTTTATAATGATTTTGCCACGTCAAATCCTAACATTAGAATCCCTATTTATAGTACTACAAAACTAATTATCTTCAACATTCAACTATCTTTCATTTGACAGGTCACCTCTACATGCTCTGTCTGCCTTCGATTGATCTTCACGTGTCTTTGTGTTTTAGACAAGACCAAAAAACAGTTATTTGGTTTGATTTTGAATTCGCTTTGGTTGAACCTCCTTCGATCTGTCGAATTTTGTGAATAATCAAACTCTTAGAAATTTCACTAAGTACCAAACCAAATCCTTCATACGTCGAACATTGATGTTTTGCTCCAATGTCTCTAGTCGAAAGGCGTGTAACCTTGCCTTGTGTTTGTGCATAAATTCTAACTAATTCCCTTGTCCAATTAGTAATTGAAACTTTTTGACTAACAAATTGCCCCAAAAAAATGCCACTTTCAATTCATTTTTTAGAGACAGATAACATTTTTGAAATTTCACCACTACTCAAAGTTATGCGTTGACGTCACTGTCATCATGGCTATTACTTATAACGTCTTTTCGAGATGCACGTGTTTAGAAAAACCATCATGGCTTCGAGTTCCTAGGAAAATTATGGATCACACACAATTCCAACTTCCCACTTTCTCACTCTTCGTGGGACACTTGTCAAAAAAGTTTTTTCTGAGTTTATTTTCTTTAAAGGACGGTAAAGAAAAATTGAAGAAAACGAACGATTTTCTCCCAAAGCTATAAATAGCTTTTTCTCATCTTCTTCTAATTTCTTCAATTTTTCTTCATCTTCAGCAAGATTCAAAGTTTCTCTCTAAAAAAATACTCAACCTCCATTTACTTCAACTCAAATGGTATCCACATCAACTCTGGACCAGAAGATTCCTCTTATTGCATCCATTACTATGCCAATTCTTGCTGGAAATCAATTGTTCGTCCCTGAACCTCCTCTTCGGGAAGAAAAAGCCCTTATTTGGAAATCTTATGTATTAATTTCTTTTACTATTTCTGACATTACTCATGCTTCTTCCGGTCCTTTCCTTGATTTTAATGTGAACGTAGAAAGAGTTAGTGAGTTCTTCCTCTATTACCACCGTACAAAACCTCTTGCAACCATAGATCAACCCTTAGATTTTACTTATATATCTACCTGTGTATTTCACTTGGATTTGTATACCAATCAATCTAACTACCTTAATTGGTTAAATAAGGTAGAATCCAAGAAAGTACAGGTTTGGAAAGATCAAAGTCTTTTCGACCTGCTCTAACTATCTAGGGTAAGTCATGTATACAGTCATGTAGCGGGGTATTCGTTACCTTTAGATTTATTGACTAAATCAAAAGTAAACATATAATTCGAGTCGTCACTGCACTTCTATTTATCCAAAGGAAAGGTTAGAAAGCGAGCAAAAACCAAGTAAGAAGTTTTATCAAATCAAAAACTAATAAAAATGTCAGAGATCTGGGTAAGGGGGTTGGTTATGAAATGGGAAGGTTTAAAGCACCTAAAACATCCTTAGTACTCTAAGGGAGCCCTTTTTTCAAAGATGTATTGTAGGTTGGTATTTATGAAAAGATTTGTGCAAACAAGATTGGGGAGATGAGAAAAGAATATACATATTTACGATTTTGTTGTTTGAATGGATAAACCCATTGCCTACGTACCATCACAAAGGTAGGACCAAAACCTCGTAGTTCGGGGTAAAAATCTCAAAAGATTGGTGAATTGATTTGATCAAAAGCCTTAAGGTCTTTTGTTATCAAAGGGAGAAAACTCAACCTAAACCAACAATCCACCATGTGAGAAAAGCTTCAACATACTAGTGAGGGATCCATCCTATAATAAGTATGGAAGACTTATAGTCCAATTACTAAGGATAAGGTGAGGTTTACATCAACCACTATGATAACTCAAACCTATGGCTAATGTTTATGAAAAAGGTTTTAACAAAGGTGGCCATTGGAACCACAAAAACAACTTGAAGTGAGTTGTATTTACAAGTTAGAAGTATTCACAAAATAAGGTCAAAGTTGACTTAAGATTCATTCAAAATAAGTATTAGTGAAAAGAATTTTAAAAAAAAAATCAAAGGCATAAGGCCTAGGTTTCTAGTTTGAAAACAATGTCAATGTTTGCACAAAATGAGTTTGCCTTGGGTTAGAGTGAGGAGAAGAAGAGAAGGGCTAGTCTTAAACATGCAAAGATAAGAGAAGAGATAAAACCCTTGGAGTTCCTCTTCTTGAGATCATAAAGATGATTCAAGATGCTCCTTCCTTTGGACTTAGCAAATAACCCAAACAATCAATCAAATATTATATTCAAGCTCCTAGGATCTCCACTTGACTTGTCTCTCTTAACTTGGCTACTCATGACAATGGTCCTTCTTACTATCTCAAGTTTGGAATCCCTATCACACAAGAGCAAACATCAAAAAGTTCACAACACTAAGAGAAATGGACAAAGAATGAGTTTAGATTAGAAAGTCCTTTGAAGTCAACTTTTAAATTAAGCATTCTAAAGGCATGATGCCTAGTTGCTCTTCAACAAGTTTAGCATTCTAAAGGCATGAGGCCTAGTTGCTCTTGAACTCCTTAAAGCATAGGTAAGGTCCTGATTCTAAGTCCTTTCTCCTTTTTGCATTGGGTTCACAAACAAAGACAAAACAAACACAAAGCAACAATATATTTATATACAATAATGAGCTCAAATGAGCAAAAGGAAAATGACATAAACATAAAGTATGAGCTCAAATGAGCAAAGGGAAAAGCAATATGAATTAATGAGCAAGAAAGTAAATTGCATTAAAGTAAATTGCAAGAAATTAAATGCTTGAATTAAAGTTAGTAGTTAATAGTTAATGTTAGTGTGTCATAAAAGAATTTAGCGTTATGTTAAGCAATCGTAAGTGGACTAATGTAGTAGTCACACCTATCTGAGGCCGGTCAATAAAACTATAGGCAAATAAACACAAGTTAGAGATCATGACTAGTAAGCCAAGCTCCTATAACTTGCCATGCCAAAAGAAAAGAAGGAAAGGCCTTGTATGAATTTTAGGTTTTTTGCTTGACCAAGAAGCAACCTATCTTGGACACAAAGCAACTCACTTGATCTTTAATCAAGTTGAGTTTGATTTGGATCAAAGAAGGTTAAGCCTCTCATATGTCAAGACTAACCACAAGTCATTAACTCATTGGCCAAAATAAAAAGAAGAAGATGAAGATGAAATGAAATGGATAAAGAAAATTCAAATGGAATAATCAAAACACAATGATCAAATGTGAATGAAATCATCATCAACCAATGTAAAACAGAGGAGAAATGAAGGTTAGAAGTCAACAAAGTCAAACATATTTTTTTGGTATTTTTGAAATTAAAATAAATGCAAAATTAAAATGGTTAAAATGTGGTCAAACCTCAAATTCAATTCAAATCAACTTCAACAAGTCCAATTGAATCATCATAGGTCTAACATTGGTCAAACAAGGTTTGACAAATTTTCTCAACATTTTTTTAAAACAGAAACTATTTTAAAACAATTAAAAAACAAATAAAAATAACACATTATGAATTAAAATATCAAATAAATCTCAAATCAATTAAGAAATTGATGAGATTATTTTTCATAGACTTATCATGATCCATATGTGTTAAGAAAATATTTTTGGAATTTTTGAATATCAAAAAGTATTTAAAATGAATTAAAAACTATTAAAAACCAAATAATTCACAAAAAATATTAAATGGAATCACAAAAATAATTAAAAATCAGATTATGAAACTAGATTTTTCAAGAAATTTTTTGCCATTGGTCTCATATTTTTGTGATTCCAAATAAAATAGTTATGATTTTTTTTTAAATAAAAAGGTATAAAAGAAAAATAAAACAGAAATTAGAAAATGCTAAAAAATCAGGAGCGTTGGATTCACTTCATTAATTGACGTGGCAACATCCAAGGGTTCAGAAGCGCGCGCGTACCATGGTCACAAGTCAAATGCATCACACAACGAATTAAAAAAAGTAAACAGAAAGCATGGCCATGATTAGAACGTGTGAGTGAGATCCAAAGGCTCAGGAGGATCCACGTGGGGATGGTGGTGGAAACCACCATCTTCTCCGGTGGACCAACCAACTCCGGCCACCAGTTGCAGGTTTTTGAACCTCAATAAAAATACACAAACGTGGTACCAAAATGAAGTTGGGGTGATGTACATCACCCCTGTAACCTTGGATTGTCCTCAAGATCTCTATCAAGTGAGAAATCTGAGCTGGAAATTCAAGGTGTGCAAACTGAAGTGCTTTAAAACATGAAATCAAAGCCACCACTGGCTTGCCTCTTGCACGAGGACTTCAGAAAACCATTTGAACACAAGCAACTCACATTGTATGATGAGATTCAGATCAAAACAGTTGGATCATATACCTTTGAAGAGCAGCTTTAATCAGCACGATTCCTTCCAACTTTTGCTTCCAATTTGATCTTGAGATGTGATATGAATGCAAGGCTAAGGAATAAGTCTTGAAGATCAACTGATTTTGTTGAAATTCAAGCTTGAATTGAGAAAATAAAAATCAGAATTCCTTTGGTATGGTTGGGTTTTCACTTCTGCAGAGTTTCAGGTTGCCTTAAGGTTGATATTTGAATGAGGGAAGCATTGTATTTATAGCTGGAGCTGATGCCAAGTGAGGGAAAACTCGTGTGCATGAAGCTTTGGGTCCTCCATGCATGGGCCTGTACAGGCACATGTGAGGCCCAAAAATAAGTGAATTCACAAGCTGAGATCATTCCAAGTTGAAATGGACGTGCAATTTGAACTGCAATGGCTTGTGCATGAAGATTCAAAGTGAAATGCATAATTGGTCACAAATGTTCACCTCTTCGAAAGTCATACATAGAAAATCCAAACATAGGCATGTGAGTAATGGTTAGAAAGGTCTTGACATAAGGAACAAAAGCTATGTTGGTAAAAAATCCATTTGGAGTTTGGAAATTTGTGAAATTTGGCCTTGAAGTTTGAGGTACAAAACATGTATAAGTTTCCTTTAAATTTTTTTGCCAAAAGTGACTAACATCAAGCCCTTATGTTATGCAAGTCTTAAATGGAAAAACCTTCAACATAAAAGTTGTATATATCTTTAAGATGATAAATTTAGACTCAAATTTTGCATCATTTGGATTTTGGATGAGAAAGTCATGGGCCCTTGAAGTTAGGCATTTTCAACATTCAATGGTTTTGGTCCAAAGTGACCTATAATGTTTTGTATTATCACATGTGTTTATTTTAGGATTATGAAATTTTGTACAACATAAAATTTGAAGTAGACACCTTAAGCTTTCCAATGAAATTTGTCTCACCTCAAAATCATAAAAAATGAAGAAGTTAGGTCCTTGGGAATTTGACCCAAAATAAGGGTTTCAGTCAAAATGACCTATAATGTTTTGAAATGAATGATGACCTTCCAAGTTTCAAATGAATTTTTTATGAACATGAAAGTTGTTCATATGGTTCTTAAGAATATATTTTCTCTTGGGGTCATCTTCATTTGACAAACACATCAAAAGTTAAGTCTCAGTGGATCTCAAATTAGTCAGATGACTTGACTGGTCAACTTCTCAAGGCCAAACTTCAAATCTTGATGAGTGAATGATTGAGGATACTCACATAAGCTCATATATGAATAAAATAATGAATTAAAGAACTTCCCTTGATTTAATTTGATCATAGGTTGAGGTTGCTTCATAAGCAAGGCACAATTAATGCATAGTTGAATTAGGGTTTCCTTGGGAAACAATCCTTAAGCCCTTTGGTTTATCTTGATCAAATTGGAAAATTGAGATACTTGGGAGACATATATTATGGTTGAGATCTTTGGGAACCATTTTCATGCTTGCTTTCATCTTCATCTATCCATTTCATTGAGCTTAGGAGCCTCCTAGGAGCAAGGGATCTCATGTGATCACTTGAGCTTCAAAACAAAAGAATTTAGTGACATATTTTTGTGATTTTGGTTAGTAAACAAAATAATAAAAGCAATAATATACAATTCAATCATGCTTGGTGGTCTCAAACCAACTCGCACAAGTCCCAACCCAAGGGTTAAGGAGTCACTCATGTTATGATCCTTGAGGCAATGCTATGATGCCATGAGGGATCTTAGGGTCAAAATTAGGGTCTTACAAGTCAGAAAATGTTTCTTGGTGCGTTTCACTTTTGGAAGGGTTCAACAAACATCTTCTAACTATGTTGTGGCATGTTTACACCGACATTGTTTGATGTGGCTACCATTACTAGTCTTCGACCAACTAGCAAAGTCTTCGACCCATTTATCCAAAATGACAATAACATTGGCTTTAACTCAAAGTGTGCTAGCTTTACCAACTTCATCGTTGACCATTTTGACGAGACAACCAAGGAAGTTTCCGACAAAGAACACATTACCTTCTTGTCCCAATGGTTGTCACAATTTGTTTTTTGCTCAAGCTCTTTGCAAGTAGCAAAGTTTGTCACTCTAGCCAACCAACTACATTCTAGGAGAAACGTCTATTTAAGCCAATTATCTCATGCAATGAAAACATTTAGAATCACTTTATGAAGCTTCAGACTTGGCATCTCATGCAATGAAAACATTTAGCCTCGTCAACAATCCCAAAGGCCACATTTGAGCCATCTTTGATGGCTAACAAACCCAACAAACCCGTTGAAGAACCCAAGGAATGGTCAATCAAAGGAAGTAGACTAACATTACTTACTCCTACTGACAAAGGGCTTTTGGCACAATAGAGATTCATTAAATATTGTATGAGGTTTGTGAAGCGTTACATGTTTATTTTCCACATGGCTCCCTTTGTAGATAGACTTTATGGCACTACATGGTTCAGAAGAGAATTCCGTGCACTCGATGTTGAACACCAGGCTGAATCCAATGAGATCTGGAAAGCTTTTTTGACACAAAAACTATTGTCAACAATGCTTTCGACCAAAAAAGGGCCAAATAGGTTTTTCTGGGTATCTACCCAACCTTGTGGATCAATAATTTAGTTTTTTGTCAGCTCAAACCTAATTCCTACTTTCAGTGCAAGAAGGACCTATGCCTGAGCATTGTCTGAATGTCTGAAGAGACATATTTTGAAATACTTGCATGACAATCTAAAGAAAGTTTAGAGCTTAGCCATTTCAAATTCCAAAAATCCTTCTACTGCACTCGAGAGTTTGACACCTGATGGAAGGACTATCAAACTGCAAAATTTGTCAACGTGATGACCAAGACGCATCATCTAACTAAAGCTTTCATTTCCTTGTAGACCAAGTTTGAAAAAAGTACAAGTACTCACATTAAAGATATTTGTGCTTTTCAATGTTACTTAGAAACTGTGTACAATCCTCATGACCTTTGTTGGACCATCTTTGAGGCAACTGCTACTTTAAAAGAAAAAACTTATTGAGAAAATACCAAAGCTAAAATGTCCCTCATATGTGAAGGATAAATATCTTTTTGCTTTGTTTTTTCATAAGTAGAATAATGTATAAAATACTTATAAAAAACCTTCCCAAATAATGGTTTCGACCAAGCATGATATATACAATTATTGCGATCACCTTTATATCAATATCAATCACGTCGAAGACTTATCCGACATTGTTGATGGTGAGGCATTAAGGCTCATTTGATTAAACTTTTTCTCCTTTTATGTCTCTTGGTCTAACTATGTTGCACTTCTGTATAGCTACCGCTTTGAGAAAAGCCACGAGGGATGTTGTCGATGTAGGTGACCAGTATGGCCAAGTGCCAAAGGTAATACTAGCATTTTCTTCTAACTTTGCATTTCATGGTAGAAGTATTCTAACTCATGTTTCAATCTATAAAGTAAAAAAAAGATTATTTCCACTGCTGTTACTGTAACACCCCATTTTTTTATTAGATATTTAATTATATTTTAATTGTTTGAATTATGGAGTTTGATGATTTATTTTATGGCTAGGTGTTGGGCGGGTATGTATTCTTGAGATAGAGGTATAGAGAAATGATATAAGTAAGTAGAATAATTTAAAATTGTTTTGATAATTAAAAATAATGTTTTGTTTATTTTTATTATATTAATCAGTGAAAATAGAATAATTTGGCTAAATATGAGAAATTGAGAAAGTTAATGGGAGGAAGGAATATGAGATAATTAAGTTTGGGACAAGTTGGTGATTTGGAAAAGTTTACCCTAAAAATAAAAAGTTAAGAGAAACATAGGTTTAGGGAGATTTTCACAGTATGTGACATCTGAGAAAAGGGAGCAAAGAGGCAAGAGGCAAAGTAATCAAGGGAAGAGAGTGAAGGTTTCAATTCAGAATTTTTCAAGGAATTCAGGTAAGGGTGAGAACTTATTCCAATAGTAATGGGTATGGTAGAAGGGTAGAATGGAGAAATCTTTAATCTCTTTAGGATTGGGTGTTTTGATTCATAATTTTGAATTTGGATGCTACGATAGTTGTTATATGATGATTATATGATGGATTTCGTGTCTCTTATGTGCGTGTATTTTTATGTTTTTATGATTAAACATATATCCACCATTGTTGCAATTTCGAATGTTTTAGGCATAACTTTAAAACTGTGATTAAATGATTTAATTGTATTAAATTTATAAATTAACTTTAGATAATTAGAGTATTGCATGGTTTATAATTTTCAGAGCATTTGGCTTTTTACGGAATCGAAATCGGAGGTCCAAAAGGCCTCCAACGATGAAAAACGCAGAAAATTCTGCATTCTTTCCGTCACGACCGCGCTCAGTGCGAAAACCTTTTTTGTGTTTTTTGGTCGAAATCGTTTTGGCTATAACGTTTGATTTGTAAGTCCAAATCGGGTGTTGATTGAAGTGTTGGAAATATGAAATAAAGGGCTATAACTTTGTTTCAGGAATAAAATAATTTTGGTGATTATTTCATGGACGTTTTGGGGGTTGAAGAAGATGAAAATTATGTTGGAAATTTTAGAAAACAACAACTTTTTAGTAACGCCTTTGTGCACGGTTTTGATCATAACTTCCAACTTGTTAATCATTTTAGGTTGGGGTTTGAAGCTTTAGAAATCTGACTCTTTGAAATATAAAATGATGGTGATAATTGAATTGTTTAAGTATTATTCTTATGCCTACTGTGTTGAAGAAGTTTTTGTTCATACATTCGATTAATGAATTGTTGACATATCCCGACGATTTTGGTCATAACTTTTATTCTGTAAGTCCGATTTTGATGTCATTTGAAGCATTATAAAGTTAACGCTCAGACCTATAACATGGTAATGATTGTTGATATGTTTTAATAATATTCACATGCCTAGTATGTTAATAAATGTATTGGTTTACACATTTGGTTGATGAGTCATTGCATTATTGTAATATCATGGTGTGATAATTATGTTGTTATGTATGATAACATGAAATAATATCACATTCTAGGACTCAATTTAATTAAATTATATTATTATTTACTTCAATTTATTTTAATTTATTCGATATTACTCGGTATTTTCTTTCTATTTATCTCAGGTAGTTTATTTGAAGCACAAGTAAAAAAAGGGAAGAAAAGGAGGTGAAAAAGGAATGAAAAGAAGCAAATATCAAAAGCCAAAGCCCAGCCCAAAAGCACATGCGTTGTGCCTGTGACGAACGTCACACATGCTGTGACGAGCGTCACGCTTTACACACTTGTGTTACGAGCGTCACACATTGTGTGACGGACGTCACACCATTTCCCCTATATTTTTGGCACCAGGAACGCAACAGACCACGTTGAAGCCTACTATCACGCTTGACCGTTTGCAACGTGAAGACTATGTACACGGAAAACCCTTGGAAGCAGTTACAAAAAGTACCAATATAAATAGTAGCTTTTGGAAAAGCTCTCGGGTCGTCGTTCAATTTTCTTCTTCCAGCCGTGCAAGCATACCATTATTTTTATTTACTGTTTTTGCTTTTAATTGCAGTTTTTATTTTTATTTTCTTTTCCAGTTAAGCTTCCAGCAATTAAATAATTTTTCGCACAATAGTTTCTACACCGGAAACTATTGTGTACCTTTCACCGGATCTAACCTTACGTTAGAATCTAGTTTTTTTATTCCTTCGCTTTTATTTTTCTGTCTAATTGAAGAATTCAAGAACAAATCCAACCGGTCTGTGGTGGAGTGTTCAAGACTGCTATTTAATTACTCAGGTTCATTAATTATTGTTTGAATTTATATATGCCCTGCTTTATTATTTATTTATATTATCTGCCTGAGATGAATTTGTTTATGCATGATAATTATTTAGATCTGTTTAGCATGTCTGGCTAATTTATTTAGGTGTCGGTATGTAGAGTAAGCGGAATGAAGGAATCAAGTTAAGTCGGTTTAATTACGTTTAAAATTAAAATCACTCTTTTTATGGTCACAATTTACAGGTTTAATAACAAGGTTTTTGTACGAAAGTAAAAGACATAAAGAAGTTAAAAGCAATAGAACGAGAGTTTGAGTTTTTGACTGGACATTTTTAATTGGACATTAATTCTAGATCAGGGCGAGAGCAATTTTTAGAGTTAATTAAATTCTAATCTTTTTCAAAAAGTATTTTTAAAGATTGAATGTGAGGACGAGAGTTAAGCATTTGAGTTTAATTATATAACCTAAGTCAACAGAGCGAGAGTTTGAGATAAGGGTGTTTAAACGATTAGTGTTTTCTTAAAAAGAGTTTTTACGGATTCTATTATTTTCAAAAAGTGGTTTTTGACTTAACTAATAAGTGACCGCTACGTTAATATAAAATCATAGTTTATTCAACAGAGCGAGAGTTTGAGATAAGACTTTTAATCAATAGTGTCAACTGAAAAGATTTATTTTAAAACCAAGAAACCAACGAAGAATTGATTCCCTAATTACGACGAACTACATACCGATATCCGCTTATTAGATATTTAATTTAGATCCCATTTTTAGTTTTAACTTTTCCCCAAACAATCAAAGTATTACCCGCCTTAGCTTTACGAAGTAACCTTAGAAAACGGTATATCGATTCATAAGTCCCTGTGGGATCGATATCTTTTAAAACTACGCGATAGAACTGTGCACTTGCAGTTTGTACCCCAAATTCGACTCATAAAGTCGCGATCAAGTTTTTGGCGCCGTTGCCGGGGACTTTTATTTAGTCGATATCGTAACTCTTCTGTTACGCTGTAGAGACTAAGGCTTTTTCTTTTCTTTCTTTCTTTTGTTGATTTGTATGCCACATACTCGCTCACAAGGCGACCCGTTCTACTTACGAATCAACGATATCGAACTATATCTCCGAGTCTTACGACGAATTCGGGAATATCGTGCTGCAAACAATCTCCCTCCTGTCGAACTTCCTGATCTCAAAAATCTTCTTCCTTCGCCGATACCCGAGATGGCAGAACCAGCTCGTGCTCTTCGAGATTACGTCGCTCCATCGCAAGATGAACCGCATTCGAGTATTGCTCCACCCGCAATCGAAGCAAACAACTTCGAACTTAAACCTTCACTGTTGCAGGCAGTACAACAGAACCAATTCTCTGGAAATCCTACCGAGGATCCAAACCTTCATTTATCCGTATTTGTCCAATACGCTGATACTGTTAAAGCTAACGGTGTCACTTCAGAGGCAATTCGACTTCGTCTTTTTCCTTTCTCGTTAAGAGATAGCGCTAGAAGATGGCTCCAGTCTCTCCCTTCCAACTCAGTCACCACATGGAATGAGTTAAAGAAAGTCTTTCTTGCCCGATATTTTCCGCCAAGCAAAACAGCTATGTTAAGAGCCCAGATAAATGGATTTAAACAGAAAGATAACGAGTCTCTTTTCGAAGCATGGGAAATATACAAAGACATGATGAGACTTTGCCCACACCATGGTTTAGAGGACTGGTTAGTAATTCATACATTCTATAATGGTCTCTTGTACAACACGAGGTTGATAATAGACGCCGTCGCAGGTGGTGCACTAATGAACAAACCTTATGCTGATGCTTACCAACTTATCGAAAGCATGGCCCAAAATCACTATCAGTGGGGAACCGAACGAACAATGGCAGAAAAACCTCAAACGAAGACTGGCATGTACGAAATAAGTAACCTTGATCATGTTAATGCAAAAGTGGATGCTCTGGTCCAGAAAATTGAAAGTTTAAATGTATCACCTCCAGCCACCGTGGTTGCCATAACTCAGAATTGCGAAGTCTGTGGAATCCAAGGTCACACTCCTGCAGATTGTCAACTCCTAACAGGAATCCAAGCGGAGCAAGTAAACTATGCTCAAGGAAGTCCCTACTCGCATACCTATAACTCAAATTGGAAGAATCATCCAAATTTTTCATATAAGAGTAATAATGCTTTATACGCACCTGGACAATCTCCAAATCAAGCCCCAGCTATACCTCCGGGATATCAAAAGCCGACCCCATCTATGCCTAACAATAACGCCCCTAGAAAATCCAACTTGGAAATCATGATGGAAAACTTTATAGCTTCTCAACAACAAACCAATAAAAATTTCTTAAACCAGAATGTACACACTGGCGAACAAATTAAACAACTAGCAAGTAAAGTGGATGCCCTGGCTACCCATAACAAAATGTTGGAAACGCAAATATCACAAGTAGCTCAACAACAAGCGCCTACTGCTGCCCCAACTGGTACATTTCCTGGACAGTCCCAACCTAACCCGAGAAGCCACGCTCACGCAATCATACCAAGAAGTGGAACGGAAGTGGAAGGACCATCTGACCCAAGGATAGAAAACCAAAACTCTAAAAAGTCAACTGAGGAAGAAAATAAACCTAAGGAAAAGGAAGAGAGTAATAAGGAAACCGTAGAAAAGAAGGAACCTTATGTACCTCCACCACCTTATAAACCACCTATCCCTTACCCTCAAAGGCTTATTAAGACCAAAGATGCGGGCCAATTTAAAAAAATTGTTGACCTACTAAAACAATTAAACGTCACAATTCCGTTCACAGAAGCTATTACGCAGATGCCCTCATATGCCAAGTTCTTAAAAGAAATTCTTTCTAATAAAAGGAAACTTGAAGATAGCGAAACCGTTACACTCACTGCAGAATGTAGCGCTATAATCCAGAATATGCCTCTTAAACTCAAAGACCCGGGTAGTTTCTCTATACCCTGTCACATAGGAAAATTTGTCATCAACAAAGCCTTATGCGATTTAGGAGCCGGTATTAGTGTTATGCCTTTATCCATATGTAAGAGACTGGAAATGGGAAATTAAGACCAACTAAAATGTCTGTGCAACTAGCAGATCGTTTTAGAGAAGATGAAATTACACCCATCATACTAGGAAGACCGTTCTTAGCAACTGACGGTGCAATCATAGACGTAAAACGAGGACGACTCACTTTCGAAGTAGGAGAAGAGAAAATTGAGTTCATTCTTTCCCAATTTTTGAAAGCACCTGCAATAGAAGATACATGTTACTTCATGGATATCATCGATGAATGCATAAAAGAAACGGAAAAAGACAAATCATCTGACTATCTTGTAGAAGACAAACTTAACCAATGTTTGGCAATAACACCGGACCCTACGCAATGCCTTAAGAAACCAACCCTAGACCTGAAAACACTTCCCAAAAATCTGAGATATGAATTCCTAGACTTAGAACTTGAACGACCAGTGATAGTTAATGCAGACCTAGGAAGACTCGAAACAGAAAAACTCCTGCATATCTTAAGAAAGTATCCAACCGCGCTAGGATACAACATCACCGATCTTAAAGGAATAAGTCCTTCTATTTGTATGCACCGCATCATGTTAGAAGAAGACTGTAAAACTTCTAGGGAACACCAGAGAAGACTAAACCCGATCCTGAGTGAGGTAGTGAAGAAGGAAATAACCAAGTTATTAGAGGCAGGCATCATATATCCTATATCTGATAGCAAATGGGTTAGTGCTGTACACGTAGTACCGAAGAAAGGAGGAATAACAGTTATTGAAAACAAAAAAGGAGAAACTATAACCAAACGAATCGAATCGGGATGGAGAATGTGCATTGACTATAGGAAACTAAACAAAGCAACCCGAAAAGATCATTTCCCTTTACCATTCATTGACCAGATGTTAGAACGATTGGCAAAACATTCTCATTTCTGCTATCTAGACGGTTACTCAGGCTTCTTTCAAATACCAATTCATCCTGATGACCAAGAAAAGACAACGTTCACGTGCCCTTTTGGTACCTTCGCTTATAGACAAATGCCGTTTGGCTTGTGTAATTCTCCTGCAACCTTTCAAAGGTGCATGATGGCAATATTCGCCGATTTTCTCGAAAACATCATGGAAGTATTTATGGATGACTTTTTCGTATGCGGACAAAGCTTCGAAGAATGCCTTGAAAACCTAGAAAGAGTTCTAGAGCGATGTGTAAAAGTAAACCTAGTACTTAATTGGGAAAAATGCCACTTTATGGTACAAGAAGGAATTGTTTTAGGACACATCATCTCGAACAGAGGAATTGAAGTAGACAAAGCCAAAATAGAGGTAATCGAAAACCTTCAACCCCCGAAAACCGTGAGAGAAGTAAGAAGCTTCTTAGGACACGCCGGTTTTTACCGACGATTCATTAAAGACTTCTCTAAAATAACTAAACCTTTAACCGGACTATTGATGAAAGATGTTGAATTCATATTCGACAATAAATGTTTAGAAGCATTTCAAACGCTTAAGCAAGCGTTGATCTCCGCACCCATAATGCAGACACCAGATTGGAATGAACCATTCGAAATAATGTGTGATGCCAGTGATTATGCTGTAGGTGCTGTTTTAGGACAACGAAAGGATAAAAAGCTTCACGTAATATATTACGCAAGCAGAACTCTAGATGAAGCACAAATGAATTACGCCACGACCGAGAAAGAGCTTCTAGCAGTAGTATTTGCGCTAGATAAATTTCGTTCTTACTTGGTCGGAGCCAAAATAGTCATTTACACTGACCACGCTGCTATCAAATACCTCTTAACAAAAAAGGATGCTAAACCTAGACTCCTAAGATGGATCTTGTTGCTACAAGAGTTCGATTTGGAAATCAAAGACAAGAAAGGAACTGAAAACGTAGTAGCAGATCACCTCTCTAGACTTGAGAACCTTGAACCGGAAAGAACATCAATTAACGATGATTTCTCGTACGATAAACTTATAGCTACTTTGGAAGAAAATAACGCTGATAAACAGGTAGAAACCACCTTAGCTATATCTGTTACACCATGGTACGCTGATCTCGTCAATTATTTAGCTGCCGGAATAGTTCCACCTACTTTATCCTACCAGCAGAAGAAACGATTCTTCTATGACATAAAACACTATTACTGGGATGACCCCTTACTTTTTAAAAGAGGCCCCGATGGTATTTTTCGTCGATGTATACCCGAAGAAGAAGTAGAAAATATAATCCAACACTGTCACTCCGCTCCTTATGGTGGACATGCAAGTACATCCAAGACCTGCTCTAAAATCCTACAAGCCGGTTTTTATTGGCCAAATATATGGAAGGATGTACATGCGGCTATTAAGAAATGTGATAGATGTCAACGCACAGGAAACATATCTAGACGTGACGAGATGCCACAAAAGGGCGTTTTGGAAGTAGAGATTTTCGACGTGTGGGGAATAGACTTCATGGGACCTTTTCCACCCTCTTTCGGTAACAAATACATACTCGTGGCGGTTAACTACGTTTCAAAATGGATTGAAGCTATAGCTTCTCCAACAAACGACACCCGAGTAGTAACTAGACTCTTTAAGAATATAATATTTCCGAGATTTGGTGTCCTAAGAATAGTAGTCAGTGATGGTGGATCGCATTTCATATCCAAGGTACTCAAAAAACTGCTGTTTAAGTATGGCGTAAGGCATAGAATAGCGACGCCTTATCACCCTCAAACCAGCGGGCAAGTGGAAGTGTCTAACAGAGAGATTAAACAAATATTAGAAAAAACAGTCGCCACTTCAAGGAAAGACTGGTCATTAAAATTACCAGAAGCTTTATGGGCTTATCGAACTGCTTACAAAACTCCCATAGGGACGACCCCATTTAAGCTTATTTATGGAAAATCCTGCCACCTCCCGGTAGAATTAGAACATAAAGCCTATTGGGCTATCAAAAATCTAAACTTAAACTATAAGGCCGTCGGTGAAAGGAGAATCCTTGATATAAATGAACTGGAGGAACTCAGAAGAGACGCCTATGAAAATGTCAGAATCTACAAAGAAAGAACAAAACAATGGCATGACAAGCATATATCAAGGAAAATCTTCAAACAAGGCGATGCAGTCCTTTTATTTAACTCTAGGCTAAAGTTGTTTCCGGGAAAACTACGATCCAGATGGTCAGGTCCTTTTCATATCACCAATGTCTTTCCCAGTGGAGCAGTAGAAATTAAAGGCAAATCTATGGAACCATTTACCGTAAACGGGCAACGTCTAAAACATTATCACTATGCGGAAAACAATGAAGATTCGCAAATCTTACACTTAGATGAAATGCCTCCAGAATTTATAGATTATATTTGATAGTTTTTATGTCGAGCTTGCGACATTAAACAAAGCACTTAGTGGGAGACGACCCACAATTTTTTTTCTTCCTTAATTATTCTTTTAAATTTTGTTTAGTATTCATTCTTAATTTATTTTAATTTATTAAAAACTTTTCTCTTCTTCTTTCGGCATTTGGCCAAATCCTGACTATAACTCATGTTTTTCTTTTCTCTAGCTAACACTAACCTGATGGGACAAATTGACCGTATGGGTATCAAATTCAGAGGAAAAGCTCAGAAACAAAGGTTTGAGGAACTAGCCACGAGAGAAATGCTGCCTAGTTTGTATGCTGATGACTGGGTAATGACTGCCCTTGGACTAAGAGAAAGTGTCCTGTATTTGTTGAGTCAGATAGGGTGGGAAACCTCTCCTATCCGTAGACATTTCGTCACCTACCAGAGACTAACACTAGAATTCCTTAGCTCCCTGATCTATCTACCCAGCCATGGGAAAGGAATTAGCAGAGGTTTTATCCAGTTCAGAATGTTCAACATGGAGTACCAATTTAATATTCGAGACTTTACCAACCTTTTAGGTTTCCCTACCTCCCTTGATACATTCACAGTGAGCCAGGAAGAACTTTTTGAATATAGAGAACTTGAACACTTTTGGGGTAGCTTGACTGGAAATAACGATCCCGAGGAACATGAGTTTCTCTCTGGAAACATACATAACCCGACCTTCCGTTATTTCCATAAGATCCTGACCCACACCTTATTTGGAGAGAAGCCAAACAGTACTTCAGTTTCACGTGATGAACTCTTCATCATATTTTGTGCTTCCCAGAACCGTCCAGTAAACGGTGCCACCTTTATGCTAGCAAATTTTGACCACCTTATCCAAGATGAATGAGCACCAATTCGAATAGGCGGTTTGATAACCATGATTGGTAATGCTATCGGATTACGTCAGCCTATGCTTGACTTAAGCCCTTTTTGTGGCATTACGATTATGAGTATACCCTTCCTCTTCAACACTATGTTTATAGCAAACCTCGGATCTGAAGAGTTTGAGCTTATAATTAATAACCAAGTTCTTTGCCTATTTACCTTGCCCAGTCCCAGGACCAGTGTTCATAACCGCAATAACTGGCTCTACAATCTGAACGCAACACCCTCTCCTGCTAGATCCACTGAATCCATCCAGGACTATGAGATCTGTGATGACCAGATCCCTTATGCTGAATCTGACCCTCAGACGCCATCTGGCTATTATGATATTGACCCTCCTCCTCAGCCTGTTCAGACTGAAGAATCGGCAATACCCGACCTTAGACATCATATGCCCGGAACTGATTATAACACCGCCATTGAAGCTTTGATGTCAGAACAAGACGCCCTCAGAGAAGAGTTCTCTAACATGAGACACGAAGTTCTAGGATGCATGAACAGTATGACAAATCAGTTTCACGAGTTGCTAAACCGTGTTAACTCTTTTGCTCCTCCGGCCAGAGATCGTGCAGATGGATAGAAGTCGTTTTTCTTAATTATTTAGTTTTAGTTAGATTATTCATTAATGCTATTTCAAATTATGTTCGTATTTGTTTCTTTTTCGTAATCTTTTGTTTTCCTCTTTCCAATGTTACATTATGATTATTTTATGAAGCTATTGATTTATTTTACTTTATTATGAATTATGCAATATCTATCAAGAATGCTCTCTACTGTTGCTACCTACATAACTTATTAAAGAAAAATATATTTATGCACTATTATACAAAGTAGAATAGCATGCAGGGGAAATTTAAATAGCAGAATAAAATAATCTGAAGCAAAACAAAATAATAAAAATTACTATAATTATCATGAAGAACGCTAGCAGTAACCATGCCAAAAAGATTGTGTGACGAGCGTCACACAATCTATCACGGACGTCACGCCAAGTGCTTGTGACGCCCGTCATGCCCCTGTAACGAGCGTAACACCTTCTGACTAGGTGAACGTTACAAAGCCGTTAGAGACGACCGTTACACCTCTTCACCTTTTTACCTTCCCCATTTATTCACATTTACCCACATTTATTTACTTTTCAACCACTCCCTTTCCAACTTCAAATTTTTTTCCTATAAATACCCACCATACCTTTCTTCCTACATCACAACTATTCTATACAACCAAATATATTTTCTTTTCTTTCCTAATTACTTCTTCCAACTCATTCATCAGTATGGCGGGAAATCAAAATTTCGGAAATATCATCTTCCGATCCGAAGATGAAAATTATCAAAGGGAGCAGTTCGAGCGTTTCCAACAACGAGGTGTCATCTCCACCAGGTATCCTGATCTAACTTGTTTACAAGAATTAGGATTAGTTCAAGGTATAGAATGGATGCTCCGTCTTGCTGATGTAACCTTTCTATGCACGCATAATCGACCTACCTACCCATCCCTAACCTTAGAATTCTTAAGCTCATATTCGTACAACACCCCCGCCGGTGAAGACGAGTACTTAACCGGTACCGCAACCTTCCGTATGTTCAACACCGAATACACCCTATCCCAAAACCAATTGAGTACCATGCTACAGTTCCCAGTAGGAGACCGAGTCCACCCAAGAATCCCTCCAAACTCAAACTGGAACATAGTTGCCGCCTTCGACCTCTTTAGGAAAATATCCGGTGTAGATGCCAACAACTGGGAAGAGCTCCTTGTTTCCCATATCCATAACCCAACTATCCGGTACTTTATCCGCATCTTGCAAAACACAGTTTTTGGAAGACCAAACAACAGCAAAGTCAACGCAAAGGAATTATTCTTCCTCCACTGTGTCTTCCAAAGAGATACACAGGTAAACGCTACCTCTTTCCTATTTCATCATATCCGCACCTTATGTGCTAGAGGCCGTCAACCTTTTGTAATTGGAGGATTGATCACCACAATAGCACTTGGCTTAAACCTAGGGGACCGACTCAAAACTTTAGAATCTTTACCTCCCCTATTTAGGGATATCAGCTACTGTCGGTCCAGCCGCCTGATTAAGAACAGAGTAGGCGGAAAATACTACCTTATGGTGAATAACCAGGCAGTCCCAAGCGTTATTCTACCCAACATTGCCCTAACAGATGTCACCAACCCCAGCCGCCACCTCTATGATCTGAATTCTCCTGAAGCTACCGAGCCTTCACATACAAATCCGTCTACAGACGAGTTCGAAGAAATGGAGCAAGGTGATCAGGCCCCTGCACAACAATCAGTCCCGCTCAACCCTTCCGATAATGCCGCTGGCCCATCCTCACGACGTCGTCGACGACGAACACCTGCAACCAACGACGACATCATGGATGCTATTGACGGTATGCAGGCGCAGAATCTCGAAATGATGCAAATGATGCGCCAAATGCAACAACAACAGGAAGCGAGGAATGCCATAACCGACCAGCGGTTCACTGATTTGCTTAGCAGGTTTGACAACTTAGAAGTACATCAACGATCACCAGGTCCAAGAACAAGAGGCGGCAGGCAGTATTAATTTTAGTTTCTATTTCTTCTTTTATTTATCTTTTGTTTTCTTTGAAACATTGGGGACAATGTTTCATTTAAGTATGGGGGGGGGGGGGGGGGGGAACCGTGTTCTTTCTATCTTCCATTTTTCAAGTATGTACCTTTCTTTTCATTGTTATTTCCCTTGAAATTATATAAAAAAAAAACAAAAATATCCTATTATAATATAGATTTATTTTAAGTTAAGTCCCAAGTGTGAAAAATTCCTATTATCTATTCCCTCAAATTTTCATGAGCCATAACAAAAATTCAACACACTCAGTAAGTATAAAGGTTGCTCATTTTATCAAACTTGAGACAAATTAAGACAAAAACTATTACCGCCAAACACTCTAAACAAACCTCAACATGTTAGATCAGAAAGACACATGTTATACAAGTCCATGGACTTTTAACTTTATAGTAACCCCGAGTAGTTTATACGAGAAGTCAGCACCATCTTAATAGCAAACTACGTGGAGAGCCGATGAATATAAGTGAATGATTCCCAAAGTAACAAAAAAAATATTTATATCAGGAAATGCACTAAGTAAGTTAGGTGATCCTTACCAGATCATTTAATCTAAAGGTTGCAGATCATACAAAAGCATAATATGAGTTGGTTCAGCAGGTATCTGGTGCTGAACTTGGTAGGGCAGACTACGATCCGATCCCCCGCAATTCGCAATGGACTGAATAACGAAGTTATCCGACTTATGTACCAGAACTTCTAGCTAAAAGGGGATCAGAATCACTAACCGGTTACTCCACTATGTGCGCGAAAAGATAAAGGGCTTAATGTGATTTCGCTAGAATGAAAACGGGTGAAATAAGAGTAAAGGAACTAGGATAGCTATAATAGCATGACTTGAACTGGTTTGCATAAGGTGGGGTTATCTGAGGTTGTGACGGTGGTTGTTAATGTCGAGATTTAACTCAAGTTACTTCTAAACAAGGTTTACATGCAACCTAGTACAAATTGATGTGTGTTTTGGAATTACATCTGGCTAAATTCTTAAAACAAGTTTTATACTGTATTTTGCTTGAGGACAAGCAAAGATCTAAGTATGGGGGAGTTTGATAACATGAAATAATATCACATTCTAGGACTCAATTTAATTAAATTATATTATTATTTACTTCAATTTATTTCATTTTATTCGATATTACTCGGTATTTTCTTTCTATTTATCTCAGGTAGTTTATTTGAAGCACAAGTAAAAAAAGGGAAGGAAAGGAGGTGAAAAAGGAATGAAAAGAAGTAAATATCAAAAGCCAAAGCCCAGCCCAAAAGCACAGGTGTTGTGCCTGTGACGAACGTCACACATGCTGTGACGAGCGTCACGCTTTACACACTTGTGTTACGAGCGTCACACATTGTGTGACGGACGTCACACCATTTCCCCTATATTTTTGGCACCAGGAACGCAACAGACCACGTTGAAGCCTACTATCACGCTTGACCGTTTGCAACGTGAAGACTATGTACACGGAAAACCCTTGGAAGCAGTTACAAAAAGTACCAATATAAATAGTAGCTTTTGGAAAAGCTCTCGGGTCGTCGTTCAATTTTCTTCTTCCAGCCGTGCAAGCATACCATTATTTTTCTTTACTGTTTTTGCTTTTAATTGCAGTTTTTATTTTTATTTTCTTTTCCAATTAAGCTTCCAGCAATTAAATAATTTTTCGCACAATAGTTTCTACACCGGAAACTATTGTGTACCTTTCACCGGATCTAACCTTACGTTAGAATCTAGTTTTTTTATTCCTTCGCTTTTATTTTTCTGTCTGATTGAAGAATTCAAGAACAAATCCAACCGGTCTGTGGTGGAGTGTTCAAGACTGCTATTTAATTACTCAGGTTCATTAATTATTGTTTGAATTTATATATGCCCTGCTTTATTATTTATTTATATTATCTGCCTGAGATGAATTTGTTTATGCATGATAATTATTTAGATCTGTTTAGCATGTCTGGCTAATTTATTTAGGTGTCGGTATGTAGAGTAAGCGAAATGAAGGAATCAAATTAAGGCGGTTTAATTATGTTTAAAATTAAAATCACTCTTTTTATGGTCACAATTTACAGGTTTAATAACAAGGTTTTTGTACGAAAGTAAAAGACATAAAGAACTTAAAAGCAATAGAACGAGAGTTTGAGTTTTTGACTGGACATTGTTAATTGGACATTAATTCTATTCTAGATCAGGGCGAGAGCAATTTTTAGAGTTAATTAAATTCTAATCTTTTTCAAAAAGTATTTTTAAAGATTGAATGTGAGGACGAGAGTTAAGCATTTGAGTTTAATTATATAACCTAAGTCAACAGAGCGAGAGTTTGAGATAAGGGTGTTTAAACGATTAGTGTTTTCTTAAAAAGAGTTTTTACGGATTCTATTGTTTTCAAAAAGTGGTTTTTGACTTAACTAATAAGTGACAGCTACGTTAATATAAAATCATAGTTTATTCAACAGAGCGAGAGTTTGAGATAAGACTTTTAATCAATAGTGTCAACTGAAAAGATTTATTTTAAAACCAAGAAACCAACGAAGAATTGATTCCCTAATTACGACGAACTACATACCGATATCCGCTTATTAGATATTTAATTTAGATCCCATTTTTAGTTTTAACTTTTCCCCAAACAATCAAAGTATTACCCGCCTTAGCTTTACGAAGTAACCTTAGAAAACGGTATATCGATTCATAAGTCCCTGTGGGATTGATATCTTTTAAAGCTACGCGATAGAACTGTGCACTTGCAGTTTGTACCCCAAATTCGACTCATAAAGTCGCGATCAATGTCGATGATGTTAAGATGTTGACAAGTTGGTATTGTTTGTTGATATTATTCATATGGTAACATAAAGTGGTGGTTGCATGATGAATGATGTGATGCATAAATGATGAGATGTGTGTGGGGATCCTTTAGGTGAATCATGTTATGTTAATGCATCTTATTTAAGAGTAATATGTCTTGGTGTACAGGCTTTAGTCCAATTTTGGTGAGCCTCGATTCTATGGTGATGGATCGGGTGCAAGTAGTTAATTCTTATTATGAGGGATTAGTGAAGCGTTATCTATGTTGATGGTTGAAGCTAGCGGAAATATACCTGAACGTATCGCACGCTCGAACATATAACAGAGTCGCCATCGAACTTTATTTATCCCCAAAGGAAAGGGAAAACACCGATAAAACCCGGGGGAAATAGATATGATGGGTAAGAAAGTCAGTTATGAAAGGGGGATGTATTAGCACCTCAAACATCCATGATACCCCATGAGAACCATTTTGATTGTTCTCGCTCAAATAGGTGTGATATCTAAAGATTACTCGCAAAAGGATGAAGGGAAAGGAAAGAAATAGATAAAGTGCTCGGTGCGGATTGGGGCCCTCGTGCCTACGTATCCTCATATTGCAATGAGGAATTCAGAGCTTCGTAGTTCAAGGAACTAGATGCGGGAGGTGAAAAGAAGTGTGATGACAATATGGTCTGAACCAAAGGATAGTGTTTTGAGCTCCAGCAAGGGTGAAAATATGAACTCAAGAGTAAGATGGCTATTACTAGTACACGGGCTAGTAGGACCGTCGTTGTAGGGTAAATCCAAAAAGATGAAGAAATATGTGTTTGGGCACGGTCCCAAACATCTCTTGGTTCACAAGGTGATGCAAGAAGGAGCACAAAGAGATAGTGTAATTGGCTCAAAGATAACTGGTATATCACCTGGAGTGAAAGAAGGTAGAATATAAATGCATCATGGAGATGAACGGAATGAAGTGACTGAAGTCACAGAATAGGATATTTGGTGTTAAGTGACTGAAGAAGTATTGTTTGAAATTGAAAGGTGAAAGTGTATTGGAATCAATAAGAGAAATAGGGTTCATACCATAGAGAGAAAATAGCTTTAACTGATACATGGACCAGCAGGCCGCCACTATAGGGTGTTTAGCCAAAAAAGAAGGGAATTAAGTGTTTGAGGGTGTAGCCCAAACAACTCTAGGTAGAAATGTGGACTACATTAGGTGTCTAAAAGGATGTATATATAATTCCAAAGAAAGCGGTATTTCGATGTCAAAGGAGTAATGTGTCACTAAGTGAATGATTTATGATCAAAGGTAGGTAATGAATTGTGAAAGATATGGATGATGCCATAGGGCGAAGGAGGAATAATTAGGAGTATGCTCGCCAAGGATTCGTATCCTTGTGCCTACGTATTCTCATCGTGCATGGAGAAAGTCAGAGCAATCGTAGTTCAGAACCACGAGAATAAAAAGAGAGACATTTATCTAAACAACGGGGGCTCACAAGACAAACACCGCTTCAAGGAATGATTATAGTATTGTATAGTAGAAGGAGTAGTATCACTTGCTGGGGAAGCAGATAGTTCGAGATCAAATAATGATAGTATCTTGGATCCAAGAAGGATATAGTCTCTGAATCGAAGAGCAAGGTAGGCACTTACCAATACATGGGCTAGTACGACCGCCACTGTAGGGTAAATCCAAAAAGGAAGACTGATTTAAGTGTTTGGGCATGCCCCCCAAGCAACTCTTGATTGAGGAGATGGACTATCGTTAAGACATCCTAAAAGGATAGACAAGGAGTCCAAGGAGAAGTATGGTTAATCTCAAAAATATGGTATAGATTGAATGAATGAAGAATGATTGATTCATAAATAGGGTATCAATAGATAAGGTAGATTGATAAATAAGGTAGCTCGCGAAAAATCTGAACTCTCTTGCCTACGTATCCTTATAGTGCAATAAGGAAATCATAGCTTTTGTAGTTCAGCCCACTATGACTGAAAACAAGGTGATTAAGGAGGCAAAAGAATAATTGAATGATGGAATAGAAAGAGTGGAATAGACTTGATAGTTACTTGATAAGGATCACACTAAAGTCTATGAGTAAAGATGGATACGATAAGCAACGAGCCATACATCTCGCACCCAAAGATACCCAGAATGAGTGTAGGAAAGCTCTAGTATCATTCCTTCTTTACTACTTAAGGCTCATGGCATGTGATTCTCGTCTTAACTTTCAAGTGGAGAGAGAAGAATCTTTGTTGTTATTGTGTTGATGAAGACCTTATAAATCGTTCGATTCGAATTGCACTAAAGTCTAGGAAAAAAGGTGAATACGATGAGTGTTGGGTCATTCGCCCCATACCCAAAGATACTCGGAATGGGGGTAGGAATACTCTAGTCCTACTCTTTCTCTATTACTTAAGACTCGTGTTGTACAACTTGAATTATGATTCATAAGTTGTTGATGTAGTCCTTGTTTTGTATTGTTTCATGAAGAGAGAGACTTGTCAATCGTATGATTAGAATTATGCTAAAGTCTATGAATAGAGGTGAATACGATGAGCGCTGGGTCATTCGTCCCATACACAAGGATACTCAGAATGGGGGTAGGAATACTCAAGTCTTACTCCTTCCTTATTGCTTAAGGCTCATTCCACACACTTCTAACTTTGATTTGACAAGTTTTTTAAGATGCCACCTTTGAAGCACTTGTATAATCCGCTGCTTAGTATGACTGAGGATGCCTTGATCGAGAATCTGACTTGAGGCTTCGAGCTCCACAGCTTAGAAGAAAAGTCTTATTATTTGACCAAGGGTCTTTTGGTCACTCCATTAGATTGTGGGATTATACAAGTTCAAAGAATTTAATCGATCAAAATTGCTTTTGATCAATTTGAATCATGGGTTTGATTTGATTGGAGAAACTATGTTAGCACCTAATCTAATGGTTAACATTGAACTATGTTATCCTAAGGGATCATGTCATTGCTAATTGTAAATTCTATGTTAGAAAAATCCTAAGGGAACATGTTGATGTTAATTGCAAATTCTATGTTAGAAAAATCCTAAGGGGACATGTTAATGTTGAGACTTTGGATTAAAATTCTAAGTTAAATTCTATCCCTAATGGAGCATGTGATTATATGAGTAAAAATGTCCAAAATTACCCCTAAAGGGTAAAATGCTCTTTTGATAATTTTTAACGAATCTAAAATTCTAATTAGGAAAATTTTAACTGAACTCCTAATTGATCTAATTAACCTTAATTCTAACAATCAAAATTATCTAATTAACAAAACAAATAAAAAACTAATAAAATAGGAGGGCCTTTGCAAAATAGGGGGTATAGGTCTGGTTTGGATGTGTGCTAGAAAAGGAAGACAAGATAGGGTTCAACTGCATGGGCTTCAGTTGCAAAAGCTCAATGCTGAAAAAAGTTCTTTTTAGCCACGGGGTGCAGCAGAAAAATTAAGAGTGAGAGGGTATTGCATTGGGCTTGGAGTGTGACAAGCCCAGAAAAAAATAAGCCTAAAGATTGGGAGTTGGCTTTAAAAAAATCAGCAAAAAATTGAATGTACATGCGTGCTCTTTTCCATGGCCACTCAGATCGCCGACACCAAAGCTCCTCCACGGGCCACCGCGTTGGAAATCGCTTCCGGCGGCGACCACCAAAAATGGACATCAGAACCACCTCCACCTTCATCTCTATCTCCAAAACAAGAATCTAAACTCCAAATTCTCTAATTTCTTGGTCCAAATCCATAACTGAGACCAAATCCTCAAGAATCCCTAAAAACTCAGATCTACAATACACCTCCATGAACAAGATTTAGAGCTCCTCGTGATAGGGGTTTACAACAACATGGTGTAATGTTCAGCACAGCAATAAAAATGAAATGAGATGATGAAAAATGGACCTACCTCCGAAGCTGAGACTTGCTCTGACGAGTGTTGATTGGAGAAGATGAAGACGAAAAATCACTTGTACTAATAGGTACGGTATTGCTTTTACTTCCTTTCGATTAACTTGTCTTTCAATTCTTCTTCTTCAAAATAGCTTTACTTCCTTCCGATTAGCTTGTCTTCCAATTCTTCTTCTTCAAAATACTGTAGTGTGATGAAGTTGAGCTCACTCTTCTTGAAGCTTCAATGTGAAGCTTCAATGGAGTTTTGGAAATTGAGCTTTGAGTATGAGAGGGAGAGGATTCATAAATGATTGCACAGGATTGAAGATGATGTTTGCAAAAAGTGTAGAGAGCCTTAAAATGATGATGAAGGTGTAAATTTATAGTGATTAGGCTTGGGGTTAATGTGGCTTGGAGTTAGTTATTAACAGGTTAGGAGTTAGCTTAGGAGTTAGTTGGGATGAACTCAGTGAGTTTAGGCAGTTAAATTACTGAGTTAGGAATTAATTGGTTAGTTTAACTTAATGGAATGTGTTCAAATGGTTGTTTATGACTAGCTATTGCAGGTGAGAACTTGAATGAAATTAGGCTTAGATGTTAGCTAATGACATGCTATTTTTATGACTTAGGTGTGGGTGACTTGCAGTTGTAGGTTACCAATTGTGTGGTTATGTTATGCAACCTGTGATTTTGGTTTTGGTTATGTTTGTGCAGGTTCAAGGGTATGTGAATTTTGCTGCACTTGTTCTGATGCAGATTTAATGTGTTCAAAATGTATGTGGTTGAAGCTTGATGAAGTACCAAACTTTGAAGTGTCGTCGAGTGCTCACGGTTTTTTCTGGTATTTATGCAGGTATGCATTTGTCGTGAATTGAAAGCCTTGGCTATCTTCAATGGTGGGAGTTCCTGTTTCAATCCAAAAGTCCCATTCTCACAGCAGTGCAAAATTCCTGCAAAACAAGCTATGGGTTGACTCAAATAGGGAATGAGTCAACTCAAACAGAGTTTATCCCAGGGTTCAGTCGACCTGGGAGTCGACCTGTTCGGACCCGCGGCGAAATGATTCAAAGTAAAACTAGAAATGATTCGACGCAAGGAGTGAATGAGTCGACTCAATCAGGATTTCCCAGAATTGAGTTAACCTGGGAGTCGACCTGTTCAAACCCGAAGGGGCAAGGTTCAGGAAAAGAAGGGGATGAGTCGACGTGAGGAGTGAGTGAGTCGACTCACTCAAGTTTCCCAGAATTTAGTCGACCTGTTCGGACCCGAGGGTTTTGCGTCGAGTCATGAGTCGACTCACAGAGTTGAAACCTCCAAATATGAGTTTTTTTTCAATGTATTACACCTTTTTTTCACCTTTTTTGTATGTAATGAATATTTTAGGGATGAAAATGAATGGAATTGACCAATTGAATGAAAATGAATAGGCTTAATACATGAACATGACCATAAACTCAAACCCAAAATCTATAACTGACACATAAAAGCGAGAAACATGAACCTATGGACCAAGCGAAGGCGGATGAAAGTTATGAGACCAAGGACTCGGATTATGACCAATAGACTCGACCACCCAGGGGACAAAATGAATGGACCAAACACACATTGAGTGAAAGTCCACATGAGATTAGGGTTTCCCACATCATCAGATGAAAAGTCGAGTTGAGGGGCCCATCAGGACACATTTTTCTTGCTTAAGGCACAGGTCTTTGAATCAATCAAGATACTTCTCAAACAAAGCCAAAGTTCCATGATCCCCGTCCTTAGGCTTTGGAGGCCTTTGTGCGTTGGTGCAAGTCCAAACCAAGTATTCCTAGTTATTATACAACAGACTAAAACCCTGCAAGTCAAACACTTGGAACCCATGGTAATGAATGGTGCTTATACATGAGTTATTAATGTATACAATTGAAACCTAGTCAGATGGTTAGAAGGAGATGCGAAGAAAAGGGGAGGGCAAATTTTAGGGTACAACAGTTGTCCCTATTTAATTTTCTTGAACCTGAATACGGGAATTGTGGATGCTTTTCAGGTATTCGAGGTGGAAGAGGATTAAATACCGACGTATCCAAAATTTTCTTGAAAGGGTGGTCATGATGTTGTCTGACAGATCTTTAATGCGTGTGAGATATCATGGTGGTGAGTATGATATGCATGGTGCATGATGTATGCTTTATTTTCATAATGCGTGCATGTTTAATTGTTTGGTCAAATGTATGTCATTTGTGAGGAATATGGTTATTTATTGTGATGGGGACTCCGACTCGTCATCGAATATTAGAAGGTGAAGGTTGCGAAATCCAGGTGTCAGCACTATTGTCACGGAACCGCCTAGCTGCTGGAGGATACCGGGACACCGAAACCAACAGGGCATCCAAATGGATGTCACAGGTGTTCGAGCAAAACCATTTTTGAGCTACTGGTCATCCTTTAAGTTCATTGGGATTTTACAGTAATGAATAGTGCTTCCCTTTAGTGTAGCTTTTATTATTCTCCAAAATTTTAAGGCATTATATGAATAAGATAAATCAACCATTTTGCATACAAAATACAGAAGAAGAAAAATACTTGATAAAGGAAACTGAATTTCGTTGATTATGAAATTGTACATATGGTGTATACGAAGATGCAGACACCCTTGATGAGGATGTTGCAAAAATTGAAAAATAAATGAAATGGCAATGGGAAATATTTTGTATATTTTTTTCATTGATTACAACATTGGCCTTAGTCTACTACAGAATTTGAATCCCAAGACCTGGCTTCGCCTGACGATGATTGGATCGATCTTTGACCATCTGATATCTAGCTTGTAGCATAATGGGCTCAAGGGTCACAGTCAATGCTTTTATCCCTAACTTTTTCCTGGACATTTTTTGTTCTTTTCGTCCACCGGGATGCTCCTTTTTGCCTAAGTCGCCCTCTCGGGTTTCCGACTTAGCAACCTTTATATTTGTTCCCTAACTTTTGCATGGACAATTCATTTTTTAGGTCCATCGGGATAGCCGTTTTTGCCTAGATCAATTTGGTGAAGATTAATCTAGCGGGTTTTTGTCATTTCTTTTTAGGTATAATATTTTTTGACTATGTCTGCATTCACTGGCGATGGCAAGTCTTCCACATCCATTGTTGTGAGGATTAGAGACCCACCTAAGAAGGCCTTCTTGATGAAGAAAAGTCCCTCGTAGTTGGGAGTCCATTTGCCTCGCGGGTCTGAGTGAATGGCAGAATAACTTTTGAGCACAAGTTCCCCTACGCGGTACTCACGAGGAAGAACTTTCTTATCAAAAGCTCGTTTGAGACGTCTTTGGTACAACTGACCATGACAAACGACCGCCAAACGCTTTTCTTCTATCAGATTCAGCTGGTCATACTGTGATTGAACTCGTTCAGCTTCATCGAGGTCGGCCTCCATGATGACTCTGAGTGAAGGGATCTCAACTTCAATTGGTAGGACAACCTCCATCCTATATACCAACGAGTATGGAGTTGCCTCAGTGGATGTGCGGACCGAGGTTCTGTAACCGCGTAGAGCAAAGGGTAACATCTCATGCCAGTCCTTGTATGTCTTGACCATTTTCTGGACGATCCTTTTGATGTTCTTGTTAGTTTCTTTTACGGCACCGTTCATCTTAGGCTGGTATGGTGAAGAGTTATGGTGCTCGATCTTAAATTCTTCGCACAACTCCTTCATCATGTTGTTATTGAGATTACTGGCGTTGTCAGTGATGATCTTACTAGGTATCCCATAGCGGCAGATTATCTCTTTCTTGATAAACCGGGTAACCACATGTCAAGTGACGTTGGCATATGAAGCAACTTCGACCCATTTCGTGAAGTAGTCGATGGAGACCGGGATGAATTGATGATCGTTGGAAGCTTTAGGTTATATCATCCCAATCATATCAATACCCCACATAGAAAAAGGCCATGGAAAGGGCACAAAGATCTTGTCACCATATATCTAACACTTATGACATCTTCTGACAAAGTTGTAACAGTCAACCTACATTCTCATCCAGTAATACCCAGCCCAAAGGATCTTTTTGGCTATAGCAGGACCTTTTGCATGTACACCCTCGCAGCCTCCGTGTATGAATTTTATCATCGTACTAGCTTCATGTCTATCCATGCATCCGAGACAGTACATAATCATAATTCCGCTTGTATAACACATCACCATTTAGGAAGAATTTGGAAGAGAGTCTTCTCATAGCCTTCTTATCAGTAATGGATATACCCTCGGGATATTGTCATTTCTCCATAAATGTCTTTATGTCATGGAACCAGGGCTTATCATCAGGATCGGCCTCGATTGCTAGAGAATGTGATGGTTCATCTAAGTGGTCAATATAGATAGCTGGTGCTTCATTCTTCCATTTGACTTTGAACATAGATGCCAGCGTAGCTAGAGCATCGGCTAACTGATTGTCTTCCATAGGAATATGATGAAAAGAGATTTCATCAAAGTAGGGTACCAGTTTTCTGATATGCTCCTTGTAAGGTATCAACTTGATATCCTGAGTCTCCCAATCACCTTTTACCTGACTTGTTACCAGAGCTGAATCACCATATACCTCAAGAATCTTGATCCTTAAGTTGATGTCTGCCTCCAAGCCGTAGATACATTCTTTGTATTCTGCCATATTGTTGGTGTAGTAAAAAATCTAGCGGTAATTGTAAGGTGGAAAACGGTCAGAGACGTGATAACAACACCTATGTCATGGCCTCGAGCATTGGAAGCACCGTCGAACATGAGTGTCCATCGTGATCCTGGTTCAGGGCCTTCCTTGGGGCTTATCTCGAAACCTGGCATAGTGAAGTATCTGATAAACATAATGTTTTCGTCTGGAAAGTCAAACCTCAACGGCCGATAACCTTCGACAGGCAAGTGAGCAAGGTAGTTAGACATAACACTCCCCTTTATTGCTTTTTAGGTCACATACTGAATATCATACTCGGTCAATAACATTTGCCATCGGGCAATTCTACCAGTAAAAGCAGGCTTTTCGAAGATATACTTTATCGAATCCATTTTGGATATCAATAAAGTGGTATGGAAAATCATATATTGTCTCAGGCATCGAGCGGCCCAAGTCAAAGCACAAAAAGTCTTCTCCAAAGGTGAGTAGTTGGTCTCACATTCCGTGAATTTCTTGCTGAGATAGTAAATATCATGTTCCTTCTTGCCCGTGTCGTCATGTTGGCCTAAGACGCAACCCATAGATTCATCGAGTACTGTGAGGTACATAATGAGAGGCCTACCAGGAACCGGTGGTATCAGGTTTGGTGGTTCTTGCAAGTACTTTTTTATTTTATCGAATGCTGCTTGGCAATCATCGTTCCACATAATCAATTGATTCTTTCTCAATAGTTTGAATATCGCTTCGCAGGTAGCCGTTAAGTGTGATATGAATCTGGAGATGTAATTGAGTCAGCCAAGGAAACCTCAGACTTCTTTTTCTGTTCGGGGGGACGGCATTTCTTGGATGGCTCTAACTTTTTCGGGATCAACCTCAATACCTTTCTGACTGACTATGAAACCTAAGAGTTTGCCGGATCGGACCCCAAAAGTGCACTTATCTGGATTCAGTTGCAACTTAAACTTTCGGAGTATGAAAAACAATTTCCTCAGGTTCACCAAGTGATCTCCCTCAGTTTTGAATTTGGCAATCATGTTTTTAATACACAGTGCTAGTTGCTACGAATGAAGGCTTTGAGAGAGAGAGAGAGAGAGAGAGAGAGAGAGAGAGAGAGAAATGAAATTGCAACTACACAAATGCTTCTACACAAGGGTTTTATTTATAGAACCACTTGTGTGGGCTCCAAGCTAAAAATCCAACTTAAGTGTATGTGGCCCATATCTTATAATATGCCAAAATCACTTAAGTGCATGGTACCTTATCATATTTTGTATTTTACTTAAGTACATCGTACCTTACGATGTTCTACAATTCACTTAAGTGAACCGTACCTTACAGTGTTCCTTAGTTACTCTATCTCTCATCAATTTGTACTTTTGTGTGTGACCCTGTAGGTTTTCGCGGCATTGACAATTATATTAAATCATGTATTTAACTTAATAAACAGTGAGCGGGATCTAGCAACACATCACTTCTACCCAAGACCCGAAAATGTCATGTGATCTGACAAATCATTTTTTGATAATACTTATGTGTACAATTACCCTTTTTCCCTTATGTCTATATTGATCACAAGGCATAGACTGTGTCATCCTTGTCTAGTTCAATATTGGGCCCGTAGACAATTATCTTGTTACGCAGAATGGGCAAATTCCATCTAGGTCACTCATGTCCCTCAGCATGCTTCATGGAGTACCCATCAACTGTCTTTATGGTCATCCAGTTACGGACAATGTTTGATCAGCAATAAGGCACTCGACTCTACATCTAGGGTACATAGTGGTTTCAAGTCAAAGGGTGGTATACACCATTATCACCATGAGAATAATTCTTCTCCTTACAGATCTAAGATGAATAGGGTTGTTGAAGCTGCAAACAAGAATATCAATAAGATCATTCAGAAGATGGTTGTGACCTACAAGGATTAGCATGAGATGCTCCCGTTTGCTTTGCATGGGTACCGTACGTCCATCCGCACTTCAATAGGGGCAACCCCTTTCTCACTTGTTTATGGCATGGAAGTTGTACTCCCAGTAGAGGTTGAGATCCCACCATTGCGTGTTTTGATGGAAGTTGATCAGTCTCCAAGTATCCTTATTTTCCGACACTCATTCAGCACCCTTGTAAGAAGTCGGTAACACATTAGTCCACTTATTTTATTGTTCTGTTTAGTTATTTATATGTTTGGTATTATTGTCTCTATTTGTTGAGTACATGTTATATGCATCATCATACTCCATTTTATGTCCTTTGTGGTAGTTCTTTTGATTTCAGGTATAAACAAGTGCATCATAGGGATAGACAAGCAAAATTGGCTATTCGGGCCCTTCGGAAGAAGAAAAAATGAACTTACAAGAGCCCTGACACGACCACCCATGTTGGCCAACACGGGCCATGTCAGGAGAAGAGGCATGGAAATGGAAAATAGGGAGTTGACACGGGTGCCCGTGTCAGCCTCCCTGAAGGGCGTGTCAAGGCATAATGTCCCCCGGAAGCCAACACGGCCAGGCGTGTTGCTTGACACGGCTAGTGTTGGCTTGGGCACTTGATTTTCCAGTTTTTGGCACAGCTTATCCCAGAGGGCATTTTAGACTTTTACGCAAGGAAAATTGTCATCAGGACCTATTTACAGTGGATTTGAATATGGAGAAAGGGACTTTTTACACGATAGAAAATTGGAGACGATCAAGATTAAAGCAGTGAAAAGCGAATAAGAACGGAGATCCTTTAAGTGCGGACGCAATTGAAGATCAACGGAATTCCGACCTTTTTGTAATGTCTCAATTTTACTTTGTATCTTATTTGAATAATATGATAGCCTAAACCCCCAATGCCATGGGGTGTCCTTGAATTGATCATGTAATGACTCTGATGTTTGATTTTCCTTAATACATGTTCTTTGATTTCAATTTCACTGTATGAGTTGTGTAATGCTTTCTTTTTGGCAAAAATTAAGCTTGATGTATGGTTAACGATTAGCAGGACTGCAATGGTTAAGGTTTTCATACAATGAAACTATATTAGAGATCACTTAGGACTAGGGATACCCTATAGTTATCAGATTATTCTTGTTAATTTAAAATGCTTGGTTTCTTTATAATCAACTAAGGACTTAGAGAACCAAAGGTTTCCCTCCGAGGTCTTAGGGGGAAATAATCTTAAGATCCGGTAATTGAAACAATGTTCAGTATTAAGGAGATATACACTCAAGGGTCATTATAGGAGATTTTTATACACCTTCCTTGGCATATCATATTAATCTGTGAAAATATTTATTTGCTCTATTTTTCCTTACAGTGAATTTTACCAAACCAAAACTCTTACTTTTGTTCAATTGAGTGACTGTTACACCTATATTACTGCGCAATCCTCGAGATCGATCTTTGGGAAACATCCCTCTTATTACTACATCGGCGAAAATAGTACACTTGCTATTTTTCCGATCAAGTTTTTGGTGTCGTTGTCGGGGATTGCCAAATATAAGTTTAAAATTATCTCAATTGAAATTTTGCTCTGCAACTAAAATTTATTTACCATATTTGGAATATTCTATTTCGATTATATCAACTAATTTGTGTCTGATATTTGTATGCGAGGTAAGGCCTCAGTTGATTTTCCTTTTGACGCAGAAATTGAGAGAACCTTGCGGGAGAGACTCAAACAAGCTCGATTAGCCAGATTGGAATCAGACAAAGAAAAACTTTCCATCCATTCAAGCTCGGATTCATGTCCCGATAGAGAGATCGAAACTATGGTTGATGTTCCACCATTAGCAGAAAGACTGTTGGGAGACTACGTAGGTGCCAATGCACAAATCGGCAGATTAACTATTACTAACCAACCAGCGAATGTGGCTAATTTCTAGCTGCACCCGAGTACTATTAATCAGCTTGAAAGGAAGCATTTTATTGGAAAAGTGAATGAAGATGCAAACAAGCATTTGCAGAGGTTTCTGACCATGAGCAACACTCTGAAAATTGATGGTCACACTGAAGAAGCCAAGAAATTGAGAATGTTCTCGTTTACCTTAGCAGAAGAAGTTGAAGAATGGTTTTATTCTCTACCTATCGGTAGCATCACAACTTGGGAAGAAATGGAAAATGTATTCTTGAATGAGTATTTTCCAGCATCGATGTTTCTGCGGAAGAGGTATGAAATTTTGAATTTTAAGCAGAAAGACAGGGAAACTTTGGGAGACGCCTATATGAGATTCAAGAGAGTCCAGGTAGCCTGCCCAACCCATAATATGGATGCAATTGAACAAATACATATGTTTGTGAACGGTCTTAAAATAAAGACCAAACAGTTGATTGATACCGCAGCCAGTGGTTCCAAAAAAATTTCAATAGCCACTGGTATCAAGAAGATCATTGAAGATATTGTTGCTAATGAGCACATGGAGTTGTGTGATAGGGGTTAAAGAAAACCATAAGGGGTTATAGATTTAAAGCTGGAAACTAATAAAATCCGTATTGAAGATACTATAGCTGCTGAAGTTGATAAGAAGCTGAAGGCAATGAATATAGGCACCCAACCGGTGGCACAGATCCAACCGGTCCCTACTGTATGCTGTGAAATTTGTAGTGGTCTGAACCAAACTTGTTATTGTTTTTAAACTCCTCAACAAGTGGAGGAAATCAAATTTTTGAAGCAGAACAATCCTTATTCCAACACATACAATCCGGGTCTGAAAAATCATCCCAATTTCTCATGGAAAGATCAAAAAGGAACCGCTCCTCAACATGGTCAGTACCAAACTCAATATCATCAACAACAACATCAACAAGCCCCTAAGAAAGCTGATTGGGAAATTGAAATTGAAAGAATGGTTGCCCATAATGTTCAATTTCAAGAAGAAACCCAGAACAATCAGAAAAACCCCACGGCATCCATAAAGAAACTTGAAGTTCAAATGGGGCAAATCGCTCAGCAACTAGCTTTGAGTTCTCAAGCACAAGGTTCTCAACCTAGTGCAACCGTGACAAATCCTAGAGAGCATAATAATGTGAGTATGGTGACAACACGAAGTGGTAAAGCTGAGGAAGTTGTTGAGTAAGTGGATGAAGAGGAAGACCAATTGATCGAAGTGGACCTTGAGATCAAAGAAAATGAAGTTGTTAGAGAAGAAGTGGCAGCACTGAAACCGGTTGTGTAAGAAAAAGAAATAGTCATTGAGCCCAAGCCGGTTGTTAAGCTCCCATTCCCCACTAGAAACAAGAAAAAAGGGCAACATGAGAAAAAATTTCAAAAATTCTTAGAGTTGTTCAAGAAGCTGGAAATTAACATTCCTTTGTTGGAGGCACTTGAACAAATGCCTACATATGCTAAGTTCATAAAGGATATCATTTCAAAGAGGCGTACCACCGACACTAACCCAATTATTCTAAATGAAACTTGTAGTGCTATTTTATAGGGTATGAAGATTTCGATAAAAAAGAAGGATCGAGGAGTTGTCACTATCCCATGTACTATTGGAGATAGGTCGTTCAACAAAGCGCTGATTGATCTGAGAGTTAGCATGAGTCTCATGCCATTATCTATTTACAAGAAGGTTGGTATAGGGGTTGTGCAAGATACCAGAATGACACTCAAATTCGCTAATCATTCGGTAGAAACCGTATGACACCGTTGAAGACGTTCTGGTGAAAATTGATAAGTTTGTATTTCCGGTGGATTTTGTAATTCTTGAAATGATGGAAGATGAAGAGATCCCTCATATTCTGGGGAGACCCTTTTTGGAGACGGGATGGTGCCTGATAAACATAGAAGAAGGAACAATGACACTTAAGGTTTATGATGAAGAATTGAAAATTGATGTTCAAAACACCATGAGGTACAAGGATGATATTTGTACCAGTCATACTATAGAGGTTTTGGATCAGGTGACGACTTATAATCAACCTTTTCCTACACCACAGTCACCTTTGGAACGAGTGTGAAGTTTGTCCATTTTCAAGTCGGATGAAGAGGTGGACAACGGGGAATCTGAAGTACTTGCCTTATTGGACACACAAACCCCGTGGAAAGGATCTCGACCACGCCGATGAGAGGATTTACGCCTACCTCAATCTAGTGAGGAGAATGAGGAACCTAAGAAGGAAACAGAGTTGAAACAACTTCCTGACAATCTCAAATATGTCTTTCTCGAACCTGAAGGAAAACGTCCTGCTATCATAAACTCAAGCCTTCAGGATATCCAAGAAGAAAAGCTCATCCAAGTCTTGAAAAAGTACAAAAATGCTATTGGATTGGCAATTGAGGATTTGAAGGGTATTAGCCCTACTATGAAGGTTTGTATTGATTACAGAAGATTGAACACAACAACTAGGAAGGACCATTTCCCTTTGCCATTTATTGACCAGATGTTAGAGAGGTTAGCCAGGCATGACTACTATTGTTTTCTAGATGGATACTCCGGGTATAATCAGATTGTTGTAGCACCAGAAGACCAAGAAAAGACAGCATTCACATGTCCATATGGTGTTTTTGCTTACCGAAGAATGTCATTCGAGTTGTGTAATGCTCCTGCCACCTTTCAACGGTGCATGACTTCCATTTTTGCATACATGCTCTAAAAGCATAAGGAAGTCTTCATGGATGACTTCTTAGTTTTTGGATCCTCATTTGATAACTGTTTGACTAATCTCTCTCTTGTTTTAGACAGGTGCCAGAAAACGAACCTAACTCTGAATTGGGAGAAATGTCACTTCATGGTGCGCGAGGGGATAGTTTTGGGCCACAAAATTTTGTATAAGGGAATTGAAGTTGACCAAGCAAAAGTGGAAGTGATCTCTAAACTCCCACCCCCGGTGAATGAGAAGGGTATCAGGAGTTTCTTAGGACACGCAGGTTTTTACCACAGGTTCATAAGAGATTTCTCAAAAATTTCTAAACCACTAACCACTTTATTAGTTAAAGATAAGGCGTTTCTGTTCAACAAAGAATGCACCAAGGCCTTTGAGACATTGAAAAGCAAGCTGATTTATGCACCTATTGTTATTGCCTCAAATTAGTCTCTACCATTTTAGATCAAGTGTGATGCCAGTGATATTGTTGTAGGGACAGTCTTAGGACAGCGAAGAGAGAAGTTATTACATATCATTTACTATGTGAGTCATGTGTTGAACCCAACACAGATGAACTACGCAACCACGAAAAAAGAGTTGTTGGTCGTGGTTTACGCTTTTGATAAGTTCAGGCAGTACTTGTTGGGATCAAAGGTTGTAGTATATACGGATCATGCCACTTTGAAATATCTATTTGCTAAGCAAGACTCTAAGCCGAGACTCCTCAGGTGGATCTTACTCCTCCAAGAATTTGATGTTGAGATATGAGACAAAAGAGGATGTGAAAACACAGTGGTGGATCATCTATCCTGCATGTCACCTATTGAAGAAACAGAAGAAAAGAGACCGATAAAGGATGAGTTCGCTGATGAACACATCCTAGTTGTTATTGGTATCCCATGGTTCGCAGACTACACGAGTTATTTGGTGGGGGGAGTAACCCCCAACGGTTTTGATTCTAACAAAAAGAAAAAGTTTGTTCATGATTGCAGGTTTTACTTGTGGGATGACCCATTCCTATACAAAAGAGGAGTGGATGGGCTGGCCAGAAGATGTGTCCCAGAGGAGGAGCAAAGAGATGTACTTACGGCTTATCCTAATTCGGAGTATGGAGGACATTTCAGTGGAGACCGAACAGCAGCCAAAGTTCTTCAATCAGGTCTATATTGGCCTACTTTATTCAAAGATGCCCAGGACATAGTCAAATAATGCGACAGGTGTCAAAGAACAGGAAACATTTCAAAGAGAAATCAAATGCCGCAAAATGCTATGATGGAGGTTGAATTGTTTGTTGTTTATGGAATAGACTTCATGGGGCCATTTCCACCATCTTGTGGGAAAAATTACATCTTGGTAACAGTTGACTATGTATCCAAGTGGGTGGAAGTTGTGGCATTACCCACCAATGATGCTAAAGTAGTGGTGACATTTCTGAAGAACAATATCTTTTTGAGATTTGGGGTGCCAAGAGAACTTATCAGTGATGAAGGCACTCACTTTTTGAACAAACTGATGGAAAACCTGTTGAAGAAGTATAATGTTAAGCACAAGATCGCCACTCCGTATCACCCTCAAACAAGTGGCCAGGTCGAAGTGTCCAACAAGCAGATTAAGAAAATATTGGAAAAGACGGTGTGCGCATCTAGGAAGGATTGGGCACTAAAGTTAGAAGATGCACTATGGGCATACAGAACAGATTTCAAAACGCCCATAGGCATGTCCCTGTATCAATTGGTTTATGGTAAAGCTTGTCACTTGCCACTAGAGTTGGAGCACAAGGCATTTTGGGCATCAAAATTCTTGAATTATGATCTGGCTAAAGCAGGTGA
Organism: Lathyrus oleraceus; assembly: GCF_024323335.1. Classification (NCBI taxonomy): domain Eukaryota; kingdom Viridiplantae; phylum Streptophyta; class Magnoliopsida; order Fabales; family Fabaceae; genus Lathyrus; species Lathyrus oleraceus. The sequence goes on from NC_066585.1 coordinate 436,357,811, forward strand.
TCCCGCATCCTTCAACTCCATGAGTTAGCGGAATTTCGGAATCAAGTGCATGAAAATGCTAAGCTATACAAAGAAAGGACAAAGAAATGGCACGATCAGAAGCTGCAGAGAAAAGAGTTTGTCGAGGGACAGCTAGTGCTCTTGTTCAACTCCAGATTAAAGCTTTTTCCATGAAAGTTGAAATCCAGGTGGTCGGGTCCATTTTTGGTTCACAAAGTGTTTCCCCATGGAGCTATCGAACTGAAAAGTCCAAATAGTGGGGACACCTTCAAGGTAAATGGGCAACGGTTGAAGCACTACTATCCGGGATAGGAAAGTAGTCTAATTGAGAATGTTCGTCTCCAAAGATGAGGGAGACGACCGTCGAGCCATGCGACGTTAAATGCAGCGCTTTGTGGGAGGCAACCCACACGGTTTTTGTCTAACTATTTCCATGTTTGGTGTGTTTACAGCTTCATTCGTAGGTTCAAGGTTACATCGCGCAGTCCAGAAGAGAATGGTTAATTAAGATTGTCGGACACCGGAAGAACAGGGATAAATCTGAAAATAGTGAAAAAAGTCCAAAAAAAATTGAAAAATCAGGGCCATGACATGGGCGCCCGTGTCAGGCCCAACGGCCATATTTTTCAAATTTTGTCTTTTTGTGTTTTTGTGGACCCCCCTCGAAATTTTCACCACTTAAACACATTTTACCCATAATCCACCAATAAAATATGATTTTTCTTGCACTCTCTCTCTCTCATTTTCATATTATCCTTCTCCTTCCTCTCACTTTCTCTACATTCCTCCATTTCCAAACTCACATAAAGCTCCCAACTTTACCGTCATTCCCCGTCCAAATTGCTGACACCCTTCACGAAAGTTGTTCTACGCGCCATCCTCTACAAAGCTACGGTAATCTTTTTCCGTTTTCCTTAATAAAAAAATTGGGTGATAAATTGTATTTCAGGAAACAAAAATACCGCCGAAAAGAATCTCCAAAGGGAAGTAAGCAGATGCGGAATCATCCCGTCCACGGAAACGGATAATCCACCATCCAAATTCACATGACATAACTTTTGACAACCCGGAGCAGGAATGGAGGTACGCATCTCATTTCAAACGGAAAATCACTCCCACAAGGTACCTTTGCTCCGATACTCTATTTCAATTAGGTATGTCTGAAGAATTGGATAAGATGTCCCATGTGCTTGGAATGCTTGAGTTTGTCCATTGTGAGGCACCAACCTATGAGCGCATCACATTAAAATTTCTGAGCACAATTGAGTTCAAGCTTAAAAAGGGTTGGACGGGTACAAATATGTACTTTGGAGGAACCATGTCTTTTAGGTTGTACAATGTCAACCACGAGTTGACAGTAGAGCAGTTGAGCGAAATTCTTCGCCTACCCCTTTATGGCCCCGGAGCCGTACCAAACAGCTTTGATGCTAAGAGGTTCTGGTTGGCCATTACGGGATGATCCGACTATGTGGCTAAAGGGGCAAAGGCGTAGAGTATTCAAAACCCCTATTTTAGGTATGCCCAAAAGGTTCTAGCTATTACACTGTTTGGCAGGGGTGACAGTACAGGTGTAGCCACCCAGAGAGAGTTGTTCTTTTTGTTTGCCATGGCAAACTGGGTAGCTGTGAGTGTTGCAACATTTGCTGCAGATTATCTGGGTCACATGGGGAGAGCAGCCCAATGGGGAATCTCCATAGGGGGCATCATCACTCAGATTGTCCACCATTTTGGATATGACCCTACTGCACTTAATGAGACACTGGTAGTAGGTAAGATCAAACTTGACATGAACGCATTGGTCCAGCAAGGTATGATTTCACAAGTTTCTGATTATTATGCCTTAATGAGTTCGGTCCAATTTATTATGACTCTTCCTGACCCTGCACGCATTAGCATCTCAAACACGGCCAATTAGCTATATGAAAGTGTCGTCCAAGATGATATGGACGAGCACAATGCTGACACATTTGTTGCAGGTGACCACCAGGAGGAAGAAGTACAGGAAGAGATGCAGGATCAGGAGCAATTTGCTGCTCCACCAAAGGACTCCATGCACCCCGGTGCTGGTTCGTCATATGTGACACCGGACTAACGGTCATGGATACAAACAGAAATTGGCGATCTCTGAGCGGAGCAAACACGCCAAGGAGTAGAGCAAGCCCGTCAAGGGACTCTGATGGATGAGATACACACGATGATGCAACGTATGATGTTGTAATTTCCACCACCACAGTTAGCCGGTGTGAGTCCCTCTCTATCTTGGATTAAAACATTGCGGACAATGTTTAGTTCAAGTGGGGGGGTTATTATTTATTGTTTTTGTTGTTTGTTTTGTTCTTAATATTTTTGTTTTAATTAGTTGTGTGGTACTCTATGTGTTACAAATAAAGGACATTCATGTAGGATAAACGATGAAGCTTGGAGCGATTGGATGGAAGGCACATCCCTCTACTTGCTCTTCTAGAAACCCCCAAAGGTTGATGCTACTGACACGAAAAATAGGACACGACTCTCTGTCACTATATTTTGCAGGGACACTTTGCAACCGAAGAGAAGACGAAGCTACATCACACTGAGAGACATCTTGGAAGCCTGAAAGCTAGACAAAACATGGCGAGAACTACAAAATGTCAAACACTTGTCATCATGATAGTTGTTCAGGTATGTCTTCATCTCTCTGGGTTTGCATTAGAGATACTGAAATTTCATAACACACTATACACGCTGAGGCATTATTTTTGTATTTTAACCCTGAGCCTTTCCAGTCAACCCGTCATTATTACCCTTTGTTCACCAATTTTGAGCCATATTTCCTTTTGTTTGTTATTTTACCATTGTATATAGTCATTAGCCCATACAATACCACACCTTTCATAGATAAGTGTTGTTTACCCTGAAGCTGCTGAAAAGCCTAAGTTTGGAGTTTCATCCAAATTTGGGGACACCGGCAAACCTTAGATAAGTGCAAAAAGATGGAAAAAAAAGTCAAAGAAAAAGAAGAGAAAAAAAAAAGAAAAAAAGAAATCATGAAGGACTTATCTAGGAATATTATAGTTGGCAAAGAGCATGCTTAAAAGAGCGATAAAAGAAAATATATGTGCCAATGAACCTCAACAAAAACGGTGTCCAAAAGAAATACCCCCGAGTTTTAAATTTGAACAACAGTACGAGGGTAATAACACGAAATCTGAGCCTAACCCCTAGTATTCCCTTTCTTTTGTTTTAATTCCCCACCTTACACCTTAGCCTCTCTACAACCGAAAAGTCCTCGAATAGTGTGTGTTGTGTGTTGCTTGTTATGAAGGTATTTGTATTCCAAACCTAAGAGTTGACTTTGCATGCTCTGTTTTCTTGAGTGTAAACACTTTGATCCCGAGAGATTTGGTGAGAGTGTGAAAACCTACAGGGCAAAAGATGTGTCAAAGTTAAAGTGTGGCTAAAGTCGGAAATCATGAAAGAGTAAAATTGTGATTGAAAAGTGAACAGGAGAACGCGAAAGATCGTAGTAGCATTGTCGATGCGAAATTTGGGGGAAACCGTCCTGATGTCTCGAGCATTACTTGAGGATAAGCAATGAGATAAGCTTGGGGTTGTGATCAGTCTCCAAGTCTCCTTGTTTTCTGACACTCATTCGGCACCCTTGTAAGAAGTCGGTAACACATTAGTCTACTTATTTTATTGTTTTGTTTAGTTATTTATATGTTTGGTATTATTGTATCTATTTGTTAAGTACATGTTATATGCATAATCATACTCCATTTTATGTCCTTTGTGGTAGTTCTTTTGGTTTCAGGTATAAACAAGTACACCAGAGGGATAGACAAGCAAAACAGGCGTTTCGGGCCCGTCGGGAGAAGAAAAAAATGGACTTATAGTAGCCCTGACACGGCCACCCGTGTTGGCCAGCACGGGCCATGTCAGGAGAAGAGGCATGGAAATGGAAAATAGGGAGCTGACACGGCTGCTTGTGTCAGATGACATGGCCCGTGTCAACCTGCCTGAAGGGCGTGTCAAGGCATAATATCCCCAGAAGCCAACATGGCCAGGCGTGTTGCCTGACACAGCCAGTGTTGGCTTGGGCACTTGACTTTACTTGCATTTTGGACTTTTACGCAAGGAAAGTTTTCATCAGGAACTATTTACAGTGGATTTGAATATGGAGAAAGGGACTTTTTACACGATAGAAAATTGGAGATGATCAAGATTGAAGCAGTGAAAAGCAAAGAAGAACAGAGATCCTTCAAGAGCGGACGTGATTGAAGATCAACGGAGTTCCTACCTTTTTGTAATGTCTCAATTTTACTTTGTATCTGATTTGAATAATATGATAGGCTAAACCCCCCAATGCGATAGGGGTGTCCCTGAATTGATCATGTAATAACTCTGATGTTTGATTTCCCTTAATACATGTTATTTGATTCCAATTTCACTGTATGATTTGCGTAATGCTTTCTTTTTGGCAAAAACTAAGATTGATGTATGGTTAACGATTAGCAGGACTGCAATGGTTAAGGTTTTCATACAGTGAAACTATAGTAGAGATCACCTAGGACTAGAGATACCCTATGGCTACCAGATTATTCTTGTTAATTTAAAATGCTTGGTTTCATTATAATCACCTAAGGACTTAGAGGTTAGATTGAATACCAAAGGTTTCCCTCAGAGGTCTTAGGGGGAAATAATCTTAAGATCCGGTAATTGAAACAATGTTCAGTATTAAGGAGATATACACTCAAGGGTCATTACAAGAGATTTTTATACACCTTCCTTGGCATATCATATTAATCTGTGAAAATATTTATTTGCTCTATTTTTCCTTAGAGTGAATTTTACCAAACCAAAACTCTTACTTTTGTTCAATTGAGTGACTATTACACCTATATTGTTGCGCAATCCTCGATATCGATCTTTAGGAAACATCCCTCTTATTACTACATCGGCGAAAATAGTACACTTGCTATTTTTCTGGTCAAAAGTCAAGTTGACTGAAGTTGAATGGTGTCAGACCAGGTATGACCATCTGAATTTGATTGAAGAGAAGAGGTTGACTGCCATGTGTCATGGTCAGTTATACCAACAGAGAATGAAGAAAGCTTTTGATAAGAAGGCCAGGCCTCGTGTATTCAGAGAAGGTGATCTTGTGCTCAAGAAGATTCTATCTTTCAAACCCGATTCTAGGGGAAAATGGACTCCTAATTATGAAAGCTCATATGTTGTTAAGAGAGCCTTTTTAGGTGGTGCTTTAATTCTTACAACTATGGATGGTGAGGAGTTCACACATCCTGTGAATGCCTAAAAAAGAAAGGAACAACTCGCTAAGTTGAAAACCTGAAAGGGCGACTTAGGCAAAAATGAGCATCTCGGTGGATTGAAAACCTGAAAGGGCAATCCAGGCAAAAATTAGAGACATAAAACAGAAAAAAAAAATATCCCGATAGATTGAGTACCCCACCTTAGGGAAATTTATGCAAAAGTTAGGGATTATGGAAAGTAACTGCACTCGGTTGATCTGCAGTCTGAGAATACTTTTTGGGCAAGTCATCTGGTTCTGATTCGTCATCTTCAACTGAAGCCAAGAGCATAGTGGATATTGAAGTTGGTAGAAGGATTAGTGATCATTGTATTCAATGTAGTCTTTTTCCATGTAAATTACCATTTTTCAACTTTTGTAAAGATCTATGGAGTCTTGTCATTCATAGACTACCATTCTATTAAATAAAGTTGAGCTTTTTATCCAATTGTTTCTACTCTTATTTACCTTTCAGCCAAATAGAATTAAATTTTATGATGATCATTTTGAAATCGAATTTTAAAATAAAAAATCATCTTTCTTAAAATAATAAAAGCAATTTCTTTTAAAGAGCAATCAATTTCATTAAAGAATATCAACAGTAGTCTGAGAACAGGTAAGTCCTAAAATGTGAAGTATTGTTGGTCTTCCCCAAGCAGTTGGTTCAACAATTCAGTTTTGCCAACCGAGTTTTGTGATCGCCTCCCCAGCTGAGTTGAAGGCGCATATTTCTCAACGGTTTGCATAGATTCAGTACCGAGTTTTGTTGATTCTTGAACAGTACTTTTGGTCTTCTGCGAGGTTGTCTCCCATTTAATATGGTGTTGACCTAAAATTCCCCGCAGAGTTGATGATTCAAATCCTCAGCAAATTTGTTCTCTTTCCCCAACCAGGGCCGAGCCTTTGAGATGGATGATTTATGTCCATCCCTAACTCTTTTTTCTCCAATCGATGCCTCCATCCTGTCGAGATTAGCCGAGTGTTGTATCGATGATTCATATCAATGACATTTGTATCATTCGTGATTATTTTGTTAGCATGATCATCAATCATATATACATATACATACACATTCATATATTTCATTATGCATTGTTATCGCATTGGATTCCTTACTTCTCTGCTTGGTGGTATCCTTTCTCCACGCAGATTTGGTACGTCTGTCCTCCCGCAATGGTAGAATGTCATCTCATTAAGCAGAAAGAATTTAACCTTTCTCATTTCCCCACTGAGTTATTTCCTCATGGATGATTATTATTTCAGTTTCCACCCCAGTTGATAATCTGGATGGAACCACTCCCCCTAAGAATCTATTACCCAGTAACTGATAATATTCTTCTCAATTTTTGAGTACATTACTTTTGCCCAATACCCGGGAAATTGTAATTTACTTCCTTTTGTTATCCCCGGCGGATTCATTTTACGTTTCCATAGGAAGTTTATCCTTGATATGTTCATCCTAATGGATGACAGATACTCTTTCCTTTTGAGTCTATCCTTGATATGTTCATCCTAACCGGTGACAGATATTCTCTTTGTGGTTTTATACCCCGTAAAAAGGTAGTTGTAATCCCTATTTGCTTTCCCCAAAGAGTTAATCCTCAATATGTTCATCCTAACCAATGACGGATTTCCTCCTCTTTGCGGTCTTCTACCCAGTAACCGGTAGTTATAAATCTTGATTTCCCTTCCGAGTCTATCCTAGATATGTTTATCCTAATCGGTGATGGATTTTCTCTTTGGTAATCTATCCAGTAACTGATAGATGTAATTCCTACTTTTCCCCAGCAGTCTATCCTCGATATGTTCATCTTAGCCGATGACAGATATTCTTCCCTTTGAGTTTATCCTTGATATGTTCACTTTAACCAATGACGGATATTATATTCCTTTGGTCTTCTGCCTAGTAACCTATAGTTGTAAATCCCATTTGATGTATTCTCCAGCAGGTTGTTCTTTCCCAGTAACCGGTAATGAATACACCCTCTGTTTTCCTCAGCGAGTCATCCTTGATATGTTTACCCTAACCGGTAACGGATACCTCCCTGTCAGACTATGTTATCTCCTCACCCAATAACTGATAATAGATGATATATTTCTGGTACTCCCGTGTTGAAGATTATTCTTCCCCAGTTGAGTTTGATTCAGGCAGTGCAGTTTTGTTCTGATATACTTGTTTCCCCTGCGGATTTTCATTTTATCTCAGGCCGAGTCCTTCCATTGATTTACTTTCATGGAATCGTCTTGTATCCCCTAGCTTTTTTAGTCGTAGCCTGGCCTACACACATCTTTTTATCCCCAGAGTCTTTGTCTCTCTAGTGAGCTTTCCTTACGGAATGCATTATGCTCCTGCGGACTTTCGGTTTCTTCGGATGTTTTTCCTTTGTGGCCATATTTTCCCAACAAAGATTATTTTAACATTCATATCATATGCATCATGAGGTCTCTTAGGGACTAAAATTTGTTTCTATGTTTTTATTTAAGTCCATTTTACTGAGTCGATACGAAGATTTTAACCTTCATCTCCTCAATTAGAACGTCCTTAAATAGGGGCAGCTGTAAGACCCCAATTTTGACCCTAAGATCCCTCATGCTATCTCATCATATGCATTGAAATTGGGATCACACCTTGGCATCCTCCTTAACCCTTATTCATTGGGTTTGCATTAGGAGATATCACCAAGCACATTTTGATTGTATTCATACTTTGTTTTCATTATTTACTAACCAAAATACCAAAAATATGTCAATGTATAGTTTGTAACTTTTATAGGTAGTATGCTCTATCAAGCTCATATCTAGGGTTTGAGACCCTGAATGCAAGGAGAACAATCAATAATTGGTTCGCATTTGGCTCTAAGCATAATATATGGATCCCCATGATCTTCACATGTCATTTTATTCAAGAAATCATTAAGAGTTTGGAGCTTGTTTTACTTGGAAACCCTAATTCATTTGGGTAACTTGTGTGACTTCTTTGATAAGTTTCTTCAACAATTGATCAAATATTTCAAAGGATACTTCACATTACATCATCTTACCTATATATTACCCTCCACGAGTCCCAAAAATCAAGATAATGTCAAGCTAGTAAGATGGTTCATGGTGGTTGACTAGAGAAAGTCAACTGGTTAAGACTGAAGTTCCCTAGACCCTATCTCCTACAATTTTTGTCATATAAAAATAATTCCAAGAGAAAAGTTACTCTAAATGAAATTTCAAACAACTTTCATGTTGAATTAAAGAGCTAGTTTTTCTTTTAAAGTCAATTTTTATGGTGAAAGATTATAGGTCATTTTGTCTAAACCCTAATTTAGAGGTCAACTTCCCAAGCCCATAACTTGCTCAATTTTTATGAGATGAAAGCCAATCAAATTCCATGGTCAAATCCAAGATGTCTACTTCAAAATTAATGTATGGAATAAGTTCAAATTCAACTTGAAAATGCATGTGCCAAGAGGAAACATTATATGTCATTTTGGGCTAAAACCATTGAACAAGTGATTTCCTCAAATTCTAAAATGCATAACTCCTTCATGACAAATCCAAATGAAGTCAAATTTGTGACCAAATTTGAGAGGTTTGAAAGAGCTACAACTTTGATGAAGGAACTTTTATCTTTGAAGTCTATAGAAAAAGTTATTCTAGGTGGAAGAAGTGAACATTTGACTTGGGACTTAGAAAATTTTCAAATATGTTTGATTTACCAAACTTCCACCTCAAAATTAATCATGATCCAAGCTTCAAATTAAAAAATGTTCAACATGAAATTTGTTCCCCTTGATCTCACATTTCCAAAAAGTCCAAGATCATCTCATTTGGACAAAATATGAAGGACTTGCACATGGGTGCAAATTGAAGAACCATTTGGATAATTTCCACTCCCACTTTTCATACACGATTGCATGGCATGACAACATGATTTCAACATGATTTACACTCAATTTTGGACCTAATTGCATCACTTAATGGGCCTATAGTACGCCCATGCAAGCATGCAAAGAGAATTTCACAAAATTGCCAAATTTGGAAGTGCGTAGAAATCAATCTCATGGCCTATAAATAAGACCCTCATTACTCAAAATTGAGGACCTCATGCCCAAGCTTTGAACCTGCAACCCTAAACCCTAACCATTGAAGGATAAGCTTGAAGACTTTCTTTGAAAATCGAGTTTCAAATCTCCATCTGTTTTGATATTGAAACTCCAAGAGTCCATACCTTTCATTGATCTTAATCATCTCCAACAAGCACCTAAAGAAAGGCCAAGCATAATTGAAAGCAAGATCGTGCCAATCTGAAGCTCCATTGAAGGTGAATTTTCAGAATTTTCATCTCTTCGATTCTCCCTCAATTCTTCACCATTCTTGTTGATTTTTGTTTGTATGAAGTCCTATCAATGTAGGCAAGAAGATTGAGTTGCTTTGAGGTTAAATCGAAGCAACTCAGCTCATGATCCTCAAAATTCAAATCCTTGTATCTTTTTATATACTTGGAATCAGAGAAAATTTAGGCCAGATTCGTGCTCCATAGCATTTTTCCTTCAAATTAGTGTATTCACTTTTCATTTTCCATTGAGTTGAGCTTGGACCAGACCAGTGGTGCTCACCGGAGAAGATGACCGGAGCTAGGGCTCAGGTGGTGCGTTGGATTAATCCAGGCCATCTGATCTGTTTGAAATGTTTTAATCTCACACGTCCATTGTGATTACCATGCCTGCAGTGCATTTGACTAAGGACTTTATGGAATGCGCGCTCCTGGTCATCTGATCTGCCACCTCAATTAATGAGGGAGATCAGATGGCCCTTGTTTTTTTGATTTTCTGATTTTTCCATTTAATCCTTTTATTTTAATTAATTTATATCAATTTCATTTTTAATCCAAAAAATATGAGACTTTCACCAACAAAAAATCAAATATTTTCCTCTTTCATTTTCATGATTTAATTGTTTTTATGCATATTTTTAATTGTTTAAAAATACTTCTGACTTTTCAAAAATTATGAATTTTTTTGTCTAAGGTCCTTTGACCTTGTTTGACCTAGGAAAAATCTCTTGGCCATTTATTTGGCGTTTTGAAGAGGTTTTAGGTTTTTGACCAAACATAATTCAATTTTAATGCATTTTAATTTGAATTTTAATTGATTAATTGTACAGAAATTATGTTGAGCCATTTTTATTGACTTGAGAAGTTTGACTATGTGTTTGGGCCTTGGTCAAGATTGATTTGACTTTTGTTGGATTAAAATCATTGGATTTAGGGGATTGATGAAATGTACGTTTCATCTCCCAAAATGAATGAATGATTTTAATTTGATAAAAGTCCTCCCTTGATCAACTTGTGTTTGTCTCGTTTCCCCTCCCACTTCATCTTCAATCCCATTCTTTCCCATCCCTTTCATTGACCAATGAAGTTTCAATATCCTAAGGCTAATTGGTTCATCAATGACTTTATGTTAGATGAACCAATACAAGTATGGATGAGATAAGTCCATCCTTTGATCTTTTTCTTTTTGTGTGTGGTATGTTTTAGGAGTATGGTTCATTATACCATATCTCTAACATACATTAACACCAAAATTTCTATTACCCGACCTCAGATAGTTGCGACTTCTACATAAGTCCAATTACGATTTCTTAACATAGCGCTAAATTTTGACCCTAAAGGCATATCATTCTAGTAAGTGAGATTGTAAGTCTCCCCCTTTTTATGGTATTGTATGGAAACTTGGACTTTTTTCCTTCCTTTGGAAGATGTCTTGGTTCAAGGATCCATGCTTATGAATAGAGGGTTGAGTGTTCTCCAAAAAAATGACTTAATCAATTGAAAAGCAAGAACATCACTAACATCTAATCAACTAACATGTGACTAACTTTTATTATTCTTGCTTTTAATTTCAAGTCATTTAGTTTATGCAATTTAAATTCAAGCCAATCACCATTTCATTTTTCATTTACATATCATTTAACTTGTTTATGTTTATGTCATTTTTACTTTGCTCACTTGAGCTATATATTGTGATTTTACCTATTTGTTTGTGGATCTTGTTTGTGTTTGTGGTCTTAGGACCTTAAAATACCTAATAAACAACAAAAACCCTAAAAATATTTGTATGGACTGTTGGATTTGATATGAGCTCTTGGACTTAGAACTAGGCAACACTCCATATGCAAAAGGACTTGGCCAATGCCAACATTTCTGAAACCAAATTATTGTGATTTGAGCTTTCATTTGATGCAAGTATTGGGATCCACATGAATTCATTTGCTACATGGTCTTGATACAACTGTTACTTTGAACTTGTGTCTAATGCCTTATTCTGAGTCAATCAATGAGTATATCATCTGATGCATGAGAAGAAGAAGACTATGAAGTTGCTTGCTTGGAAGTGGCTATCTTTATTTTATGCCTTGCTCTTCATTTTGCTAATTGCTTATTGATATTGCTTGATTTAAAGTCCAAAGGGAAAATGGGTTTCTGTATGACATTCTTGTCTGTTGGATTGCATCCCATTGGTCAGATCTTTTTAACTCTTAACTTTTAAATTTCTGCTTAGGATTAGTCTCTTCATCTCCTATCACTTTCTTAAATTTCAAATCTCTCTCCCCTTTCAAAGACTTTATTTGCTTGTGATTTCTAAATTTAGACCTTATTGCAAATTAGAAACTTTGGCTTTATGCCATTGCATTTTTAAACTCTTTTCTCAATCAAACTTGTAAATGAACTTAACTATATTGACTTAAAATTTCAAAAGACAAAAAGAACTAACACTAATTCAAACTTTTGGGCCCCTTTGTGCCTCTTTTAAACTTAACCTTTTGTTAAAATTAATCCACTCACTCTGAAATTGATACCATGAACTATGAGGTTTTTATCCCTCATTTTCATGTTGGTACGTAGGCACAAGTCCGAAGGTCTTGTCAAACACAAAAATATAATTAACGAATTCTTTTATCATCCCCACACTCTATTTATTGCAAACATCTTTTATACCAAAACACATACACACATAAAAAAAAAGGGCTCCCTAGGAGTACCTAGGATACTTTGGGTGTTAACACCTTCCCTCTATGTAACCAACCCCCTTACCTATAATCTTTGGCATTTTATTGGTTTTGATTTGAAAACTTATTATTTTTGGGTTTTGTTCGTACTTTTCCCTTTTCCTTTAGAAACAATAAAAGCGCGGTGGCGACTCTGGTTTTATTGACGTTAAGTTTATCGATAGCTTAATGGTCATGAATTTACCGCTACATACCTCATGTAACATCATATCCTAAAAGTTATCAGAAGGTATTTCATTTTGCCTTTGAATCCTTGTTGAGTGCAAATAAATATTAGAAGACAGAATTGCATCATGCCCAAACATTAGTCGGAAAGGATTTATGTTAGTCACTTCCTTAGGAGAAGTTTGACAAGCCCATATAGCTTGATCTGGTGTTTTATGCCAATTCTTAGGTTTTTGGCCCATGTGTTTTTTAATCAATTTGATTATTATTTTGTTGACCGCTTTGACTTGTCTGTTTTCCTGAGCATAGTAAGGTGTGGGCGTTAGAAGTTTGATTCCAACTTCTGAAGCAAACTCGGCCATATTTCGGTCGGTGAAGATAAATCCTTGATATGTCATTAAGGTTTCAGGTAATCTAAACCTGTAGAGGATATGACTCTGAACAAAACTTATCACCATGTTTTGGTTGACTTTTGCCAATGGTACTACTTCGATCCATTTGATAAAGTAATCAATACCTACCAATATATACTTATGTCCTTTAGAGGGTGATGGTCGAACTTCGCCAATTAGGTCTAATGCACAACCTCTAAAAGGCCAAGGCTTTATAACTGAATGTAATTCTCTAGCATGGAAATGTTGGATCCCAACATGTTTTTGACAATCTTGACATCTTTTGGAAATCTCTATGTAGTTTTTAGCATAGTTGGCCAATATATGCCTATTCGGAACAAAAGTTATTTCATTTTGTGACTTGTTTGATGAGCGACACAAGATCCATTGTGGACATCAAAGACTTATACTGCTCCACTTTCACTAAGACACTTCAAAAGGATCCCTTATGGGGTATTTTTAAACAATTCGCTACCCATGATGGTATAACTTAGGGGCCTACGTTTAACTTTTTGATTCGTTGTTCTTGTAGGATTTTCCAAGTATTCCATAATAGGTCTTCTCCAGTCATTGTTTGACATATTATCAATGGCAAGAACATCATACTCATTGGCTTTCATGTACTTCAAATGTCAATGGAAGTAGGTATGTCAAAGGAAGTGGAATTTGACGTTGGGAAGAATTTCAATTGAAGAAATCTGAAGATTATGTCTTTGATCTCTTCTGTCATTAACCCGTCAAAGCTTATAGATAAGAAAATTGTTGGTGCTAGAAGAATTTCAATGGATGACTTCCAATCTTCTCCAAGGAAGATCCTCCAGAGGTTCTTGAATCTTACATTACTGGTTTCTTGGCAACATGTGTAACTCCAGTTGTATTTTCTTATGAAGAACTCCCAGATCATCCTCTTGATGCGTACTTTCTCAAGAGAAAGAGAAATTCTTAGTCTTCTGGTGATGTCACTTTTGGAATTTCCAGACCCCTCACCAAGGTTACTAGGACTTCTGAGATTCTGAGAGACACATGAGTCCAGAAGAAGAAGTTGTCAGTTCTGGGAACGCTAGAGTTGTTAAAGTGTCTACTCCTTATACTAGACCACATGGTAAGTCTCCTATGACTAAGACTTCATTTAATTATGTTAGTTCTGATCTTACTATTTCATTTATTTCTCTTAAAACATTTCCATCACCATCACCTTCCACTCAATTTGGAACCATAACAACTCCCCTTCCAAAACAACCAATTGTTTCTTTAACAATCCCAATACCAATTCAAACAATAGTTGAATCAACCATCATCACTACTATTCCAATAATTTATGAAACAACAACATTAACCACTACCCCAGTAACCACAATAATTATTCCACCAACATTGCTCTCCCAAATCCTCAATAGAAATGAAAACACTACACCTGAGCCAACCCCCGCTATCACGATTGAACAGCCATCTGAGCCAACACCACCACCAACTTTTAAACCAACCCCCACTGACCCTCAACCTAATCAACCAGAAGACTACTCTTCTAATTCTATCTTTTTCACACCATCTTTTGTCACACTCACATTACCTGTAGTACGTGCCTTTCCAGAAGACACACCCGCTCCACCAACTCTATACTCCCAACCTATCTTAGATAAACTTGTCATTGACACCTTCATGGAACGAATCATAAACAATGAATCTTCTACTCCTGGTTCTTCTAACCAAACCATAAACATCTATTATAACCAAACCATATACATCTCTTCTAACTCTAAGATAGAATATGAACCTCACCCTATCACAAACCCTGAGGAAATTGATGATTTAGTTAGATAGTTCGAGTCATAGGTGAAGCTAGCGGAAATATACCCGAACACATCACACACTCGAAGATACAACAAAGTCACCATCAAACTTTATTTATTCCTGAAGGAAAGGGAAAATATTGATAAAACCCAGGGGAAGAGAAAAAGGGTAAGGAAGTCGGTTATACAAGGGGAATGTATTAACACCCTTCATATCTATTGTACTCGATGGGAACCGTTTTGATTTTTCTATGCTCGGATGGGTGTTACTATCTAAAGATTACTCGCAAAAGGATAACGAAAAAGAAAATAAGAAGATAGAGTGCTCGATGAGGATTAGGGCCCTCATGCCTATGTATCCTTATAGTGCAATAAGGAATTAAGAGCTTCGTAGTTCATGGAACTAATGATGGGAGATGAAAGAAGAGTGATATACTTCTCCTTGTACACAACAATACTTTCTCTTGAGCCCCACCTATACCCTTTTAGGACGATATAGTGGCAGTCCATCTTGTGAGTCAAGAGTTATTTGGCTTGTCCCCAAACATTTAATTTAGTCTTTTGGGGTTTAAACACTGATTTACTCTTCGATTCCAAGTTCTATCCATTTGTGGGTCCCCTTTATACCATCTTGTTGGTGCAATACTTTTCATCACTTTCGATCTCTCCTTTTGTTCTCGTGGTTCCACGAACTATGATTGCCCTGATTTTCTCATCGCGTAGTGAGAATACGTAGGCACGAGGATGCGAATCCTTGGCGAGCATAATTCTAATTATTCCTCCTTCCTCCTTAGGATCCACATCTTTCATAATCCATTATCTACCTTCGATCATAAACCGTTCACCCAGTGACATAGTATTCCTTTGACACCGAAATACAACTTTCTTTGGAATATCCATATACACCCTTTTAGGACGATATAACGGTAGTCCGCATTTGACCCTAAAGTTATTTGTCTCATACCCTGACATTTAATTCCATCTTTTTTGGCTAAATACCATATAACGACGGCCATGCTAGTCCACGTATCGTTTAACGATGTTTTCCTCTATCGTGCAAATCCCATTTCTCTTATGGATTCCAATACATCTTTACCTTCGGTTTCAAATTACACTTCTTCAGTCACTTGTTACCAAACATTCAATTATGTGACTTTGGTCACTTCATTCCGTTCATCTCCATGATGTATTCATACTCTATCTTCATTCACTACATGTGATATACCAGTTATCTTTGAGCCAAATACACTATCTTTTTGTGCTCCATCTTGCGTCACCTTATGAACCGAGAGTTGTTTGGATTGTCCCCAAAAACTTAATTCTCCGTATTTTTGGCATTATCCTATAGCGGAAACCATGCTAGCTCACGTACCGGTGAAAGCCAATTTACTCTTGGGTTCATGTTTTCACCCCTTGTTGGAGTTCAAAAATAAAACCATTTGGTTTAAACTATACTTTGATCACAATTATTTTCATCTCGGACCACTAGTTCTTTGAACTACGGAGCTCTGAATTCCTCATTGCACTATGAGGATACGTAGGCATGAGGGTCCCAATCCTCACCGAGCACTTTATCTATTTTCTTTTCCTTTTCCCTATTCTTTTGCGAGTAATCTTTAGATATAACACCTATTCGAGCGAGAACAATCAAAACGGTTGCCATGAAGTATCATGGATGTTAAGGGTGTTAATACATTCCCCTTGCATAACTGACTTCCTTACCCAGCATATCTCTTTCCCCCGGGGGTTTATCGATGTTTTCCCTTTCCTTCGGGAATAAATAAAGTTCGATGTCGACTCTGTTGTATGTTCGAGTGTGCGATACATTCGGGTATATTTTCGCTAGCTTCACTCATGTCACACAATTTGAATCTTGATTGACAAGCTCTTGAAGAAACACTTTTGATGTGTTTTGCATAATAGTCCACTACTTGATTTGTCTGGGATGCCTTGACTGAAAGTCTAAACCCGAGGCCATAAGATCCACAATATTACAGGAACTAGTCTTACCAAGTGATCAGTGACCATTTATACTAGACATTTCACTATTTAACCGTAAATAAGTCAGGTAAACTGTGTAAACTGAAGCATTTTTAGTTAGATATAAGCTCATTTCTATAATATGAAGTGTGTTGTTACTTGTGAGTTTCTTGAGGATATTTTACACTTTTGGGTATGTTAGCAGGTCAAAAACTAGTCTGGAAGCTCAGGAAATCAAACGTCAGATGCGAAATTAAGCCCGAGCAAGAAAACAGAAGAAAAAAATCAATTCTTGGAGAACCTGCTGTCCATACGCGTATGGCCTTACATGATACGTGTATGGACCTTCCCAGTACGCGTAGCATACGTATATGACCAGAGGGATGGAAAATCTAGCAAAAAGACAAGCTTCTGGTGATACGCGTACCAGACTGGGCAATACGCGTACCAGACTGGGCAATATGCGTACCAGCCTGGGAAATACGCGTATCAGAGGTTGTCTTACGTGCAGTACGCGTTTGAGACTAGGCAATACGCGTATGAGACTGGGCAATACGCATATGGAGCCCAAAATCAGGAAAAATCCAACTGAATAGCTATTTAGAGGGCAGAACACGATTTTCCAGGGGTTGGACGATTTTGGAGAGAAAAAAGACGCGTTTTGAGAGCTGGAGACTCTACAATTATCAGAGGATTCATATGTTCAAGAGTTTTCCGATGATTGAAGATTGATTCCTCCAGAAATTCTGTAATGACAACAATGTTCATCTTTTTTTTATTTCTATTATGAGTAGCTGAACCCCCCATTGCTAGGGGGTGAACCTGATTCTGAATGTGACAGATTTTATGTTTATGAGTGCATTGACTATTTCTTCTTCTCCATTGATTTGTTCATATTATCGTTCTTTATGCTTTATTCGTCGGACCAACGAATGATGATTAATATGAATAGTTTAAGCTGGACAGCGATTATTCATTGATCTGGATAAGAACTTTGGATAGTAAAAATAACCTAGGACTAGGGATTTTCTATCTGACCGGTAATTCTTGATATTTGAATGCTTGAGTATGAACTTAATTATTTATGGACATAGTAATTAGGTTACATAATCAAATGTCTGTTCACTAAGGAATTAGGAATAGATACCCTTGAGGACCGGAATTAATTGGGCAGGAATATTGTCTAAGCCTTCATAAATTATATCTGTTACAGGAAGTTTCATTCACCGAACCCTAGCAATCTTCTCTCATTTGTATCTCGTTCAACCTTTTTACTTGTTTTATTTATTTGCAATTGGTAGTATAATTACTCACAACACAAAAACCAAAGGCTTTTGTCTAATTGAAACAATCTATAAACTCTGTATCGTCAAGCAGTCCTTGAGATCGACAAACGGGGAATTTCCCTTTTATTACTACAGTGAGAAAAATAGTACACTTGCTATTTTCCCATCAAGTTTTTGGCGCCGTTGCCGGGGACTGCCAAAGATAATAGAGTTTATTAATTTATTTTCAATTAGAATTTTGATGCTCTGCATCCAAAATTTTATTTACTGTTAATTTTTTTTTCATTATTATTATAACTAATTTCTGTCAAATCTGTGTATGCGAGGTAAGGCCTCAGCTAATTTTCATTTTGACGCAGAACCAGAGAGAACATTGCGCACAAGGCTCAAAGAAGCTAGAAGAAAGAAACTGGCAAACTCTGACACCGAAGAACCAGCCACACCTGGCACACCAGTCTCTGTTCGCTCCGAAAAATCTGAGTCAGACACAGATTCACATCCAGACACTGTTAACATGGCTGCAGACCCACCTCCAGCGGAAAGACTTTTAGGTGACTATGGCAGACAGAATAACCCAGCAGTGCGGTTGACCATTGTTAACCAACCTGTTAATGTTGCTCACTTCCAGTTACACCCCTCAACTATCCGCCAGTTAGAAAGCAAACCTTTTGCAGGAAAGATCAATTAGGATGCAAACAAGCATCTGCAGAGGTTTCTGACTATGACTACATCATTAAAAATTGATGGGCATTCTGAAGAGGCAAAGAGATTGGTCATGTTCCCATTCACGTTATCTGAGGACGCTGAGGAATGGTTCTATTCCCTACCCGCGGGAAGCATTACTACTTGGCAACAAATGGAAACAGCATTCTTGAACGAGTATTTTCCTGCTTCTGTGTATATCCGTAAGAGGTATGACATTGTGAATTTTAAACAGAAAGACGGAGAGACACTTGGAGATGCATACAAAAGATTCAAGAGATGTTTAGTTGCATGTCCTACACATAATCTGGATGAAACTGAACAAATGTAGAATTTTGTAAACGGGCTGAAGATGAGAACTAAGCAACTCATTGATACAGCTGCTGGTGGCTCATCTAATTTTTCAACAGCGACCGGTATCAAAAAGATCATCGAAGCTATTGCAGCGAATGAGCATTTGGAATTATATGACCGTACTGTGAATCAGCCGGAGGGAAAAATTGACTTGAAATTAGCAAATCAGGTGGTGAAAATGGAAGACCAGATTGCAGCTGAGGTTGAAAGAAGATTGAAAGCTATGAATTTAGGTACCCAGACTGTTGCTCAAGTTCAACCGGTTCAGACTATGATTTGTGAGATTTGTAGTGGACCACATTTTACCATGCATTGTGTTGCAACCGCAGAACAAGTGCAAGCTATAAATTACCTGAGGCAAAATAATCCCTACTCAAATACATATAATCCGGGGTGGAAAAATCATCATAATTTCTCTTGGAAAGATCAGCAAGGTAATATTCAGAACCAAGGACCTCCACAATAACAACCACCTTACCAACCACAATATCAATCGCAACAGCAACCTTATTAGCAACAAGTACCGAAGAAAGCGGATTGGGAGATTGCTATAGAGAAGATGGCGACTCAGAATATGCAATTTCAGGAGGAAACCAGGAATAATCAAAAGAGCACCAATGCATCCATTAAAAATCTGGAGATTCAATTGGGTCAGATAGCACAACAGATAACAAATTTTCAAACACCGGGCTCATTACCTAGTGCAACAGTGACAAATCCGAGGGAGCACCATAATGTGAGTGCGGTAACAAAAAGAAGCGGAAGATCTGTTGAAGATCGTAAGAAGAAGAATGAAGAAGAAGATCAATTGCTTGAAGTGGACCTGGAAATCTTAGAAAACAAGACACCACCTGAGGAAGAAAGTGTAATACCGCCGGTGGTACAAGAAAAGCTCCCTGAACCAAAACACATCATTAAGCTTCCTTTCCCACAAAGAAACAAAAAGAAGAAGCAAGATGAGAAAATATTTCAGAAATTCATGGAGTTGTTCAGGAAATTAGAAATCAATATTCCATTCTCTGAGGCACTCGAGCAGATGCCTATCTATGCGAAATTCATGAAAGACATCATCTCCAAAAAGCGCACCACTGACACTGACCCTGTTATACTAACTGAAACTTGTAGTGCTATTTTGAAGGGTATGAAGATTCTAGTAAAGAAGCCAGATAGAGGTTCTGTGACCATCCCGTGTACCATTGGAGATAGGTCCTTTAAAAGGGCGCTGATTGATTTGGGGCTAGTGTTAGCCTTATACCTTTGTTTATTTACAGGAAGCTAGGAATTGGAAATGTTCAAGATACCAGAATGACACTTCAATTTGCTGACCACTCAGTGAAGAGACCTTTTGGGGTAGTTGAGGATGTTCTGGTCAAAGTTGATAAATTTGTTTTTCCTGTTGATTTTGTAATTTTGGAAATGCCAGAAGATGAAGAGATACCGCTAATTCTGGGCAGACCTTTCTTAGAAACAGGTAGTGGCATGATAGACATGGAGGGAGGTACCTTGACCCTAAAGGTATATGATGAAGAGCTCAGAATTGATGTCCGAGATACTATGAAACATAAAGAGAATATGTGTACAAACCACTCCGTGGAAGTAATTGATCAAATTGTAACTAGCACAATTCAAAGAAAGTTTCCTGAATTACCGTTGGAAAGAGTTCTTAGTCTGTCGGTCAGAGAAATTGAGGAGAAGGATGATGAAAAAGAAAAAGAAGTGCTTGATATGCTGGATACACAACCCCCTTGGAGGAAATCCAAACCACGCAGGTGGGAGGATCTGAGAGCTTCACCAGAATTAGAAGATGAAAAAGGTACTGAAGAAACATAAAAGTGGTATTGGTGTTTTAAATGAGAAGAATGGCGACACCTTCAAGGTTAATGGTCAGAGGTTGAAATCATATAATCCCGGTAAAGGGGGACCAATTGAAACTGTTAAACTCATCTGAGTATGAGGTGTCCCGTCGAGCCATGCGACGTTAAACGAAGCGCTGCTTGGGAGGCAACCCAAGAGAGGTTTGAAATTTCTTTGTGTATTTTTCTTTTTGGTTTATTCAGTTTTTATTTTCTTTTGCTTTGATGTAATCACCTATTATAGGTTGTCTTAATCTAATGAATTTGATTTTGTTTACCTCCATTTTCCTGTTTATTTCGTTAGATATGTGACTATGTCTGGCTATTGGTTATCTTGATCACTTACACCAAATACTTGGGTGTCCTCTCATTCAGTCCCCTTGACTGTAGATACTGTTGTTTATGATTGGACGCACTGGTTAAGATTAACATCAGAACCACAAGCACATGAGCTTTGAACTCAGAGGTATGATAGAACAAGTCAGCTTAACCCGTCCTGGTGAGATCAGAAAAAGCCAAACACTTATCATCATATGAGAGATATCAGGTATGTCTTTATCAGTCTTGGTTTGCGTATGTTCTTTTGTTATTATTAGTTGTACGAATACACACACTGAGGCATGTTTTTGTTTATCACCTAGAGCCTTTCTAGCCATCCCATCTATTATTATTATCCATTGTTTCACCCTATTGAGCCTGTTAATCATTTGATATACCCGTTTTTTCTAAAATCCATGACCTTGTACCTATCCTACCCTGTTCAGAGTATGTGAGGATTGATTTCATCTCTACGTTTATATCTAAGTTTGGGGTTGCTGTTGGAATAGCAACCTTTAAGTTTGGGGTAGCTTTGCAGTACGTGAATAGTAAGTGAATGTCGTATAAAAAAAAAAGAAAAAATAAACAACAACAACATGAAAAGAAAGAAAGAGAAAAGCGAAAAACAATAAAAGAACAGCTTTTGAAAAATGCTACATTCACTATAGATAAAAGGAAAAGAGGATTGCAAAACCCTACAAGAATAATAGGAAAGAAACGTAGTGAGAGAATGATTTCATGTACTCTGAACCAAAAACCTTGGTTCAAATTTCATACCCTACCTAAACCAAAGCCCCGTTACAACCCAAAAGAAAAAAACACCGTTGTTCCAATTTCATACCCTACCTAAACCAAAGCCCCGTTACAACCCAAAAAGACCTAAAAAAGTGTGTGTGATTGTACATGTTGATAGGATGAGAGAATTTATTCAAACTTCTGATTTGATATTGCATATTGTGATTTGAGAGTGATAACACTTTAACCCAGAAAGACTTGGTGAGAGTGTGATATAAGCTGACAGGTAAAGTCATATCTCTGAGGGAAAGAGTTTCTAGCTCGTTGGCTATGTGGAAAAATCAGAAAACCTGA
Organism: Lathyrus oleraceus; assembly: GCF_024323335.1. NCBI lineage: Eukaryota > Viridiplantae > Streptophyta > Magnoliopsida > Fabales > Fabaceae > Lathyrus > Lathyrus oleraceus. The sequence goes on from NC_066585.1 coordinate 436,380,092, forward strand.
AAAAACATCAAGAGGTCCAGTGCGAAAGATTTCAGCAGTATTGTGGTAAGAACTGTTTTACAGTAAGTTTGGGGTGACATGATCTTTGATGGTAATAAAATGTTACTTGAGGACAAGCAACAAGCTAAGTTTGGGGTTGTGATCAGTCACCATTTATGCTAGACATTTCACTATTTAACCGTAAATAAGTCAGGTAAACTGTGTAAACTGAAGCATTTTTAGTTAGATATAAGCTCAATTCTATAATATGAAGTGTGTTGTTACTTGTGAGTTTCTTGAGGATATTTTACACTTTTGGGTATGTTAGCAGGTCAAAAACTAGTCTGGAAGCTCAGGAAATCAAACGTCAGATGCGAAATTAAGCCCGAGCAAGAAAACAGAAGAAAAAAATCAATTCTTGGAGAACCTGCTGTCCATACGCGTATGGCCTTACATGATATGCATATGGACCTTCCCAGTACGCGTAGCATACGTATATGACCAGAGGGATGGAAAATCTAGCAAAAAGACAAGCTTCTGGTGATACGCGTACCAAACTGGGCAATACGCGTACCAGACTGGGCAATACGCGTACCAGCCTGGGCAATACGCGTATCAGAGGCTGTCTTACGTGCAGTACGCGTTTGAGACTAGGCAATACGCGTATGAGACTGGGCAATACGCGTATGGAGCCCAAAATCAGGAAAAATCCAACTGAATAGCTATTTAGAGGGCAGAACACGATTTTCCAGGGGTTGGACGATTTTGGAGAGAAAAAAGACGCGTTTTGAGAGCTGGAGACTCTACGATTATCAGAGGATTCATATGTTCAAGAGTTTTCCGACGATTGAAGATTGATTCCTCCAGAAATTCTGTAATGACAACAATGTTCATCTTTGTTTTTATTTCTATTATGAGTAGCTAAACCCCCCATTGCTAGGGGGGTGAACCTGATTCTGAATGTGACAGATTTTATGTTTATGAGTGCATTGACTATTTCTTCTTCTCCATTGATTTGTTCATATTACCGTTCTTTATGCTTTATTCGTCGGACCAACGAATGATGATTAATATGAATAGTTTAAGCTGGACAGCGATTATTCATTGATCTGGATAAGAACTTTGGATAGTAAAAATAACCTAGGACTAGGGATTTTCTATCTGACCGGTAATTCTTGATATTTGAATGCTTGAGTATGAACTTAATTATTTATGGACATAGTAATTAGGTTACATAATCAAATGTCTGTTCACTAAGGAATTAGGAATAGATACCCTTGAGGACCGAAATTAATTGGGCAGGAATATTGTCTAAGCCTTCATAAATTATATCTGTTACAGGAAGTTTCATTCACCGAACCCTAGCAATCTTCTCTCATTTGTATCTCGTTCAACCTTTTTACTTGTTTTATTTATTTGCAATTGGTAGTATAATTACTCACAACACAAAAACCAAAGGCTTTTGTCTAATTGAAACAATCTATAAACTCTGTATCGTTAAGCAGCCCTTGAGATCGACAAACGGGGAATTTCCCTTTTATTACTACAGTGAGAGAAATAGTACACTTGCTATTTTCCCATCAAGGGTGTTAATACATTCCCCTTGCATAACTGACTTCCTTACCCAGCATATCTCTTTCCCCCGGGGGTTTATCGATGTTTTCCCTTTCCTTCGGGAATAAATAAAGTTCGATGTCGACTCTGTTGTATGTTCGAGTGTGCGATACATTTGGGTATATTTTCGCTAGCTTCACTCATGTCACACAATTTGAATCTTGATTGACAAGCTCTTGAAGAAACACTTTTGATGTGTTTTGCATAATAGTCCACTACTTGATTTGTCTGGGATGCCTTGACTGAAAGTCTAAACCCGAGGCCGTAAGATCCACAATATTACAGGAACTAGTCTTACCAAGTGATCAAGGGACCTTTGATCACTTAAAATAGACTAATCGATTATACACAATCAAATAATTTAGTTAAAAATCTCTTTTGATCAACTTAATCAAAGGGAATGAATTAATGGTTAATTATATACAACATGTCTAAAGGTCAGATGATTCACAAATCCTAATATAGAGGAACATGCATTTCAAGATCTAAAACCCTAAATACTAAGGTTAATTTGCACAAATTGATCAATTAGGAAATTGGTTTCTAAAAATCAAAATCTAATTAAAAAAACTAATTAAACCTAATTATATCTAATTATAACCTAATAAAAACTCCAAAATTCCTAATTAATTCTAAAATCTAAATCAAGTCTAAAATTCTAACCTCATTAATCTAATAAGATTCTAAAAATTCAATTAATTCTAACATTCTAACCTAATATCCTAATTAATTCTAAATCAACCTAAATTTCTAATTTTCAAGAAATTCTAACCAAAAAATCTAATTAGCCTGATAAAGATTCTAAAGAACTAATTAATCTAATCCTAATTAAACTATAATACGAACAATCTAATCATGAGAAAACAAACAATATGGGATGATTAACTAAAATGGCAATTGGGCTCTAATGGAAAGGGGGAGGTGCAGGCCCATTCAGGAGGTACGAAGCAAAATGTTTGGACGCTCAAAAGCTCATAATTGCATTAGAATATTGCTCCCTTAACGTTCAAACGCTCCATCATACTTCAAGGCGCACCACTACTACTCCTCCATTCACGACAGAATGTAATCGAAGGAAACGACTCCAACTCGCGGTTAATTTCTTCAATCAAGCGTACTTATGAGGGATTCATCTTTGTGCACCAAAATCTAAAAAGAACAGAATCAGATTGAAGAGAAAAAACTCACCGAATCGAAGCTTCGATGCAAACAGGTATCAAAGTCTTTCTCCTTCTTTTGTTTCGATTCCTTATTCTTCTTCTCAAACTCCTTTCTACTACGTGTGTTGAATCGAGAGTGACTAAGACGAAGTCATTTCCGTGATTGTTGCGTTTCTCTGTATTCTTGACGCGTGGTGAATCAAAATGCTTGAACTTGACAATGGAATAAACCGAAACTGGATTGAATGAGAGTGAGGAAGAATTTGTGAAATTCTGAGATTGTGATGAGAGGATTTTTTTGCAGTGTTTTAGAAAAATGATTGAAGCTGATTTTCAATGAGTGTGATGGAGAGAGATTCTGAAATTTGCTGAGTGATCTCAATGATTGGTGATGATTAGGTTTATATAGAGGGTCAGAGTTAACAGACTCCAACTCCGTTAACTTTGCTTAGTGTAAAACATTTAGGGGTTATAAACACAGTTAGATTTTGACAGTTAGATTTAGTTACGTTCAGTTGAATTAGTTGCTTTGTAACTGTTAAATGTTAGTTAGTTAGGTGGTTGATAGTTAGTTAATTGTTGTGAAGTGTAGTTAGTGAACCCTTTGAATTTCAGTTATGATGTGAATCATTTAGTTAACCTGATGTTAGATTGTTGTTTTTCTGATATGAGCTGCGATGAATCACTTAGTTGAATTGGAAGTTGTTAACTCAATGTTAAAAAAGCTGTTAAATCTGATGTTAAATTGAGTTAGATTTTATTAGTTATTAGTTAAAAAAGGTTAGCGCGTTGAACTGTTGAATCAATTAGTGAAACTCAATTAATTCTGTTATAACTGTGCAGTTTCTGTTATAGGTTAATGTTTTTTTATTGTACAGTAGAATTACCTGTTAGTATAGGTTGATTTTGGAGTTAATTATCAATGATGAATATTAGTTAAAGAAGTCATTTGAAAATTATTTAATAGATTTAGTGAAAATAAATTTGGAAAGAATTAGAGCTCGTTTGAATGAGTTTTGCTTTTTAATTTTTAAAAATTATTTTGTAAAATTATTTTAAAAAGTCTTTTTAAGAAGAGAATAAATAAAAAAATTGTTTGATAATTTAACTTTTCAAAATTATTTTAGAAATATGAAAATAAAAAATTCATTTGATAAGCTAATTTTCAAAAACAGTTTTAGAGATGAGAAAATAAAAAATCTCTTTGGTAGTCTATTTTTTAAGAACACTTTTATTAACAAATATATATTGAAAATATTTTTATTATAATTAATAATTAAATTTTGATCTATCAATTTGTGCTAACTACTTTAGGTTATTGGGATATCTTACCTCTGGCGTTCTTTAACTAGGCCTTAGCACACTCTTGTAGAATTTTTCCTCTGAACATATTCAACTGAGAATACTTTGAAAATCTGGATCAGGATCCTCGATGCCCTTCTCTACAGCCGTCCACGTGGTGCCTATTGTCTTCATGCCTTCCTATAATTAGGTTTTTGAGCCGTACTTTTTTAAAAAATAATCTTAAGTAAATTTATCATATATAATTTGTATGTATTTACTATGTAAAACTTTTTAATTGAAATACATGCTAGTGATACATTATTAGATTAATTTTTAATATATTTATTTGATGTAATATAGTTGGATGTATATGTAAAATATTTTAAAATTAATATATATATATATATATATATATATATATATATATATATATATATATATATATATATATATATATTATTTCATTAATGAAAATATAAAAAATCGAAAGAATTAAGTTATTTAAAGAAAAAAAACTGAACTTGAATGCATGAATAAAATTAAAATGATCCGCCATTAATATTTAAGATTTAGTAATGGTTTTATGCTAAACATTTATACAAATCATAATTATTATATTTTATGGATTTTTTTCTTCTGAAAATCCATCGTACAATATTAATATCCTTTTGAAGTTATAAATAAAAAAATAAAAAAATCATCAAAATACCATTAATAAAAATTTATAGTTTTTCGTAAATTTTTACTTTTTGAATTTTTTTTACAAAAAAAAATAAAAAATGAAAACTGAAACTACATATTAAAAACTGAAACTACCTTTACCAATTTTACTTTTTCAGTTTTTAAAACTAAAAAACAAAACTAATTTTCAAAACTACTATTTTAAAAATAGTTTATCAAACAAGTTTTTTAGTTTTTATTTTTTAAAAATTAAAAAACAGTTTTTGAGAAATGATTCAAACAGACCCTTAGTTACTGAGTTGAAAAACCAATTAGTTATTGAAAATTAACAAGATGTTGAATTAGGATTTTCTAAATCTATTATGTTCAAGTGTTAAATAGATTCAATTAATGGGGTTAACAACTTTGGTTAGGAAGTGGAGTGGTTTGATTTGGTTGAAATTGTAGTTTCAATTGTCAAGGTTAGAATCCTAGGTATGCGATGCATTGTTAGCTATTGTGGAATTGGATTTTAATGAGTTAGTGGTGATTTATTTAATTGTTTTTTATGGATTTCTGCTTTATATCCTACAGGCTGCTGAAATAGTAGCAGAGTCGTATTGCCCTGTGGTTAAGAGAAAGCTGATGTTGCATATTGATGTATGATAAGGTCAATAATTGTTGCACTGGGTTTTGTTCCTGCTTGTTCAGAAGGAGTTTCAATAGAATCCAAACCATCTTTTGATAGTTGCTTTTTTTTATTTGAAGTGTGCTTTAGCTCCTTGTGAATATCAGCAGATAATGTGACGGTTGCAGAGAAAACAAGAGTTTACATCCACTTTATTTAGACAGTAGAAATTGTGATACAACTCTGTTCATTCAATGGAGATATTGGACATGGGAAGCATGCCAATTATTGATTGCAATGACCACTTTGATTGCTTTGGATTTGAAGACTTTGGTCATGAACAAGTATGGTTGGATGCTAATGTTTTAGGAACTTTTAGGGTAGATGTTAGAACCTTAGATTAGATGTTAGAACCTTAAGTTAGATGTTAGTTTATGGCTTGTTTTTGGAATGTACATTTGTAATGCATTGCCATGGACTTGAATGGAAACTCTGTATTGAAATGAATTTGTAAATGGAAAGTTTGAAAGTTGAATGAAATTGCATTGAATGGAATGTGTACATGAATGGAAAATGTATATGAATGAAAAACATATATTGAATGTAATTGTAAAATGGAAAATTTATATTGAATTGGATTATGGAAAAGTGTTGAATGGTTGAATTTGAATTGAATGCATCAAAAATGGATGGAAAAAAATGGGATTAATGGTTATGAACTTGAATCTTAAATGCCTACTAAACAAAAATGTGAATTGAACCAAATGACATAACGAACGTACATGATCAATGATACCAAAATCAAATGGACCTATGAATGAATGGTTGACTTTGGTAAACTAGTTGATCAAAAAGTCAACATTTGACCAAAGTCAACTGTGGATCTTAAACTAGGGTATTTTGATGGACTTGAAAATGCACATATGATTTGTAATGTAAACAAGATATGGTTTAAATGGAACAATGGTTAATGCTTAAATGTTAAGCACCATGAATGACCTTGATTTAGAACCAAACTTGATGTATGAATGAATCAACCATCTTTGATCATCTGAATCATATGAATGAAATGAATTAAGATGCATGGATGAATCAAGAATTAGAAGCCCTTATGAATCATCATGGACTAATGACAAACAAAAGACCAAAAGATCAATACCTTAGTGCCATTATGGATCATGAATGAAGGACCATGAGCCTATACAATTAAAACCATCAAAAGACATAAGTCAATGGCCTAGGAAATGTCAAGTAGGATGCATATGTGGATGCTTGACCCAAGCCTTGAATCAGATGAAGTTTCAAACATATAGGTATGTATGTCAACTGTATGATTTCTATGATCACATGGAGTATTTGGATGTTGGATAATGCATGATATGATAGTCAAACACCTCCTCCTAATGAACTAGGGTTTCAAACAAACACAAGGTGAAAAGTCCAGCAACAAAGTACATTAGGACCAAAACTTCCTTGATTAGAGTTTCATGAGGCACACCCTTCAATTAGTGTGTCTTAATCAAGCATGATGCTCCACAAATAAGTCCCTAATGCATGGGCCCCTAATTAGGGTTTAGATAGCCATGATATGGCCCAAAGAGTATCCACAAGGTCTCATAGCCACATCATCAAGAATTAGGGTTTGAATGACCTAAGGAATACCATGATGAGGTCTCATTGAATCTGCATCTCAAAGATCAAGCAAATTAGGGTTTCACTCCCAATATGAACAGATAAGAGCCATGTCACATTCTAAAAGTTTGATCCACAACCAAACCCTAGCTTTGCCAACCAGAAGCTTTGAATCTATGATGATCAATTATCAAGTGTCAATCATGAATGAATGATACATATGAATGAAACATGAATATGTATAGATGAATCCCAAGTCAAAGATTGAGTGAAAAGATGAAAGGGGGGATTTTGGGGTATGACAGTTGCCCATATTTAATCTTCTTAAACTTGAATGGGTGAATTGCGAGAGCTTTTCGGGTATTCGAGGTAGAAGAGGATTAAATATCAAAGTATCCAAAAAAAAATCCCGTTGAGAACGGTTATGAGGTAAGTACATATGGGATATTGAAATGGCAGTTTGACTTTTATATGTTCATCTGCTGGGATTTATTAGGATGTTCTGTGGGGATATCAATTTCCAAAGAGGAACATGATATGCATGTTGCATATAATGTATGCTTTATTTTTATGAGGTGTGGATGTTTATGTGGCCATACATATTTTATTCACAGGGTAGGGTTTCTGGTGTAGGGGAGATTTCGACTTGTCACTGACTATACCAAAGAAACTGTTATTTATGAGAATGTTGTGTGTTACCACCACTTCTGGGGATTTCACATGATCGTGCTGGAGAGCTCAAAGATATATGATCTAATAGGGAAGTCATCAAGACATTTCCAGATATCAAGCAAAAAGTTTCAGACTCCCGGTCATCTTTAGGATTCTTCGGGAGGCAACAACAATGCATAAGGTTTTCTTTTAATGTAGCTTTTATTGTTCCCCAAGTTTTATAGCATTACATGATCAAAATAAATTGGTTATTTTGCAAACAAAATGCAAGAGAAATGAAAAGCAACTGATAAAAAGAGATGAATTTTATTGACTATAAAATTTGTACATACAATGCGTACAAGGATGCAGATATCCTTAAAGAGGAAATTGAAAAAATAGAAAAAATAAAGGAAATGACAATGGTAAATATTTTTTGTATTTTTCCATTGATTACAACATCGGTTGTCATCCACTATAAGATCTAGATCCCAATACTTCGCTTTGATTGACGATGATTGGATCGATCTTTGACCGTCTGAGATCTAGTTGTAGAGATATAGGCTCAAGAATCATAGCTAAATGCCTTTATCCCTAACTTTTGCCTGGATATGTTCTATTTTTTTCATCCACCGGGATGCTCATTTTTGCCTAAGTCGCCCTTTCGGGTTTTCAACTTAGCGAGCTTTATATTTTTTATTTGATCCCTAACTTTTGTATGGACAATTCATTTTTGGTCCATTGGGATACCCCTTTTTGCCTAGATTATCCTTGTGAAAGTCAATCTAGCATACTTTTCATCAACATATTTTTTAGGCATAATATTTTTTAACTATGTCGGAATTCACTGGCGACGGAAAATCATCCTCATCCATAGTGGTAAGGATTAGGGCTCCACCTAAGAAGGTCTTCTTGACGACAAAAGGTCATTCATAATTGGGAGTCCATTTGCCCCGAGGATCTGAGTGAATAACATAATATCTCTTGAGAGCGAGCTCTCTTGTGTGATATACACGAGGAAGAACCTTCTTATCAAAAGCCCATTTGAGGCGTCTATGGTACAGCTGACCATGGCAAATAGGCGTCAAACGCTTTTCTTTAATTAAATTCAGCTGATCATATCGAGATTGAACCCATTCGGCTTCGTCAAGGTCCTCCTCCATGATAAAGTGAAGTAATCTCAACCTCGATTGATAAAACAGCCTTCATCCCATACACTACTGAGAATGGATTTGCCCCAGTGGAAGTGTGAACCGAAGTCCTGTAGCCATGTAGAGCAAAGGGAAGTATCTCGTACCAATCCTTGTAAGTTCTGACCATTTTATGGATAATCTTTTTTATATTCTTATTTGTTGTTTCTATAGCACCATTCATCTTAGGCCGGTATGGTGAAGAGTTGTGGTGTTCGATCTTAAATTCTTCACACAACTCGCTCATCATTTTATTATTGAGATTACTGGCATTATCGGTGATGATCTTGCTAGGAATACCGTAGCGGCAGATTGTCTTTTCTTAAAGAACCGAGTAACCACTTGTCGAGTGACATTAGCATATGAAGCGGCTTCCACCCACTTAGTAAATTAATCAATAGCAACTAGAATGAATCGATGATCGTTGGAAGCTTTCAGCTCTATCATCCCAATCATATCAATACCCCACATAGAGAAGGGCAATGGGGAAGTCAAAACATTCAACGAAGTTGGTGGCACAAAAATAATGTCACCGTATATCTGAAACTTGTGACATCTTCTAACGAAGTTGTAACATTTGACCTCCATTATTGTCCAATAATAACTAGCTCGAAGGATCTTCTTGGCCCTGGAAGGACCTTTTGCATGTACGCCCTCGCATCCTTCATGTATGGATTTTATGATTGTGCTTGCTTCATGTCTATCCACGCATCTGAGCAGCACAAAATCATAATTCCTTTTATATAACACATCACCATTCAAGAAAAACTTAGAGCAAAGTCTTCCAAGAGCTTTCTTGTCAGTAATGGACATGCCCTCAGGATATTCATGTTTTTCCATATATGTCTTTATGTCACGGAAGCAATGTTTATCATCATAATCTACCTCGATTGTTAGACAATGTGTTGGTTCATCCAGGTGGTCGATATGGATAGCAAGTGCTTAATTCTTCCATTTGACCTTAAACATGGATGCCAACGTGGCCAAGGCATCTACCAACTGATTTTCTTCCCTATAAATATAATGAAAATAGATTTCATCAAAGTTGGGTATTACCTTTATAATATGCTCTTTGTAAGGAATCAGTTTGTTGTCCTGAGTCTCCCAGTCACCCTTAACCTGACTGATTACCAGAACGGAATCTTTGTACACTTCAAGAATTTTGATTCTTAAGTCAATGGCTGCCTCTATATCATAGATGCATGCTTCACATTCTAACATATTATTGGTGCAGTCAAAGCATAATCTAGAGGTAAATGGAAGGTGGAAGCCAGTTGGAGAAGTAATAATTACGCCTATTCCATGACCTCAAGCATTGGAAGCACCGCCGAACACGATGTCCATCGCGATCCTGGTTCGGGGCATTCTTGGAGGCCTAGAATAGCGTAGTCTCTGATAAATATGATATCTTCATCTGGAAAGTCGAACCTCAACGGTTGATAACCTTCCACAGGTTAGTGAGCAAGATAGTCAAATAGAACACTCCCATTTATAGCTTTTTAAATCACATACTAGATATCATACTCGGTCAACAATATTTGCCAACGAGCAATCAACTAGCGACAACATGATTTTCAAATATACTTTATTGGATCCATTTTGGATATCAACAAAGTAGTATGGCAAACCATGTATTGTCTCAAGCGTCGAGCAGCCCAAGCCAAAGCACAACAAGTCTTCTCTAAGAGTGATTATCTGGTCTCACACTTAGTGAATTTCTTGCTCAAATAGTATGTTGCATGTTCTTTCTTGCATGTGTCATAAGGCTGACCCAAAACACAACCCATAAATTCATTGAGTACCGTGAGATACATGATAAGATGCCTACCATGAATATGTGGTATGAGGATTAGTGGTTCTTGCAAATACTTTTTTATTTTGTCAAATGCTACTTGACAAACATTATCTCACACAATTGACTTATTTTTCCTCAACAATTTGAATATCGGTTCACAGGTAGCCATTAAATGTGATATGAATATGGAGACGTAATTAAGTCGACCAAGGAAACCTCGAACTTCTTTTTCTGTTCAGGGAGGTGGCATATCTTGGATTGCTCGAACTTTGTAGAGATCAACCTCAATGCCTTTTTGACTTACTATGAAACCCAACAATTTACCAGATTGGACCCTAAAAGTGCAATTTGCTGGATTTAAACGCAATTTGAACTTTCGGAGCCTGGAAAATAATTTCCTTAAGTGTTCCAAATGATCATCTTCAGTTCTGGACTTGGCAATCATGTCATCCACATAAACCTCAATCTCTTGCTGAATTATATCGTGAAAGAAGGTTACCATGACATGTTGATATGTTGCCCCTGCATTCTTCAAATTGAAAGGCATGAATTTATAGAAGTAAGTTCCCCAAGGCATGATAAAAGTTATCTTCTCCATATCATCTGGCGACATCTTTATCTGATTATACCCTGAAAAACCATCCATGAAAGAAAAAAACTAAGAACTGATTTGTATTGTCAACCAAAACATCAATATGAGGCAAAGGGAAATCATCCTCTGGACTTGTTTTATTGAGGTCACGATAATCTACACACATTATGACTTTCCCGTGTTTCTTCAAAACTTGAACAATATTGGCGACCCATTGAGGATATTTAGAAATAGCTAAAACGCCAACATCAAACTACTTCTTAACTTCTTCTCTGATTTTAAGTGCCATGTTGGGTTTGGTCCTTCTGAGCTTCTGCTTAACTGGAGGACATTCAGGCTTGAGTGTTAGGTGATGCTCAACAATGTTGGAGTCCAAACCTGATATATCTTGATAAGACCAAGTAAAGATGTCAACATATTCATGCAGTAACTTGACCAAATCAGAGTGTACATGCTTCGTAAGAGATGCCTCAATCTTCACCTCTTTTTTGTCTTCTTCAAAACCTAAGTTAATGACTTCTATTGGCTCTTTATACGCCTGAATCTCTTTCTCCTCGTGCTCAAGGAGCCTTGCTAGCTCAGCCGGTAATTCACAATCTTCCTCACTATCATATTCAGCTTGGTTGATTGAAAGTTCAGACTTACAATAGATTCTTGCCGAGTTGTTATCAATGGATTTATTTGCTCTGCATGTTATGAGCTTACTTTTAAGTAAATGTCCTTTGTTAGGTAGATGCGGAATAAACCATCTATACAGCAAGGGAATACATCATATAATGGTTCCTTTCTTCTTCTGAGTCTTCGTGTGGATAGAGTAGTAAGTATCAACAAGAATAATGGGAACATGATTCCTGGTTAGAAAAATATGAATAGCAGCCAGGTCCACAAAGTCTTCAATATTAGGGAACAATACAATCACATAGATGAGTAAAGCTAGAATAGCGTTGAAAGCCATCCAACTTCCAGCGTCAGCAAAAGTAGTGGCCTTATCTACCCGAAACTTCGAGGCAAAACCATGAATTCCACCTTTAAGCTTGAGGTTAAGCTCCACTTCCTTCTTCTCCATATGGAGGGCTTCAGCAATAATATGAGATTTAGGGAGTTCTTTAGTGTAGACAAAAGGAACTAGATTCTTAATCCCAATCTACAAAGTATGAGAGTATTCTTCCAGAGTCGGTGTTAACTGATAATCTTGAAAGGTGAAACATCTCAACAAAGGGTCATAAAATTGCACAAGAGTGTGCCCATTTATGGTGTTGACTTCAATGTTAAGATTTCCATAAGTTTTCTTGAACTCGTCTTTGTTTTCAAGAGTCATATGTGCCCATAGTCCTTTCAAAGCTTTCAAATACGGCTCCACAAGCTTGTAGCTGTGAATGCCTTTTCTGTTAGAAGTCATACTTTTATCTTGAGTACTCAATCAACAATTTGGGATCTTGGATTCGTGGAAATGCATATGTAAAAAATGATTTTATCATGATGTAATGACAATGTATGATAGAATGATATGCATCAACATAGATTCAAAGCTCTGGAATATTCTGGATGATCTGTATATTATGTTTGTTGTAAGTTCAAAGGTTTGACATATCATGAGAAACAGGGTATATAGAGTCTATGGTTTCCTGCAAAAAACCTATATCCCCCTCACATGTATGTTATATTCTCCAAAGGTGGTCCCCTAATAGGTCTCCCAGAGTTATCAACTCAAAATGAAAATACCCTTTTGTAGTGAATTCTCGTAGGACAAACGTACTTCCAAATGAATCTAGTCTGGGTGTGGATCTCGTGACAACCTAATGCGCGAAGCACAAGTACACACGACTACCCACAAGTCTACCCTGTATGTATACTCACTTGGGTATTGAGCTTTTCTCATGTAACATCACCCTAACCCAACAACATCATATATAGATATCCAGAATAATAGAGCATACAAATGCAAAACAGTAAAGAAAGCGATAAATATTATAAAGATAAAGTGAGTAAAGCATAAATATAAACACCTAAAGGAAGGAAACAAATCAAATAAACTAGGTTCGACTCCTTTTAGAGACTAGGGAGTATCCCAAGCAGTAGAATGTCCCCAGCAGAGTCGACAGCTGAAGCTAGCGAAAATATACCTGAACGCATAGCATACTTGAACATACAACAGATTTTCCATCGAACTTTATTTATTCCCAAAGGAAAGGGAAAACATCTATAAAACTTGAGGAAAGATAAAATGGATAAGGAAGTCGATTATGTAAGGGGAATGTATTAGCATCCCTTACATCCGATGTACTCAATGGGAACCGTTTTTATTGTTTTAAGTTTAAATGGGTGTTATATCTAAAGATTACTCGCGAAAGAATAAAGAAAAAAAAGAGAATAGATAAAGTGCTCGAAGAGGATTAGGGCCCTCATGCCTACGTATCCTTATAGTGCAATAAGGATTTCAGAGCTCCGTAGTTCATAGAACTAATGGTGGGAGATGAAAAGTAGAGTGATAACAAATATGGTTTGAACCAAAGGATAATGTGGTTTGACTCCAAAAAGGGATGAAATATGAACCTAAGAGGAAAACTGGTCTGAACCAATATGTGAGAAGCCCGAGGCATGTAAGCATTATATACGGTCTGGTCGAAAACAAAGAGAATTAAGTGTTTGGCATCAAGGTAAACATCTTTTGATCCAAAAGAAGACACAATATGAAGCTCAAAGGAATAATGCATTTGACTAAAATAGAGAGTATATCACATGGAGTGAATGATTGGTAAAAGGTATTGTATGAATGTAGTAAATAGTGAATCATGAAGATGAATGGAGTGATTGGGAGAAGTAACCCCAGTAAAAGAATTGGATGTAAAAGTGACCGAAGGGTATAATTTGGAATCAAAGGTAAGGGTATATTGGAACCTAGAAAGGAAATGGTATTTGAAACCAAGAGTAAAGGTGGGATGAAGCAATAGGTGGGGAGCCTGAGGCATGTAACCACAATATATAGTCTGGACGAAAACAAGGAATTAAGTGTTTGGCATCAAGGCAAACATTTTTTGTTATGAAGGTGGACAATTGTCCTAAAAGGGTATATATGGTATTCCAAAGAAAATTGTATTTGGTTCCAAAGAGAGATAATAGGTAACTGAGATGGATGGTTTAATGATTGAATGTAGGTGATATAAATCGTGAAAGATATGGATGATGCCCTGAGGCAGAAGAAAGAATAATTATACTCACAAAGGGTTCGAAGCCTTGTGCCTACATATTCTCATCATACAATGAGAAAGTCAGAACTTCATAGTTCGTGGAACTACGAAAACAAAGAGAAGAGAGATTGGAAGTGATGAAAAATATAACTTGCACCAAAAGGAAATGGTAGCATAGGAGCACACCAAGGTAAATTCACTTTAAACCCAAGAGTAAAGGTTGCTTAGACTAATATGTGGGGGGCCTGAGGCATCATACCACTGTATTAGAATGACCAAAAATAAAGGAATTAAGTGTTTGGCATCAAGGCAAACATCTCTTGGCTCACAAGGTAGGCACTGGTATTTCCCTAAAAGGATAAGTATGTGACCAAAGGAAAATGGTACTTAGTCCAAGGAAACAATTATATCAATATAGGGAACAAACAATTTGAAACCAAAGGAGAATTGCATATTGAATCCATGAAGGAATAAACTTTGAACCGGAGAGTAAAGGTGGAATATACCAATATGTGGGGGTCCTGAGGCATCATACCACTGCATTGGAACAACCAAAAACAAAGGAATTAAGTGTTTGGCATCAAGGCAAACATCTCTTGGTTCACAAGGCAGGCATTGGAATTGCCCTAAAATGATAGGTATGGAACCCAGAGGGATAAGGTATTTGGTTTATAAAGGATGGTATTGATTGGTGAAGAATTAATAAATAAGGTAGCTCACGGAAAATCGGAATCCTCGTGCCTACGTATTCCTACTATGCAATGAGAAAGTCAGAGCTCCGTAGTTCGGCTAACTACGAACAAAGACTGCAAGAAATTGATGAAGTAATAGAAATGATAACTGATAATGAAAGATGAAGAAGACTTGATAGTCATTGGATATGAACCACACTACAGTCTATGAGTAAAGGTGAACACGATGAGCAACTGTGTCATTCGTCCCGTACCCAAAGATATTCAAAATGAGTTAATGGAATTCTCCACTCTTATTCCTTTTTTAATATTTAAGGCTCATGGCATGTGATTCTCATCATAACTTTCAAGTTGATAAGGAAGAATCCTTTGATACTCCTTATGGTGATGAAGACTTTATCAATCGTTCAATTCGAATTGCACTAAAGTCTATAAACAAATGTGAATATCTTGAGAAACTGGGTCATTCGTCTCATACTCAACGATACCTAGACAAGGATAGGAATGCTCCACTCTCATCATTCTTTGTTACTTAAGGCCAATGTCATACAACTTGAATCATGATTGATAAGTTGTTGATAGAGACTTCTTATTGTTGCATTGTTGCTTTATGAAGGGAGACTTGCTAGTCATTTGATTCGAATTATGCTAAAGTCTATGAATAGAGGTGAATACGATGAGCAACTCGGTCATTCGTCCCGTGCCCAAAGATATTCATAATGAGTTAATGGAATTCTCCACTCTCATTCCTTCTCTATTTCTTAAGGCTCATCTCACACAATTTGAATCTTGATTGACAAGCTCTTAAAGGAACACCTTTGATGTGCTTTGCATAATATTCCACTACTTGATTTGTTTGGGATGCCTTGACTGGAAGTCTAAACTTGAGGACTTGAGATCCACAACATTACAAGAACTAGTCTTACCAAGTGATCAATGGACTTTTTTGATCACTTGAATAGACTGAGGGATTATACACAATCAAAGGATTTAGTTAATCAAAATCTCTTTTTATCAACTTAATCAAAAGGAATGAATTAATGGTTAATTATATACAATATGTCTAAAGGTCAGATGATTCGCAAATCCTAATCTAGGGGAACATGTATTTCAAGATCTAAAACTCTAAGTACTAAGGTTAATTTGCACAAATTGATCAATTAGGAAATTGGTTTCTAAAAATCAAAATCTAATTTAAAAAAATAATTAAACCTAATTATATCTAATTATAACCTAATAAAAATCCAAAAATCCTAATTAATTCTAAAATCTAAATCAAGTCTAAAATTCTACCCTCATTAATCTAATTAGATTCTAAAAAATTCAATTAATTCTAACATACTAACCTAATATCCTAATTAATTCTAAATCAACCTAAATTTCTAATTAACAATAAATTCTAACCAAAAAATCTAATTAGCCTAATCAATATTCTAAAGAACTAATTAATTTAATCCTAATTAAACTATAAAATAAACAATTTAATCATGAGAAAACAAATAATATGATATAATTAACTAAAATGGCAATTGGGCTCTAATGGAAAGGGGGAGGTGCAGGCCCATTCAGGAGGTATGAAGCAAAACATTTGGATGGTTCGTTTGGGCCCTAGGCCCAAACATCCAAGGTCTGAAAATGCCACTCGAGTCCAACACACTCAGAAGCCCATCACTTCATTAGAACATTGTTCCATTAACGTTCAAATGCTCCATCACACTTCAAGGCGCGTTGTTGTTTCTCCTCCATTAACAATGGAAGGTAATCGCAGGAAACGACTCCAACTCGCGGTTAATTGCTTCAATCAAGCATCCTTCTGAGCGATTCATCTTCGTGCACCAAAATTTCAAAAGAATTAAATTGGATTGAAGAGAAAAAAACTCACTGAATCGAAGATTCGATGCGAACAAGTATCAAAGTCTTTCTCCTTATTCTGTTTTGATTCCTTCTTCTTCTTCTTAAAGTCCTTGCTACTATGTACGTTTAATCGAGAGTGACTGAGACGAAATCGTTTGCGTGATTGTTGCGTTTCTCTGTATTCTTTACGTGTGATGAATCAAAATGCTTGAACTTGACAATAGAATGAACCTAACTAAATTGAATGAGAGTGAGGGAGAATTTGTGAATTCTAAGATTGTGATGAGAAGATTTTTTTGTAGTATTTTAGAAAAATGATTGAAGCTGATTTTAAATGAGTGTGATGGAGAGAGATTATGAAATTTGGTGAGTGATCTCCATGATTGGTGATATTAGGTTTATATAGAGGGTCAGAGGTAACAGACTCTAACTCTTTTAATTTTTCTTAGTGTAAAAAAGTCAGGGGTTATAAACACTATTAGATTTTGACAGTTAGATTTAGTTAATTTCAGTTGAATTAGTTGCTTTGTAACTGTTAAATGTTAGTTAGTTAGGTGGTTGATAGTTAGTTAATTGTTATGAAGTGTAGTTAGTGAACTCGTTGAAATTCAGTTATGATGTGAATCATTTAGTTAACCTGATGTTATATTGTTGTTTTTTCTGTTATGAGCTACGACGAATCACTTAGTTGAATTGGAAGTTGTTAACTCAATGTTAAAAAAGTTGTTAAATATGATGTTAAATTGAGTTAGATTTTATTAGTTATTAGTTAAAAAAGGTTAGTGTGTTAAACTGTTGAATCAATTAGTGAAACTCAATTAATTATGTTATAACCGTGTAGTTTCTATTATAGGTTAATGGTTTTTTATTGTACAGTAGAATTACATGTTAGTATAGGTTTATTTTGGAGTTAATTATTGTCATACTCTCATATTTAATCTACCTCCACATCACCTTCTTGAACCCTAATTCATTAGCATACATCAAATACATGTCATCTCATATGCATCTATACCTAATGATCCACAATAATCCACAAACTCAAGGCATGAGATTCATCTGTGAAGCTTCAAGATCCTCTGGTCATGTTAGGGTGTGCCTGATCAGTCACCATTTTCATTATGTTTTCGTTGCCTAGCCGACAAGAAACCAAGGATTTTGAGACACTGTGTGTCATACGGTGAACTGACTTGGGGTATTTTGCTTTTTATCGCAATGTCGCGGATAGCAAGAGTCGCCACCGACTTTTCTTTTATCCAATAAGGAAAGGTGGAAAAGAACAGGGAAGACCTCAATAGATTTTGGGTTCGGGAGGTACATTATACAAAGGGAAGGTGTTAGCACCCTTTGTATCCATGGTTATCCATGGGCTCTTAATTGCTGGATCACTTATATTTTTGTCTGAAAAGTGTTCGTGAATCGTTTAAAAAATGTTTCGAAAAGAGAGTTTAACTTTGTAATGATTCTCGTATGAATGTATACAAAGTATTTATCTCGTTTGATTTTGAAAACGGTTTAGAAAAATGTAACTTGGTAATGATTCTAGTATGAATGTATACCAAGTGGTGATTTTCTAGGATTTGCAAAGTGTGAGGGGTGGGAAATGTTTTAGGTTATGATCCAGCAATTGAGAGTTATACCTTCCTAAGGTCGTTATGAACGTTTCCTATCCTTATGAGGGTAAAACTGTCCTTACTATTGAGAAGTAAGTAATTTTACCCTTTGGATGTTTAAGGGTCATCGTAGGGTCATCGATAGGTCATTGAAGGCAACAGTTGTAAGGATACCTTAGCATTCGAAGGGACGATCATCATTTAACCGTAGGCTACACCGAAGGGTCATCGAGGGACGAAATCATATATTCGAAGCAACATCCGAGGGACCATGATTTATTTTATGATGATTTAACCGAAGGGTCTTTGCTAAGTGTATCCCTACATTCGCGGGACATGACCGTTATACCGTAATACCGTAGGGCAGCAAAGAGAGGTCCAAAATCACATGTTTAAAGGTCATATTTTAAAGTCAATTAGGTGATTAGGATGAATCTCCACATTAAAATCAATACATTAAAATTAATACATTAAACTTAATACATTAAAATTAATTAAGCAATTTAGGGTGGATCTTCATAAGGGTATCCCACAAATAAAGTGGAAGGCCTAAACAACACTCTTTTCCTAGGATATGTGAACCTTTACAACATTCAGCAAACGGGTTAGAATACCAATCAGGGTGCAATCGAGGATTACACCGCAAAAGAAAACACAGCAGCATGAATGTCAGGCAAAACAGTGCATAATTAACATAGAATAGATCAGGTTACGCATAGGACATAACAAATATCAACGGCTGTCCCGTTCGCCTCTGCCTCGCCTAGCGAGGTCCTAGCGAATGCTCGCTACATGCTCGCTTAGCGATGTGCTAGCGAGCGGCTGCGGGTTTTGAATTTCAGAACAGTATGATCTCAGCATGCTGCATGCCTTATTGCATTCAATTACAGAAATAATATGGTCAAACACTCAGGATATTTAGGCGTACTGGAATTCACATGCAAAGTCTAATTACATATCCAAAAATTCAATCATGATGTATTATGTATTTAGAGATTTACAAATTGGAAGCATAAAACAATAATGATACACAAACCTGTTTGCAATGGAATGGTAATGCTGAATTGGCAAGTCACTTTTGGTATCGGGTTGAGTTGGGCGGCGGTAACTTTGGTGCGGATGAGCGGCCGTCAGGGTTTCTTCACTCCGACTTCTCTGGGCTACTCTCCGGGGTTGCTATGCCAGGGTTTTCGGCCGTCTCCGTCTCGGTTTTTCGTTCTCCCCTTTTCGTTCTGGAGTTGGGGTATTTATAATACTCCTTTGATGACCTAATGGGCTCAGAATGAAGCCCGAAATTTTCTGTTGTCTGTCAGCTTCGCTAGGCGAGCGTGTAGCGAACGTGTAGCGAACGTTCGCTAGGCGAGCGTGTAGTGAACGTGTAGCGAACAGGCCAGTTTGGGCCATTTTCTGGATTGGGTCATTCGTGGGCTGGACCTTTGTTCCTTTAAGATCAGTGTCATAAAAATGAGTCGGAGTGCCCTGAAAAATGTCTTAAAATATTAATGGGCAAATTTTGGGGTATGACAGCTGCCCCTGGTCAATATTCTTGAACCGAGAGAGTCAGAATGGTATGTACGCCATTCGTGGTCTGGAGGTGGGAGATTATTGAACACTTAGAACGCCCCAAAAATTTGCACTTGTCAATTAGTTAGTCTGGATGGAGATGGGCTTAAAGATGCCATCTAGGAAGTTTGATGATGAGAGCTTCAGAGTGTGTCGTACGTTAGAAGATATCTGAAGTCATGGGTGTCACTGGGTCATACGCCAGACCGTATAGTGAGTCATTCATTAAGCCGTCGACTTCACTGGGGATTTAGAATGGGTCATACGCCGCTGGGGATAACAGATCAGAATGGATCATACGCTAGATCGTATCTGAGTTGCAGAATGGGCCGCCTGTTAGGCTGTATCTGACGAAAAGTAGTCGTACGCTAGACTACACCTCGGGATGTACCGTACGCTAGGTAGTATCTGAGGTATGAAGATCCGAATGGGTCGTACGCTAGACCGTATTGTTGGAGGAGTAATATGTTGTGCCGAATCAAAATGAGATAAGAATCCGAATGAGTCATACACTGTTGGGGATAAAGGATCAGAATGGATCGTACGCTAGATCGTATCTGAGTTGCGGAACGAGCCGTCCGTTAGGCTGTACCTGATGATGAAGGGGGTAGTCATACGCCAGACTACACTTCAGAAATATACCGTACACTAGGTAGCATCTGAGGAGATGAAGGTCTAATTGGGTCGTACATTAAACCGCATCTGAGCAGAATGAGCCGTCCATTAGGCTGAATCTGATCATAAAAGGGGGTAGTCATATGCTAGACTACACTTCAGAAATGTACCGCACACTAGGTAGCATCTGAGGATATGAAGGTCTAACTGGATCGTACATTAAACCGTATTTGAGTTATTGAAGGTCAGAATGGATCGTACGCTAGATCGTATCTGAGTTGAAGGAGTCATATGTTGAGCTGAATCAGAATGAACCGTACGCTAGGCTATATCTGATAGTATTTGTATATGTTGTATTTGCAATAAATGTCTGGGATGAGCTTATAGATGCCATCGTTAGGAGGATGTCAGAATGAATGTTGACATGGAGTGTATCTGAAAGATGTATTTGAACCTGAACGTAATCGATGAAGATGTCCGTCTGAATGGCTCTCTATTTTGACTGTATCAGGAAGATAATTAACCTGAAAAATAAAGTTAGCTTCATGCCATGTCATGATGCATGAGATGTTTTATGCTTTCGAAAATAACTGCAAACGATGTATGCATGCGTATGCTGTGAAATGATGTAATGAATGAATTATGCATCTGAAAAGTTCTTCCTGAGGACTCTACTGGGGAAAACAAATCTCAATCTTCTGGTTGGGAGATACTGGTATCGATGACCCTTTCTTAGTCGGGGATGCTTGATTTCTGTCTGATGGTAGAAATGTTCAACAGAAGCCTGGCTGGGGGTGGAAGAGATGACCCATTTGTCTAGTAATGCCACTCTCTTCTGGGAATGACTGGCTTTGCTGGGGAATAGGATTAGCAACGGATTCATTGGAAAGCATGATTAGACCTTCTCCTCGATCCTGAAGCCTAGTAGTAATCGCTATTTCTATTTTATGCACGCATTTTTGGTAAACATCGATCATATCCAAATGCATATATTAATTCGAATTAAATCAATGGACGTTTATGCAAACAAAACAGAGAAAGTAAAACAAGAGCATTTTTTTTTGAAACTAAAATTATATTGATTTCGAAAGAGGGCCTATAAACAGGCAATTTGTGTACAAGGAGACAAAAATCCTAGTAAGAGGAAATTGTCAAGAAAACAAAGAGAAAGCTATGCCGAAAACGTCCTATTGACTTTAATTCCACTGCTGCCATTATGTCTTCAAGCCTCTCATCTCCTGCTGTCGGATAGAAGTGATTAGCTTGTTCAGTCCTTTGAACTTGGATGAAGCTGTCTGAGAACGGGACATAGTCATACGCTTTAATCCCTAATTTTTGCCTGGACCGCCTTTTCAGGTTTTCGATCCACCAGGATACCCCTTTTTGCCCAAGCCGCCCTTTCAGGTTTTCGACTTGCTGGGTGCCCATTTTTTTATGTTTATCCCTAATTTTTGCCTGAACCTTTTTGGTTCGCCGGGATGCCCTTACTTTTGCCTAGGTACGTCGACCTAGCAGGTCTCTTTTATGCATAGTATTTTTTGACTATGTCTGCGTTCACGGGATACGGGAAGTCTTCGCCGTCCATTGTAGTAAGCATCATGGCTCCACTAGAGAATGCCTTCTTAACTACAAATGGCCCTTCGTATGTGGGAGTCCATTTGCCTCTGGGATCACCTTGTGGTAGAGTGATGCGCTTTACCACCAAATCACCAATATGGTACACCTGTCTCCTGACTCTTTTGTTAAATGCCTGGGTCATGCGCTTCTGATATATCTGTCCATGACAAACAGCCGCAAGTCTCTTCTCATCGATCAAGTTTATCTGGTCGAGTCGAGTCTGAATCCATTCATCTTCATCTAAGCCCACCTCTTTCATGATTCTTAGAGAGGGAATCTGGACTTCCACTGGTAAAACGGCTTCCATTCCGTAGACTAAAGAAAAAGGAGTTGCTCCTGTCGAAGTGCGTACTGAAGTGCGATAGCCATGAAGAGCAAACGGTAACATCTCATGCCAGTCTTTGTACGTCACCGTCATCTTTTGTATGATTTTCTTGATATTCTTATTAGCAGCTTCCACGGCGCCGTTCATCTTTGGCCGGTACGGAGAAGAGTTATGGTGTCGTATCTTGAACTGCGTGCAGAGTTCAGTAATCATCTTGTTGTTCAAATTAGTACCATTGTCAGTAATAATTCTTTCAGGAACGTCGTATCGGCAAATGAGATTATTCTTGACGAATCGTGCCACCACATTCTTGGTGACAGAAGCAAATGAGGCTGCCTCTACCCACTTTGTAAAGTAATCAATAGCAACAAGGATGAAGCGATGTCCATTAGAAGCAGTAGGTTTAATCTCTCCAATCATGTCAATGCCCCACATCGCAAAAGGCCAAGGGGCTGTCAACACGTTTAGTGGAGCAGGAGGCACATGTACTTTATCCGCATAGATCTGGCACTTATGACAGGTTCTGGAGTGACGGTGGCAATCAGCTTCCATGGTAGACCAATAATATCCTGATCTCAGAATCTTCTTGGCCATCGTATGTCCACTAGAATGAGTCCCAAAAATACCGTCGTGCATATCTCTCATAATCTTTTCTGCTTCCTTTTTATCCACACAGCGAAGCAAAGTCGAATCGTGGTTACGTTTGTATACTACTCCATTACTCAGAAAGAACTTAGCGGAGAACTTCCTCAGGAATTTTTTGTCATTGATGGATGCCCCTTCAGGGTATTCCTGAGCTTCTAAATATCTTTTTACTTCGTGGAACCAGGGTTTTCCCCGTACTCCCTCAGTGTTAAGTTCATAACAGTATGCCGGTTCATCTAGTCGCTCAATGGTGATCCTGGGAGCTTCATTGTCCCATCTGACTCTGAACATAGATGACATGGTAGCTAATGCGTCTGCCAACTGATTCTCTTCTCGTGGGATATGTTCGAATGTAATCTCTTCAAAGTATGGGATTAATGTCATCACTCGTTCTCGGTAAGGGATGAGATTCGGATGCTTAGTGTCCCATTCTCCTTTGATCTGACTGATTACTAATGCTGAGTCTCCGTACACACTCAAAAACTTGACCCGCCGGTCTATAGCAGCCTTGAGTCCCAAAATACATGCTTCATACTCAGCCATATTATTGGTACAATGAAAACATAGTCTAGCAGTGAAAGGCGTATGGTAACCCTCGGGAGAAATGATTACCACACCAACACCATTGCCCAATGCATTAGAAGACCCATCGAAAACCATAGTCCATCGGGATCCTAGTTCGGGTCCTTCATCCGGTCCAGGTTCTTCATAATCAGTAACAAGCATGACATCCTCATCTGGGAACTCAAAATTCATAGATTGGTAATCATCCACTGCTTGATGAGCCAAATGATCGGCTAGCACGCTTCCTTTGATTGCTTTCTGGGTAGTATACTGGATGTCGTACTCTGTTAGAATCATCTGCCATCTTGCTATTCTTTCGGAGAGAGCGGGTTTCTCAAATATGTATTTGATAGGATCCATCTTAGAAATCAATAAAGTGGTATGATTCAACATGTATTGTCTTAGTCGGCGAGCAACCCAGGCCAAAGCACAACAAGTTCTCTCGAGCAGTGAGTATCTTGTTTCACAGTCGGTAAACTTTTTGCTAAGGTAGTATATGGCATGCTCTTTTCGACCAGACTCGTCATGTTGCCCCAACACACACCCCATTGAATTTTCTAACACGGTCAAATACATGATTAGAGGTCTTCCTTCAACCGGTGGCATCAGGATCGGAGGTTCCTGGAGATACTTCTTGATTTTGTCAAAAGCTTCTTGACATTCCTCATTCCATATCATCTCTTGATTTTTCCTCAGTAGCTTGAAGAGGGGTTTGCAGGTGGCGGTCAAATGGGAGATAAATCGGGCAATGTAATTCAAGCGTCCCAAGAAACCTCTGACTTCTTTATCTGTACTGGGAACTGGCATTTCTTGAATAGCTCTCACCTTGGCTGGGTCAACCTCAATCCCTTTACCACTGACAATAAAGCCCAAGAGTTTGTCGGATCTTACTCCAAAGGTGCATTTGTTCGGGTTCAACCTCAACTTGTATTTCTTCAACCTCTCGAACAGTTTGTATAAATGATCGAGATGTTCCTCCTCAGTATGAGATCTGGCTATCATGTCATCCACATATACTTCTATTTCATGATGGTGTTAGACGGTGTGGCTAGTGATCGAGAGGGGGGGTGAATAGATCACCTCTTTTAAATTTAACGGATTTAACGTTTTATCAGAGTTTTCAAAGTTGGCGGAAAAATCAGTCCCGAATCGACTTCCGTCTATTCTGAACCGCTACTAGAAAGCCGGACACACAGGTTTAATTGTTGGATTTTAATGAGAATGACAGAAACAATTCACACCAGAAATTTAACTAATTTGAATGCACTTATCCTTAAAGACTATTTCCAATGAACATAATCAAGCTAACCGTTTTGTCAAACAGTTGGTGTGTGTGTGATTGATGATAAACAGCAATGGAGTTTGATTAAAGGTTTTATTGCCGCTGCTGTCTTGCAAAAGGGGCAGTCACCACACACTAACAGAGATTGCAAAAACAGTTTTAAAACGTAAAGAAGATTAAGGTAAGAATACGATACGCAGAGATTTGGTAAGGAAGTTCCCCACGTCGTCCTCGCGTGTGGGTACGTCTCCCTCTCAATTTCAAATGAAATTGAGAACTTTGATTATCAATTATTGCCGAATCCGTTGATACAAGGTTATGATACAAAGACAGAATTCTAAACTCTAAGAACCTCTTCTTGTATAAACCTTCACTTGATCTGAGCACGATCAAGATTTTCCTGCACAAAGTTGCAAACAATTCACCGGTTCCACGACCTGCTTGCGAAATCCCCCGATCTCCAAACGCAACGCTGCGGCTGAATATGTTCTGCAAATGTGACTCCCAAACCCTCAAGAACACTCCAGTTCTTGAAGGACAAACCAGTAGGTTTTTCCTAGAAACCCCCTTCAATCTTCGACTCAGCTAGATCCTCGATCGTTCCACTGCAAACCACAGCTAGATCCTTGATCGTACCACTGAACGTTATCTCGATGCTTCTTTAATCCAAACAACAAGAATGGTTATGTGTAAATGTTCTTGAAGAAAAGTGATTGAGAAGATGAAGAAGATGAAGTCTCTTTCAGGTTTCTAATTGCTCACAAAACAATTGCTCCAACACTGCTTTTGATCTGTGTTCAATTGTTTTCCCTCAATGAATTCGTGTTTTTGCACTGCTGTCACAACCTGTGTTTTATATGCTGCAAAACTGTTGCTGTTATAACATAAAACAGTTTTATGTATTGATGCATAAAAATGTGTATCGATGCATACTGTAAGTAATGTAAATTTTGGTGAATTTTATTATTCATGTATCGATGCAAAAGTCGTGTGTATCGATGCAAGTGCTTATTACACTAGTATGTATCGATGCCTGGTGCGTATGTGTTGATACACAGGCTGTTTCAATTAGTCATGTATCGATGCAGGGATCGTGTGTATCGATGCATAGAGTATTTTGTCTTCCATGTATTGATGCATGACTCGTGTGCATCGATGCATACTGAACTGAAGGATTTTGTGATTTATCACATGCTGTATGTATCGATGCAGAGGCTTTATGTATCGATGCTTACTGACATAAAATGCATTTTAATTGTTATTTAAAGGGAAGTATCAATGTAGGTTTATATGTACAGTTATGCAACAATAGAGTGGGATGAAAAACATAATAAAACACACATGTATCATGTAATGCAATGCACAACCAACATTTGGATGATGATCACACAATTTGCTATCATTAAAAATTAATTCAAGGTAAAGAATTCTCTCACAAACTCCCCCTTTTTGATGATGGCAAATTCTTGGCAAGATGTGTGATACTCCCCCTGAGTTTGTGCATATCTGCAGTTTCTCCCCCTTTGTCAACATCAAAAAGAGGAAGAGACAAATTTATCAAGGTAGCATAGTGTAGCAGGACATGGCAAACAATGGATAACAGGCTATCAATCACAAAGAATGAAGAATAAGGGCAATAACAATAGAGATAAACAGAATTGGAAAAGCGTTTTAAAGATACGAACGAGTTTAAGAGTTACATAAGCTAAACCATAGTGTTCAACAAAAGAAAAACTAGAGCAATATGAGATGAAATGAGATGAAATGCAGGTGGGTTAATTTGGATTGTTGCCACCACAGGACTCCTCATCATGTCTGTCAGGATCTCGGTAGCTTGGCGGAGGCGGAGGAGGAGGCATTGTGTCCGGATTTTGGCCCATGAAGGAGTATTGCGTAAATCGGTTCTGAACTTCAATGCTTCTAAAACTGTCCATAATCCCAGGATTTTCACGGCAGTCATCCATAAAGCCGGACATTTCGTTGTAGAAAACTTGATGCCATTTAACTAAGTCTTGGTGCCAAGCGTGTTGATTGTGATACATCCGTGTATGCTCATCATGCCAGTCCCGATGCTCGTTGTGCCATTCAGATTGTTGAACATGCCAGTATCGTGCTTCTTCATGGCGTTCTTTGTTGACAATTTCCATCTGTTGAAGCATATGAGTGATGTCCGCATTTGGTGTTGGGGCTGAAGTACCACCGGAGAATGGAGGGGCTGTAGGTTCAGGTACGTAGTTGGTAGGAGACCACCTTCGTGGCACCCACTCACCCCAACCAGTATTGGCTTCAGGTTGTGGTGCATCTGTTTCAGCCGCATCCTGCATCTCTTCATCAGGCTGATCTTCAGCAAGATGGATGCGTTCCGAAGGCACGTCAAAATTGTAAATTCTGGTTTTGGATTTTCTTTCGAAGAAATAGAAGCATTTGCGGTCCTTGTCCCACCGATATCCCATATGCGATAGAGTGGCAGAGTCAAACTCTTGAGCTGCAGATGGAGATAGGAGAGGCACAATAGGTATTGCAACTTTCCAAAACTTAAGAATTTTCATTATCTGAGAAGCATAACCTAGAGCCACATTCTTGGAGCTGTCTCGCACAAAGAATAGACGTTTTACAAAGTAGTTCGCCCAATTTAGAAGAACCTTATTTTGCAGAATATAGAGAAGATGTATGCTAGGCCTATCTAACCGAGAGTGTCCGCTGTTTGTTGGACGCAGAATATGTGTGATAATCCAGTGAAGAATACGCGGAGTTTGCTTGATCATACCTGACGTGACGTGTTCATCCTCACTCAACGGTCTATCAATCTTTAGGATAGAAGTTGTAAAGTCCTGCATGTCAAATTCAGGATCAAAATGCAGGTCATGCCAGCACTTGAAAACCATCGACGGAGACGACATTTGAAATACCGTTTCCCAATCAGAGGCTTCAAAGGTATATGTTCTGACTCCGATTGAACACCGGAACATATAGCCTCTACCAGTTTGTAACCCAGCATAAAAGATCCGAATGAAATCCTCATGATAATCATCTTTTGTGGACAGAAACGACCCAAGTCTTTGTGCTTGTAAGAGTTCAACGACTTCATTTAGGTGTAGGTGAACAGCATCTGTTTTATCAAAGACGTGAGGTTTCATGACTAACCTTGTCTTGAAGGACTCTTCAAATTCAGCAGCAACAGCAGGATGAAGTAGCTCTAAGGCATTTGAAGGAACTTCAGGTGGTTGGTGAGAGGTACCGGCTGCTTCCTTTCCCTTTCCTTTTCCTTTTGCTCTGGCTGGAATAGTGCGTGGAGGCATGGTGATGTGAGATTTAGGGTTTTACCAAGTTTATGAGAGAGAGTGAAGATGAGGAGGATTAGGGTTAGCCACTGGTTTTGGGGTTTTTGAGGGCAGATGAGATGAAGTAATGAGATAGGAAGTGATATGATTGGCTGATGTGTCGATGCATGAGAGAGAAAGAAATGCATTTAATTCAGATAGCATCAGTATGTATCGATGCAGATAGTCATGCGTCGATGCCAAGTATTCAAAATTGTCATGTGTATCGATACATGCGATGGATGCGTCGATGCCAAGTGTTTACAATTGCCCTGTGTATCGATACATGCGATGGATGCATCGATACATCCTGAAGCAGTTTTTGAAAAAATTGAATTTTAGAATATATGAATCGATGCAGGCTTCGTTTGTGTCGATGCATACTGATGCTGAACCAGTTTTTAATGAATTTTAATGCAGTATGAATATGCATTATGCACTGTCATGATGATTATGCTCAACAGAGATTCAGAAGTTAAATTGTTGGTGTGCACACAATATGGACAAGGAGTATATGCAAACAAATTTTAGATCAACTAGAATAAGAACATATGTTCTAACATACATAATCACTTAGCAATAAGAAAATTGTAGAAAGGATTGATATTACCTCTGTTGAAGAACTCTTGTGATGGATAATTGACATCTAAAACAGCTCTTATCAACCATGGTGAGGCATAATATAATTAAGAGGTAACATGCTTATGACATCAATTGAGAAAGATCTAGGATTCCCAATTTGCGACGAATGTTGAAGAAAGGCTCCGTTGCCAATGGTTTAGTGAAAATATCAGCAAGCTGATTTTTGGAATCAACGTGCTCAAAGACAACGTCTTCTTTTTCAACATGGTCACGAAGGAAATGATGTCTTATCTCTATGTGTTTAGTGCGTGAGTGTAAAACAGGGTTTTTAGTAAGGTTTATGGCACTAGTGTTGTCACATTTGATAGGAATACGTTTGAGTTGAATGTTGAAGTCTTGTAGTTGCTGCTTCAGCCATAAAATCTGAGCGCAACAACTATCGGCTGCAACGTATTCTGCCTCTGCAGTTGACAAAGCCACAGAAACTTGCTTTTTGCTATGGCAACTGACCAAGGAGTTTGAAAACAGGTGACATGTGCCACTTGTGCTTTTCCTATCTGATTTGCAGCCAGCAAAATCAGAATCGGAGTACCCTACTAAGCTACAATCACTTCCTTTGGAGTACCAAAGCCCATATTTAGGTGTTCCGTGAAGATATCTAAATATGCGCTTCACCGCTTTTAGGTGCGATTCCTTAGGATTTGATTGATAGCGTGCACACATACAAACACTAAACATGATGTCTGGTCTAGAAGCAGAAAGATATAAGAGATATCCAATCATACCTCTGAACCTTTTGACATCTACACACTTACCGTGCTCATCCTTATCTAGATTTCCGTTGGTAGGCATTGGGGTGTCGATTGATTTTGAATCATTCATTCCAAAGCGCTTGAGTAGTTCTCTGCAGTATTTTGTTTGACATACTGCTGTACCCTCATCAAGTTGCTTTATTTGCAGTCCTAGGAAGTAGTTCAGCTCCCCTATTAGACTCATCTCAAATTCACCCTGCATAACCTTAGAAAATTCTTCGACCAAGTGAATGTTAGTTGAACCAAATATGATATCGTCGACATAAACTTGAACTAAAAGAATGTGCTTCCCTTTGTGTTTAATAAAGAGTGTATTGTCCACTTTACCTCTTGAATATCCATGATCAATTAGGAATTTGCTAAGCCTTTCATACCAAACCCGAGGGGCTTGTTTAAGACCATACAAAGCTCGTTTTAATTTGTAAACATGATCTGGATTTTCAGCATTTTCAAAACCGGGAGGTTGTGAAACATATACTTCTTCATTTATGACACCATTAAGAAAGGCACTCTTTACGTCCATTTGGTAAAGCTTAAAATCCTTAGAACACGCATAGGCAAGCAAAAGACGTATAGCTTCAAGGCGAGCAACTGGAGCATAAGTTTCCTCATAGTCTATGTCCTCCTCTTGGTTATACCCTTGTGCTACTAAGCGTGCCTTGTTCCTAGTAATCACTCCGTTTTCATCAAGCTTGTTTCTAAAAACCCACTTAGTGCCTATGATATGATGATCTCGCGGATGAGGGACAAGTTCCCAAACGTCATTTCTTTTAAATTGATTAAGCTCTTCTTGCATGGCCATTAGCCAAAATTCATCAATCAAGGCCTCTTTGGCATTTTTAGGTTCTACTTGTGAAACAAACGCGAAGTGAGAACAAAAGTTACTTATCTTAGACCGGGTCATTACTCCCTTTGAAATGTCTCCCAAAATGTTGTCAATGGGATGGTCTTTTGAGGATCTCCAAGCTGTTGGAAGATCATTCACTTCAGCTGTCTTTTCTTCCTCAATTTCTTCATGACTAGTATCTTCCTCCTTCTCATGGGTAGCTGTTTTGGACTGATCAGTTTCCTCAACAGTTTCCTTGAGTATGTCTTCTGTAGATACACCTGCGTCATCAAAAGAAATACCTTTTCCGACATTTTTCGGATAAGACTCATCAAAAGAAACATGAACAGATTCTTCAACAGTAAGTAAACGCTTATTATACACTCTATATGCCTTACTTGACAGTGAGTAACCAAGAAAAATACCTTCATCCGCTTTTGCATCAAACTTCCCAATGTTTTCCTTACCGTTATTCAAAACAAAACATTTACAACCGAATACGTGAAGATGTGACAAGTTTGGTTTTCTTCCTTTCAAAAGTTCATAAGGAGTTTTGTTTAAAATAGGGCGAATTGAGATTCTGTTTAGAACATAACAGGCTGTGCTAACAGCATCAGCCCAAAAGTATTTTGGTAATCCACCCTCATTAAGCATTGTTCTTGCCAACTCCTCTAAAACGCGATTTTTACGCTCCACAACGCCATTTTGTTGTGGAGTGCGAGGAGCTGAAAAGTTATGCTCAATACCATACTTGTCACAAAACTTCTCAAAGTGGTAATTTTGAAACTCACCACCATGATCACTACGAATTGTAACTATTTTGGAATTCATTTTGTTTTGGGACAGATTTGCAAAAATTTTAAAAGCAGAAAAAGTTTCATCTTTGCTATGAAGGAATATAGTCCAAGTGAATCTAGAGTAGTCATCAACTATTACAAAGCCATAGTAATTTCCACCTAGGCTCTTTGTCCTAGAAGGTCCAAAGAGGTCCATATGGAGAAGCTCAAGGGGTCGTGAAGTTGAAATTACATTTTTAGATTTAAAGGACACCCGTGTTTGCTTTCCCATTTGGCACGCGTCACATAGGTGGTCTTTTGAAAATTTTATTTTTGGTAGACCGACTACTAGATCCTTAGACACAACCTTATTAAGCAAATCGAAGTTAACATGCGCTAGACGTCTATGCCAAAGCCAAGAATCATCATTCAAGGTGACTAGACATTTAGTACTTGTTAAAGGTACATCAAACAAGTCAAGCATATAGATGTTGTTTACTCTTACACCCTTAAACACAATGTTTTGTTCAACATGTTCAATTATGCAGCAAGTTTTTGTAAACGACACTTTATAGCCCATGTCGCATAGTTGACTTATGCTTAACAAATTGTGTTTAAGTCCCTCAACTAAATGGACATTTGAAATAGTAGTGGTGGAGGGATTACCTACACTACCTTTGCCGAGTATAGCTTCTTTGTTGTTGTCTCCATAAGTGACATATCCCTTCTTCTTTGCCTTGAAGTCTATAAAGAGCGATATGTCACCGGTCATGTGCCTCGAGCAGCCGCTGTCAAGAAACCACCTTCTATCTGCGGAGGCAAGGCACTCATCCTACAACATCAAAAGAGAGAAGTTGGTACCCAATTTTCATTGGGTCCAAGTGGGTAAGTGCTAACATGGTTGCCTTTTGGCTTCCATTGGTAAATGCCTTTAGGGACAAGAAATCTCCTAAATTTGCATTTTTCAATGGTATGGCCAGCATGGCAACAATAATGACATAAACCATGATGATGTGTTTGTTGTTTCTTGTTCATTGAATCCTTTAGAATAAAAGAGTATTTTGCATATGGAGGATTCAATGACTTCTTAAACAACTTGGGGTCAACGGCATAAGTAATTTTAGGTTGTAGCGCTTTCTCTAATTTGACCTTAAGAGTGTTTACCTCTTTTTGCCAAATATAACAAGCGTCACAATACCTAACTCTACTACATCCGTCAATGTCAATAGTTTTTGAATTTTCTGCAATACTAGTTTTCAATGCTTCTAAATCAATTTCAGCTTTGTTTACTTTACCTTCCAAAAAAGAGAAAATATGTTTGTCGGAAGATAGTCTTTTAAAAGCATCTACAGCTTCGTTATGCAGTTTTTCAAAAGCTATTTTTAGTTCTGAAAAAGACATAGAGGAGAAATTATCGTAATAGGCTTGTTTTACCTTTTTGTCATTGTTTTTCTTCTTGTGGTAGGACAGATTTTTTTTGTGAGCCATAAGGCACAGATTTGCAGCTTCATCATCATCACTTGAGCTTTGTGTGCTTGATGAATCACTATCACTTTCCCATGCAATATACGCTCTTCTTTGTTTGCTGTACCCTTTTGGCGAATCTTTTCTTTGATCCTTGTACTTCATAGGGCAGTCCGTTTTATAGTGTCCGGATTTACCACAGTTAAAACAGGATCCTCTTCCTCTACTCTTCTTGTTCTCTTCTTGTTTCGAATTTGTAGATTGTTTTCGAAACTTCATGAGATTTTTGTCGGAATGCTTGACTCCATTCTTTCGAATGAATCTATTGTATCTCCTTACAAACAGTCCCATTTCCTCATCATCCGAGTCTTTGTCACTACTTGAATCATTGTCGCTTTGCTCTTTTCGTGAGGACTTAGAGCTAGAAGCCACAAGAGCTATTGGCTTCTTCTCTCCCTCTTTGTCTCTTTTCTTCTCCTTTTCCTTCTTACTTTTATTCTCATATTTTTCAAGACTTTCCAAAGCTTGCTGATGTTCTTCCAGCTTTCCAAACAGAGTTGTAATCGTGAGTCTTGTAAGATCGTTGGCTTCCTTGATTGCTGTAACTTTAGGTTGCCACTCCCTGCTAAGACACCTGAGAATTTTATTAGTAGCAATTTCATTGGAAATAGGTTTTCCAAGAGCATTCAATCGGTTAGTTAGATGAGTGAATCTCTTTTGCATGTCGGAGATGGATTCTCCTTGTTTCATGCGAAAGAGCTCAAACTCTTGATTGAGTGTGTTAATGCGGGACTGTTTTACTTCAGTAGTACCCTCATGGGCAACTTCTAAAGCGTCCCACATTTCTTTAGCTGTCGTGCAATGGGATACTCGATAATACTCATCAACACCAAGTGCTGAAATTAACATGTTACGAGCTCTCCAATCGCACGACCACTTTTTCTCATCTTTCTCATTCCAATCATCTTCTGGTTTAGGTACTATGGCGCCAGCCGCATTTGTCATAGTGATTTGAAACGGACCGTTTTCAATGGCAGCCCATACTAACCTATCCACAGAATTTATATGAACTCGCATGCAGTCTTTCCAGTAGCCATAATTTTCACCGTTGAAAATAGGCGCTCTATTATACGCCCCCTTTGGTTCAGAATCCATACTGTTACAGGCAGCCACAGAGCACCAGTGAACCGGCGCTCTGATACCACTTGTTAGACGGTGTGGCTAGTGATCGAGAGGGGGGGTGAATAGATCACCTCTTTTAAATTTAACGGATTTAACGTTTTATCAGAGTTTTCAAAGTTGGCGGAAAAATCAGTCCCGAATCGACTTCCATCTATTCTGAACCGCTACTAGAAAGCCGGACACACAAGTTTAATTGCTGGATTTTAATGAGAATGACAGAAACAATTCACACCAGAAATTTAACTAATTTGAATGCACTTATCCTTAAAGACTATTTCCAATGAACATAATCAAGCTAACCGTTTTGTCAAACAGTTGGTGTGTGTGTGATTGATGATAAACGGCAATGGAGTTTGATTAAAGGTTTTATTGCCGCTGCTGTCTTGCAAAAGGGGCAGTCACCACACACTAACAGAGATTGCAAAAACAGTTTTAAAACGTAAAGAAGATTAAGGTAAGAATACGATACGCAGAGATTTGGTAAGGAAGTTCCCCACGTCGTCCTCGCCTGTGGGTACGTCTCCCTCTCAATTTCAAATGAAATTGAGAACTTTGATTATCAATTATTGCCGAATCCGTTGATACAAGGCTATGATACAAAGACAGAATTCTAAACTCTAAGAACCTCTTCTTGTATAAACCTTCACTTGATCTGAGCACGATCAAGATTTTCCTGCACAAAGTTGCAAACAATTCACCGGTTCCACGACCTACTTGCGAAATCCCCCGATCTCCAAACGCAACGCTGCGGCTGAATATGTTCTGCAAATGTGACTCCCAAACCCTCAAGAACACTCCAGTTCTTGAAGGACAAACCAGTAGGTTTTTCCTAGAAACCCCCTTCAATCTTCGACTCAGCTAGATCCTCGATCGTTCCACTGCAAACCACAGCTAGATCCTTGATCGTACCACTGAACGTTATCTTGATGCTTCTTTAATCCAAAGAACAAGAATGGTTATGTGTAAATGTTCTTGAAGAAAAGTGATTGAGAAGATGAAGAAGATGAAGTCTCTTTCAGGTTTCTAATTGCTCACAAAACAATTGCTCCAACACTGCTTTTGATCTGTGTTCAATTGTTTTCCCTCAATGAATTCGTGTTTTTGCACTGCTGTCACAACCTGTGTTTTATATGCTGCAAAACTGTTGCTGTTATAACATAAAACAGTTTTATGTATTGATGCATAAAAATGTGTATCGATGCATACTGTAAGTAATGTAAATTTTGGTGAATTTTATTATTCATGTATCGATGCAAAAGTCGTGTGTATCGATGCAAGTGCTTATTACACTAGTATGTATCGATGCCTGGTGCGTATGTGTTGATACACAGGCTGTTTCAATTAGTCATGTATCGATGCAGGGATCGTGTGTATCGATGCATAGAGTATTTTGTCTTCCATGTATTGATGCATGACTCGTGTGCATCGATGCATACTGAACTGAAGGATTTTGTGATTTATCACATGCTGTATGTATCGACGCAGAGGCTTTATGTATCGATGCTTACTGACATAAAATGCATTTTAATTGTTATTTAAAGGGAAGTATCAATGTAGGTTTATATGTACAGTTATGCAACAATAGAGTGGGATGAAAAACATAATAAAATACACATGTATCATGTAATGCAATGCACAACCAACATTTGGATGATGATCACACAATTTGCTATCATTAAAAATTAATTCAAGGTAAAGAATTCTCTCACAGATGGATCATATCATGGAACAAAACCACCATAGCACGCTGGTACGTTGCCCCTGCATTCTTTAAACCAAATGGCATTACTTTATAACAGAACGTGCCCCATTGCGTCACAAACGTAGTTTTCTCCATGTCCTCAGGCGCCATCTTAATCTGGTTGTAACCTGAGAATCCATCCATGAATGAGAACACCTTGTGTTGAGCGGTGTTATCTACCAGAACATCAATGTGCGGGAGTGGAAAGTCATCCTTGGGACTCGCTTTATTCAGGTCTCGGTAATCTACACACATTCGCACCTTACCATCCTTCTTTGGCACTGGTACCACATTGGCAACCCATTGAGGATAAGAAGTAACAGCCAGAAAACCTGCATCAAATTGTTTCATCACCTCGGCTTTGATTTTCTCAGACATTTCAGGACGCATGCGACGAACCTTTTGCTTAACAGGACGACATTCTTCCCTCGTTGGCAGTCGATGCACTACTATATCGGTATCCAGTCCTGGCATGTCGTCATAAGACCAAGCAAAAATCTCTACATAGTCATGTAACATCTGAATCAACCTTCTTTTGACACTGTTTTCCAAGCCTGCTCCTATTTTGACTTCTTTCTTGTCTACTTCGGTACCCAGATTTACAATCTCAACTGACTCCTCGTGCGGCTGTATAGTCCTCTCTTCCTGCAGTAACAGTCTGGCAAGTTCTCCAGGTACTTCACAATCTTCTACACTTCCATCATCGGCTTGGTAGATCGGATTTTCAAAGTCATAATGAACAGTAGTAGAACTATTATCAACAGGATCCAGAGTGGGTATGGATCTGCAATTCGTTACGTGAGTGTGTGTAAGAAAACATAGCTTGTTTGGAAGATGACAGAAAAGACAAAGAGCGCAATATTTGAATGCAAAAAGTCCATTGATTTATTGAATATGAATATGCTTATGAAAATGACAAAACCCTTAACAAATTAGCTATTGTGCCCCGGGCATAGACACAACGCTTGGAGAAGTTCAATTGTAAAAAAAACAAAAATTTGCAACACCAAAATAGACAATAACAATTACTCCTGACTAAAGGAAATCGGGATAGTGTCTTCAGCCTTCCAATTATTGAGTCCGTTGCCAATTGTTGGGAAAATCCAGCTATCCAGGTCGCAATCGCTGTCAGCGTCTTCTACAGCATTAATTTGACTCTTGGCTACCTTCTCAGAGCTAAACCCCAGGCCAAATTTGTCAGACTTGTACGGTACGTCGATCAGTTGACCCCAGCCAGTACAGCCACCATCTTCAACCACAGCTTGAGCGTCCTTCAGGGAAATCATAGCAGGAGGTGTCCGAATAACCTTGGGCACACCGGAAGTTGGCTTAAGGGCAGGATTGGTCGGAGGAACTACTTCAAATGACTGACAAGGAGTCTCAATGAATTCACCATCCATCTCGACGTATCTGAAGGCATGCACACTAGTGACAATGTACTCTTCTTCTCCACACACGGTGACAATTTTGCCCTCTGTGGGATACCTCAGCTTTTGATAGAGAGACGAAGCTACAGCACCTGACCCATGAATCCAAGGGCGTCCCACTAAGCAGGAATAGGCAGGACGAATGTTCATTACATGGAAGGTAGTATTGAAGACTTGAGGTCCTATCTTGATAGGGAGGACTACTTCGCCATGGACAACACTCTTCGCACCATCGTAAGCACGTACCACAATGTCACTAGGTTTCAGTTTGATGCTTTTACAGTCCAGCTTATCCAGCACAGCTGTTGGCAGCACATTCAAGGAAGAGCCATTATCGATCAACACATGAGACAAAGTGATTCCCCTACACTCAATGGAGATATGCAGGGCTTTATTGTGATTCTTTCCCGCTGGTGTCAGGTCAGCATCGGAAAAGCCTAGGCCATTGTCAACAGCCAAGTGAGCAACATAATGTTCGAACTGATCGACAGATGTCTCCTGAGGTACATGAGCGGTCTTCAAGAATTTTATCAATGCATTGGCATGAGGTTCAGAGGATAACAACAAGGATAACATCGAGATCTTAGACGGGGTATGCCCCAACTGTTCTACAACATCAAAATCACTCTTGCGAATGATTTTCAGCACTTCTTCCATTTCTTGTTTGGCAACATCTTCGGGAGTAACTTCGACCGGTGTCTCTGACTGAGAAGGATTGACTGGTTCCTTTCCTCGAGTTTCAAGGACAGGAGGTGAGATTTCTGGAGAGAAGATCCTTCCACTTCGAGTAATTTTACTAGTCCCAACGATGTCATTAGGATTAGTAGCATTGTCAATTTGCTTTACGCCATGGACGTAAACATCACCGCCATAATTCCACGGAATAGCTTTGCTTGAGGAATACGGGATCGGGCCAGGTGCAGTAATGATTAGGGGAGCTACCCTGGGCTCAACAGTAATCTTCACAGGCGCCCTAATAGCGGTAATCTTCATTGGAACTTTGGACCTAGCAATCACAGATATTTCTTCAATAGGGTTTTCCGCCTTAGGAATCTTTTCGAAGAGAACTGTACGATCATCCATCAGCCGTTGAATACCATTCTTCAATTCCCAACAATCATCTGGTTGGGATATACAGAGATTGCAATCTTCAGCACAACCTGGAAATAAACCAGCTTGCAATAAATTCCTCTTTATGATCGGGAGAGGAGATGTTAAGTCCGCCACATTGGAAACGTGATCGTCGTCATCCACGGCATTAACCGTCTTGTCATGATTAGGCATAGGAGCAGTGATGACATTAGGGGTCTCCGGAGGCTCAAACTCAATTTCTCCAGCTTCGATCATATCCTGAATCTTATTCTTCAATGACCAGCAATCGTTTGTATCATGCCCGGGGCTATCGGAGTGATATGCACACCTGGCATCAGGGTTATAACGAGAAGAAGTAGTGTTGGGATTCGTAGGAGGATCTCTGAGGGTGATCAAATTTGCCTTTAGCATTCCCTGCAGTGCCTGTGCCAAGGTCATATTGATCCTGGTAAACTGCCTTCTTGGCCTGTCTTGTTTGGGCTGGAAGTTTTGAGATGGTGGTGCTGCAATCGTAACTGCTCTGATGTCATGGTCACGGTTTTTCTTGTTACGACCCTTTTGACCGTACACAGCATTTGATTCATTCCTCCCCTGATAGGACCTTTTGGTGCTTGCAGAGGCAGCCGCCTGTATCTTTCCACTTCGGATGCCGCTTTCAACACGTTCACCTGTCAATATAAGTTCAGTGAAACCTGATGAAGAACTTCCCAGTAGATGGCTGTAGAATGGGCCGGTCAGTGTGCCCATGAACATATCCACCAATTCTCTGTCAGTCATAGGGGGTTTGACTCTGCCAGCCAAATCTCTCCACTTTTGAGCATATTCTTTAAAGCTTTCTTTAGATCCCATAGTCATATTCTGCAACTGTAGCCGGGTAGGTGCTAGTTCAGAGTTATACTGGTACTGTTTATAGAAAGTTGTTGCTAAATCAGTCCAGGTGCGGATGTCAGAGCTCTCGAGCTGATAATACCATTCCAACTGTGTGTCAGACAGGCTCTCCTGGAAGAAATGGATCCATAGCTTCCTGTCAGTGGTATGCGGCTGAATCTTTCTCACATAAGCTCTCAGATGCATCTGAGGACAAGACGCACCATCGTACTTAGTGAAAGTGGGGATTTTGAATTTGCGAGGAATGGTCACATCGGAGACCAGACCCAAACTTTCGAAATCCAGACCGGGCGCCTTCTGACCCTCCATAGCTAGCATACGTTCTTCCAGCAATTTGTACTTATCATCTCTTGGAGAGTACTGTTCATTTTCATAATCTTCATCGTCATCCTCAGGGTTGGAGAAATCAGCATTCTCTTCCTCTGAATCATTCTCCGCCCCCTCTTCTGGACCATTCGGGATTCCAAACTTGACTCCTGCGGCCTGTCCTTTACGCCTTCTTCCCGGGTTAATGAAACTCACAGCTTTCTTGTCTTTCTTCTTTTCGAGCAAAAGAGCCTTCAGTTTCTCCTGCCCCTTGGATAAGCTTAGCATCATCTCCTTGAATTGAGCATTCTGAGTCTGGAGATCTTTGACAGTTTGTTCGAGATCCATTTTTCTGTTTGTAATGAAGACCGTGAGAACATTGAACTTGTAGAATACCTGTTATGCAGTGTTATGTTATGTTATGCAATGCATGAAATGTTTTCAAGGACTTTTGGAATTTAACTTTGCGTAAATCACCAACAAGAGAGAAATGTTTATTGCTAATTTCTTTGATCAATGTTCATTACAAAAGGAATAATAATAAAAATACAATGAAAGCTCAAGTCTCCCAGGGGCGACTTCTTTTTGGGCGAAGATACGCATTGAGTCTTCGTTCCTCATTAAGCTGACTGGTAAGTTCTAACACTTTCTTCCTTTCTGCGATGAACTGAGTCTCGAAAGTATCCCTTTCTTCTCTCAACTGGATCCAGGATCTCTTTAGTTCCTCAACGTTGGTAGGCATATCTGGATAAGGAATGATCTGAGGAGCACCTCCTTCAGCTTCAGGTTCGACAATCTGAGGTCCGATTGCAAGATATGGCATGACAAGTTCACGAGCTCTGGCGCGTACCCATCTGAGATAAGGTTCCATAGGAATAGAATTTTTCTGTCCTAACGTACCTCTCTTCACCATGCCCCAAGCTCGTACAAATCTTTGACGGAGGCCTTGGGAATCGTTGTCATAGTCGAACATGATGCCTTCGATGATCATTTCATGTGGACCATCTCTTCGAGCACAACCAAACTGTCGCAGAGCTAAAGCAGGATTATAAGTAATACCTCGTCTTATTCCTAGGATTGGTACATTAGGGAACTCGCCACAACGGTTAATGATGGTAACATTTTCCTTGAACTGAGGACACCAACAGATGTCTGGGTGGGAGAGCGACATTATCCTTTGAGACCATTTCAAATTCTGCTCGTTCTTCAAGACTGATTGAGGAAGGTGCGAAATAAACCACCTAGACAACAAAGGTATGCAGCACATGAGAGTCCCTTGCTTCTTCATGGTACGAGTGTGGAGGGAATGCAAAATGTCTCCCAGCAAGGTAGGTACAGGGTTATGAGTGAGAAATATCTTAATAGCATTCATGTCTATGAATTGGTCTGGATTAGGGAATAACACCAAGCCATAGATTAGCAATGCCAGGATGTCTTCGAAAGCACGGACATTCATAACTTTTAAGAATTCTCGGGCCTTATTTGTCAGGAATTTGGCAAGTAAACCCTTAACTCCACTCCTTGTTACCCAATTAGCTTCAATGTCGGACTTCGTCATGTGTAAAGCTGCGGCAACTTCTTCAGACTTCGGAACCTTTTCTAAACCACTGAACGGTAGTTGATCAAGGATAGGTATCCCAAGCAGTCTGGAGAATTCTTCCAATGTGGGTACCAACTGATAATCTGGGAATGTGAAGCAATGATGTTTAGGGTCGAAGAACTGGAATAAAACTCTCATCATATCTTCTTTGAACCCAGTGGTAACTAAATTGAGAAGAGAACCATGTCTCTTGATGAACTGCGCATGATCGGAAAGTTCTGACACTAAGTTCTTGAGTTGAGGAGAGATTGCTACAAGATTAATCCGGATGGTCTTCCTGGGAGCCATAGCTTTACAAAACAGAGCAAAGTTAAATCCCTAAGTCCTTGAAATGGTTATAATGTCATGATATTATGATGTTATGATGTTATTATGTTATGATGTTATGTAAACAAACACAAGCAAGTCACACAACAATCACTCCTAAGTTTTAAGGCTTGCATGAGTTCCATAGGTAAGTACCCTCCCTACTGAAGTCTGGTTGGTTCAACCTGTCCTAGAATAGTAACCGGGTTCTAAAAGGATCTCCAATCATTGACCTTCCTTCAAGTCCACTTCAGTGCAACACCAAGTGGTTGACCGAAGCTTCCCTAAAGTCCAATCTCAAGGAGTGTAGTATCGAGTCTCAACCAACCCCAGTCGGAACCGAAGTCAGTTATCTCACTACTTTCTAATGGCCAGGATGAGTCAATTAAGGTTCTAAAGGTCTGGTTAATGCTTTAATGACACCACGCAGATGCCAAATTTTTCCTCAAGTAAACATGAGGAACATCAGGACATCCAAAGTGTCACATTAACCGTAGCCATCATTTTAACCATTCCAGTATACGCCGGATAGTCGCGATGATCTATTGCTACTTACCTAAGGTACACTAGATCCGGGTGTAGGATCTTTCACTCAAGAATACCCAAGCAATCCCTTAAAAGTAAATCAGACAATTTTAAATAAGTGATCTTGTTTTTTAAGGTAACCTCTCTTGTAATCGTCCCCAGCAGAGTCGCCAGTTCTGTCATACGGTGAACTGACTTGGGGTGTTTTGCTTTATATCGCAATGTCGCGGATAGCAAGAGTCGCCACCGATTTTTCTTTTATCCAATAAGGAAAGGTGGAAAAGAACAGGAAAGACCTCAATAGATTTTGGGTTCGGGAGGTACATTATACAAAGGGAAGGTGTTAGCACCCTTTGTATCCATGGTTATCCATGGGCTCTTAATTGATGGATCACTTATATTTTTGTCTGAAAAGTGTTCGTGAATCGTTTAAAAAATGTTTCGAAAAGAGAGTTTAACTTTGTAATGATTCTCGTATGAATGTATACAAAGTATTTATCTCGTTTGATTTTGAAAACGGTTTAGAAAAATGTAACTTGGTAATGATTCTAGTATGAATGTATACCAAGTGGTGATTTTCTAGGATTTGCAAAGTGTGAGGGGTGGGAAACGTTTTAGGTTATGATCCAGCAATTGAGAGTTATACCTTCCTAAGGTCGTTATGAACGTTTCCTATCCTTATGAGGGTAAAACTGTCCTTACTATTGAGAAGTAAGTAATTTTACCCTTTGGATGTTTAAGGGTCATCGTAGGGTCATCGATAGGTCATTGAAGGCAACAGTTGTAAGGATACCTTAGCATTCGAAGGGACGATCATCATTTAACCGTAGGCTACACCGAAGGGTCATCGAGGGACGAAATCATATATTCGAAGCAACATCCGAGGGACCATGATTTATTTTATGATGATTTAACCGAAGGGTCTTTGCTAAGTGTATCCCTACATTCGCGGGACATGACCGTTATACCGTAATACCGTAGGGCAGCAAAGAGAGGTCCAAAATCACATGTTTAAAGGTCATATTTTAAAGTCAATTAGGTGATTAGGATGAATCTCCACATTAAAATCAATACATTAAAATTAATACATTAAACTTAATACATTAAAATTAATTAAGCAATTTAGGGTGGATCTTTATAAGGGTATCCCACAAATAAAGTGGAAGGCCTAAACAGCACTCTTTTCCTGGGATATGTGAACCTTTACAACATTCAGCAAACGGGTTAGAATACCAATCAGGGTGCAATCGAGGATTACACCGCAAAAGAAAACACAGCAGCATGAATGTCAGGCAAAACAGTGCATAATTAACATAGAATAGATCAGGTTACGCATAGGACATAACAAATATCAACGACTGTCCCGTCCGCCTCTGCCTCGCCTAGCGAGGTCCTAGCGAATGCTCGCTACATGCTCGCTTAGCGATGTGCTAGCGAGCGGCTGCGGGTTTTGAATTTCAGAACAGTATGATCTCAGCATGCTGCATGCCTTATTGCATTCAATTACAGAAATAATATGGTCAAACACTCAGGATATTCAGGCGTACTGGAATTCACATGCAAAGTCTAATTACATATCCAAAAATTCAATCATGATGTATTATGTATTTAGAGATTTACAAATTGGAAGCATAAAACAATAATGATACACAAACCTGTTTGCAATGGAATGGTAATGCTGAATTGGCAAGTCACTTTTGGTATCGGGTTGAGTTGGGCGGCGGTAACTTCGGTGCGGATGAGCGGCCGTCAGGGTTTCTTCACTCCGACTTCTCTGGGCTACTCTCCGGGGTTGCTATGCCAGGGTTTCCGGCCGTCTCCGTCTCGGTTTTTCGTTCTCCCCTTTTCGTTCTAGAGTTAGGGTATTTATAATACTCCTTTGATGACCTAATGGGCTCAGAATGAAGCCCGAAATTTTCTGTTGTCTGTCAGCTTCGCTAGGCGAGCGTGTAGCGAACGTGTAGCGAACGTTCGCTAGGCGAGCGTGTAGCGAACGTGTAGCGAACAGGCCAGTTTGGGCCATTTTCTGGATTGGGCCATTCGTGGGCTGGACCTTTGTTCCTTTAAGATCAGTGTCATAAAAATGAGTCGGAGTGCCCTGAAAAATGTCTTAAAATATTAATGGGCAAATTTTGGGGTATGACACTGTGCATGCATTATGGTACCTTTAGAGTCAATTTTCATTGCAGTAAGTTATTTTAGCATTTTTATTAATTATCATTTTTATTTTATGTTTTCGCAATTTTATGCGTGGGTTGTCTGTGTTTTTGTCCTCCAGGTCCAGGTAGAAGAGCCGAGGGATTTAATGCAAGACAAT
Organism: Lathyrus oleraceus; assembly: GCF_024323335.1. Lineage (NCBI taxonomy): Eukaryota > Viridiplantae > Streptophyta > Magnoliopsida > Fabales > Fabaceae > Lathyrus > Lathyrus oleraceus. The sequence continues at coordinate 436,424,399 of NC_066585.1, forward strand.
GAGAAGTTCCAGCAACCAAGGAAAGGAAAAGACTCAGTACATGAGGCCCGACACGACCACCCATGTCAGATAGAAGGTAAAACAAGTAAGAAGGAACCAAAGACAGAAGCCTGACACGGCCCGTGCCAGGTCGTGTTGAAGCATCTTGGGCGTGTCAGGCTGGACAATGAACTGACACGGCCACCCGTGTCAACTTACACGGGTTGTGTCATCCCAGGCGTAGATTTTTTCCCATTTTTGGGCCTTCCACCGGGCTTGAGTTGCATGAACGTTTTGGAGATTTCCACCTTTTTCTTAGCGATTTTTCACTATATTAAGAGAGTTTCTACATGAGAAAAGACCTTCTTGGGACGAGGCGAACACAACATTGTCAGACGAGCAAGGATTACAGAGATCAAGGAATTCGGAGAGCAGAAGGTTTTCATGAGCGGAAGCGATTGAAGATCCAAGTCATCCAATTACTTGTAATGTGTATTTTTTATTCTGAATTTGTTTTGAACAATATGAGTAGCTAAACCCCCAAATGTTAGGGGTGTCCCTGATTTAGAATTGTAATGACTATGAGTTTACGATTGCATTTATAATATTATTTTTATGGTAATCTTTTTATGTGTTTAATGTTTTCTCTTTCTGACCAATCGTGATTATTGTATGGTTATCAATTAGGTTGGACCGCCATTGGTAAGGTTTTCATAAGATTACTTTACAGTAGATATCACCTAAGACTAGGGGTACCCTATATGAATCAGAGTATTCTTGATATAATAAAGCTTAACCTCACCCTAATTGCCTATGGATATAGAAATTAAGGTAGAATGATTAAAAGTTTTCTAACCAAGGACTTGGGAGAAAATACCCTTGAGAACTGGTAGTAATTGATATTTATTGATGTAATAGTAACTCAGAGTTGTTACAGGGACAAATCATACACCTTCCCTGGCATTGTTCCTCATAACTTGTAAACCCTTATTTTTACAGTATTATTTTCTTTTGCCTTTATTTTTATATCTGAATCTAAAAACCCCCAACCATAGTTTTTGTTTAATTGAATGATAATTTGAACTTGATATTGACTTGCAGTCCTTGAGATCGACATTAGGGAATTTCCCCTTTATTACTATAACAGGCAAAATAGTACACTTGCTATTTTTTCGATCAAGTTTTTGGCGTCGTTGTCGGGGACTGCCAAAATATAGAGTTTAGTTTTATAGTTCAATTTAAATTTTGTTGCTCTGCAATAAAATTATTTTTCTGTCATTTATATAATTTAATTTGCTAATTTGTGTATGTGAGGAGAACCCTCAGCTCAATTTCTTTTTGACACAGAAATCCAGAGAACCCTTCATCGGAGACGCAAGAACGCAAGAGTGGATTCCAAAGAAGAAGTTTCCTCTGATCACTCTGATTCCGAAGAAGAACCAATGGCTGATAATCCTCCGATTCCACCTCATCCACCTCCGAAAATACTCCTAGGTGACTATGGAGGTGCAAACGTGCAAGGTGGTAGACTGACCATTGTCAACTAGCCGATAAATGTGACGAATTTTCAACTGCATCCTAGCACAATCAATCAACTTGAGAGAAAACCTTTCACTAGAAAGGTTAATGAAGATGCCAATAAGCACCTCCAAAGATTTCTGACCATGAATACCACTTTGAAAATTGATGGTCATACTGATGAAGCAAAAGAATTAAGAATGTTCCCATTCATTTTGGCTAAAGAGGCGGAATAATGGTTTTACTCTCTCCCAGCCGGCAGTATCACATCATGGGAGGAGATGGAAACTGCGTTCTTAAATGAATATTTCCCAGCATCAGTATTCATTAGAAAAAGGTGTGAAATTATGAACTTCAAATAGAAGGATGGTGAATCATTGGGAGATGCCTACAAAAGATTCAAAAGGGTCTTAGTAGCTTGTCCAACTCATAATATGGATCAGACTGAACAGATGGAGATGTTTGTTAACAGGCTGAAAATAAAGACAAAACAATTGATTGATACAGCAGCCGGTGACTCAACAAATTTCTCAACAACCACCAGTATTAAAAGGATTATTAAAGCAATAGCTGTCAATGAGCATCTGGAATTATACGACGGGTGTACTAGCCAGGTTGAAGGGGTAATTGATCTGAAATTGGAAGCTAATAAAATTCATCTGGAAGACACAGTTGCTGTAGAAGTGGAAAAGAAATTAAAAGCTATGAATATAGGTACTCAACAGATAGCTCAAGTTCAACCAACTCAGGCCATCACTTGTGAAATATGTAATGGACCTCACCACACGGTTTATTGCTTTGCTACCCCTTAACAAATTGAAGAGATAAAATTCTTGAAGTAGAATAATCCCTACTTTAACACTTACAACCCAGGTTGGAAGAATCATCCCAACTTCTCCTAGAAAGATCAGAGAGGGAATGCTCCGCAATAGGGTCAAGGACAATATCAGACTCAATATCAACAACAACAGCAACAACAAGCACCTAAAAAGGCAGATTGGGAGATTTCCATTGAAAAATTAGCCGCTCACAATATTCAGTTCTAAGAATAGACTAGAAACAATCAAAAGAACACCACTGGCTCAATAAAAAATCTTGAAGTCCAAACGGGTCAGATAGCACAACAGTTAGCTTCAAATTCTCAAACTCCAGGTACCTTGCCAAGTGGTACAGTGACAAATCCGCGTGAGCATAACAATGTTAACGATGTAGTAACCAGAAGTGGTAAGTCAATGGAAGAACCAGAAGAAAACGGTATGGAGGAAGATGGATTGTTAGAGGTCGATTTAGAAATCAAAGAAACCAAAAACCAAGATGAAGAAGTAGTGCTAATGCCTGTCAAGGAGAAAGAAAAAGTTCCTAAACCAATCATCAAACTCCCCTACCCTCCGAGACAAAAGAAGAAAGATCAACATGAAAAAAAATTTAGAAGTTTTTGGAAATGTTCAAGAAACTTGAAATAAATATTCCATTTTATGAAGCTTTAGAACAAATTCCAAATTCATGAAAGACATCATCTCCAAAAAGCGCTCCACAAATATAAACCTGATTATCCTGACTAAAACATGTAGTGTCATTATCCAAGGTATGAAAATTCTTGTGAAAAAGAAAGATAGGGGATCGGTTACTATTCCTTGCACTATTGGTGATAGAAAATTCAAGAAGGCTCTGATTGATTTGGTAGCGATTGTGAGTTTGATGTCATTGTCCATCTACAAAAAATTAGGCCTGGGCACCGTTCAAGACACTAGGATGACGCTTCAGTTTATCAATCGTTCTGTTAGGCGACCTTATGGAATAATGGAAGATGTTCTGGTAAAGATAGATAAGTTTGTATTTCCGATTGACTTTGTCATTCTATAGATACCTGAAGATGAGGAGATTCTTCTCATATTGGTCATACCGTTTTTAGAGACAAGACGGTGCATGATCGACATGGAGGTAGGAACAATAACTCTCAAAGTCTATGACAAAGAGCTGAAAATTGATGTGCGAAACATGATGCAATACAAAGATGATATTGGCACAAGCCACACTGTAGAGGTAATAGATCAGGTGATTGCTCAAGAGATTGAAAAGAAAATGCCCCAATCACCGTTAGAATGTGTTTTGAGTTTATCGATTTTTGAAAGTGATGAAGACGAAGGGGAGTCATAGGTACTCGCTATGATGGAGAAACAACCTTAGTGGATTATATCTAAACCACATCGATGGGAAGATTTAAGACCACCCCCACCATCAGAAGACACTCAAGAGCCCAAAATGGGGGCAGATCTGAAACAGTTACCGAGAAATCTGAAATATGTGTTTCTTGATGCTGAAAAGAAATGACCAGTTATTATCAATGCAAGTTTACAAAGTGTCAAAGAAGCAGAACTCATTCAAGTACTAAGAAAATACAAGAGTGCGATTGGATGGGCAATTGAGGATTTGAAAGGTATAAGCTCGACAGTTTGCATGCACAAGATCTTGATGGAAGATGACCACAAGCCGATGGTTCAACCACAATGAAGACTTAACCCAACCATGAAAGAAGTGGTCCGCAAAGAGGTTGTAAAATTGTTGGATACATGACTAATTTACCTCATATCCGATAGCTCATGGGTTAGTCCAGTACACGTGGTACCCAAAAAGGGGGGAACTACTATGATAAAAAATGAGAAGAATGAGTTAACCCAAACTAGAACTGTTACAGGTTGGAGAGTTTGCATCGATTACCGGAGGTTGAATATTGCAACAAGAAAAGACCACTTCCCTTTACCATTCATTGATCAAATGTTGGAAAGGTTAGTCGGTCATGACTACTATTGTTTCCTTGATGGGTACTCGGGATACAATCAGATTGTTGTGGCTCCTGAAGATCAAGAGAAGACCGCCTTCAAATGCCCTTATGGTGTTTTCTCTTACAGGAGAATGCATTTGGGTTGTGCAACGCATCTGTCACTTTTCAGAGGTGTATGACATCCATATTTGCTTACATGCTCGAAAAGCATATGGAAGTATTTATGCATGACTTTTCTGTGTTTGGTTCTTATTTTGATAAATGTTTAACTAACTTGTCCCTTGTGTTAGAAAGATGCCAGTAAATAAATTTGATCCTAAATTAGGAGAAATGCCATTTTATGGTACATGAAGGGATGGTGTTGGGACACAAGATTTCCAACCGAGGCATCAAAGTAAACGTAGCAAAAGTGGAGGTGATAGCTAACTTACCACCACCAGTGAATGAAAAAGGCATCTGAAGCTTCTTAGGACATGCGGGGTTCTATCGCAGGTTCATTAGAGACTTTTCCAAAATCTCCAAACCATTAACAAGCCTACTAGTGAAAGACACACCTTTGCTTTTTGACAAGAAGTGAGCGAAGCTTTTGAGACCCTGAAGAAGAAACTAGTGTCTGCTCTCATAGTTATTGCCCCTGATTGGTCTCTCCCTTTTGAGATCATGTGTGATGCAAGTGATAATGCAATAGAGGCAGTACTAGGACAGCGAAAGGTGAAGCTCTTGCATTTGATCTACTATATGAGCCATGTGTTGAACCCCACTTAAATGAATTATGCAACCACTGAAAAAGAGTTACTCACGGTTGTTTATGCTTTTGAAAAATTCAGATCATATTTGTTAGGATCAAAGGTAATCGTTTATACTGATCATGTAGCTTTAAAATATCTTTTTGCTAAATAGGAATCAAAACCACGGTTGTTGCGATGGATTCTACTTCTGCAAGAGTTTGACCTGGAAATCAGAGACAAAAAGGGGAGTGAAAATATTGTTGCTGATCACTTATCTCGGATGTCTCCAATCCAAGAAACATAAGAAAAACACCCAATTAGAGATGAGTTCATCGACGAATGTATCCTAGTCGTTACTAGTGTTCCTTGGTTCGCTGATTACGTAAATCATTTGGTAGGTGGACTAATACCTAATGATTTTGATTTTAACAAAAAGAAAAAGTTTTTGCATAATTGCAGGTTTTATGTGTGGGATGATCCGTTCTTGTACAAAAAATGAATATATGGGTTGGTTCGGAGATGTGTCCCAGAGGAAGAACAAAGGGACATCCTCAGAGCTTGTCATAACTCAGAATATGGAGGACATTTTAGTGGAGATAGAACAACAACAAAAGTCCTCCAGTCTGGGTTGTACTGGCCTACACTGTTCAAGGATTCCCAAGGGATAGTGAAAGAATGCGACAGATGTCAGAGGACAGGTAACATATCAAAGAGAAATCAGATTCCTTGGAATGCCATGTTAGAGGTAGAACTGTTTGATGTTTGAGGAATAGACTTTATGAGACCTTTTCCATTGTCCTTTGGAAAGCATTACATTCTGGTCATTGTTGACTATGTGTCAAAATGGGTGGAAGTCGTGGCATTACCCACGAATGATGCTAAAGTGGTGGTCGATTTCCTAAAAAATTACATCTTCGCTCGGTTTGGGGTACCAAGGGCACTCATCAATGACGAAGGTACCTATTTTCTGAACAAGCTGATGGAGAGTTTGTTAAGGAAATACAATGTCAAGCATAAAATTTCCACACCGTATCATCCCCAGACAAGTGGACAAGTTCAAGTATCGAATCGGCAGATAAAGCAGATTCTGGAAAAGACTGTCAGTGCTTCGCGAAAGGATTGGTCGATCAAATTGGAGGACACGCTATGGGCATACAAAACAGCATTCAAAACCCCCATAGGTATGTCCCCCAACTTGTTTATGGTAAATCATGTCATTTATCGCTCGAACTCGGGCATAAGGCATTCTAGACTACCAAATTCCTGAACTATGACCTTTCTAAAGCGGGGAAATCTAGGATTCTTCAACTACAGGAGCTAGAAGAATTCAGGAATCGAGCATATGAAAATGCAAAGATATACAAAGAACAAACAAAAGCGTGGCATGACTTGTTAGACGGTGTGGCTAGTGATCGAGAGGGGGGGGGTGAATAGATCACCTCTTTTAAATTTAACGGATTTGAAATTTAATCAGAGTTTTCAAAATTGGCGGAAAAATCAGTCCCGAATCGACTTCCGTCTATTCTGAACCTCTACTAGAAAGCCGGACACACAAGTTAAATTGCTGGATTTTAATGAGAATGACAGAAACAGTTCACACCAGAATTTTAACTAATTGAATGCACTTATCATTAAAGTCTATTTCCAATGAATAAAATCTAGCTAACCGTTTTATCAAACAGTTGGTGTGTATGTGATCGATGATAAACAGCAATGGAGTTTGATTAAAGTTTTCTTGCCACTGCTGTCTTGAAAAAGAAACAATCACCACACACTAACTGAAATTGCGAAAACAGTTTGAAAAACGTAAAGAGGAGTAAGGTAAGAGTACGATACGCAGAGATTTGGTAAGGAAGTTCCCCACGTCGTCCTCGCGTGTGGGTACGTCTCCCTCTCAATTTCAAATGAAATTGAGAACTTTGATTATCAATTATTGCCGAATCCGTTGATACAAGGTTATGATACAAAGACAGAATTCTAAACTCTAAGAACCTCTTCTTGTATGAACCTTCACTTGATCTGAGCACGATCAAGATTTTCCTGCACAAAATTGCAAACAATTCACCGGTTCCACGACCTGCTTGCGAAATCCCCTGATCTCCAAATGCAACGCTGCGGCTGAATATGTTCTGCAAATGTGACTCCCAAACCCTCAAGAACACTCCAGTTCTTGAAGGACAAACCAGTAGGTTTTTCCTAGAAACCCCCTTCAATCTTCGACTCAGCTAGATCCTCGATCGTTCCACTGCAAACCACAGCTAGATCCTTGATCGTACCACTGAACGTTATCTCGATGCTTCTTTAATCCAAAGAACAAGAATGGTTATGTGTAAATGTTCTTGAAGAAAAGTGATTGAGAAGATGAAGAAGATGAAGTCTCTTTCAGGTTTCTAATTGCTCTCAAACAATTGTTCCAACACTGCTTTTGATCTGTGTTCAATTGTTTTCCCTCAATGAATTCGTGTTTTGCACTGCTGTTGTAACCTGTCTTTTATATGCTGCAAAAACAGTTGCTGTTATACCACAAAACAACTTTATGTATTGATACATAATAGTGTGCATCGATGCATACTGTAGGATATGTGAATTTTTGGTGAAATTGATTATTCATGTATCGATGCAAAAGTCGTGTGTATCAATGCATGTGATTATTACACTAGTATGTATCGATGCCTGATGCGTATGTGTTGATACACAGACTGTTTCAATTAGTCATGTATCGATGCAGGGATCGTGTGGATCGATGCATAGAGTCTTTTGCCTTTCATGTATTGATGCATGACTCGTATGCATCGATGCATACTGAACAGAAATGTTTTGTGATTTATCACATGCTGTGTGTATCGATGCAGAGGTTTATGTATTGATGCATACTGACACCAAATGCATTTTAATTGTTATTTAGAGGGAAGTGTCAGTGTAGGTCTATATGTACAGTTATGCAACAATAGAGTGGGATGAAAATTATAATAAAACACACATGTATCATGTAATGCAATGCACAACCAACATTTGGATGATGATCACACATTTTGCTATCATTAAAAATTAATTCAAGGTAAAGAATTCTCTCACAAACTCCCCCTTTTTGATGATGGCAAATTCTTGTCAAGATGTGTGATACTCCCCCTGAGTTTGTGCATATCTGCATTTTCTCCCCCTTTGTCAACATCAAAAAGAGGAAGAAACAAATTTATCAAGGTAGCATAGTGTAGCAGGACATGGCAAACAATGGATAACAGACTATCAATCACAAAGAATGAAGCATCAAGGTAAAGAATCATTCACAAAGAATGAAGAATAAGGGCAATAACAATAGAGATAAACAGAATTGGAAAAGCGTTTTAAAGATACGAACGAGTTTAAGAGTTACATAAGCTAAACCATAGTGTTCAACAAAAGAAAAACTAGAGCAATATGAGATGAAATGCTATGAGATGAAATGCAGGTGGGTTAATTTGGATTGTTGCCACCACAGGACTCCTCATCATGTCTGTCAGGATCTCGGTAGCTTGGCGGAGGCGGAGGAGGAGGCATTGTGTCTGGATTTTGGCCCATGAAGGAGTATTGCCTAAATCGGTTCTGAACTTCAATGCTTCTAAAACTGTCCATAATCCCAGGATTTTCACGGCAGTCATCCATAAAGCCGGACATTTCGTTGTAGAAAACTTGATGCCATTTAACTAAGTCTTGGTGCCAAGCGTGTTGATTGTGATACATCCGTGTATGCTCATCATGCCAGTCCCGATGCTCGTTGTGCCATTCAGATTGTTGAACATGCCAGTATCGTGCTTCTTCATGGCGTTCTTTGTTGACAATTTCCATCTGTTGAAGCATATGAGTGATGTCCGCATTTGGTGTTGGGGCTGAAGTACCACCGGAGAATGGAGGGGCTGTAGGTTCAGGTACGTAGTTGGTAGGAGACCACCTTCGTGGCACCCAATCACCCCAACCAGTATTGGCTTCAGCTTGTGGTGCATCTGTTTCAGCCGCATCCTGCATCTCTTCATCAGGCTGATCTTCAGCAACATGGATGCGTTCCGAAGGCACGTCAAAATTGTAAATTCTGGTTTTGGATTTTCTTTCGAAGAAATAGAAGCATTTGCGGTCCTTTTCCCACCGATATCCCATATGCGATAGAGTGGCAGAGTCAAACTCTTGAGCTGCAGATGGAGATAGGAGAGGCACAATAGGTATTGCAACTTTCCAAAACTTAAGAATTTTCATTATCTAAGAGGCATAACCTAGAGCCACATTCTTGGAGCCGTCTCACACAAAGAATAGACGTTTTACAAAGTAGTTCGCCCAATTTAGGAGAACCTTATTTTGCAGGATGTAGAGAAGATGTATGCTAGGCCTATCCAACTGAGAGTGTCCGCTGTTTGTTGGACGCAGAATATGTGTGATAATCCAGTGAAGAATACGCGGAGTTTGCTTGATTATACCTGACGTGACGTGTTTATCCTCACTCAACGGTCTATCAATCTTTAGGATAGAAGTTGTAAAGTCCTTCATGTCAAATTCAGGATCAAAATGCAGGTCATGCCAGCACTTGAAAACCATCGACGGAGACGGCATTTGAAATATCGTTTCCCAATCAGAGGCTTCAAAGGTATATGTTCTGACTCCGATAGAACACCGGAACATATAGCCTCTACCAGTTTGTAACCCAACATAAAAGATCCGAATGAAATCCTCATGATAATCATCCTTTGTGGACAGAAACGACCCAAGTCTTTGTGCTTGTAAGAGTTCAACCACTTCATTTAGGTGTAGGTGAATAGCATCTGTTTTATCAAAGACGTGAGGTTTCATGACTAACCTTGTCTTGAAGGACTCTTCAAATTCAGCAGCAACAGCAGGATGAAGTAGCTCTAAGGCATTTGAAGGAACTTCAGGTGGTTGGTGAGATGTACCGGTTGTTTCCTTTCCCTTTCCTTTTCCTTTGGCTCTGGCTGGAATAGTGCGTGGAGGCATGGTGATGTGAGATTTAGGGTTTTAGAGAGAGAGTGAAGAAGAGGAGGATTAGGGTTAGCCACTGGTTTTGGGGTTTTTGAGGGCAGATGATATGAAGTAATGAGATAGGAAGTGATATGATTGGCTGATGTGTCGATGCATGAGAGAGAAAGAAATGCATTTAATTCAGATAGCATCAGTATGTATCGATGCAGAGGGTCATGCGTCGATGCCGAATATTCACAATTGGCATGTGTATCGATACATGCGATGGATGCATCGATGCATCCTGAAGCAGTTTTTAAAAATTTGAATTTCAGAATGTATGGGTCGATGCATGCTTCGTTTGTGTCGATGCATACTGATGCTGAACTAGCTTTTAATGAGTTTTAATGCAGTATGAATATGCATTATGAACTATGTCATGATGATTATGCTCAACAGAGATTCAGAAGTTAAATTGTTAATGTGCACACAATATGGACAAGGAGTATATGCAAACAAATTTTATATCAACTAGAGTAACAACATTTGTTCTAGCATACACAATCACTTAGCAATAAGAAAATTGTAGAAAGGATTGATATTACCTCTGTTGGAGAACTCTTGTGATGGATAATTGACATCTAACACAGCTCTTATCAACCATGGTGAGGCATAATATAATTAAGAGGTAACATGCTTATGACATCAATTGAGAAAGATCTAGGATTCCCAATTCGCGACGAATGTTGAAGAAAGGCTCCGTTGCCAATGGTTTAGTGAAAATATCAGCAAGCTGATTTTTGGAATCAACGTGCTCAAAGACAACGTCTTCTTTTTCAACATGATCACGAAGGAAATGATGTCTTATCTCTATGTGTTTAGTGCGTGAGTGTAAAACAGGGTTTTTAGTAAGGTTTATGGCACTAGTGTTGTCACATTTGATAGGAATACGTTTGAGTTGAATGTTGAAGTCTTGTAGTTGCTGTTTCAGCCATAAAATCTGAGCGCAACAACTACCGGCTGCAACGTATTCTGCCTCTGCAGTTGACAAAGCCACAAAAACTTGCTTTTTGCTATGCCAACTGACCAAGGAGTTTGAAAACAGGTGACATGTGCCACTTGTGCTTTTCCTATCTGATTTGCAGCCAGCAAAATCAGAATCGGAGTACCCTACTAAGCTACAATCACTTCCTTTGGAGTACCAAAGCCCATATTTAGGTGTTCCGTGAAGATATCTAAATATGCGCTTCACCGCTTTTAGGTGCGATTCCTTAGGATTTGATTGATAGCGTGCACACATGCAAACACTAAACATGATGTCTGGTCTAGAAGCAGAAAGATATAAGAGAGATCCAATCATACCTCTGAACCTTTTGACATCTACACACTTACCGTGCTCATCCTTATCTAGATTTCCGTTGGTAGGCATTGGGGTGTCGATTGATTTTGAATCATTCATTCCAAAGCGCTTGAGTAGTTCTCTGCAGTATTTTGTTTGAGATACTGATGTACCCTCATCAAGTTGCTTTATTTGCAGTCCTAGGAAGTAGTTCAGCTCCACCATTAGACTCATCTCAAATTCACCCTGCATAACCTTAGAAAATTCTTCGACCAAGTGAATGTTAGTTGAACCAAATATGATATCGTCGACATAAACTTGAACTAAAAGAGTGTGCTTCCCTTTGTGTTTAATAAAGAGAGTATTGTCCACTTTACCTCTTGAATATCCATGATCAATTAGGAATTTGCTAAGCCTTTCATACCAAACCCGAGGGGCTTGTTTAAGACCATACAAAGCTCGTTTTAATTTGTAAACATGATCTGGATTTTCAGCATTTTCAAAACCGGGAGGTTGTGAAACATATACTTCTTCATTTATGACACCATTAAGAAAGGCACTCTTTACGTCCATTTGGTAAAGCTTAAAATCCTTAGAACACGCATAGGCAAGCAAAAGACGTATAGCTTCAAGGCGAGCAACTGGAGCATAAGTTTCCTCATAGTCTATGCCCTCCTCTTGGTTATACCCTTGTGCTACCAAACGTGCCTTGTTCCTAGTAATCACTCCGTTTTCATCAAGCTTGTTCCTAAAAACCCACTTAGTGCCTATGATATGATGATCTCGCGGACGAGGGACAAGTTCCCAAACGTCATTTCTTTTAAATTGATTAAGCTCTTCTTGCATGGCCATTAGCCAAAATTCATCAATCCAGGCCTCTTTGGCATTCTTAGGTTCTACTTGTGAAACAAACGCGAAGTGAGAACAAAAATTACTTATCTTAGAACGAGTCAATACTCCCTTTGAAATGTCTCCCAAGATGTTGTCAATGGGATGGTCTTTTGAGGATCTCCAAGCTGTTGGAAGATCATTCACTTCAGCTGTCTTTTCTTCCTCAATTTCTTCATGACTAGTATCTTCCTCCTTCTCATGGGCAGCTGTTTTGGCTTGATCAGTTTCCTCAACAGCTTCCTTGAGTATGTCTTCTGTAGATACACCTGCGTCATCAAAAGAAATACCTTTTCCGACATTTTTCGGATAAGACTCATCAAAGGAAACATGAACAGATTCTTCAACAGTAAGTAAATGCTTATTATACACTCTATATGCTTTACTTGACAGTGAGTAACCAATAAAGATACCTTCATCCGCTTTTGCATCAAACTTCCCAATGTTTTCCTTACCGTTATTTAAAACAAAACATTTACAACCGAATACGTGAAGATGTGACAAGTTTGGTTTTCTTCCTTTCAAAAGTTCATAAGGAGTTTTGTTTAAAATAGGGCGAATTGAGATTCTGTTTAGAACATAACAGGCCGTGCTGACAGCATCAACCCAAAAGTATTTTGGTAATCCACCCTCATTGAGCATTATTCTTGCCAACTCCTCTAAAACACGATTTTTATGCTCCACAACGCCATTTTGTTGTGGAGTGCGAGGGGCTGAAAAGTTATGCTCAATACCATACTTGTCACAAAACTTCTCAAAGTGGTAATTTTGAAACTCACCACCATGATCGCTACGAATTGTAACTATTTTGGAATTCATCTTGTTTTGGGACAGATTTGCAAAAATTTTAAAAGCAGAAAAAGTTTCATCTTTGCTATGAAGGAATATAGTCCAAGTGAATCTAGAGTAGTCATCAACTATTACAAAGCCATAGTAATTTCCACCTAGGCTCTTTGTCCTAGAAGGTCCAAAGAGGTCCATATGGAGAAGCTCAAGAGGTCGTGAAGTTGAAATTACATTTTTAGATTTAAAGGACACCCTTGTTTGCTTTCCCATTTGGCACGCGTCGCATAGGTGGTCTTTTGAAAATTTTATTTTTGGTAGACCGACTACTAGATCCTTAGATACAACCTTATTTAGCAAATCGAAGTTAACATGCGCTAAACGTCTATGCCAAAGCCAAGAGTCATCATTCAAGGTGACTAGACATTTAGTATTTGTTAAAGGTACATCAAACAAGTCAAGCATATAGATGTTGTTTACTCTTACACCCTTAAACACAATGTTTTGTTCAACATGTTCAATTATGCAGCAAGTTTTTGTAAACGACACTTTATAGCCCATGTCGCATAGTTGACTTATGCTTAACAAATTGTGTTTAAGTCCCTCAACTAAATGGACATTTGAAATAGTAGTGGTGGAGGGATTACCTACACTACCTTTGCCGAGTATAGCTCCTTTGTTGTTGTCTCCATAAGTGACATATCCTTTCTTCTTTGCCTTGAAGTCTATAAAGAGCGATATGTCACCGGTCATGTGCCTCGAGCAGCCGCTGTCAAGAAACCACCTTTTATCTGCGGAGGTAAGGCACTCATCCTACAACATCAAAAGAGAGAAGTTGGTACCCAATTTTCATTGGGTCCAAGTGGGTAAGTGCTAACATGGTTGCCTTTTGGCTTCCATTGATAAATGCCTTTAGGGACAAGAAATCTCCTAAATTTGCATTTCTCAATGATATGGCCAGCATGGCAACAATAATGACATAAACCATGATGATGTGTTTGTTGTTTCTTGTTCATTGAATCCTTTAGAATAAAAGAGTATTTTGCATATGGAGGATTCAATGACTTCTTAAACAACTTGGGGTCAACGACATAAGTAACTTTAGGTTGTAGCGCTTTCTCTAATTTGACCTTAAGAGTGTTTACCTCTTTTTGCCAAATATAACAAGCGTCACAATACCTAACTCTACTACATCCGTCAATGTCAATAGTTTTTGAATTTTCTGCAATACTAGTTTTCAATGCTTCTAAATCAATTTCAGCTTTGTTTACTTTACCTTCCAAAAATGAGAAGATATGTTTGTCGGAAGATAGTCTTTTAAAAGCATCTACAGCTTCGTTATGCAGTTTTTCAAAAGCTATTTTTAGTTCCGAAAAAGACATAGAGGAGAAATTGTTGTAATAGGCTTGTTTTACCTTTTTGTCATTGTTTTTCTTCTTGTGGTAGGACAGATTTTTTGTGTGAGCCATAAGGCACAGATTTGCAGCTTCATCATCATCACTTGAGCTTTGTGTGCTTGATGAATCACTATCACTTTCCCATGCAATATACGCTCTTCTTTGTTTGCTGTACCCTTTTGGCGAATCTTTTCTTTGATCCTTATACTTCATAGGGCAGTCCGTTTTATAGTGTCCGGATTTACCACAATTAAAACAGGATCCTCTTCCTCTACTCTTCTTGTTCTCTTCTTGTTTCGAATTTGTAGATTGTTTTCGAAACTTCATGAGATTTTTGTCGGAATGCTTGACTCCATTCTTTCGAATGAATCTATTGTATCTCCTTACAAACAGTCCCATTTCTTCATCATCCGAGTCTTTGTCACTACTTGAATCATTGTCGCTTTGCTCTTTTCGTGAGGACTTAGAGCTAGAGGCCACAAGAGCTATTGGCTTCTTCTCTCCCTCTTTGTCTCTTTTCTTCTCCTTTTCCTTCTTACTTTTATTCTCATATTTTTCAAGACTTTCCAAAGCTTGCTGATGTTCTTCCAGCTTTCCAAACAAAGTTGTAATCGTAAGTCTTGTAAGATCGTTGGCTTCCTTGATTGCTGTAACTTTAGGTTGCCACTCCCTGCTAAGACACCTGAGAATTTTATTAGTAGCAATTTCATTGGAAATAGGTTTTCCAAGAGCATTCAATCGGTTAGTTAGATGAGTGAATCTCTTTTGCATGTCGGAGATGGATTCTCCTTGTTTCATGCGAAAGAGCTCAAACTCTTGATTGAGTGTGTTAATGCGGGACTGTTTTACTTCAGTAGTACCCTCATGGGCAACTTCTAAAGCGTCCCACATTTCTTTAGCTGTCGTGCAATGGGATACTCGATAATACTCATCAACACCAAGTGCTGAAATTAACATGTTTCGAGCTCTCCAATCACACGACCACTTTTTCTCATCTTTCTCATTCCAATCATCTTCTGGTTTAGGTACTATGGCGCCAGCCGCATTTGTCATAGTGATTTGAAACGGACCGTTTTCAATGGCAGCCCATACCAACCTATCCACAGAATTTATATGAACTCGCATGCAGTCTTTCCAGTAGCCATAATTTTCACCGTTGAAAATAGGCGCTCTATTATACGCCCCCTTTGGTTCAGAATCCATACTGTTACAGGCAGCCACAGAGCACCAGCGAACCGGCGCTCTGATACCATTTGTTAGACGGTGTGGCTAGTGATCGAGAGGGGGGGTGAATAGATCACCTCTTTTAAATTTAACGGATTTGAAATTTAATCAGAGTTTTCAAAATTGGCGGAAAAATCAGTCCCGAATCGACTTCCGTCTATTCTGAACCTCTACTAGAAAGCCGGACACACAAGTTAAATTGCTGGATTTTAATGAGAATGACAGAAACAGTTCACACCAGAATTTTAACTAATTGAATGCACTTATCATTAAAGTCTATTTCCAATGAATAAAATCTAGCTAACCGTTTTATCAAACAGTTGGTGTGTATGTGATCGATGATAAACAGCAATGGAGTTTGATTAAAGTTTTCTTGCCACTGTTGTCTTGAAAAAGAAACAATCACCACACACTAACTGAAATTGCGAAAACAGTTTGAAAAACGTAAAGAGGAGTAAGGTAAGAGTACGATACGCAGAGATTTGGTAAGGAAGTTCCCCACGTCGTCCTCGCGTGTGGGTACGTCTCCCTCTCAATTTCAAATGAAATTGAGAACTTTGATTATCAATTATTGCCGAATCCGTTGATACAAGGTTATGATACAAAGACAGAATTCTAAACTCTAAGAACCTCTTCTTGTATGAACCTTCACTTGATCTGAGCACGATCAAGATTTTCCTGCACAAAATTGCAAACAATTCACCGATTCCACGACCTGCTTGCGAAATCCCCCGATCTCCAAACGCAACGCTGCGGCTGAATATGTTCTGCAAATGTGACTCCCAAACCCTCAAGAACACTCCAGTTCTTGAAGGACAAACCAGTAGGTTTTTCCTAGAAACCCCTTTCAATCTTTGACTCAGCTAGATCCTCGATCGTTCCACTGCAAACCACAGCTAGATCCTTGATCGTACCACTGAACGTTATCTCGATGCTTCTTTAATCCAAAGAACAAGAATGGTTATGTGTAAATGTTCTTGAAGAAAAGTGATTGAGAAGATGAAGAAGATGAAGTCTCTTTCAGGTTTCTAATTGCTCTCAAACAATTGCTCCAACACTGCTTTTGATCTGTGTTCAATTGTTTTCCCTCAATGAATTCGTGTTTTGCACTGCTGTTGTAACCTGTCTTTTATATGCTGCAAAAACAGTTGTTGTTATACCACAAAACAACTTTATGTATTGATACATAATAGTGTGCATCGATGCATACTGTAGGATATGTGAATTTTTGGTGAAATTGATTATTCATGTATCGATGCAAAAGTCGTGTGTATCGATGCATGTGATTATTACACTAGTATGTATCGATGCCTGATGCGTATGTGTTGATACACAGACTGTTTCAATTAGTCATGTATCGATGCAGGGATCGTGTGGATCGATGCATAGAGTCTTTTGCCTTTCATGTATTGATGCATGACTCGTATGCATCGATGCATACTGAACAGAAATGTTTTGTGATTTATCACATGCTGTGTGTATCGATGCAGAGGTTTATGTATTGATGCATACTGACACCAAATGCATTTTAATTGTTATTTAGAGGGAAGTATCAGTGTAGGTCTATATGTACAGTTATGCAACAATAGAGTGGGATGAAAATTATAATAAAACACACATGTATCATGTAATGCAATGCACAACCAACATTTGGATGATGATCACACATTTTGCTATCATTAAAAATTAATTCAAGGTAAAGAATTCTCTCACATGACTGATGCATTCAAAAGAAAGAATTTTAGGAAGGACAACTGGTGTTGTTATGTAATTCCGGGTTGAAGTTGTTCCCTGGAAAACTAAGGTCAATATGGTCGGGACCTTTTATGATACACAAGGTATTCCCACATGGAGCCATCGAGCTTAAAAGCCCAGCAAATGGAGACACTTTTAAAGTAAATGGGCAGAGAGTAAAGCCATACCTCCAAGGGCATGAGAGTGGTATGATAGAGAAGGTTCATCTTACCTAAGAAGAGGGACGACCGTCGAGCCATGCGACGTTAAACAAAGCGTTGCATGGGAGGCAACCCACTGAAGTTTAATTCTAATAAGTATGTGTGTTTTGTGTTTTTATTGTAGGTTTACACAGTGCTCTGCACTAGAAGGGAAAAGCAATCAAGTACATACATGAGTCATAGTGGATAGAAGAACCGGACCTGAGGAAAAGAGAATGAAAAGTCTG
This sequence comes from Lathyrus oleraceus, assembly GCF_024323335.1. NCBI lineage: Eukaryota > Viridiplantae > Streptophyta > Magnoliopsida > Fabales > Fabaceae > Lathyrus > Lathyrus oleraceus. The sequence goes on from NC_066585.1 coordinate 436,442,160, forward strand.
AAAATCGGGCAAAATAGCATCCTGACACGGTCGCCCGTGTCAGTTGACACAGCCTGTGTCAGGGTCATGGGAAAAAACTGAAAATGAGAAAAATAGTAGCTTGACACGGCCCGTGTCAGGAGTACTGAAGGAATGAAAAAGAATTGCTTTTGGCAATGGCTTGAGACGGCCGCCTGTGTCAGATGACATGACTCGTGTTAGGAAGCCTAAAACCCCACGCCTTGGACAGTGGCCTGACATGGTCGTCCGTGTTAGATGATATGGCCCGTGTCAAACATACAAATTTGAATTTTTTGAATTTTTTTTGGATTGTGTGGGCCCACCCATCTTAATTACCCACTAACCATTCATTACCCATCCATATCCCTTCCCAAAACTCATATTTTCACCACTCATCACTCATTCTCTCTTATATTTTCATCTTCCCCACACTCTTTCTCTCAAATTTCTTCATCCTCCATTAAAACCCTTCAACTAAAGCTTCCATATTTACCACCTTCACAACCCAGAAGCCAAAACTCTCTTCATGACTCTTGCTCCATTTTCCGCCCTTATCCTAACCATGGTTTCAAAATTTTCTAATTCCAATTCCAAATTTTTCGATTTTCCATTTTTTTTGCAGGTCCAAAATGCCCCCGAGAAGGATTTTGACAGGAAAGCAACAGTTGGCCGAGACATCGAGGTCACGAAAGAGACCCAGCCGGAACCCGAATCCGCATAATATTGTCTTTGACAATCCAGAGCAGGAGAAATGGTATCAAGTTCATAGGAAGCGAAAGCTCACACCTACCAGGTATATGTGCGAGCAAACCCTTAATGCTTTAGGTCTGAAAATTGAAGTGGACAAGATGTTCCACGTACTGAGGATGCTGAAATTTATGGGCCTTGAAGCACCGACTTATGAGCGCATCACACTCGAATTTTTAAGCATGTTGGAATTCCAACTAGTAAAAAGGCGGATTAACACAACAAGGTATTATTTTGGTACTTTAGTTTCTGTCTTTTCAATAATTAACATGAATTATCTGTGGAGGAATTGGCTGGGATTCTCCGACTCTCGCTGTACGGACCAAGGGCGGTCTCGAATGTGTTTTCGCCAAAAGATTTATGGATTGCCATCACTAGGAGGACGTATTGCACCTCCAAGGGTGCTAAGGCCTCCGACATCCAGAACCCGTGTTTTCGCTATGCCCAGAAAGGTTTGACATACACCCTGTTCGGACGGGGTGATAGCACGGGTGTGGCAACTCAGTGGGAGTTGTTTTTCATGTACTCGATGGTGCAAAACCAAGCCATCAATATTGCTGCCTTTGCAGCTGATTATTTGGGCAGAGTTGGTCGGGCGGACTCTGGGGGTATCTCTATTGGAGGCATGATTACCCATATCGTAGAGCATTTTGGGTATCATGTGGTTTTGCTTGGTGACACCTCGGTGGCCGGTAAGACTAAAATTGATATGGCTGCTCTGATACAGCAAGTTATGATTTCCGTTGCACCAACTTACTATTCTATTCTCATTCATAAGAGATTTATTACTGCACTTCCTGATCCGAACAAAGTAAGTATTAGTGACTGTGAAAATTGGTTATATGTGAGTGTTAACCTTGATACTAAGGAAGGCTATGACATTGAGAACTTTGATACAGGTGAACAGTTTGCAGGTGAACGGAGTGCGGATGAAGTGGTAAATAAAGAGGATGAGCCTCATGAGCAATTTGTACCCCCGCCTCAAGAACCTTTCCATCAGGAAGCAGGGTCATCATCCATGACTAATGGGCCTGGGTACAGACCGAGCTCGACAACCTGAGAACCAAGCAAAAGCGGCAAGGCATCGAGCAGACTCGACAAGGGGCAATGTTGGATAAAATGAACCTCATGATACAATAGTTGATGTTGCATTTTCCACCTTCACCTCCTCAGTAGTGCACTGTGAGTTTGCCTCCTTCTACCTTGTTCGAAAACATTGAGGCCAATGTTTAGTTCAAGTGTGATGGGAGGTTTTATTTTGCTAGTATTTTGCTATTTGTTTTGTTTTAATTATTTTACCATTGTTACTGTTTTGCATTTGGTTTGTTTCGTTTTTAGGGTACTATGTGCTGCATGTGTTTTAGGTTTGTGGTACTATAGTTGAATTAGGTGATAACCATTAGCGGGAGTGGATGAAATGATCATTCTATTTACCATTGCTTGTTGTGAAGGATCTTCCCGGAAAGTCGATATTGCTGAAGAAAAGATCAGATGCAACATTTAGAGCTCAACTAACATAAGTTCCATGTGCATTCTGAAGTAAGTAAGAAGCCACACCATGCTCAAAGTACTGTGAATGTTGTCACGCTTTACCTAACAGGGCGAGTCATAAAAATCCAAACACATTGATCATCATGAGCGAATTTCAGGTATGTCTTTATCACTCTGAATATAGCCCTTGAGCCTTTCTAATCATCCCGTTAATTTTATCCTTTGTTAACCCCATTTGAGCCTGTACCCATTATTTGTTTAACCACGTAAATGTAACCCACGACCCAAACACTTCCTTACCATGTTCAGAGTCAATGTGATATTATTAAGTTATGTTAAAATTCTAAGTTTGGGATAAACCCCATAAGTATCGAAAACCAGGGTGAATGCTAATTTTTTTTGAATAAGAGAGAATGATCATAAAAAAGAGAGAGAAAATGAAAAGTACTTGATTGTTCGAAAAAAAGCACTCACTGAGTTGGTATTGCATATTCTGAATTATGAGTGACACACTGAGTCGTCTAGGACATTACTTAAGGACAAGCAATGAGCTAAGTTTAAGGTTATGATTACTCACCATTTTCATTATGTTTTCGTTGCCTAGCCAACAAGAAACCAAGGATTTTGAGACACTGTGCCCATTATGGTACCTTTTAAGTCAATTTTCATTGCAGTAAGTTATTTTAGCATTTTTTTTAATTGTCATTTTTATTTTATGTTTTCGTGATTTTATGCGTGGGTTGTCTGTGTTTTTGTCCTCCAGGTCCAGGTAAAAGAGCCGAGGGATTCGATGCAAGATAGTGAGAAGTTCCAGCAAGCAAGGAAAGGAAAAGACTCAGTACAGAAGGCCTGACACGACCACCCGTGTCACCTGACACAGGTCGTGTCAGGCAGAAGGAAGAACAAGTAAGAAGGAACCAAAGACAGAAGCCTGACACGGCCCGTGTCAGGTCAGATGGAGGTCATGTTGAAGCATATTGGGTGTGTTAGGCTAGACAATGAGCTGACACGGCCACCCGTGTCAGCCCAGGTGCAGTTTTTTCCCGTTTTGGGGGCTTTAACCAGGCTTGAGTTGCATGGACGTTTTGGAGATTTCCACCTTTTGCTTAGGGATTTTTCATTATATTAGGAGAGTTTCTACATGAGAAAAGATCATTTTGGAATGAGGCAAACACACCATTGTCATACGAGCAAGGATTACAAAGATCAAGGAATTCGGAGAACGAAAGGTTTTCATGAGCGGAAGCGATTGAAGATCCAAGTCATCCAATTACTTGTAATGTGTATTTTTTATCCTGAATTTGTTTTGAACAATATGAGTAGCTAAACCCCCAAATTCTAGGGGGTGTCCCTGATTTAGAATTGTAATGACTATGAGTTTACGATTGCATTTATAATATTATTTTTACGGTAATATTTTGATGTGTTTAATGCTTTCTCTTTCGGACCAATCGTTATTGTTGTATGGTTATCAATTAGGCTAGACGGTCATTGGTAAGGTTTTCATAATATTACTCTGCAGTAGATATCACCTAGGACTAGGGGTACCCTGTATGAATCAGAGCATTCTTGATATAATAAAGCTCAACCTCACCCTAATTGCCTATGGACATATAAATTATGGTAGAATGATTAAAGGTTTTCTCACCAAGGACTTAGGAGAAAATACCCTTGAGAACTGGTAGTAATTGATATTTGTTGATGTAATAGTAACTCATAGTTGTTACAAGGACAAATCATACACTTTCCTTGGCATTGTTCCACATACCTTGTAAACCCTTATTTTTACAGTATTATTTTCTTTTGCCTTTATTTTTATATCTGAATCTAAAAACCCCCAACCATAGTTTTTGTTTAATTAAATGATAATTTGAACTCGATATTGACTTGAAGTCCTTGAGATCGACATTCGGGGAATTTCCCCTTTATTACTATAACAGGCACAATAGTACACTTGCTATTTTTCCAATCAGTGCCCAAGCCACCTTAACCCTAATTTAATCCTCAAGCATCCAACAAAGCTTGGAGGATCATTCAAATTATCTCACCCACTCTCTAAACCCAATTTGGATGGTGATTCCCTTTTGAAGAAGCATCAAGATTCATCTGATCACCCAAGGACCCTAACCCTATCTATTAACCCTCATTTGGCTTGTATAAGTCATGATTCACCATGGATCTTAACCATGTCATTGAGGAACCCTAAAATCCAAAGTTTTTTCATGCCCCACACCTTTGAAACAGCTCAATACGACCCTTGCATCACCAAACCCTAATTCATCTGACCTTGGTTCTTGACAAAACTTGTCGCTCAAGAAACCCTAATTTAGGAAACCATTGATCGTTGACCTTGCTTAATTTTGATCATCCAATCACCCCGTCACTCATTAAAAATCAATTCATGTCCATTACGATCAAAATCCATCATTTGAACATCCATTCAATCAATGTCACAAGAACTTGGTTTGGTCATGTTTTTTCAACTTTCAATGCATTTGATCCACCTATGAACTTGATCTCAAATCATCCCACAAAGGTCCAAATCGCATTTACCGTCATAGTATGACCATATGAACTTAAAACATCCACCATTGTGCCTTGGAAATTAAGAAATTACAAAATCCAATTTTTTGGTCATGTTGGTTGGTTACATTTTGGCAAGAATGGCCCATGGAAAGTCCCAAAGACCATAACTTTCTCATTTGACAAGCTTTTTAAGTTAAAATTTGAGCCAAATGTCCTAAATAAGTTCTTTTGCAACTTTGTTTCAAGGTCTAAGACCTAATTCATTGAGTAAGAACCTCAATTTTTGCATTGGCCAAGCTGGTCCAACATGCCTACCATTCCCTAAAACATGACCAAGACCACTACTTTAGCACATTGTCATTTCCAAGCCACAACTCCTTTTGACCTGGTTCTTTTTGTATTCAATCAAGGACACGGTAAGGAACAATTAGCACAAGTTTGAAACAAAATGCACGAGCCAATTCATTTGGCCTTGGTTCAATTATTGATGATCATCTTGATTGGCCAAACTAGACATGTCAAGACAGATTTTGCATTTCCACTCACCAAGCCCTCAAAACACTTGGATCTGATCCCAATGGTCCCCAAACATATTGCATATGATAGTGTGGTATAGTTGGAAGTTAACTTGGATGCCAAAACTCATCCAATTGTAAAACCCGATCCCATGTGCAAATTTAGATTTTGCCCAAAATGGCAAAAAGCAAAATCCATAGCAGGCCAAACCAAGTCTTTTATCTGTTACTAATCCATGCTAAGGACCGAAGCAAGTTGATCTGAGGTGCAAGCAAGGTCAGGGCACAACCACACCTGTCCCCCCAAGTTCAACCTTGAGCGTGCTTCGAGCTCCACACCATTCTAAAGCAAGCATTCACTTCCTTCCATCCAAACCATCCAAACACCTTCCCTATAAATAGGGGAAGATGTCCCCTTCATTTGACAAGATTCTGAATCCAAAGAAAATTTGTTGCTAACCTAAGCTACACCTCTATAAATAGATATTAGTATTTTGAGTTTCAAACTATTTCAACTCCAAACAACCACCCATAATTCATCACTAACCTCCACTTAAAGTTTCCCAAGTCCTAACTCACCTTCCATGAGCCTCACCTGAGATGAGTCGTGTCATCGGAACTCCACCCTCAGATTAATTCTGATCAGGTAGTTCCAGTCACCCCCATCTCTGAAACAAGTTACCATTCACCTCGAAATTCCCTTCTGATCATTAACCTTAAACTTTTGGCTTCGATTAATCCATTTTCAGTATTTAATTTTTAAATTAGGTTAAGTTTGTTCATCTGGTTCTTAGTGAAATACTCCACACTCAGAGCCAATCAATGGCTCATGAGTGTGGGGGGTGATTCGAATACATGTTTACAAGTTATCACCATGCTTTAATCTGATCAAAAACACTGATTTTTGAAGTTGGATTTCTGAGTTCCAAGGTTGAAGACGACTCTAAGTCATTGCTTCATGCAAAACTTGAATTCAAAAGCCTGTTGTGTCCCACTCTGGTTGGTTGGTCAATGCGCGCATCCATTTTTGTTTATTATTTTATTATTTATTCTGTGAAACATGTTTACTTGCACAAGCGAGCGCTTGGCCTAGTGGGAGAGGGGGTTGATCCCCCATGACCCCAAGGTCAGGGGTTCAACCCCCAACATGTACATTTCCATTATTTTTATTTCTTTTCACTTTCATTTTGTTTAATTTTACCCTAATTGTTAATACCTTAGGATTGGCATTAATTTTGTAAAACAAATAATGTAATCATCTCTGTTGTTTTAATATGTTGGGTTGAAGAAGTTCAACATCTGGACCAACATGTCATGTACGATGTCACGACATCATGCCTGTGACATCGTACATGTGTAGAAAACTGAATTAATTAATTCAGTATATATTCTGGGATTAGTAAGGATATTTGGTGAATATCCTAACTCCCATGTGGAGTTCTTAAAGACTCGATCAGAATATATATAGGCTCAAAATAAGGAGATATATATGGAGAGATTTTAGGATTGAAGACCTTGATTGTAGCAGAAAGTTTCTGCTGAATTTGTAACAGCAAAGAACAAGTTTGCTGCGATTTCTTAAGGCCCAAATTCAGTTGGGTGATTAGGTTATAAATAGCATATTGTAACCTAGTGTTTGTAAGCCTCATAGAATAAAAATTTAGGGGTGTGTGTGAGGCGAACCTCCCAATCTGTGGGAAGGTTACCATGTGTTTCTCAGTGGTAAAAGCTGAGAGTATTTGTAACTCAAAGCCTGTAGGCAAGAGTGATTATGTTCTTGAATGAAGTTGTGAAGCAAGTTCAAGTTGGTTAACATTACATTGTATTTGTAGTGATAGGAATGGAAACTGGAGGTTTCTATCTAGGAGTTCCTAGGTATAGATTGCATTGGGTAGGGATTAAGTGAAGAGTTGTAAACGGGGGAGTTTAACTCTGAATTAATACTGCTGATAGTGGATCTTCTTCCTGGCTTGGTAGCCCCCAGACGTAGGTCATGTTGGACTGAACTAGGTTAACAATTTCCTGTGTTTGTTTTCCTTCTGCATATGTTATAATCTTGTATGCCATAACTAAGCTTGTATTTCAGTCTGCCTACCAAGATAATAACAGACCTGATACATAGCCTTCTGGTTGTATGTCAATCAGAATGTCGTGACATTCATCATTGACAGCATATACTGAATAATAGGCAGGTTGGTTTTTATGCTTCAGTTCAGTATATATTTAAGTCTGGTTTTCAAGTGAAAACAGACCTGGCCAAAGGATCATTGTGAAGCTGTCAAACTGGATGTCTAGACAGTTGTTCATGTAGGTTGATACTGAACTAGAGACTGGTTGGTCTTTTACAGTACAACAAATTTAGCACAGTCTGTTTCTCAAGAACATAACAAAATCAGCATGATGTATATGTTCTGACTGTCAAACTGAATGTTGTGACATTCATTCCTGACAGCATGTGCTAAAGTGTAGGATGATTAGTTTTTCTGTTTCAGTATTTTTCTCAGGCTATTCTTTAGGAATCCAACAGCTGAGCTAAAATCCAGGAAACCAACTACTACCCTACAATTAATGAACCTAACAAATAGCCTATTTGTTAGCAATCTAATAAGTGGTAATTAGATTAATGTATTCAACCTTTATTTCAGGAAATACAAGTAAAAGGCAAGCACACTGGAATAATGTAACAGATGATCAATATTAAGACATCGTGCAGATAACATGTGTAGGAAAACAACAGAAGTGAGAACGATGATTGATCTCTGCTGAGGTTGTATAACTGATGCAAAGGACTAGGGGTTCCTTCGTTCTAGGGTGACATAGAAGGAGATGTCGTGACATCTGTGAAAGCGTGCTTTAGTACAGGGTTTAATGTGTTAACTGTCTTGCTATGTTAGTTACAATGTTGGATCAGATGTCATGACTTGGAGTAGAACATCTAAATTCTGACTACGCCAGAATTTCACTAATGCTTCAAACCCCAACCCAAAATGATTCACGAGTTGAAAGTTATGATCAAAATCATGCACGAAGGCATTATTAAAAAGTTGTTGTTTTTCTAAAATTTTGAGCATAATTTCCATCTTCTTCAATCCCAAAAACTTCCATGAAATAATCACCAAAATTATTTTATCCCAGAAACAAAGTTATAGCCCTCTATTTCAGATATCCAACACTTCAAACAACACTCGTTTTAGACTTACATATCAAAAGTTATGGCCAAAACGATTTCGACCGAAAAACACAAAAAAGGCTCCCGCGCTAAGCGCGATCGTGACAGACAAAATGCATAATTTTCTGCATTTTTCATCATTAGAGGCCTTCCGGACCTCCGATTTCGATTTCGTAAAAATCCAAACACTAAGAAAATTATAACTCATGCAATACTCTAATTATCTAAAGTTAATTTACAATTTTAACATAATTAAATCATCTAATCATTATTTTAAGATTATGCCTAAAACCTTCAAAATTGCAACAATGGTGGATATATGTTAAATCGTAAAAACAAAAAAATATACGCACATAAGCGACACAAAATTCATCATATAACAACCATCATAGCATCCAAATTCAAAATTATGAATCAAAACACCCAACCATAAGGAAGTTAAAGGTTCCTCTATTTTACCCTTCTATCATACCCACTACTATTGGAACAAGTTTTCACCCTTACCTGGATTCCTTGCAAAAATTCTGAATTGAAACCTTCACTCTCTTTTCTTGATCACTCTTCATCTTGCCTCTTTGCTCTTTTTTCTCAAATATCACGTACTGTGAAAATCTCCCTAAACATATGTTTCTCATATTCCTTATTTTTAGGGTAAACTTTTCCAAATCACCAACTTGGCCCAAACTTAATTATCTCATATTCCTTCTTCCTACTAACTTTCTCAATTTCTCATATTTTGCCCAATTATTTTATCTTCACTAATTAATATGATAAAAATAAATAAAACATTATTTTTAATTATCAAAACAATTCTAAATTATTCTACTTACTTCTATCATCCCTCCATACCCCTAACTCAAGGATACATACTCCGTCAACACCCAACCATAAAATAAATCATCAAAATCCATAATTCAAACAATTAAAATATAATAAAATATTTAAGAAAAACACGGGGTGTTACACTTGACCCAAGCCTTGAATCAAATGAAGTTTCAACCATATAGGCATGTAGGTCAACTGTATGATTTCTATGATCACGTGGAGTATTTGGATTATGGATGATGCATCATATGATAGTCAAATAGCTCCTTATAATGAACTAGGATTTCATACAAACACAAGGTGAAAAGTCCAACCACAAAGTACATTAGGATCAAATCTTACCTGATTAGGGTTTCATAAGGCATACCCTTCAATTAAGGTCTCTAAATCAAGCATGATGCTTCACAAATAATTCCCCAATGCATGGCCCCCCAATTAGGGTTTAGATATCCAAGATAGGGCCCAAAGAGTATCCACAAGGTCCTATAGCCACATCATTAAGAATTAGGGTTTGAATGACCTGAGGAATGCCATGATGAGGTCTCCTTGAATCCACATCTCAAAGATCAATCAAATTATAGTTTCACTCCCAATATGATAAGATGAAGAGCCATGTCACATTCTAGGAGTTTGATCTATAAGCAAACCCTAACTTTGTCAACCACAAGCTTTGAATATATGATGATCAATTATCAAGTATCAATCAATCATGAATGATGCATATGAAAGAAATATGAATGTGTACAGATGAATCTCAAGTCAAAGTTTGAGTGAAAAGATGAAAAGGGAAGGGTAAATTTTGGGGTATGACAGTAGTCAGTTCTCGTCTGGTAGTTAAGTTTTCAAAACTAGTTCCTGTATGGTAGTCCACCCAGTTCCCGTCTAGTGGCCTAATTTTCATGTTAGTTCTCGTCTAACGGATAAGTATCCAGTTCTCGTATGGAAGTTGAGTTTCCAAATCCAGTTCACATTTAGTAGCCTATCTTTCTTGCCAGTTTCCGTCTGATAGCCCTTATTAAATTCAGTTCTCATATGGTAGTGGTCATTTTCATCAGTTCCCGTCTGTTAGTCCTTTTTTAAAGTCAGTTCTCATCTGGTAGTTCAATTTCAAAGTCCAAATTTCATTTTGGTATACATCAAATAACCTATGCATGCATTGATCAATCATCACATAAATCATCATCATTCATTAATCACGTCGCTTCGCTCATGCATATCATGCAACACATAATCACATGGCACATCATGCACGGAGCATACATGCATAAAACTCATCCAGAATTCGGTGACCTCAAGATGAAGTCTAGTGCAATCCTAAGCAAAATCCAGATTCCAAAGCTAGCCTCAAAAGCAAACTTAGTTCTTTTTTTTAGTACAAGTTGCAAAAGTTGCTTTCAGAAGTCATTCAGTAATGGTGATGTTTCTTTAAGACGAAGTTCTTCCCTAACACAATGACTGATATTTCCCCAAGTAAGCTCTAGTGTCAGTGGATTTTTTTCTTGGTTTCCCTAGTAGATATTTCTGCACAGAGTTTATAGTGGAAATTTCTCTAGCAAAGTTTCACGAGCTCCTCAGGTGAGTCTCCTTTCAGTAGGATTCCAGATGGTATCCCCAACATTGTTATCCTTAGCAGGTCTTTATGATATATTTGTCTAAGGTAAACATATCTCCACAAGGATATCTCAATTTAACAATCTCCAACAAGTCTCATGTGCGGTTATCCACAAAAAGTCTTTTTCTACTCCCTAACATATTTGTTTCCAGCCAAGAGCAGTTGGATACATTTGTTTGCATATATTTGTTTTCAGTCAAGATCAATTGGATACTTTATTTGCAAAAGCTTCAACCAAGAGTAGTTGAATGCAATTAGTTTTAGCCAAGAGTAGCTAAATGCAATGTTTTTAGCCAAGAGCATCTAAATATATTGTTTGTATAAATTTATCTTTAACCAATAGCAGTTGGATACTTGGTATTTGCACATATTTGCTTTCAGCCAAGAGTAGCTGGAAGCAATAGCTCCAACCAAGAGTAGTTGAACGCGGTCAGTTTCATCCAAGAGCAACTGAATATGATAATTTCTTGCCCAAGATAGTTTATCTTCAACGAATGGCGACTGAATTAACTCTCACAAGTACATTTATCTTCAAAGAAAGGCATTTGAGTATGGTGTTACTAGTAATCTATCCCCCACTAAGACAATGCTTAAATATGATTACATCCTCAACAATCACATTTGGATATGGCTTTATCCATCCCATGGAGTGCTGCTTAACATGTTTACATGTTTGTTTCGATCCACCATCAATAAGAAGCAACAAAGCATAATACATCAACATTAGAAGAGTCTAGTGTCTGTCAAGAGCACTACACAAGATTTTTTTAAATCCCCATAAGAGTCCATTTTCAGTCAAGAGCAACTGAATTTGTGTCCCTAAAGCATTTGCGTAGCATTTGATGACTAAGTAATGAAGAGTTTTGCTTAGTCTCGTTGCATTCATCATTTCATGATTAAGAAATTGAGAGTATTTCTTAATTCCTTCATTGCATTGATGAGTAAGTAATCAAAAGTATTTCTTAGTCTCAGTGCACTCATTTCATTTCATGGTTAAGAAATCAAGAGTATTTCTTAATTCATTGCATTACATCTGATGATTAAGTAATCAAGAGTATTGCTTAGTCTTAGTGTATTGGTTTCATTTTCATGGTTAAAAAATCAAGAGTATTTATTAATTCCTTCATTGCATTTGATGAGTAAGTAATCAAGAGTATTGCTTGGTCTCAGTGCATTCATTTCAATTGATGTTTAAGAAAATAAGAGTTTATCTTAACCATATTTCATCCATATCATCTGATGATTAAGAAGTCAAAAGTATCTCTTAATCACAGTTCATCCACATCATATCCCTCGCACTCAGAGGGAAAAATTTGGGTATGTTTAATATTTAAACTATCTTTCACCATGACGATTTAAAGATAAGAGTTCTTCATATCCTCTGGTTAAAGATGTTTAAATAGGGACAACTTTCATACCCTAATTTTACCCCGAACATTTATTCATCGAAGGATTTGTATCATAGTTCAGTCAGTCATCCATTAGTTCAGTTAAAGTTTCCATTTAGTCAACATTCGATTCGTTTTAATTGAGTTAATTACACTTCATGCATTTTCATCGCCTCATGCATTGTTTTAAGTCAGTCCAAGGTCATCAAAATGAAATTTCAATTCTACATGCAGACCAGTAAAAATGATTAAACATTGTGTGTAAAATTAACGGGTAAAATGTTTCAAGTTTTGACCTGTATCAGACTTTTTTGATGAAACTACGTTGCGCGTAGGTTGTGTTAGTGTACTTGATTTATTTTTACGACGCTGTTTACAGTTGTATTTTTACCAGTTAGTGTTTGTTTATCCATGTACTTTTAGTTGTGATTTTGATTATTTCCAGTCTGTTTTCTGAAAGTATTTTTTGCGCTGATCATTTTGATGCACTCCTTTTAATTTTTTTGGACATTTTTGCGCTTTATTTTTATTCATTTTTTATCGTTTTATTTTTGGTTTTTTAGCCAAAATAATCGGTAGGACTAAATAGAATTATTCGAGTATTTAATTGGAATTTATGTTGTGTTTGTTTGTTTTAATTTAATTACTAACCTTTTGTTAAAAAAAATCAAAATTAAGAAAATAGAAAAGAAGAAGTGAAAAACGAATCTTTTATGATTCAGTCATAACCTATTCTCCCTAACTTTAGACCAACCCTAAGACCACCTAAACTATTTTTTTTCCAGATCCCAGTCACATCATATACACACACACACATGTTATGTTCAAAGCGGGGGACTTTTCAGAAAAACCACTCACCTCATTCACCATATAACATCTTTTTCATTCTCCAACTGAAGACCACTGTACAAACCTCATGTCAATTACCACCTCTCTTCACCATATTGCATTCTTTCTTTTTCATTTTGAAATCCATCTATACAACAAATCCCATGATAATAAAACTCTCACTATAAGACACTAACCATAAAAACAACATCAAGCCAATAACAACATTGGCAAAATCAAAGGAGTTGACAAGGAGAAAAGGAAAACAAGTTGCTGTCACGCAACCCGTCGGAACCACCAACCAAAATGTGATATCCGCCCTGCTTCAAATGAGAATGCATCAACAACAACATTAGCTTTCGTCTCCAGTAATATCCATAACGCCGGAAGACTCACCGCCTTCGTAACCTTTGACGCCGCCACTGTAAGATTTTATTTTTCTTGATTTTTTCTCGATGAACTTATAAGAGATTCATGTGTTTTGTATTGGTTTGTGTTTGTAATAATTATGAGAAGTTTTATTTAAATTAAAAGAGATAGAATATGAAAGTGAGTGAGGGATATGAAGACAAGAGTTGTGAGAAACAAAGGAGATGAGAGATCTATGAGTGAAGAGTGAGGAAGAGATGGAAGGCGGCACCACCGCCGCTGGGCAGGCCGACCGATGCCCCTCCGATCAGCCCATGCATTGAGAGAAAGGACAATTCCAAGAGTTGTTTTTTTCCTCCTCTGTTACACCCACGTTGAGGAAGAGAAATAAGAGAGTTTAAGCTTTTCCTTTTATTCATTTCCACATGTCCAAATTTAATTGGAAGTATTTTGAAATTTGAACTTTTTTGGTCTCCCCTTCTTCGCCCCTCCCCTTTTAATCATGTTGTTTTCACTTTTTATTTATTTAATATTATTCATTATATATCTATTTTATTTCTATTTTTATTATTATGCCATGAAATTAGATTTAATTGTTAGATGGATTGGTCCTAATTGGGTTTTGATGTTCACACTCTTTTGTTATGTTTGCACCCATGTCCATGTGTTGTATCCGTTTCATGATTCTTATTTTTGATTCTTTTAATTTTATTAAGTTCATTTGTGTAATATTTAATTTAATATATTTTTTATTTAATTGATTAGTTGTTTAGATTAATTATTTATTTTTTTAATTGATATGTAGAATATTTGATTATTCAATTTTATTAGGTTTAGTCATTTAAATAGACAATCTCTATTCGTATTCATACCCTCATATGTAAATTGTAAGTTGTAAATGCGCCTAAGAGGGGGGGGGGGGGTGAATTAGGTGGTTAAAAATTCTTCGATCTTGTTTCCGGTTATTGATTATTTTTCGTTTAAGTGCGGAAAAATAAATTGCGGAAAGTAAAAAGACATCGGAATTTATAGTGGTTCCCTTCACAATCCGAAGGTACATCCACTCCCCTTTCGACTCGAAAGAGATTTTCACTATAGTTAGAATTATCATACAGCCTGCTCACACCAATGGTGATGCTTACTATCTAACCTATAGGTAAACAAGTGTGCAAGAACAATCCTCTTGCAACACCAACCCTTGTGTCCAACAATCCTGGATCACAAGTCAAACAGAAATAAATCTTTTTGATGATTTGAATAAAGTGTAGTGTTATCAATCTTCTCTTGATTGATCTTCTCCTTAGATAAATAATTCACTCAATGAATAATATATAAGTGTTCAACAAAAATGGAATGAGATGAAAATTTGGTTATGAACACTTTTATGAGAATTTGAAAATATGAAAGATCTTAAGTTTTTATGAAAGTTCTTGGAGGTGAATTTTCATTTTAAAAATTCAAGAATTTATATTGACAAAACACCTTTTCAAAGAGGTATAATTTTCTTCATAAAAATTGATGAAAAGGTATAAGTTTTTGAAAATCATTTTTCACTGAAACGAACAGTGTTAACCGGTTAACCAAATGGGTTAACCGGTTAACGCGTATAACGTTAACAAGGAAGTTCAAAAACAGGTTCGTTAACCGGTTAACCCATATGGTTAACCGGTTAACACTGTTGAAATGCAGAAAAATACTTTAAGAAAAATGTAACTTTCATTTCAACATGTTAAAAATTAGTTAAGTTTGTAACACCCCAAAATTTTCCCTCCTCATTCATGCATTCATTTAGCATTTCATATTGCATTTCATCATGTCAATCAGAATTAGATCCGAAAAAAAAAAATAATAATAATAATAATTTTTTACAAAAAAAATAAATAAATAAATAAATAAAATATATATATATATATATATATATATATATATATATATATATATATATATATATATATATATATATAATAAAAAAATTTGGACTTGGGTCTCTCTCATTTGAGCCCACAAAACCATGAAATTCAGTCTATAAATACCAAGGCTTCACTTGAGAAAAAGGAAGAGAAGCAAAATACTCTGAGGTTTCCTTGGAACAAAACCCTGGACAAAACCTGAAGAGAAACCTGACAGAGAACTCAGAGCAGCCTCCAAACCCTGAAGGGCCTCACGGGTGCAACTCAATTTCAATCAAGCTCTCCAATCAGGTTTGCCCTATTCCCATTATTTTACGCCTTCAATTTGAATATTTTAAATGTGTGATGTATTATGAATGGGTGAAACCTATGCCTTGAATGTTTAATCACATGATTTCTGAAGTGTATGCCACAGGGTTTGAGGTTTCTGAAACCATACTGTTATCCATGAAAAAAATGCTTATGGTGTTTCACTAACCCTTTTGTTGAGTTTTTGTGAGGGCTCACATGACTTTTGCAGGGATAACTTGCGTGGTTTCCCACTTTATTTGTGGGATAACCCCTGGAGGTTCATTCCGATTACCTGTACTGACCCACTTTCTTTGATGATGTTAGCTTGGAAGGATCTCAGGGTTTCCCATTCCTCTAATTGCTGTTACTTCGGATCTTTATCCGCGTGGTACTTTTACATTTTTCCCGCATTTTACTGCTTTCCTAGCTGGAAGACCTCGATAGGAGTCAATGTTTTTGTGTTTACTTTATGCAGGTTCCTTTGTCCAGGGTTAAGAGCTATGAGGTCTTATCCTCATTACCCTTTTGCATGCGCGTTCCTACAATGCAAACAAACCCTTCATTGATTTTTCTTCTCCATAACACACGTTTACTCCTACTACAGGCGAGTAAGTCTCCAAAGGTCGAGCATCCGGTAGATTGCGTAGTGACGTCGTTCGTCCAAAACCCAATCCACAACCCCGTAGTTAGCCGAACTACGGCTTGCTCTGATTCTCATTCCAGATGAGATACGTAGGCATAAGACGCGATGTCTTAGCGAGCACACATCCCCCAACCCATAGGTCAGCCGAGCTACGAAGACTCTGATTCTCATATTCAGATGAGATACGTATGCAGTGGATGCGACATCCGCGCGAGTCATTTTCATTTAACCCTTTTTTTTGGTAAACAGCACAAGATAAACTCACACCCTTTAGACGAAAACTACAAAAGTGGATCCCGTAGAGTACTACGGATGCGTAGGGGTGCTAATACCTTCCCTTCGCATAACCGACTCCCGAACCCAAGATTTGGTTGCGAGACCCCGTCTTGTCCTTTCCTTTTTCAAGTTTACTTCGAGCGTTTCCTTTCCCCCTTTGGGATGAATAACGCACGGTGGCGACTCTTCTGTCATTTTCTTTCGCCGGTTGTTTTTTCGCGCACTGTATTTTTCAGGTTGCGACAGCTGGCGACTCTGCTGGGGACTAAGAAGTTGACCTCTTGCTGGTCCATCTTCCCTAAGCGAGTCCCTCCTAGCTTGTGTGATTTCTTGTTTATTGGGTGTTCATGCTTTTGTACATTTATTTGCTTACCTGCTTGCTGTAACACCCCGATAATAATATGATAATTATTTAAATTAAGTTAATAATATATTTATTAATTTAATTAGATAATTGGATTATTATTATTATTATTTTGGAATTATTGAATTATTATTATTATTGGGATAATAATTATTGGAAAATATATAAGTTGGAATTTAGAAAAAATCCCATTTTTTGGTAAAAAGTTATTTTCACGTGAAAAGGGAAAAGAGGCAGAAAAGGGAAAAAGGGAAAAGAGCCAAAGAACGAAGGTTGAAGGAAGGAAAAGCTAGGAACTCCGAGATTTGCCGGAATTAACTCAGGTAAGGGGGGTTTATCATCGATTAATGGGTATTATGGGATAATATGTGATGGGTAGTGAGAAACCATTGATTTGCCTCTGATTGAACGATGCATGATGAATTTGTGAACTTTTGGGATGAACGAAATTTGGATTATAATTGAAGAAATTCGTAGGAATTAGAGGTAGAAAGGTTAGCAATTTGTGAAATCGAAAGTGTATGATTCGTGTTAGATGATATGAATGAATTGTGTGTAAAATTTGGACTGTGGAAGGTTGAATTGGATAGATCTCGTAGTAGAGAAAGCCATTGCAGATCTGGAAATTCTGGTTTCTGGTCATACGCGTATGGCACTAGGCAATACGCGTATGAGATGGCTGGTACGCGTATGGATGAGGCCTTACGCGTATGGGTGAGGAAAATGATATTTTGAACGTAGATTTGTCTCTGTTGGTACGCGTATGGGAGAGTGGTACGCGTAGCATACGCGTATGAGGCAGATGATACGCGTATGGGTTGGGCGAGGAAATGCGCCATACGCGTATGGGCATAGGCAATACGCGTATGGGCAGACTTGTGGTTTTTCTGAGCTGTTGTTGTGCAGTTTTTGGTTGTTTAGGCTGAGTGATGTAACTTAGCTGATGTATGATGTAGTAGGGATCATTTCCCGATGTTTTGAGTAGTATAGGTATTAGTAGAGTGTGCTAATACTGTGATTGTTGTTTGGCATGATGTAATATGCTTTTGTGATAAAATGTGTTGATAATGTGTAATGGTATGCATAATGCTGTGAATGTATCAGTTATGTATGCATTGTGAATAGACTGTTTATGGCTTAGAGTGTGAGCATATGTCTATTCTTGAATTGTTGTTGATGTTGCATTGCTAGGTGATTAGCGTGCATATTGTGGCCTTTATGGTGGTAGCTAATTCCCATAGTGAGGAATTAGTGATGTTAGTCATTTTGGACTGTTGTTGATGTTGCATGCTAGGTGATTTAGCGTGCATAGCATGGCCCTTGGGGTGGTAGCTAATTCCCATAGTGAGGGATTAGTGATGTGAGTCACTAGGTCTCAAATGAGTGGGACTAGTGAGCTTGGTAGCCGTACCTGGATTGGTCGGTGAAGTTGAACTATATGTTCACGAATAGTCGGTACCGCATGCATGGAGTCTCATTGCATAAAATGTGTATGGCGTATAATATGAATGGATGTATTCCAATATTATACGTGCGTTTGTGTAGATATTGAGTATGAGTATGAGTATGATTTGCATCGGTATTGAATATGATGTTTGAGTTGATGTACCGTACTGAATGTGTTATGTGATTAGGGTGATTAATGTGTTAAATTACTTAACATGACATGATGTTTTATAATGCTTATTATATTGGTTGAGGAACTCACCCTTACAACTATGTTTTCAGGTAACGAGCAGTGATTGAGTAGGAGCTAGTACTTGGAGTCTAGAGTAGTTCCTTAGTGGGTCATGCTCTGATAGATGTAACATCGGGAAGGGATGTTTTAAATGTTTTACTGTTGGTTGTGAACCATTTTACATGTAATGTGTTACATGTTTTGATTGATTTGATTTATATCCGCTGCGATTTATGCAAATGTTTACTTGATTAAATAAAGAGCATGACTGTTATATTGGAACATGGTGTGAAGTGATTATGTGACACCCTTAACTGCATAATTACTCTGATGTTGTATTTTGAGATTTAATAAAATTATTGGGGTATTTTAGAAGGGTGTTACACTTGCATGCATCTGTTGTATCTATTGGATCTGTTTGTTTGTTTGTATGGATGGGACGTTCTATGAGAGATAAGCCCATTACCCAGGCTTGAGTGTACACACAGGTTTTAGAATGGATGATCATGAGGCTTGCGTGGCATGTTGCTACGTTAAGTCGTTCGTGAAGAACCACACCCAGACGAGGTTTCTTTTGGATATATTATGTCCTACGGATGTTCCGTAACGACATGGTGTTCCTTTAGAAATCGTCGACTCTGGTGACCATTTCCCGAGAACTCAGTCGAGGCCTCTCCTCCGAGACGTGATTATGTTAGCTCTGGTGGGTGCATTCTCGCTGATCAATCCGAGGACCCCGAGACCGGGAACTTGCTTTAGGATGTCCTGTTGAGGGGAGTCAGTGGAGGTCTTTTATCCCGTAATAATGCCAAACCTTCAGTGGTAAACGTATTATTCGCGACTGAAGGGTTGAAGCTGACGAACTTCTGTTCTTAGAACCTACCAGTGAGGGGTGGGCTAAATTCAGGAAACCTTAACCTCCAACCAACCCGGTTTTCTGGAGCAGAGTTTTGGTCTTGTATTATATTCCTCAGTGAATTTCTCTCCAGGAAGTGCAACCTGACAGATGTTCAAGCGGATCCATCAATTCTGATTGACATGCCTTTGCATTGCATAACATCATCTGCATATTTGCATCCAACATCTCATGCTTATTCATTTGCAGGGTATTCCCTTTCAAAACGGGGGTGCCTTAAAACTGAACAAGCAGTGCATCGCATACCGTGCATATTAACCCTTGTCTGTTTTGCAGGTGTCACCGCAGTGTCTAATGTTTGTTCCCTGTATCAGGCAGTTATTGGTCCCAAGCAAGTTCACAGATACCCGACAAAGGAAAACCGTCCACGACTAGCGATGGACCAAGTACAGAAAGAGCTGGCTGATATGCGTGAAAGGATGGATCAGTTCATGACATTGATGACTGGTATGGCAGCAGGTCAAGAAAAGCTGAGGGAATTAGTTGGGCAACCGAGGCCTGAGGTGGAGATACTAAATGCTGAGGGAAACCCTGGTAACCCTGGGAACACTGATAACCCTGTGAACACTGGTAACGCGGGTAACGCAAATGCTGATGGAAACCCGGGTAATGTTGGCAACACAGGGAATGTTGGAAATGGCATTGGCGGAAGGTACAATGTGAATCAAGGAATTCGGATTAACGGGCACCCCGTTACTGAAGATTATCAGTATGATCAATTTTCTTTGCACGACGAGGCCCTCGAGACCACTCGCCGTATGGATGAGCTTGCTGAGAAGCTCAAATCTTTGGAGTCTCAAAATTCCTTAGGCTTTGATGTCACAAATCTTGGTCTGGTTCAGGGAGTAAGGATTCCTCACAAGTTCAAACCCCCTACTTTTGAGAAATACAACGGGGCTTCTTGCCCACGCACTCATCTCCAATCTTATTTGGGAAGGTTGGGAGCTCACACGGAAGATGAAAAGCTGTGGATGTACTATTTTGAAGATAGTCTAACTGGAGCTTCTCGTGAATGGTATTCTCATTTGTCTCGTACTACCATCAAGAGCTGGAAAGACTTGGCAGAGGCTTTTGTCAAGCAATATCAATACAACTTGGACATGGCTCCAAATCGGACCTTGTGGCAAGGTATGTCCCAGACTGCCAAGGAGACCTTTAGAGAATATGCTCAGCGTTGGAGACAGATTGTTGCGTCCGTCCAACCCCCTATGTCTGAAAGGGAGATGGCGGACATGTTCATGAACACTCTTCAAGGCAATTATATTGAGAGATTGGTTGCTTGCCCGTCAATCAGCTTTGCAGAGATAGTAATTGCTGGAGAAAGAATCGAGAGTCTGTTGAAGATGGGCCGAATTCAAGACAATAGTGTTTCCAACCCATCAGGTCCCAAGAGACCGTTTGCTGGTAACGGTCAGCGAAGAAAAGAAGGCGAGGCAAGCGTTGTGTATGCCGGCAGAGGCAGGAGTAAAGGACGCCCTAATTATTATCAAGATCAAGTGGCCGCAGTCACTATTCCAACACCTGTTCCTCAACCGCAATATCATCCGCAACAACAACCCAGGTACAACAATCAACAACAAGGAGGTAATCCGGGTCAGTAGAGACACTATCAACAACGTCCAAGGCAGACGGACCGGGTCATCGAGCCAATCCCAATGCCTTATTCAGTATTACTTCCCAAGCTGATTGACATGAATCTGGTTACGTTGAGAACTCTGGCCCCACCAATCGATCCCAATAATTTGCCTAGAGGTTATGATGTCAACGCCAGATGTGCTTTTCACTCCAATGCACCTGGCCATACTACAGATAATTGCAAGGCTCTCCAGTTAAAGGTACAAGATTTGAGAGATGCCCAGGCTATCAATTTTGCTCTGGTGCCTAATGTTATCCAGAACCCGATGTCGGCTCACGGCGGGCAGAGGATTAATGCTGTTGATAGTGGGGAAACTTTGAATTTGGTTTCTGATGTGACTAAGGTGAAGACTTCGCTATCGGTGGTTAAAGACCGACTTCTGAAAGGACAGATTTTCCCGGGCTGTGGGGAAGAATGCAGAAATTGTCAAGCTGCCGAAAACGGATGTGACAGTTTGAGAAGGGGTATTCAGCAGCTGATAGATGAAGGTTGTCTTCAGTTCGATCAGGCCCGTCCGGTGAAGAATGATGTATCGACGGTGACGTTTTATTTCACTCCTGAAGAAATATATGTTCCCGAGAGACTCGCTCCGACAATAATATATTTCCCAGAAAGTACAGAACCAGCAGCGGTGAACATCGAAAGTTCAACACCAGTCGCAATTTACTCTGACAGCCCTCAACCGACTTTGGTTGGTCCAATCACCATCACGGTACCAGGACCTGTTCCGTATGAGAAAGACAGTGTTATCCCGTGGCACTATGGGGCTGATATCTACTGCCAGGGGCAGAAAGTTAACGAAGAAGACATTGACATTGGTAGCTCCGCTGTAGACAATGTTGGAGGGGTTGGTGGCTTCACTCGCAGTGGACGCCTATTTGCACCATCAACATTACGCGCGAATACTGAAGCCGAGGCAGCTGCCAAGGCTAAAGGGAAACAGATATCCACCGAAGAGGTTACTACTGAGGAAGATCCTCCTAAGACCGCATTCGAGAAGGAAGTGGATGAGTTTATGAGGATTATCAAGAAAAGTGACTACAAGGTTGTCGACCAGCTAAATCAGACACCCTCAAAGATCTCCATTCTCTCACTATTGCTGTGCTCTGAGGCGCACAGAGCAGCCTTGTTGAAAGTATTGAATATGGCCTATGTTCCACCAGAGATAACTGTTAACCAGCTGGAGTCGGTAGTTTCCAATGTAAACGCTAGCCGGGGGCTAGGTTTCACCGATAATGACCTGACATCTGAGGGCAGGAATCACAACAAAGCCTTGCATATCACAATGGAGTGCAAAGGGGTGATGCTTTCCCATGTTTTGGTTGATACAGGCTCTTCTCTGAATGTTCTTCCAAAGAAAGCCTTAATGAAGTTGGATTGCGATGGCATCATCCTGAGGCCAAGTAACTTAGTTGTGAGGGTTTTTGATGGCTCTAAGAGAGCTGTCTTTGGCGAAGTTGAGTTGCCAGTTAAGATTGGACCGCAGGTGTTCAAGAGCACCTTTTATGTGATGGATATCCAGCCTGCCTACAGCTGTCTGCTAGGTCGGCCTTGGATTCATGCTGCCGGTGCTGTTACTTCTACCCTCCACCAGAAGCTCAAATATGAACTAGAAGGTCAGATCGTCACTGTATGTGGTGAAGAGGATATTTTTGTTAGCCACATGTCTACATTTAAGTATGTAGAGATGGATGGCGAGATGCATGAGATGCTGTGTCAGGGCTTCGAAACTACAAACATCAATGAGGTCGCGCCCGAAGCTGTCTTTTCACCTGAGTTTGAGAAGGTCGGGACTTCTATCTCTTCATACAAGCAAGCTGTCGAAGTGGTTAAAGCTGATAATACCCAAGGCTGGGGCAAATTTGTGGAGCCGGTCATCAAAGAAGACAAGTTTGGATTGGGGTATGCTCCGGGATCTCAGAAGAATGAAACCGGTACTCTCTCCAGCGGGGGTTTGGTTTCCCCCCACATCGTCAATGCTGCAGATGAAGACAAGGCTGACAGCGACTGTGACTTAGATAGTTGGATTCGCCCGTGTGTCCCGGGAGAAAAGCTCGACAATTGGTCGTCTGAAAAAACCGTCCGGGTTACTCTGCTGAAAGAGTGATTTTTATTGTTTTCCTTTATTACATGCATAATAAAGTCTTACACTTTGCCCAAGGTGTAACGCCTCATTTGTAGGGCCATCCATTTAGTTACGTTTCACAATTATTTTTATCATCAATAAAGGACGGCTTTTGCAAACAATTTTGTGTTCTCTTTCTTTCAGTTTTTTTTTACTTTTTACAAAAAAAATGGTAATGTTTCTTTTTTCGTTTTTCCTTTCTTTCAAAAAAAAAATCTCTCATTCTAAGGTAAAGCATGATCCTCACTGCTAACGACACTGCTATGGCCAAGTATGACTTCGACAATCCTATCTATCAAGCCGAAGAAGGGGCTGAGGAAGATTGTGAATTGCCTGAAGGGTTAGCCAGATTGTTGAAACAGGAGGACCGAGCTATTACACCTTATCAGGAGGTGGTTGAGACCATCAACGTTGGTACCGAAGACGACAAGAAAGAGATCAAGATCGGGGCCAGTCTACAGGCCGAGAGGAAAGACCGTTGATCATGTACTTGACTGTGTTAGAAAGGTCAATGGGTTGTGTGCTCGGTCAGCATGACGAGTCAGGTCGGAAAGAGCATGCAATATACTACCTTAGCAAAAGTTTACCGACTGTGAACAAAGATACTCATTGCTCGAGAAAACTTGCCGCGCTTTGGCATGGGCTGCTCGCCGACTAAGACAGTATATGTTGACTCACACGACTCTATTGATATCAAAAATGGATCCAGTCAAGTATATTTTTGAAAAGCCATCACTTACCGGAAAGGTTACTAGGTGACAAATGATACTGACAGAGTATGACATCCAATACACTCCACAAAAAGCCATCAAGGGAAGTGTCTTGTCAGACTATCTTGCAGAGCAACCGATTGATGATTACCAACCTATGAGGTTTGACTTTCCTGATGAGGACATCATGTTTCTCAAATCGAAAGATTGAGAGGAACCACTCCCGGAGGAGGGGCTTGACCCTGAATCCAAATGGGTTGTGATGTTTGATGGGGCGGTCCACGTCAATGGTCGCGGAGTTGGTATAGTGTTGATCACACCGGAAGGGGGTTCATATGCCATTTGGTGCCATAATAACTTTTCCCTGCACCAACAATGAAGCCGAATACGAAGCTTGTATCCTAAGACTTGAGGAGGCCGTCAATATACAGATTAAAACCCTGGATGTATACGGGGATTCAGCTTTGGTCATCAATCAAACCAACGGGAAAAGGTGCTATGTTGGAACTACGTACCCAGAATTGACATATCTCGGTTAGAGACGAATGAAGAAAGAATTTGGTCAGAAAGTGCGCCCTCGGGGGTATCAAGTCGGTGAATTGGTACTCAAAATATTTCTTCCTCCCAACACAGATCACAGGGGCAAATGGACACCGAACTATGAGGGTCCGTACGTGGTTAAAAGGATTTTCTATGGCGGAGTTTTGATGCTAACAACCATGAATGGCGAAGGATTCCCGTCCCCTATTAACTCAGACGCAGTTAAAAAAAAATACTTCGCATAAAATAGACCCGCTGGACGATAAAAAGAATAGTCCGGGCAAAAAAAAGGGCATCCCGACGAACCAAAAAAAAAAGAGAATAAAGAGGTTCGGGCAAAAATTAGGGATATAAAAAAAGAGTACACCCGGTGAGTCGAAAACCCAAAAGGGCGGCTCAGGCAAAAATGGGTATCCCGATGGATTGAAAACCCGAAAAGGGGGCGATCCAGGCAAAAGTTAGGGAATAAGCGAATGACTGTGATCTGAGTTCATCAGTGTTATATCACCGTTTCATTCAATCCGGCAATCTTCGAAGGTTAAAGATCGACTAATCATCCACTTCAGAAAGCAAGATGAGCAGAGCGTCTTGAGGACATACGAGTCATAGCAGAGTCGAAACTCAGTGGGACCCCGTATCCCCGTTGTCATTAGGATAGTTCTCTTTTTATAGCGATCACCTCTTTTCAGGGATCAGCTTCCTAATACCCTCACCTATTCCTGGCACAAATTTCCTCCCCATTAAGAGTCGAATAATTCAGTTAAAGAGCCTCTTTATTTTTCATTTATCAGTTTGTTTGCAAAAATGTCCGAATTTTTGATAAAACATATTGCATATGAACATAATGGTGGCTTTTGCAGATGATTTGCACAGGAAAACATTTAAAATTGCTTTGAATGTGCTTAATCCCGAACGGTGAATTCAAACCGAGTAATTCCCCCGAGGCGTACGTGTATTTTTGGTTGCAGGTCACAGGAACCGGATGCCAAGTCATGAATCCTCATCCCCAAGCGGTTGACAAAGTCTCTCCTCAGCAGAGCATGTTCCCCAACAGAGTTGACAGTATCCAGACTGTCTATCCCCAGTAGAGTTGACAGTATCCAGACTATATATCCCCAGTGGAGTTGACAGTGTCAGACTGTATCTTCCTAGCAACAGCGGAGTGGTTGCATAACCAACAGATGAGAGGGTGGCGTTCGCAGTGTTCATCTCATTCCCCAGCATATTATTTTTAACAGATTTGTTAATCCCCAGCTTGAGGGCGATTAGCAAGTTCATATCCCCAGCAAAGGCCGTTTCCTACGACATTTCCCCAAGAAGTGTTTTCCCCACAGACTCTCCTCACAGAGCCTCGCCGAACAAAGTTTCCATAGTTGATACTCCCCCCGCAAGGTCAACTTTTCAAGCAGCCAATTTATTTTTGGTGGCTCATTGGTCCCGGCAGACGGATCATTCCCCACAGAGCATTCAAGGATTGATACAGCGATCTGTTCCCTACCGGAGTTTGCTTCCCCAAGTAGATTTCTTTTTACACCATGCATAAAATTTGCATTTGCACGCATATCATATCAAGCATACACATAAGCTGATAAACAGGTTCTTCCAAGCAGACTGAAGAATTACTTTACAACCAAGGTCATGAGATCCAGCCAGAGGATTAAGCGTGAGTGATCCAGCCTGAGGGTCGTTTTGAAGATTCAGCCTGAGAATCGTTTTCCAGTGATCCAGCCCGAGGGTCATTTTGAAGATTCAGCCTGAGAATCGTTTTCCAGTGATCCAGCCTGAGGGTCATTTTGAAGATTCAGCCTGAGAATCGTGTTCCAGTGATCCGGCATGAGGTTCATTTTGAAGATTCAGCCTGAGAATCGTGTTCCAGTGATCCAGCCTGAGGGTCCATTTCGAAGATTCAGCCTGAGAATCGTGTTCCAGTGATCCAGCCTGAGGGTCATTTCAAAGATTCAGCCTGAGAATCGTGTTCCAGTGATCCAGCCTGAGGGTCATTTCGAAGATTCAGCCTGAGAATCGTGTTCCGGTAAGCCAGCCTAAGGCTCAATTTGAAGATTCCCCAGTGAAGTCGCCTACAAGCTTTATTTCCCCAGCAAGCCCAAGTCTAATTGAGGAGTCGTTACAACATGTTCTAGCCCGAAGAATATGTACGAAGCCCAAAAGTGGAATATTCTCAAAGCTGCATATCTAATATGAAGGTTGGGTGTAGATTTCAAAAGAGGGTCAACCAGCGCATGCCTCAGATGCGGGATCCTAATGACGGGAATTTATCATAAAAACAATCCAGATCTAGCCAGAAGATCGAAGTAGATTCAGCCAGAGAATCGAAACAAAGAAGATCTAGCCAGAAGATCGAAAATCGCAATAATTCAGATCTAGCCAGAAGATCGAAGTAGATTCAGCCAGAGAATCAAAGGAAATAGATTCAGCCAGAGAATCGAAATGGAGGAGATCTAGCCAGAAGATCGAAGAAGATCTAGCCAGAAGATCAAAATCGTATCCAGCCCGAGGATCAAAATTAATATCCAACCAGAGGACTAAATTGAGTATAGGTTCAGCCAGAGGATCGAAACTCCAGATTAAGCCAGAGGATCGGAAGAAAAATAAACAGCACGGTGTATTTCCGCGTTTTTGTGGTGTTCTCGGAGCGCAAATTTTCGGTCTGTCTTTGGTATTCAATCACAGCTCACCCCGTTTGTCTGATAAGCTGTTCGCTTTCATCCTACTCGGTTTAGCTGATGATTGAATAGGGGCAGCTGTAACACCCCAAAATTTGCCCTCCTCATTCATGCATTCATTTAGCATTTCATATTGCATTTCATCATGTCAATCAGAATTAGATCCGAAAAAATAATAATAATAATAATAATTTTTTACAAAATAAATAAATAAAAAAATAATAATAAAATAAAATAAAATAAAATATAATAAAAATTTTTGGACTTGGGTCTCTCTCATTTGAGCCCACAAAACCATGAAATTCAGTCTATAAATACCAAGGCTTCACTTGAGAAAAAGGAAGAGAAGCAAAATACTCTGAGGTTTCCTTGGAAGAAAACCCTGGATAAAACCTGAAGAGAAACCTGACAGAGAACTCAGAGCAGCCTCCAAACCCTGAAGGGCCTCACGGGTGCAACTCAATTTCAATCAAGCTCTCCAATCAGGTTTGCCCTATTCCCATTATTTTACGCCTTCAATTTGAATATTTTAAATGTGTGATGTATTATGAATGGGTGAAACCTATGCCTTGAATGTTTAATCACATGATTTCTGAAGTGTATGCCACAGGGTTTGAGGTTTCTGAAACCATACTGTTATCCATGAAAAAAATGCTTATGGTGTTTCACTAACCCTTTTGTTGAGTTTTTGTGAGGGCTCACATGACTTTTGCAGGGATAACTTGCGTGGTTTCCCACTTTATTTGTGGGATAACCCCTGGAGGTTCATTCCGATTACCTGTACTGACCCACTTTCTTTGATGATGTTAGCTTGGAAGGATCTCAGGGTTTCCCATTCCTCTAATTGCTGTTACTTCGGATCTTTATCCGCGTGGTACTTTTACATTTTTCCCGCATTTTACTGCTTTCCTAGCTGGAAGACCTCGATAGGAGTCAATGTTTTTGTGTTTACTTTATGCAGGTTCCTTTGTCCAGGGTTAAGAGCTATGAGGTCTTATCCTCATTACCCTTTTGCATGCGCGTTCCTACAATGCAAACAAACCCTTCATTGATTTTTCTTCTCCATAACACACGTTTACTCCTTCTACTACAGGCGAGTAAGTCTCCAAAGGTCGAGCATCCGGTAGATTGCGTAGTGACGCCGTTCGTCCAAAACCCAATCCACAACCCCGTAGTTAGCCGAACTACGGCTTGCTCTGATTCTCATTCCAGATGAGATACGTAGGCATAAGACGCGATGTCTTAGCGAGCACACATCCCCCAACCCATAGGTCAGCCGAGCTACGAAGACTCTGATTCTCATATTCAGATGAGATACGTATGCAGTGGATGCGACATCCGCGCGAGTCATTTTCATTTAACCCTTTTTTTTGGTAAACAACACAAGATAAACTCACACCCTTTAGACGAAAACTACAAAAGTGGATCCCGTAGAGTACTACGGATGCGTAGGGGTGCTAATACCTTCCCTTCGCATAACCGACTCCCGAACCCAAGATTTGGTTGCGAGACCCCGTCTTGTCCTTTCCTTTTTCAGGTTTACTTCGAGCGTTTCCTTTCCCCCCTTTGGGATGAATAACGCACGGTGGCGACTCTTCTGTCATTTTCTTTCGCCGGTTGTTTTTTCGCGCACTGTATTTTTCAGGTTGCGACAAAGTTAAATATGGAAATGTAACACATGATTGTTGAATACTTGCATACTAATCTAAGAGTGAATTAGATATACCTTAGAAGTGAATCAACAAACTTGCACAAGTGTTGGCTTGAAAAATAAGCTTGAACCAAATGTTGGTTATGCATATGTGGCTTGATCACTTTGATGCTTGAATTCTCTTGAAGCTCTTCTCTTTTTGCATTGATACATGTTGTCTTCATCAAAATTCTTTTTGGATTGAAGCTTGCTTCTACAATCTCCCCCTTTTTGATGATGACAACCAACTTTGAGAAAGATGCTTGAGAGTGAAGTTTCTCTAATTTGATTCTCCCCCTAAGTTCAAGAACTCCCCCTAAATGAGAGGCATAACCCAAAAAATTCTGCATAGAGAAACCATTAGAGAAACAAGTCTTCTCCCCCTTTGGCATTAGCAAAAAGGAAGAAACTTATGAAAAAGAAAAGCATACAAGCATACACGCATGATGTGATCATTAAATAAACATTCAAGCACATATGATGACAGAAATATAATTGGATTAATTGTTAAGTGTACGGTAAACATAATCAGCATAATCATACTCTAGAACTAAAAACAGAACAACACATGACAATAACATAGATAAAACATAGTGCTTTAATCTTCTTCCGAACTGTCCTCATTCTCCTCGCCTTCCGTTTCACTACCGGCTTCACCTTCATCATCTTCCACGGGAAGGTTACGAGAACTCAACACAAGGTTTCAAAGGCTTTTGATAGCGCAGGTGGTTTCACGGTGTTGGCTCATCATGGTGGTATATAGGAACATGTTTGTAATGCCACCCTCAGGAATAGGGAAGTTTGAAGAAGAAGACCCGTCATCATACTTGTAAGATCCGTCATTGCATTGAACAATGCCGGTATTCTTCATAATAGTAACGTCGTTGATCTCATTGGCGGTTGTGGTCATAGCAATAAACGGTTCTCTTCCGATTTCCATGTCTGTTAATTCCAAAATCCTTGAAATAAGACGACCATACGACAACCTAGTCTTGAGGGAGAGTTGTTGTTTGAGATGATACATCATGGTAGGAAGCCAATTAATTCTGATCTTGTTCTTTATAGCAAATAGAACCTGCATCTCCAAGTCATTGATTTATGCAAGATTTGAATCCTTTAGCAGCAAAACATGGCAGATAACATAATGTAGCATTCGATCATCAACAAATAAGTTCTTCGCATAACAAAGTATGCGAGAAGTACGTTGTCCCGACACAACAGCAACCCTTGGAAATCTACAGATAGAGTAATAATATTCCATTTTATCATATTGAGCCCATTTTCCATCAACATGGTTAACACCTTTCCGAAGAAAAAAATCCCGAATAGGGAATCCTAAGAGACGCAGCCAGCGAACTTAGGTCTGTCTCAATTTCACAATCTCTCACAGTGGCAAACAGCATATGTTGATCATCATCATTCAGATTCAAGGTGAAATGGTTCAGAAAGGATTTTACCAAATCAGTATAAATTTTGCCATTATCAATGATAAACTCATGCAACCCTTGAAATTTTAACAGTTCAGGGAAGGTGAAAGTAATAGGTGTGAAGGGTCTGAGGTTCACATACTTACCCTTGAGAAGATGTCTAACCCTGACTTTGAAATCCATTCTTCTCTTCTTTGTTGTTTCCATTTTCATCTCTTCCTCTTCACTGCTAGATGCTGACACATGAGCCTTTCCCATTCTTGGAGGAGCCATGGAAGAAGATGGAGATTCTAGGGTTGAGAGAGATTTTCGGAACAGGATTTTGAGAGTTAGCAAGAGGGTATGGTTGAGTGGGGTTTAATGGGGCTTTAATGACACTCAAGAAGATTGAAAGTTGAAGAAGTGAGATGAGTGCTTTATGGTGAGTAAATGTAGAAGGAGTAGGAGTTATGAGGTGTAGGTGAAGAGTAAAACACATGCACCAAACATAAACACACATACCAAAATAAAATTAAAATTAAAAGGTACTAAACATTCTATTTTTAAAAAAAAATGCAGAACTGCTTTCTGAGAGGCGTTAACCGGTTAACCTATTCCGTTAACCGGTTAACGGACTGAAATTTTCAAAAATAATAAAAAAACAGCAGCTCTGTTTTGAAGAATTGGGAAAAGATTTTCACAAAGTATTAGCACTTATCAATATTCAATTTTCGATTTAAAAATATTTTAAAACCGATAATTTTCGGACATGCGAAAGGAAGAAAAACTAAAAACGGCGAAAAGGAAGTGCTAGCATTGCATAACATAAAAAATGAAAATAAACAAATTTTAAGCAACTATACCACATAACAAGCAATTTTAAGAAAAGGTTAGATGTCACCTTCATTGAGAATACCAAGTTCTCGCCGAATCTTGAAAAATTGCTCTTTAGCCAATGGTTTTGTGAATATGTCGGCAAGTTGGTTATGTGTATCCACGAACGTAACATCTACATCTCCGTTAAGCACGTGATCTCGAAGGAAATGATGCCGGATATCTATGTGCTTCGTCCTTGAATGCATGACCGAGTTCTTTGTGATGTTGATGGCACTTGTGTTATCGCATCGAAGAGGAATGCAGCCGAGATCTACACCAAAATCAAGAAGTTGTTGCTTAAGCCATAAAATCTGTGCACAACAACTGCCTGCTGCAATGTACTCCGCTTCAGCTGTGCTAAGTGCGACACATGCTTGCTTCTTGCATGCCCACGACACTAGTGCATTCCCGAGAATGTGACAAGTACCACTTGTGCTTTTTCTATCGGTCTTACATCCTGTATAGTCAGCGTCAGAATAACCAATCAAGGAGCATATACTACCTTTTGGATACCATAGTCCTACGTTCGTTGTTCCTTTGAGGTATTTCATAATCCTCTTCACGACAGTGAGATGCGATTCCTTCGGGTTTGCTTGAAAGCGTGCACACAAACCCACACTAAACATAATGTCAGGACGGCTTGCCGTCAAATATAGTAATGAACCAATCATACCTCGATATTTTGTAATATCTATTGAAACTCCGGATTCATCTTGATCAACGTACGTTCCGGATCCCATAGGAGTGGACATCACTTTGCAGCTATCCATATCGAATCTTTTCAACAATTCCTTGTAATACTTGAATTGGTTGATGAAGATGCCATCCTTTGTTTACTTGATTTGTAGTCCAAGAAAATAGTTCAATTTTCCCATCATGGACATCTCGAATTCTCCTTGCATCATGATTGAAAACTCTTCGCAGAGATCTTTGTTTGTTGAACCGAAGATGATGTCGTCGACATGGACTTGAGCCAATAAGGTGTTACCCTTGATCTTCTTTATGAACAAAGTCTTGTCAACCTTTCCTTTTACAAATCCCTTTTCACATAGAAAGTTGCTGAGGCGGTCATACCACGCTCTTGGTGCTTGCTTTAAGCCATATAATGCTTTCTTCAACTTGTACACATGTGAAGGATTCTTGAAGTCCTCAAAACCCGGAGGTTGTTTGACGTAGACTTCTTCATTAATATAGCCATTTAGGAAAGCGCTTTTGACATCCATCTGAAACAATTGAAAATTCATAGAACAAGCAAAAGCAAGTAATAATCAAATTGCTTCTAACCTTGCTACCGGGGCGAACGTCTCATCAAAATCAATTCCTTCCTGTTGGTTGTATCCTTGTGCGACCAATCTTGCTTTGTTATGAACTATGATCCCATTCTTATCAAGTTTGTTCTTGAATACCCATCTTGTTCCTATGATGTGCTTGTTGTCCGGTCTTGGTACAAGACTCCAAACTTGGTTTCTTTCGAATTGGTTGAGTTCTTCTTGCATTGCTACTATCCATTGATCGTTGCTTAAGGCTTCATCGACTTTGGTTGGTTCTATTTGAGATACAAAAGCCATGTTGAGACAAGCATCCTTGAGATTTAGTCATGTTGCAACACCTTGGCTAATATCACCAATAACTTTATCGATCGGGTGATCTCTATGAGTTTTCCATTCTTTCGGTAGATCATGATGTTCTTCAATGATTAGTGAGCCATCTCCTTGTGGTATTGGTTGAACATTTGAAAGTTCCTTTTGTTGATGTGACATGTCTATTATATCATCATCATCATCATCAACAATAATGTTATCCTCTTTCGAGGGGTTAGTTTCATCAAAAGATACATGCATTGATTCTTCAATAGTAAGAGTTCTTTTATTGAAAATTCTAAAAGCCTTACTAGATAGGGAGTAGCCAAGGAAGATACCTTCGTCGGATTTCTCATCGAACTTACCAAGGTTGTCCTTTCCATTGTTGAGGACAAAATATTTGCATCCAAAGATGTGAAAGAAAGATATATTAGGCTTCCTCCCTTTGAAAAGCTCATACGGAGTCTTTTTGAGAATCGACCGAATGTTGACACGGTTGCTTACAAAGCATGTTGTGCTAACTGCGTCCGCCCAAAAATATTTAGGAAGGTTGGAGTCACTGAGCATTGTTCTTGCGAGCTCCACCAAAGATCTATTCTTTCTTCCTACGACACCGTTTTGTTGTGGTGTTCGTGGTGCGGAGAAGTTGTGGGAAATTCCGTGCTCTTCGCAAAATTCTTCAAAGAATGTGTTTTGAAATTCTCCACCGTGGTCACTTCTTATGGAGGTTATTGTGAGGGACTTCTCGCTTTGAATTTGTTTCGCATACTTTTTGAAAGCCTTGAAAGCATCACTTTTCTGCACAAGAAACAATGTCCACGTATATCTAGAGAAATCATCAACAATCACTAAAACGTAAACATTACCTCCAAAGCTTTTCGTTCTTGATGGACCGAAGAGATCCATGTGCAAGAGTTGAAGTGGCCTCGACGAAGATACAACATTATTGGATTTGAAAGTTGTCTTGGTTTGCTTTCCCTTTTGACATGCGTCACATAACTTATCCTTGATGAACTTAATCTTTGGAAGACCAACAACTAGATCATGCTTTATCAACTTGTTCATGTGCTCCATGTGAATGTGAGTGAATCTTTTATGCCATAACCAAGCCTCGTTGTTGTTTGTCATTAAGCATTTTACCTTCAAGGAAGAGTCATCAAAAGAAGTCATAAAAGTATTATTAACCCTTTTACCTTTTAGAAAAATGTCATGGGTGAATTCATGTTCTATCACACATTCATCCTTTGTGAAGTTGATCCGGAACCCTTTGTCACACAATTGACTTATGCTAAGTAGGTTGTGCTTTAGGCCTTCAACATAAAGTACATCTTCGATGATGGTAAAAGGAGGTGCTCCAATGGTTCCTACTCCAAGGATCTTTCCTTTAGTGTCATCACCGTATATAACATATCCTTTGGCCTTTAAAGATAGATGTGAAAATTTGTCGACGTCGCCCGTCATATGCTTTGAACAACCGCTATTAAGATACCATTGATTCGAAGTTGTCTTCAAGCATACCTACAAAACAAAATCAAGTTTTGTTAGGTACCCAAATTGCTTTGGGTCCTTGGTAGTTAGTACCCTTTTTAACCCACACATAATGCCCTTTTGCAACGCCAAAGGTTCACACATAGCAAGCATTAGGTGTGTGTCCTTTGATTCCACAATAAAAGCAAGTAGGTTGAAAATGACTTCTATATCTAGGAACATGATTCTTCTTCTTAGCAATCATTTTCTTTTTATGACTTTGATGCACATTTTTGGAATTGTTTACTTTCTCTTTAACAACTTGTTCACTTGCTTTAACAAAAATGGTCTCATTTGTGCTTGGTTTGGAAAACTTAGAATATCCTAATCCACTTTTATCATTAGAATACCTTTGGTGCTTAAGAGTTTCCTCCAAGCCAATTTGACCTTTTTCATATCTTTCTAAAACTCTTTTAAGTTGAACAATTTGAAAAGATAAAGACTCACAATTCTTACATACAAGACTTTGTTTTTCATCCATCAACTTTTGTTTTTCATTTTCAATAAATTTTTCCAAAGCAATATTTTTTTCTTCTAAGGATGAAATTTGTTTCTTTTGGGATGAAATACTTTTATACAATGTCTTGCATTCTTTTAAGAGTTCATCTATAACATCTTGTGCGTCATTGTCATAAACTGAAAAATTGCTACTAACCTCATCGATTTCTTCATCGGAGTGATGTGAAGCCATAAGAGCCATGTTCGCACATTCATCGCTTTTCGATTCCGAAGATGAACTGATCTCATTATCGTCCCAAGCAACATAAGCCTTTTTGTTTTTGAATTCCTTCTTGCCTTTGAATCCTCCTTTCTTTGCAAGTTTCGGGCAATCCGGCTTTATGTGACCTTGCTGTCCACATTCATAACAAGTGACGTCTTGCATTGATGTAGATGCTTCCTTTTTCCTGAAATGTTTATTCTTTTTAGGATAAGAGGAATTTTTATTTTTATTAAAAAACTTACCAAGCTTCTTTACAAGAAGCATAAAGTTCTCATCTTCGGACGTCTCATCATCTTTGTCATTTTTTGAATCAACCTTCAAGGCAATCCCCTTGGACTTCTTTTCTTGACTTTCGTGCTTCTCGAGGCTTCCAAGTTCTAATTCGTGTTCTTGATGTTTGCCAAATAGAGACGCGGATGTCATCGTTGAGAGACTCTTCTTTTCCGAAATAGCGGTCACCTTCGGTTGCCATTCTCTTGTCAAAGATCTTAGGACTTTCAGGTTGAGATCATCATTGGTGAAAGTTTTACCGAGAGCAATCAAGTGATTTGTTAGATGGACGAATCTCTTTTGTAAGGCAACTATAGATTCACCGGGCTGCATGCGGAACATCTCGTATTCTTGACTTAGAGTGTTTAGCCTCGATCTCTTCACTTCGGTG
The DNA here is from genome assembly GCF_024323335.1 of Lathyrus oleraceus. NCBI lineage: Eukaryota > Viridiplantae > Streptophyta > Magnoliopsida > Fabales > Fabaceae > Lathyrus > Lathyrus oleraceus. The sequence goes on from NC_066585.1 coordinate 436,477,864, forward strand.
GTTCCTTCATGTGTTTCTACCAAGATGTTCCAAATCTCTTTTGCCGATTTACATTGAGATATACGAAAGAACTCGTCCATACTAAGAGCGCTTTGGAGTATGTTGATTGCCTTCTTCTCATTCAGAATATTTTTCCTATCATCTTCGTCATAAGTGTTTTTCAACTTTGGGGTACCAACTCCATTCACCACATTCACCGGTTTGTGTGGACCTTCTTCAACTGCTTCCCATATACCTTCCCCTTGGGCCTCAAGATGTGCCTTTATTCTGATTTTCCAGAAATCAAAATATTCTTCGGAGAAGAGTGGGGGCTTGTTGCTACTTCCACCGTCTTTGAAACCGGGTTTATGCTTGCGGAAGCCATGCTGGATCTCTAGGAACAAGTTACCTATAACTTGCTTTGATGCCAATTATAAGTTGTAAATGCGCCTAAGAGGGGGGGGGGGGTGAATTAGGTGGTTAAAAATTCTTCGATCTTGTTTCCGGTTATTGGTTATTTTTTGTTTAAGTGCGGAAAAATAAATTGCGGAAAGTAAAAAGACACCGGAATTTATAGTGGTTCCCTTCACAATCCGAAGGTACATCCACTCCCCTTTCGACTCGAAAGAGATTTTCACTATAGTTAGAATTATCGTACAGCCTACTCACACCAATGGTGATGCTTACTATCTAACCTATAGGTAAACAAGTGTGGAAGAACAATCCTCTTGTAACACCAACCCTTGTGTCCAACAATCCTGGATCACAAGTCAAACAGAAATAAATCTTTTTGATGATTTGAATAAAGTGTAGTGTTATCAATCTTCTCTTGATTGATCTTCTCCTTAGATAAATAATTCACTCAATGAATAATATATAAGTGTTCAACAAAAATGGAATGAGATGAAAATTTGGTTATGAACACTTTTATGAGAATTTGAAAGAGTGATTATCTTAAGTTTTTATGAAAGTTCTTGGAGGTGAATTTTCATTTTAAAAATTCAAGAATTTATATTGACAAAACACATTTTCAAAGAGGTATAATTTTCTTCATAAAAATTGATGAAAAGGTATAAGTTTTTGAAAATCATTTTTCACTGAAACGAACAGTGTTAACCGGTTAACCAAATGGGTTAACCGGTTAACGCGTATAACGTTAACAAGGAAGTTCAAAAACAGGTCCGTTAACCGGTTAATCCATATGGTTAACCGGTTAACACTGTTGAAATGCAGAAAAATACTTTAAGAAAAATGTAACTTTCATTTCAACATGTTAAAAATTAGTTAAGTTAAATATGGAAATGTAACACATGATTGTTGAACACTTGTATACTAATCTAAGAGTGAATTAGATATACCTTAGAAGTGAATCAACAAACTTGCACAAGTGTTGGCTTGAAAAATAAGCTTGAACCAAATGTTGGTTATGCATATGTGGCTTGATCACTTTGATGCTTGAATTCTCTTGAAGCTCTTCTCTTTTTGCATTGATACATGTTGTCTTCATCAAAATTCTTTTTGGATTGAAGCTTGCTTCTACAAATAAGCATGCTAACTTTTCACATCAATTTCAATTTCAAACCCTTTTCACCACGTCTTCAAACTTTCGAACCATTGCTCGAATCCTTTCAAAAACAAATTTCACTTCATTAAAACAATTCATCTCAAACCATTTTCACCAACGCGGGTGCTTGATCCAACCTCAAATATCTCTTCCGCTTACATCAAATTATTTTCAAATCAACTTCAAATACTTGATCCAACACCAAGTTGTTAATTTTCAAAACCTTTTCACAATAAAAATAGAAGAAAAAAGTTTGATTATGTTTAGACCTTCTCTCTCTCTGATTATTCGGGCATTGCTGTAGAGCTCCCTGTATGAATAATCATCTTCCGTTAATGAATTTTAACTTGATTCGTCACACATTTTCTTAATAACCTTTTGGATGAAAACAGTGTGATTTGGTTTAACCATCTTCCTTCTCGAGTATTTGAACACTGTTGTAGAGCTTCTTGCTCAAATACCTGTCTCCACATAAAAGCAACTCACCTCATCAAACTTCTTTTTCGCCCTTGCACGACTTTGAAAACCTTTTCATAAACTATTATGCTTTATCCATTTTGACACGAAACAAACAAAGACTTCAACCTTCAAGAGCGAGCAACAAGTTAAGGTTTAACCGCTCAAACGCGATCTAAACATCACTATTTAAAAGCAACCAACAAACAATTATTTTCTAACACAGAACTACGTAGCCTTGAGTTCTCCATCGCATAATAACTATAAGATAGCGAATGATCCACGCTAACACTCGTTCGCATGACTAACTAAATGAGTATCGTTGAGTACAACAGACGTGAAAGGTTCTAATACATTTCCCTTACATAACCGACTCCCAAATCCGATCTAACCACGACGACCATTCCCCTTAGTTTTAGCCGGTTTTATTTGATATTTTCCTATTTTTTTGAAAGAAAGAAAGATCGGTGATAACTTTATTGTTATCTGAGCGTGCGACGCGCCCAAGTGTATTTTGCGCCGCGACATAATTATAATTATGCGTTGGGAAAATAAGGTGTTATATTTGTGCCGATCTTCGATACAATGGAATTGAGGTGTACCTGCAAGGTTAACACTCCAAGACATAAGTCACAAAAATTAGAAGTTAGAGAGATAAAACTTTGTAAGAGTGAATGAAAAATACTTGTCATAACGCGTAGACAAGATTATATATGACGAATGACTAGAACCGTTTCCATTGGTGCAACGCGAAATGTGAGAAATCGTTGGATTGAATTCAATGTCTAATGACGAGCAATTAACTTGAATATGATGTGCGATTTTCTAAAGAGAATCCACTTATCCATCATTCTACTAGAAATATATTTTGAATTGGACCTTTGGTATTTGACTGCTATTTGGCCGACTCAAAATATCATTTATCCACATTTTATGAAAAAATAGTTTAATCCTTGCTTTATTTTGATTCTAATAAAAATATGCATGAAAATTGAAGTCTATTTTTTCCTTAAATAATTGAAAAAAGATAAATATTTTATTTTTGAAACTAAACATATTTCTTTTATGTACTTAACAAAAAAAACATAAAAATTACCAATTCAATATAATAAGATTTAAAATATCCCTTAGCAAGATTTAAAATTAAATATGTTAACGAGTAATTGCTAAACACGTTATTTTTAGTAAATTAATTAAGAATCTTCCAACTTTTTTGGTAAATTAATTATTAAGAAAAGTAGCATTAACTAAAATGGGTCACAATACATTACAGTGGTCCACATCACAGAGAATCATAGCATACATTAACCACTCTTATAAATACAGAGCCTCTCTTCTCTTCCCGCCGTTTCATACAGAAGAGTGTGTTTTTTGTGTAGCGAAGCGTGCTTTATGATTTTCGAACTATCGTCGTTTCATTGATCTTCAAAATAAAACGCTTCTTCAATCGCAAACCCTAAAACACGTTCTCTCTCTCTCTCTCTCTCTCTCTCTCTCTCTCTCTCTCTCTTCTTCACCCGCTTCGTCAATGGAACTCCGTCCTCGTCGACTCCTTACCGATGATGTGGATTCTGGTGACTACATCTTTCTTACCTTTACTTCGTTTAATCTGAATCTAGATAGTAAGGGTTAATGTGTGATTTTGGATTTGGATTGTTGAAGATGCAATTTATTGTGTTCGGTTTGGGGTTTCTCTTTGTAGTGTGGAGTTGAGGATTATTATTTTGAATAAGGTGTGCTTTTTGTTAATGTTTGCTGATTACTGATTACTTTGTTTTTTTCCCTATGTATGTATGGATTAGCGGCTGAGAAGGGGAAGCAGCCGATGGATGATTCTGATGGAAAGTGTGACAGTGACACTGAAAGTGATCTTGGTTCGTTTTTGAAATCTGATTCTGATTATGAAGGTAAATAACTTTCATAAATCAAAATTCAAACGGTTGCAAGCTGATTACCTTTACTTTTTGTTATTTTTAAATGCAAACTGTTGCTAGGGTTTGTAACTAACTTTTCATAAATCAAAATTCAGTTACTCCTATTATGGAAAATTCTATTACATTTTTATCAAAAATGTTGCGAGTATGATCTTAAACTTTAGGGATTGTTAATGATGTGGTAGTCTGTTTATGATTCTAGTTAACTTATGATTGGAACCTGAGTTAGGAGTAAAATTTACTAGATGAAAACTAAAAACATTTTTACGTAGATGAAAATTTTTCTTTTGAAAATTCAATGCAGCTGAAGCCGTTGACGAGCACTTAACTTTTGACTTGAATCAAGTCCCAACTTTAAGCGGAAATGATTCTGATTGTGATTCTTTAGCTAAAAAGATAATGGCACTGTCTCGAAAGAGAGGAAGAGAATCCCTGATAAAAATCGAAGGCCTGAGTGATTTAGAGAGAGAGCTGGAGCACGGTGATGAAGCTTCAATTGATTCACCTAAGGAGAAAAAGAAGCGAAAAGCAAATAAAACGAAAAAGGGAGTTCCTAAGCCAGTGTTGTTATGGCATGCTTGGAGAGATGAGCATGAAAGATGGATTGATCAGAATTTGTTGGAAGATGTTAACTTAGATCAAAGTGAAGTGATGAATGAGACTGCCGAGGCATCGTCAGATCTGATTGTTCCTTTGCTGAGGTACCAAAGGGAATGGTTAGCATGGGCTTTGGAGCAAGAAAATTCTGTAAGTAGAGGAGGAATCCTCGCCGATGAAATGGGTATGGGGAAAACTATTCAAGCAATTGCCCTTGTTCTTGCTAAACGTGAATTTCAACAAATGAGTCGCGAACCAGATGAACACCCACATTCACCCGGGTCATCTAAAGTCCTTCCTGCGATCAAAGGAACCCTTGTCATCTGTCCTGTGGTTGCTGTTACTCAGTGGGTTAGTGAGATTGATCGATTTACTTTGAGAGGAAGCACCAAGGTTCTGGTTTATCATGGGGCAAAGAGAGGGAAGAGTGCTGAACAGTTCTCAGAGTATGATTTTGTAATAACAACATATTCTATTGTTGAATCGGAGTACAGAAGGTATGTGATGCCTCCTAAGGAGAAATGCCTATATTGTGGAAGATTATTTTACGAGAGTAAATTAATTATTCACCAGAAGTACCACTGTGGGCCTGGCGCTATTAAAACTGAAAAACAATCAAAGCAGACAAAGAAAAAGAAAAGTGGTCAGAGTTCAAAGTGGGATGGAGGGTTGAAGCAGGGCTCTATCAAGAAGAAGAAGAATGAAATATCCTCAAGAATAGAAGACAATGAGAAGTCTTGGCTCCATGCTGTTAAGTGGCAGAGGATCATATTGGATGAGGTCAGTTGGGATAATGTAGGATTATGGTTAAGATCTAATTAAATTATACTACTTGTTTCATTCCGAAAAGTATTATTTTATAAATTAAAGAATCATTTTGTATTCTCTTTCCCTATTTCTAAACCAACTTATATTTGCCCTCTTTCTTGTATAACTGCCTAATTAAGCTTTTATTGTCATCTTTTATCTCCAGCTTATTGCTATAGAAAAATCAAGAAAATAGTATTATTACTCAAGCTTAATGTTTTGACTTCGTAGCTATGTATCACATTTCTTATTGTGTTATGTATTATTACAAATATTATATTAGGTTCGGACATTTAACTTTTTGATACTTCAATGATTTGACTTGTTTTTTTCCCATTAATAGGCCCACTATATAAAATCTAGGCATTCTAACACTGCAAAAGCAGTTCTTGCTTTAGAGTCTTTCTACAAATGGGCATTAAGTGGCACACCCCTTCAGAACCGTGTTGGAGAGCTATATTCTTTGGTAAATTGCCGGTCTTTTTGTTAATAATTTATTCATTGTTTTTTTATATATGATTTGTCAAATAAAGCAACTCCTAAAATATAGCTTATTATCTTATCCAACATAATTGAAATACAATGCCATGTATGCAGGTACGATTTCTGCAGATAGTTCCTTATTCCTATAACCTATGCAAGGACTGTGATTGCAGGATGCTTAATCATAGGTTTGACTTGGCTTACAATCAGTATATTCAATGCACTTTTTGGTTTTTAATTTAGCAGGCAGTGATTTTACTTAGGGACCCAATTTAGTACTAAGGGTTTGATTATTAATTTTTATAATTCTTAGGAAGCTGAAGTGTGAGCTTAATTTTCTCATGTTATCTAAAATCAATAAAACTCGAAAGGCTTTTATGTATCTAGTGTCATCTGGGTGCTATTCACGTTCAACCTTTGCAACATTGTGGTTTATGTAATATATGATTATCTTTTTTCTGCTTTCAAATGCGTAATCAATAGTGTTTTATCTGTTTGCATGCTTTAATTGGGAAATTGTTAACTTTAATTAGGAAATTGTTAGGACACTTAGTTGTTAGCTAGGAAGACCTAGAAAAACTAAAGAGAAGTTATTAAGAAATATCTCTGATTAACGATTTGGATAGAAGCATGGTCCTGGATAGAACATTATGGCGGAAATTGATCCATGTAGCTGACCCCACTTAGGGGGTTAAGGCTTGGTTGCTGTTGTTTATTATCTCGTATCAGTAAAAAAACCAGTTTAAACTTGAGAGACTTGATGTATCTAATGTCCCCTGGGGATTTGCAATCTTGCGGTTTCTGTAATATACAAATATTCCTTTATTGCTTTCAAGTACTTGATGAATATACTAAGTGTTTTTTCAGTTTGCATGCTTCAATTAGGAATTTTGTTAGGACTAAATTGTTTATATTTCTTATTACCATTATTTCATTGTTTACTGATTATATTTGCTATACCTGTGCTCTTCTGCAGCTCCTCTAGACAATGTTCAAATTGCCCCCACAGTTCTGTTAGGCATTTTTGTTGGTGGAACAAAGTAAGTTCTGCAGTTTTTGGTCTTTTTTGGGTTCTACATATTAGAGTGAGTCAGAGTGAGAAGTCATATTCCTTGTAATTTTATACTGAGATGTTTAGCTGATGTTTTTATTATATATTACAACTTGATCAGAATATTGCCACACCAATTCAATCATATGGATATGGTGATGGGGGGAAAAGAGCTATGATATTGCTCAAAAACAAAATTTTAAAGAGCATAGTGTTAAGGCGAACTAAAGTTGGCAGGGCTGCTGATCTGGCACTTCCTCCTAGGATCGTAAGTTTTTGTTTCCTGTTGTCTAAGTTTGGATTTCTTCATTTGGAGAGACTAATTTATTCTGCAACATATCTACCTGCAGGTATCATTGAGGAGGGATAGCCTAGATACAAAAGAACAAGATTATTATGAATCACTATACAGTGAAAGTCAAGCACAGTTTAATACGTATGTCAAATTCTTTATTTTACTGCGTATAATATGGTAAAATACAGTTTTGTATTTAACAAAATTGAAATGTGTTTGACACGAATGGCATTATATTTATTTAGCGGTGTTGAATTTATGGATCAAATTACCAAGTTGCGAATCTTCAGCAGTTCTATTTATTAATGAGGGTTGTCTAGTATCTCTATAACCCCATAAGCCTGGAAATCTTCCTTTAGAATAGTGATACCATGATTTTTTTTTTGAAATCAGGGGTTGAAGTTGTGCTTGTCTATAACAACACAATTGTTCAAATTACATACATGATACATGAGTAATGAGTTATATAAAAGAGGTGCATGAACATAGTAATAGTATTACTGCACTATTTCCCGAGTTTGCTTGTTGTGGGAGAAGGAGCAGCGAACAATTTCAGACGTTTGCATGTCTTGCTGATCGCGCTGCCACATCAAATGAGTTCCCCACTGCACCGCATCAGTAAACGCGAGATGATGTGTGAAAGCATGCTATCTCACGAGATTTCACGCGCGATCTTGACGACACTTGGGACTAAATATCTTGTCTATTGTTTTGTAAGGAGAATGTACATATATATAATCATGAGTCTCCTGATCTATTCCGATAATTATAAAAAGGACTAACTAAGAGAGGAAAGATTAAATCAATACAATCAAGACACAATCACCCAATATCCTAATGGGTACTAATCATAATTTCAATATCTCAACATTTCCCCTAAAGGTGATGCATCATCATGTCATATGCATCCATCTTATCACATATGTATGTAATCCAAGAGCATTCGTAGAGATTTGGCAAGGATATCAACAACTTGATCCTTGGAATTGACAAAGGAGGTTCTGATGATTTTGGTGATAATCTTATCTCTAAAAAAACGTGACAATAAACTAGATTGGAGAAGAGGCGCAAAGTTGATTCTTAGAACTTGAGTTGGGCCTAACTCAACATTAAAAAATCGGCTTGTAAGGTGACAATTTCTCCTACTTTTAAACATATGGTGTTCAAGCCATCTCTCGTCCAATGTGAGACTTTTAACACACCTCTCACGCCTAGTGCGGTTACATCTGAAGTGTAATCCGAGTGACCCAATAGAAGAAACTTGATAGCAGGTGTTCCAACGGATCTTGGACAAACTCTGATATCGTCTTAGAATTTAGATTGGGCCTTATTCAACCTTATAGAAACAACTCGTAAAGTCAGGATTACCCTCACTTATAAAAATATATTTAAGTCATATCTCATTTAATGTGAGACTCTTTACACTGATCGATTATCACACAACTTCCATCAGACCAATTTTACACTAATGAAGGTCAATGCAATAAATGCTTCAATCACAACAGCTCACATGTGGCATGAGCCATAGTTATGATACTATCTTAAAATTTAGGTTGAGCTTAACTCAATTCTACTAAGTCGGCTTGTAAGGTGACCATAAAAACATATACTCAAACTATCTCTTATCTAACGTGAGACTCTTAATAACAACAACAATGCATATGAGGTAAACAGTAATGGTGCTTATTACCACACTATATCCAAAGCAGATAACCTATATATTATGATATGTACGTGTCAAGAATGAGATTTTTTTCTCACAAGTAATAAACATAGGATGAACTGGTTCTAGATTTTCTTCGCTTAATGGGTTATGGTTAGTTTTTTCATTTGTTTAGTTGGTATGAAAAAGTAGTTATTGTTATCTTGACCCACCATTTTACCGTTACAAAAATTCAGATGGAAAATTAGAAGGGAAAACTGATAGGAGCCATTGTGAAAGTTATTATGGAGGTTACTTTATATTGAACTGAAGTCAAGCGTTAAACTGGCAAATATTTGTGGACACCAAAACCTGCTATTTACCTTATAAATAATAATTAATTAGTCTCTCTTGCATATTCTCTGTTTCTATTTTATCATGTTCAATTTCAATAGCTGTATACAAATGTTTAACTTATGAAATGCCAACATAAACAAATCTTTGCATGATTTTTTTTTATATAAGGCATGGTTTTATTAATATGCTTTCTCTTTTGCAGGTACGTACAAGAAAATACTCTGACGAATAATTATGCTCATATTTTTGACCTCCTCACTCGACTACGTCAGGTGAATGATAAGGGACATAAAAAATCATACACTTTTGTGGTGGTATTGGTATTTTTTCATGCTTTAAATTTGGAGACACATTTAAAGAGTTAAATATGTTTTTGGTCCCTCTAAATATATCAACTTTCATATTTAGTCTCTTTGAATATTTTCTCAAATTTTGGTCCTCTTAATTTTTTGCTATCTATATTAGTGGCTTTTTTGATGACATGTCATTGATAAAACTAAAATATCATTAGTTTAATAATTTGTCAATTTAATATTCAATCTTAATTTTTTTAAAGTTATTGATTTATAAATATCAACAACTTATTTACATTAATGCATAAATATAAATAAATGCTTTCAGCACGATTGAACTATAGATTGAACTAAGCTGACACATAAATTGAGCTACCCCACCCACCCATATTCAATCCTTATTAATTTATCTATAACTTCAAATTAAAGAATCAATTGTTAAACTACAAATTAGAGAAGCATTTATTAAACTAAAGATTAAATAGTTAAGTTATTAAATTAACGATATTTTAGAATTTTAATAATGACATGTCATTCAAAAAAGTCATTTGGAACATGCCACGTGAACTTTTGTTAAAAAACAAATATTAAAATTGGTAACAGAATATTTGGAGGGATTTTTAGAGGGATTAATAAGGATAGCTGGTATATTTAGAAAACCTGAAATCATATTTAACCCTCATTTAAATTATGGAATTTTTAGTTTTTACCACTCATAACTAAAGTATCTTAACTTCTTGTATTTCTAGTCATTTTAACACGTTTCTATCTTTTTTTTTTTTTTTAGTTTTTCCATGCTGATGAATTCATTTAGAATCAACTTTGTTGCGGAAATTGTATTTGTAATAAAAATATATAGCCTGAACTTCAGCTTACAATTTAAGAATACAAAATCATATCAATAAGCTTTTCATTTAAAAATATATTTTTTCAAGTTAGAAACTGTTACAAGAACAGTTGTCATAAATTGAACAGGCACTATATGATATACATTTATTTTTATTTTAAAACCAAATGACTTGTTTGAAAGATGGTTTTATGCTTTATTGAACTAGGAAGTAAGCTTCCTTATTTTCAATTAAAAGTATATGTTTGTACTCTTTTGTCTCCGGAAGGTGTATGTGATCTTCTGCCACGGGCTTATACATATCTGGCTTAAACATACAGGCTGTGGATCATCCTTATCTTGTGGTGTATTCTCCAACTGCAGCAGCACTAAAAGGAGGGAACTTGGTTAGTAATGGTAATGTTGAAGTAGAATGTGGCCTTTGTCATGATGCAGTTGAAGATCCTGTGGTTAGTACATATCTTTTCTTTTTCTAATTAAACTTTCATTTTTTAAAATGCTATATAGAAGTTCCTCTGCTAATTTTGATGTGCTACTAATTTTCCTTTCCTTTTAATTTATTAATTCAGGTTACCTCTTGTGAGCATACCTTTTGCAAGGGATGCTTGATAGATTTCTCTGCTTCCTTAGGTCAAGTATCATGCCCCTCATGCTCTAAGTTACTCACTGTTGATTTGACTTCCAACAAGGATACTGTGGTTCATAGAACAACAATTAAGGGGTTCAGACCTTCAAGCATTTTAAACAGAATCCAGATTGAGAATTTTCAGACAAGTACTAAAATAGAGGCATTGGTATGTATAAATCTTTTGTTAAATGATATTATATATGATTTTTATCTTCTTTATTTCTGGCAAGTATATGAGTAGTTCTACTAGCTTTGGGTTGGTTTTTCCTTTTACCCGCAAGATGCAATCGATCAATGGATTGATGCATGTTTGAACAAATTTTGATTATCTGAAGTGGGGTGTTGGTGAAAAGTTGAAAGTTCCTGCCATGTGACTAAGGTCACAGGTTTAAATTGTGGAATAAATCCCTTGTAAATGGGTCTTTCCTTTTCCGGAACCCCGGCACTGCAGAAGCTTTATATTATTAATACCAAGCATCCTTTAAAGGGAATTTTAGTTAAGTTATTAGGATTTTGGGCTTACAAAATTATCACAGCTTATATATGTATTGAAAGACAATGCAGTTGAAATTCGGGAGGGTGGGTAGAAGTGGGAGTGAGTTGGGGTGGGGAGAGCGACTGGCTGTATGACAAGCATCAGCTGGAAAAACTATTTTTTTACATGGCAACAAAAATAATATGCGTTTATTAGTTGGTGTATATTCTGTCATATTTTACAATGTCTTGTTACTCTTTGTCTACCTCACTGAGTTTAAAATGGTTGTAGAGAGAAGAAATTAGATCTATGGTTGAAATGGATGGTTCTGCAAAAGCTATTGTTTTTAGCCAATTCACATCATTCTTGGATCTCATAAACTACTCCTTGCAAAAGGTAAATTTACTTCACTTTTTATTTTATTTATAAATGGAAAATGCATTGGGATGATGACACAGTGAACTAATTGCAGTCAGGTGTATCTTGCGTTCAACTGGTTGGAAGTATGACATTGGCTGCTCGGGATGTTGCCATTAAAAAATTTACCGAAGACCCAGACTGTAGAATTTTCCTAATGAGCTTGAAAGCTGGAGGCGTTGCTCTGAATTTGACCGCAGCATCTCATGTAAGTAATCTTTTTTTGCATGATTATGTCAACCTTTTGGTTTTCCACTGTTTAATTTAAGTTGAGTTGTGAAGTAGCCAGAATTGTGTTATTAGTGGGTCATTGTTTGTAGAGTTATGTATGCAGTCTATTTTCTGAACCAGTTCACATGTTCTAGAATTCTATGTATGATTAGATCTTCATTATTGGAGTTTTTAGCGTTTGTTGAAGATAGTTTATCCCTTAATTGACTTTCAATTCTAAGTTACTCTCTCCGTCCTACAATGAGTGGTCCAGTTGACCATTTCACACATATTAAAAAAAATGATATGAAAGAGAAAATATGATATTTTTACTATAGTATCCTTATCATGTATAGGGAATGATGAAAGTAATATTAATTAGAGGGTAAAATTAAAAAAGATGCAATGAAAATTAAAATAGATCATTCATTTTGTGACACTCTTTTATTTCCTTTATGCACATTATACTGATTAGAATTGGAATTAGATGTTGATGTGAGAATTGAATCACAATTAGGATATTCTCCTATTTATAGACTGATTTCCAACTAATCTCCTAACAAATAACTGCCAAATGATAAATTGCTACATAAAGTCGTTTGTCATTCTTAAGTTGGATTTCTCACATGGTTAACGCTTTGTTTATTACTCAATCTCAGGTTTTCCTCATGGATCCTTGGTGGAACCCTGCAGTTGAGCGTCAGGCTCAAGACAGAATTCACCGTATAGGGCAATACAAACCAATCAGGTATTGCTTCTTGCACACACTAAAAGAAAAATGTTAAAAGTTAATAGAAGAACATATAGATGGATTCTTTTATTTTGAAGTTCCAACATTACTTCTGTGTGCAGAATTGTGAGATTTGTCATTGAAAACACAATCGAGGAGAGGATCTTGAAACTTCAAGAGAAGAAGGAATTAGTATTTGAAGGGTAAGTTTGAAGCTATGATTGAATTGAAGGTGCTCTGCATATTTTTCCATAATAAGTAATGACATATCCTTTGTTGTCCCTCCTTAATAGGACTGTAGGTGGTTCTACAGAGGCTCTAGGGAAGTTAACGGTGGCCGACTTGAGATTTCTCTTTGTTACCTAGGCTGGCTATCTTGACAGGAAAATTTGTTGATACTTCCTATAGAATACATCTTTTGGGAAATATTTTTTGATGATATACATCATGTAACTTGCATGAAGCTTAACAGAATGTATGAGTCTGTTAATAGGAGGTATATTTGGCTATGTGTGAGGCCCCCCCCCCCCCCCCCCCCCCCCCCCCCCCCCCCCCCAACATGAATGTGGGTGGTGAAGTATTTTTTTACTTAGGGGCCCGGTTGTTTTGATTTTTTTTTTTAAATGATTGCTATAGTGTATATATTTTGATGTAATTCTTTTTATAAAGAAAATTTTCATAAAAGTTTGATTTGCATAGTTATTTTTAAAATATTAGTTTAGATATTTTATCATTTTATCTAAAAGAAATTTGGATATCAAAATTTTAAAAAAACATTTAATTTTGTAATTATTTTAAATAATTTTTTATAAAAATCATTTTTGAAATATAACTTTTTGAAAAAATTATGATTTTGATTATACTTTCTTCAATAATATAGATTTATGTGTATATCAAAATTAGTCTTTTAAAGAAAAAATTTATTTTTTTGAAGTGAAAACAAACTGGTTCAATATTTAAAAATACTATTCTTACTATCTAATTCAGAGACCTTCTATCTATATTTTTGAATTGCTTAAATTTATTTTTTATCTTAATATTTTGGATTTTTTTACGAAAATAATCCATTTTTTCAAAGAAATTCCCAAAATATCCTTGGTTTTAAAAATTTTCCAAACTACCCCACTTTTAAGAGGAGTCGCCAATTGAATTGGAAACTCCTCTTAAAAATTGAATGGAGATGCCAATTGGATTGACTAGGGTAGGTGTCCTAGCCAATCCAATTGGCCCTCTTGTGTAGGATTTAAGAGGAGACGTCAATTCAATTGGAGACTCATTTTAAAATGCAATTTTTGTGTTATAAATAGATGTGTTGTGTGAGTAATTGTTCCACATCTCATATAATCATTTGACAACCATTCTTGATGTTCGTCGCCGATACGGAAAGGTGATTTATGCGAGAGATAAACCTCAGATGCTGATGCTGTTCTGGAACATCACTACGTTCGATCAACTGAAGAGGGAGTTAATTCGTTGGTTAGTGTCGCTACCGGGATTTCACGATACCGAAACCGGGACTAAAGAGATGCCAAAGATAGGTAAAGTCAGAAGAGTCGCTACCGAATTTTATTTAGTTTACCTCTATCGGAGAGGAGAGGGGAAATAGTCGATAAAATCCTCGGAAAAGAGACGCGCACAGGAAGCACTAAAAGAGAATAAGGAATCGGTCTCGCAATCGAGATTTGAGTTCGGAAGTCAGTTACGTAAGGGGAAGGCATCAGCACCCCTTACGTCCATGGTACTCCATGGGAAACATTTGGGTTGTTTTACATACATGGGATTTATCTATTCTTGTTTTATTTTTTTAAAAGAATGTGTGAAAAGAAGGGGAATGTTTTTGTTATTATAGTGCTCGCCAAGGATTGGGACCCTTGTGCCTACATATCACTCATTCGGGGATGAGGAATCAGAGTTCCGTAGTTCGGAGTAGAAAATATTTGTGTGTTGGTTGATTTTACCTTTGAAAAAAGGGTTTTCGGGATGATGCCCTAAGGCACAAAAAAGAGTTTGATGAGTTGTATTGTTTTTACCTTGAATAAGGGTTTTATGAAAGAATGTTTGTGATTATATTGTACTAAAGTCTATGGGCGGAGGTGATTATTCTAGACAACAAGCCAAACGTCTTGCGTCCAAAATAATCAGAGTGAGGGTAGGAATGCTCCATTCTCACTCATTCTCCAACACTTAAGGCTCGTGGCGCACAATAACAATCGTAATTATTAAGTGTTTTGAATTTGATTATGAAAATGTCACTTGACGTTGAATCAAGGGTTTATTTTATTTTGATTATGAAATTTGGCTTATGCAACATGAATGCAAAGTAACCAACAAGAAATTAAAGAGTCTCATTGTAAGGTAGCCCAAGAGAAAACCTTTTGTATGCAAAAGTGACATAAGCTAAACAAATGATAATGGTCTTACAAACATGTCCCCCTAAGGTGGTGCCATGATGCCATTCTTACAACAAGCATGTAAGTTACGGATGAAAATCCAAGTGCTTACAAAGTATCACAAAGAGTAATGAAAAGACCTCCAAGCAAAGGTCTTAAGATGAAATCCTCTAAGTCCAAGTTGATTAAGAGTGGAGTGAATATTTTTGCTCTTTATCATTTTATCATGTTTTTTTTATTTTTATTTTTGATGTATGATGACAATAAAATAAATAACAAGTAAATAAACATGCATGATGAGTTTGCACAATGATGATGATAATGAGTACTTGAATGTAAATGAACAATAAAATAAATTGCAAGGAAGTAAAGTGCAATAATACAAATGTTAGAAGTTAGTAGTTAATGGTTAGTGGTTAGTAGAATAACAATAAGCAAATAGAATAACAAGTTAATGTAAAGAGAATGGTTTCATCTATGTATCAAATGACCCAAGTATGGTTGAAATAGAGGCAACCTATCAATGCCTCAAAATATCATGAATGATCTATTGATCAACCATTAATAGGTTTGAAGTATTGAAGATTTAATCAACTCTAAACAACCATGGTCATGACCTAATAGAACTCATCCACCAAATAAATGTAACAAGTCAACAATAAATATTAAATGATAACAAGAAACAATGTAAAGGAAATGGTTTCATCTATGTATCAAATGACCCAAACATGGTTGAAATAGAGGCAACCTATCAATGCCTCAAAGTATCGTGAAGGATCTATTGATCAATCATTAATAAGTTTGAAACATTGAAGGTTTTATCAACTCTAAACAACCAGAGTCATAATCTAATAGCTCTCATCAACCAAATAAATGTAAATGACAACAAGAAACAAACCTTCACACCCATGTCTCCCTTCAACCGTCCCGGTCGCCCATCAATGAGTCAACCACATCCCAACTTCTCTGGCATAGGTCATGAGCTCAGCTACGGCGGTACACCATCGATGCATACTAAAGACTATGCCGACTTGTCTGACTACCTCAACAAACCTTCTCCTGTAGTTGGTAGTGACGCTCCTGGCCTCTTAGATGCTCAAACACCGGTACCGAATCATCAATGTGGGTTAGGGCCACGAGTTAGGGTAGCTAGAGGATGTGGGACCGGAGGTCAGTTAAGTGATCCCGATTATCACCATTAGGTTTCTTTGTGTAAACGGCAAATTTTATTAATATCAATTGGTCCTATATCAAGTTTATCTATCACGTATACCATTTACCAAAAAAAAATTGCATTTTAGGAGGAGTCTCCAATTGAATTGGCGCCTCCTCTTAAACCCTACACAGGGGCGCCAATTGGATTGGCTAGGGCACCTGCCCTAGCCAATCCAATTGGAGCCTCCATTCAATTTTTAAGAGGAGTCTCCAATTCAATTGGCGACTCCTCCTAAAAGTGGGGTAGTTTGGGATTTTTTTTTGAAATCAGGGGTATTTTGGGAATTTTCCTTGAAAAAGTGGGTTATTTTTGTAAAAGATCCCAATATTTTACTATTAGGTGTTATCTCAATATTTTTTATTGCCATTAGTTTGAATTCTATCTCATTTAATTTTATTTCATATTTAACGTAACATCTTATTTGGTTTTTTCGTTTAATCTTACTACACATTAGTGCACCATTGCTTTTTTTGATGAAACATTAGGGCATCATTGTTGGTCATATAGTCTGATGAAAAGTTCTCTTACCTTGAGTTGGTATTTTCATATTACATCAAATACACGAATACCATATTACATCAAATACACGAAGCTCTCTTATATTTCGTTTTTCTATTTAGTCTTGCTATACATTAGCGCACCATTGTTTTTTTTATAAAACATTAACGCATCATTGTTGGTCATATAATCAGATGAAAAGTTTTTTCAGCTTGAGTTGGTATTTTCATATTACATCAAATACACGAGGCCCTCTTCTATTTTGTTTTTCTGTTCAGTCTTACTACACCTTAGTGCACCATTTTTCTCTTTCTTCTTTTGGTTCTTATGTGACTTGCACTTTCACGCTTTGCTTAATTCATATCAATAGACTTATAATTCAATAAATCCTACTCATCTAATATCAATTTGCACCTCTGTTCGTTTTCAAGTGTCACATTTTAGATTTTTTTTTGTTGCTTTTTAAGTATCATTTCAAAATTCAATGTAATATTGATTGTAGTATTACCAAAATTATCCCTAATTATTTATTATAGAGAAAGAAAAGAAATAAATTACTAAAAAGTTAAGGATATTATTGACAAAAAAATTATTGTTTAAAAAGTAATAACAATTATTAGTTGTCTTGGTATCTGTAAAAAGTAAAAAAAAAACTATACTAAAAAAGAACAGATAGAGTATCAAACAATCATATGATCCAACAGAGTATAATTAGATTCATCTAAAAAGATCTAATCTGAAATAACTTAATTACTCAAAGTAAAATTAATAATTATCATGAGTTGATAAAAAATATTCATTGAAACTAGAGGAGAATATGTTCTCCATTAAGTCCAATGTTCTCTAAATTTGTGCTAAAAACTCATGGTTATCTCAAATTCAGAACCCTAAAAAAAGTAGCAAAAAACCCTTTATATAGCAGTATGAGTGTGTAAGAAAAAACGCTTCATCGCGATCGCATTGACATATATCACGCCTGCAATATGACGTCATCACGCCCACGACGAGAGCATTGCGACCATGAGAAAAATAGAGAAAAATCACTTATTTTCTTCAAATTTTCACTAAGTCCCAACTTTCTTCCTCTTTGTTATTTTTTCTCACTTCTTCCATATTTTGGCTTAGCTTTTGCTCATAAATTCATCGATTTGTCCAAAATTACTCGCAAATATTACGTAATGAATAAGTGTCATCAGTTGCTCATTCCATTTTCAATTCGAAGGGCATCACATTATATTGATAGTTCACTCATTCGATCATGAAAGTCATTTTCCATTTGTCTGGTTCATACATGGGTATTTAGTTGTAACTAGAATATGCATCCATGAAAGATAGAAGTTTATAGTCGAGTGAGTTGTCAAATAATTTGTCAATGTTTGGCAGAGGGTGAGATTCTTTAGGGCATGGTCTATTAAGATTTGTATAATCTACACACGTTTTCCACTTTCCTGAAGCCTTTTTTACTAGCAGGACCTTAGAGAGTCATTCGGTGTATCTTGCTTCGAAGATGAAATTAATATCTAACAATCCTTGAATTGTTTTTGTTGTTGCGCCAACCTTCTCATGGGATTGACACATCCTTCAGTAGGAGACATATCAGGCTCCTGAATCGACGTTCAGCTTGTGGCACGCCACACTCAGGTCAATGCCAAACACTTTGTGTGGTGAAATGGAAAAAAGGCCAGTGTTGACTTTCAGCCATCCGATAAGCCGTTCTCTTACTTCTAATGTGAGGTCGACACCTATCTTTACGAACTAGGAATGATTTCCTGTTAGAAAAAGATTTGCTCATCACCTTAAACGATTTTGATGATAACAAAGTATTTAAAGAACAATAGGGTTTACTAATGATTATTCTAGTGTGCATGATCTAAAGACATTAACCTTGATATAAATCAAGTTAGTCACTAAAAAGAACCATTAAAGTGAAGTAAAGTTGGTCTATATCTGAAGAATCAGAACCAAGCTTTCAGACTCTGAAGAGTTTACTCTAGTCTTTAAGATGATGAACCTAAGCTTACTTGAAATACAAAGTTCAGCAAAAATCTGAAGATTGGAATCGTTTGAAGCAAGCAAACTCTATTGTAAATGAATGACTCCACATTTCTTGAGCAAGCTTCATCGGTAATTCCAAAGATACTGCTTCAAAGAAATTTGTTTACATCAAGTCACAAACTCTGAAAGTAATCATCTAGACTAGTTCTGATCAAGACTCTAATGAAGGAAAGCTCATAACTAGTGAACTTTAGACTCTGAAGTCTCACTCTAACCAGTTTTTGAAGACATACTTTAACTTCTGATCATGCTTTAACTAATTCTACAAAAACCTCTGATTCAGCAAGTTAAGTATAAGGATAAAAATGAATCCAATTAAGCTTCAACAAACGTCTACAAGAAGTCTCTAGTCAGAAGTTATCAAAAGAAGATCACATGACCACGATATACTGCTTTATGTCGAATCAAGATAAAGTAATGCTGTCAGGGTCTGATCTCTTCAACTATTCTGAACTCTGTTCTGCTTCTCTCAACGTCTTTATGCTAGCTGAGTTTATAACTCACTCTATTGTACAACGACTAAAGACCTTTAATGATTATTTGTACCATTAGTAATATCAATCTTTAATAGATATATTCTCAGTGTCTATTTAAGAAGAAGATAAACTGTCGGTTGTCTCTGACCAAGAATGAATGGGGTTGAAGAATCCATAACTGTGTTCACATAGCTATGATACTAGTTCTGAAAAAAGATTTAGAGACATAATATGTGTTTATACAAAAAACAAAGATAAAATAAATACACACTAAATAGAAAATATAACCACAAGGGTTAAATGTGTGAGAGCAGGGTGAAAATGATCAAGATGATCATCAGAACAGAAAGGTATAACAAGAAGAAAATCTGTGCAAGGATAGAAGAAGAATGAAAACTTCATTCTTCCATACTTAGAAGCAATCAACTTATATTCTGCTAAATAGTTTGTAACCTTTGTATATATACTTAACCAAGAAGCACTTACATAAACACAAGGTTAATACCAGACTCTTTTGTTAAGAGAATTTGAAGACTCTAGTTGATGTGCTCAGAGTAATTATGTTTCTGTTAGATTGAGTAAAGAAGTCTCTTGCTGGGTGCTTGAGCATTGAAGTCTCATGCTTGCAGGCAAAGTAGGAAGTCCTGAACGGGTTGTTCAAGTATTAAAGTCTCATGCTTGAAGGAAGAACAAGGAAGTCTTGATTAACGTGATTGAGCATTGAAGTCTTATTCTTAAGGACAAAGCAAGGAAGTCTCGATCAATGTGATTGAGCATTGAAGTATCATGGGAAGAGAAGGAAGTCCTGAATGGGTTATTCAAGCAGTGAAGTCTGATGCTTAAGGGCAGAGTAGGAAGTCTCAATCTAGGTTGATTGAGCAGGAAGTCTTGAGCTGCTGGCTTAAGCAATTGTAATCAGTCTGATTATATTTAAAAGCTCTTGTGTTGCAAGGGGATTCAACTACTCTCGATTTGCAAGGAGCCATGATATATTGTGTGTCTATTTATTTATTTTTGAATTCACATTCCGCTGTGCAACAAACTCTGAAGTCAGACTCTGATCTGATTCGGCCTCTTACTTGTATCAGAATTTGAGGTTGACACCTTAGGTTCTAAAATAGAGTTAAGAAAAGAAAGTAAACCTTTCACTGTTGTTACCCACTATAGTATCCGACTCTGAACATGGTTCATAATCTGATGTTCCAGAATCAAAAGTGAAAAGATATTTTCGGGCATACACAATTCAACCCCCGTTCTTGTGTATTTTTCTCACCTTCAGTTGGTATCAGAGCCGACTGTGCTTATTTCACTTAACAGTGAAACATAAAAGATCTGGTGAGAAAAAGATACTCGAGCAACGACTCAACTTTCCTTGAAGTTTCCTCTATTAGTTACAAATGGAAACCACACAAGGTAAAGAAAGTTGAGCTGAAGGACATCAAGAAACTTGTTTCTACTCCAAGTCACTTGTTTTGTGAGTATGAAAGGATTTTTAATCTTTAAGACTGACTCGTGGGACAAGTGTGCTTATTGAAGAAATCAAGAAACCTTTTTTGCTTTAAGTAATTTTATTTGTGATTATGAAAGGATTTCTTAATCCTTAAGACTAACTTGTGGGGTAAATGTGCTTGCTACAGGAATCAAGGTTTAATATTGATCTGCTTGTTTAAAAGGAAGACTGATTAGATTTACATATCCTCAAAAGACATAAAAACCAGATGAAACTTTTGTTTAAGAATATTCTAATGGGGATTATGATAATGAGGAAATGGCCTTCCTTTTCAAGATACTTCAACAACTGACCAAGAGTAACAAGGAACTCTTTGGTAAAAGCTCTAACTTCAAAGGTTTCAGTTTCAAGAACAGAGGAGACGATCAAAAGATCTGCTACAATTGCATCAAGTCTGATCAGTTATGAAATGATTGTTCTAATCTAACAAAAGGACAAATCATTTAAAGGAAGCCTTATGAAGGAAAGTTTCAGAGAAAGTTTAAGAAAAGTCTCATGGAAGCATGTGATGAACTTGATGATGAAGAAGATCAGACAAAGGAGCTGAAGAAGCCAACCTTACACTGATGGATCTTACACTCTTTGATTTAGAGTATGAGTCAGGTTTTGGCTCTGAATCTGATGAAGAAGATATGGTATATTCTAACCTATCTTTGTATGATCTTATTCATAGTTTCATTAGCTTTTTTCAAGATTAGGCAAGGAACATGAAGGCTATTAAGAAACAACTTGAGTTTCTTAAAGAAGAATTGAAATCTTCTAAAAGAGACTATTGAAACATTGGTAAGAAATCTAGCAACTGACTGAGCAGGATATGACTCTTAAAGTTTTCTTAACAGTAGATCTTAACAGAACTTTGATTGTATCCATGATCTATGTGTAACGGTAAATTCATGACCGCTGAGCTATTGGTTAGCTCAACGTCAATAAAACAAGAGTCGCCACCGCGCTTTTATTGTTTCCAAAGAAAAAGGGAAAAAGTACGAACAAAACCCAAAGATAAGAAGTTTTCAAATCAAAACTGATAAAATGTCAAAGATTACAGGTAAGGGGGTTGGTTACACAAAGGGAAGGTATTAGCACCCAAAATGTCCTAGGTACTCCTAGGGAGCCCTTTTTGTGTGTAAGTGTTTTAGTTGAAAAAGATGTTTGCTTAAAATTAGATTGGGGAATGAGGAAATAATTTATTATTTACATTTTTGTATTTGACAAGACCTTTGGTCTTATGCCTACATACCAACATAAAAATGAGGGATAAAAACCTCGTAGTTCGTGGTAAAAATTTCAAAGATGGGTGGATTAATTTTAACAAAAGCTTAACGATTTTTTGTTATCAATGAGAGAATACTCAGCCAAACATACACTGATAATGAGGGCTTTGCAACATTTACGAGGGAGGGCTCCAATTTGGATTCAATCAACAAGTATGCCACTAACCCCTAATAAATGGAAAGTATTACAATCAACATATCATGGAATGGGAGAATTATGTCTCAACCAAAGATAACTCAAATCTAAATGCTCTCTTTTGAAAAGTTTAAAAGGAAAAGGCACAAAGTGGCCAAAAGGATTAAATGAGGTTGTTATTTCTTTTTGTCTTTTTGAAAGTAAAGTCAATATGATTAAGTTCATTTACAAGTTTGATTTAAGAAAATAATTTGAAAATCAATCATAAGACCAAGGTTTATACTAATTAAAACAAGTCTAAGTTGAAAATAACAAACAAAGAAGTTTTTTCTTTTAAAATGAGAGGGAGATTTTGAAATTAAAGAAGGGGGAAGAGATGAAGGGACTATCCTAAAAAAGATTTAAAAGTTTAGGAAAATATCTAACCCATGGGAAGCATCCACAAAACAATAAAGTCAGATAGAAACCCATTTCCTTTAGATTGTCAAGCAAACAACAAAGCCATAATCATCCAAGCAATTAATAAGAAGACCAAATGGTATCAAATAAAGATAACCAAATATCTAAGCAAGCACTCCAAAGCAAGCAGTCTTCAATGTCCTTTAGATGTATAAGATGAAAAGTCCCTTGAAACATACTCACATAGACAAGCATCAAATAATATTGATAAGATCCAAATAATAATTTAGATAAAGAGAAAGTATATATATCAGATAAACGAAAGGGAGTTTCTCAAGGCTTGTATCAGATGAATGGAATTGGCCAAGAAATGGTCTCAAATTAATGGCATTGTCCAAGTTCTTCCATAGCTCAGGAATGTTGTCTACTCTAAGTCCATAGGTCATAATCAAGTCACAGATAGAGGTCCAACAGTCCACCAATATATTTTTTAGGGTTTTTGTTTTTATTAAGTGTTTTAAGGTCCTAAGACCACAAACAAAACAAGATCAGAAGTACACAATATATCACAAGCACAAATACAATGGCTCAAGTGAGCAAAGTGAAAATGACTGAAACATAAATAATTTGCATTAATGATAAAGTGTAAGAATTTAAATTGCATTAAAGTAAATGAAACTTAAAATAAAGTCAATACAAATAGGTGTTAGTGAATGTTAGTGAAGAAATAAAGACTGTTTAAGTCATTTTATGGAGAACACTCAACCATCCACTCACAAGCATGAAGATATGAACCTAGGCATCATTCATGAGAAGGGCTCCAACTTGGATAAAGTAAACAAGTATGCCACTAGCTCCCACAAATGGAAAAAAGGGCAAAATCTTCACAAAATACAATGAGGAATGAGAGACTTACAATCTCATTTACGAAAATTCTATTGCCTTTGGGATAATTTTAGCGTTATGTTAAGCAATCATAATTGGACTTATATAGATGTCACAACTATCCGAGACCGGTCAATAATAATATTAGTGTTAATTAATGCTAGAGATAAGGTATCAAGACCAAGCTCCTAAAGCATACCACACACAAAAATAAGAAGGGATTGACCTATCTCAATCAAACTCATGTTGATTCATCTAACACAAGATCATTGATGAATCAACTAGCATTTTGATCTATGAGAAATCATTGGCCAAGAAAGGGATTACGGAAGAAGTGAGATGAAGATGAAGAGATGAAGTGAGAGAGATCCTAAGTTGGTAAAGGGATGAACCTCACTTGATCAATATCATTCATTCATCTTGAGGGATGAAGTTCAAACTTCATCAACCCCCTAAATCCAATGGTATTGACCAAGTCAAGGTCCAATTCAACCAAGACCAAGGCCAAATAGAAGTTGAGTCAACACCAAGTCAATAAAATAGCTCAAAAAAATATTAAAGCAATTAAAACAATTTAAATTAAATTTTAAATGAAGGAAATACATTTTTAAAAGGTCAAAAATCTAAAATCCCTTCAAATCACCAAAGAAATGGCCAAGGGATTTATCATAGGTCAAACAAAGTCAAAGGACAATTGGCTAATTTTTTAAAGCATTTTTTGAAAGTCAGAAGTATTTAAAAATCAATTAAAACAAATAAAAAAAATCACAAAATTCACTAAAAATATCAAACTCAATCCAAAAATTAATTTAATTCAGAAATGAGAAGAGGAAATTATTTGTGAAATTTTTGTGGTAGTCCCATAATTTTTGGATTAAAAATGAAATTATAGTGAATCTAATAAGAAAATGCTATTTAAAAATTAATTTGGAAAAATAAAACAAATCAGAAAAACAAGGGCCATCAGATCTTCCTCATTAATTGAGGTGGCAGATCTGATGGCCAAGCGCGCGCTATCCATTGTAATCTCTAGTCAACGCGTGCACACAAATGGCAATTACAAGGAATAGACTAGATTAGAACATAGCCACGAGATCTTATGGTTTGGACCGTGCCAACACACCACCGAAGCCCTAGCTCCGATCATCTTTTCCGGCCAACTCACCCGATTGGTCAGATTAAAATGTTTGTAAAAATAGATGGATCATATACCAATTTGAAGAAAAAAACATGAGGATTCCAAATATCACATCTAAATATTCCAATTCTCACTCTATAATGAGAAAATGGAGTTGAAAATTGAGGTTCCAAAATTGAATTGCTTCGATTCAACCTCAAAGTAACTCAGTATCAATGCCTACATTGGTAGGACTTCAGTCATACACAAATCAAGCCAAGATCTTAAGAAATTAGAGAGAATGAAAGAGTTGAAATTTGAAGAAATTCACCTTCAGGTAGCAGCTTTGGAGGTCAATTCTTGATGCAATTCCACTCGGTTCTTCTTCATCTTGCTTGCAGGAGTTGAATGGAGTGAAAATGACTGTGAATCCTTGGAGTTCTTGTTCACAAACAAAAGTTGAATCAAGAACTCGATTTCAAAGAAATCCTCAAGGTATTCTCTAAAGTGTGGATATGGGATTGCTTGGGCGAGCTTGAGCAATGATCCTTCTCCAATCTGAGGCAATGCACTCCATTATATAGCAAAGGAATTGATTTTTACACCATTCAAAATTTGAACAAAAAATAGTAAGTTCATGTGCATGGGTGCATGTGCATGTGTTCAGGCCCAAATGATCATTGAAATCCACTCAAATTCATGCCAAAATGCTACTGATGTCATAACATGAGGCCATGCAAAGTTGTGTAACAATTGAGTTCAAAAGTTGCTAAATCAAGCTATGAAAAGAACCTATGCGCAAGTCCCTCATTTCTTGTCCAAATGGAGCGATCTTGGGTTCTTTGGAAAACTACCATTATGAGGAACACCTTTGATGTTGTGACTTTTTCCATTTGAAGCTTGGAGCATGGTGAATTCTGACCTTGAAGTTGGAAGAATCAAACATACTTAAAACATTTTCTAAGTTAAAAGTCAAATGACTAAGACTCTGTAAGAGGTGTCCAACATTGGTTTGACTAAGACTCTGTAAGTGACCCCCATGCTCTTCAGATTTTTGGAATTCAGAGGCTCGCCAACATCCACAATTACATCTTCCATCATTTTGATGGAGATCAGGTGGTCCACCATCCCACTTTCTATCAGGACGTCAGAGATGAGCCTCCCCAGAGGGATGTAATTTCTGGGTTTCATGTGGATTCTTATATCTCTGACTGAATCCCTAAGATATTTGAAGAGTAATGAGGGCAGATTCATCTTTAATCCTTTCTGAAGGCAGTACAAGATACATTTTTTATCTGTGTTTTTGTAGTCTAATGAGTTTGAAGCTGGACGATGGTGGATGGTTCCCAGAATAATCTTCAACTAAACCCTTAGATTCTGGTAAAGTTCCTTGTTCTTGGAGGTTTTCCCTTCTAGGTTCTGATTGAATGTATTATGTACTATCTTCTGGGACATGTATTTTGCCCTAGGGTTGATGTTGTAGATCCTTCTACCCCCATTCTTTTCCATGTTCAGAAGCTTGGCTATGGAATTCTCTGTGATGACCATTTTACCCCAAGGACGTAGGAGAGAATGTAGTGGCCGTCACAGTCTGCAAATCTCCAGAATTCCTTAACAAGGAAGGTGTATACTGGACCGTAGAGTCTCTTGAAGTAATTTACCCAGCCTTGTTTCTCTAGTTCTTCAGTAAGATCAATGCCGTTACGCTTCAAGTTGTCAAAATCCACTTGCGATTCACATAAAACTTCCAGCTTCTCAAATGGCATGGCAAGGTTTATGCAAGGGGGACAGTGAAGAACGTGGGGTTCTTTTTAGGAAGTTATCGAGGTTATAGCAGTTTGAGTGATAACTTGTTGTGGAGATTCAACATGTTGTTCAGTAGCATCCATTTGCTGAGAATAATTGTGAACCTGTTGTTGTTGAGAATTCATTTGGAGTTTGGCAAAGATGAAGATTGTTGATGTTGATGATGATGAAGGTTGAAGTTGCAGATAATTTTTGAGTGAAAAGGGTTTGTGTAGGTTGTGAGTGAAAAGTGTGAAAGTGAGAAGTGTGGAAAATATATATACATAACCAATTAATACACAAAACGACAGCGTTTAAAAGAGTGGGGAACACAAATAATAATTATTCCAGAATTCTGAGTTGACACACTTGGGGGGTATTAAATGAAACTAATGATGATTGTCTAATCTCAAGAATATGCACACTGCTCGAGGAGATCTCAACAGTTTGACTCTTGAGTTCTGAGCTAGATAGTTGTCTAGAAGATCCAAGGCCACACGTTTGAGAAACCACATGTTGATGTTTCTGACAACAAGAATACCAAAAGGTTTCTGATCCAAAAGGTTTCTAATCCAAATAAAATCTAACTTGTAGAACCAGATGACCAATAAATGATTAAGTCAGAGCCTATTTTAACAAATCAGAAGAGAAACACGAGTTTAAATTCATTATGGGCAATCTGCCATATTTAAATGTTTCAGAATGAAGGAAAATCTATCTTCAGCCAAGGGTTTTATGAAGATATCAACCCATTAATGGTCTGTATTTGTGAATTTTAAACTTTTTACCCCTTTCTGAACATAGTCTCTGATAAAATGATGTTTAATTTCTATGTGCTTCCCTCTTTAATGGAAAATAGGATTCTTACATAAACATATGGAAGCAGTATTGTCACAAAAGATAAGGATGTTACTCTCATATATCTGAAAGTCTTCAAGCTGGTTCTTCATCTAGAGCATCTGAGTGCTGCATAGTGAAGCTGAAATGTATTCTACTTCTACAGTTGAGAGTGTAATGGTTGATTATCCTTTTCTAGCCCATGAAATGAGGTTTCCTCCCAAAAATTGATAGTTCCCGAATGTGCTTTTGCGTTCCAGTATGTCTCCAACGTAATCTGCATCATAATACCCAGAAAGTGTATACACTAATGTTTTCTTGTACATTAGGCCCATGTTAGGAGTTCCTTTCAGATACCTTAGGATTTTCTTAACAACAGTTAAGTGATTCCCTTGGATCTGACTGGAATCTGGCACAGAGACACACGCTGAATAATATATCTGGACATGTAGCAGTCAGATAGAGAAGAGAACCTGTCATACCACAATAGAGTTTTTGACAAAACTTTTGACTTACCTCTTCTTTCTCCAAAATGCAAGTGGGGTGAATGAGAGTCTTTGCTGGTTTGCTTTCTGACATTTCAAACTTCTTTAGAATGTATTTTATGTATTTTCTTTGATATACATAAGTAGCATATGATGTTTGATTGATTTGAATCCCCAAAATGAACTCTAGTCCTTGCATCAGACTCATTTCGAATTCAGCCTACATTAGCTCAGAAAATTCTTGACAGACAGAGGGGTTAGTAGAACCAAAAATTATGTCATCAACGTATATCTGACAGATCATAAGGTCATTTATGATGTTTTTACAGAAGAGAGTGGAATCAACTTTGCCTCTGATAAAATCATTTTCCAGAAGAAAAGAACTTAGTCTTCCATACCAAGCTCTGGGAGCTTGTTTCAGACCATAAAGATGTTTTTTCAGTTTAAAAATATGTTCTAGACATTTTGAGTTTTCAAAACCAGGAGGCTGATGAACATACACCTCTTTAGAAGTATATCCATTCAGAAACACACTTTTGACGTCCATGTGAGATAGTTTGATGGAGTAATTTATAGCAAAAGATACAAGTAGACAAATAGATTTTGACCTGGCGATTAAAGCAAAGGTTTTATTGTAGTCAATAACTTCTTTTTGACTGTATCCTTGTGTCACCAGTCATGCTTTGTTTTTGACCACTTCACCCTTTTCATTGAGTTTGTTTCTGTAAACCCATTTGGTTCCGTCACGTGGGTTCCCTTGGGTCTTGGTACAAGATCCCAGACATCGTTCTTTGCAAACTGATCAAGTTCTTCTTTCATTTCCGGAATCCATTATTTGTCTTGAAGAGTTTCTTCATAGGATGTTGGCTCTATACGAGATACTAGTCCTAAAAGTGTTTCTTCAGAAACTTTGAATGTTGATCTTGTTCTGACAGGTAAATCCTTGTTTCCCAGAATCAATTCTTCAAAAACATTTTGTCTACTTCTTGATCTTTTCTGATTGATTGTGACTTCAGGTGCTGATGACGTTTCCTTTTATGCTTCTTCAGATTCTTTAGTCTTTTCGTCAGAACCTGCAAGTGTTATCTCTAAATCTGCAAAATTCTCAACTAGCTTTGACTTTTCAGAGTCAAGCTTATCATCAAATCTGACATGTATTGATTCTTCCACAATTTGTATTTCTGTATTGTATACTCTATAACCTTTAGAGCATTCTGAGTACCCCAACGTAATACAATTTTGTGCTTTAGATTCAAACTTGTTCAAATTATGTTTAGTATTTAGGATAAAACAAGTACATCCAAAAGGATGAAAATATGAAATGTTGAGTTTTCTTCCCTTACACAGTTCATAAGGAGTCTTCTCCAAAATAGGTCTAATAGAGATTCTATTATGAATATAACACGCTGTATTCACAGCTTCAGCCAAAAAGTGCTTAGCTACATTTGCTTCATTGATCATGGTTCTGGCCATTTCTTGGAGAGTCATATTCTTCCTTTCTACAACTCCATTTTGTTGTGGAGTTTTAGGTAAGGAGAAATCATGGGATATTCCAGAGGCTTAGAGGTAGAAATAAGTCAATGTGTAGAAGTTCTAGAGGCTTAGAGGTAGAAACAAATTTTTTATTTTTGAAAGTTGTTTTAGAAAATTTTCCTTTCTGACATGCCTCACAAAGGGCATCTGAAGAAGACTTCAGCTTAGGTAGGCCTCTGACTAACTCAGGTTTATTTAGATAAGAAATCCTCCCCATTGCTCTTCATTTACAAACATTAAACATTTTACATTTTGATCTTTTAGATCTGAAAGCTTAATTTTGTAAATGTTGTTCTTCCTCTTACTAGTGAAAAGAACTATGCTATTTTTCTGATTAACAGCTTTACATGTTTTTTGATTAAAGATTATATCATAACCGTTATCACTTAATTGACTTATGGATAACAAGTTATGCATTAATCCTTCAACATAAAGGACATCAGAAATAGAGGGAAGATATCCATTACCAACTGTTCCAGATCCTCTTATTCTTCCTTTCTGATTTCCTCCGAAGCCTACGAAGCCAACGTCTTTAAGTTTTAGGCTTTGGAACATATGCTTTCTTTTTGGCATGTGTCGCGAGCATCTAGAGTCCAAGTACCATGATTGGTGTTTTTACTCTGCTGCACAAGATATCTGTAACATATACTATTTTATCTTTTGGTACCCAGAATCTTTTAGGTCATTTATGATTAGTTCTCCCAGAGTTTCTAGAAACTTTGGGTTTTCTAGCATTATTAAACTTTTGTGTTTGTGCATGTGTGTAATGATAAGAAAAAAGAGATTTAGATTTATCTTCTACAGAAGGTATTAACTCATCTTCATCAGAGTCATATCCAATTCCTCTTTTCTTATTGTGACTAACACCATAAATCATAGAAGCATTTTGCTTCTTTCAATCCCATTGTTCAAAAATTTATGAAAAACTTTTTCATATTTATATATGATGTTGTTAGAAGTTGGTGGAGCTTTGGAAAATGTTTTTTCATGCTTTAAACATTTTTTGGTTGAAAATTCATTTTCTTTTTCAAGGATAAAATTGTTTTCTTTAAGTTCAGAAACTTCTTTGTCAAGCTTATCACACTCTTCAACAGTTTCTTCATGAACCCTTTTTAAGATCTTGAATTTCCGTCGAAGCTTTTGATAAGAGCTTAG
Source organism: Lathyrus oleraceus (assembly GCF_024323335.1). NCBI lineage: Eukaryota > Viridiplantae > Streptophyta > Magnoliopsida > Fabales > Fabaceae > Lathyrus > Lathyrus oleraceus. The sequence continues at coordinate 436,508,377 of NC_066585.1, forward strand.
AGATTCTGATAAGCAGGCTTCCAGATCAGAATGAGAAAAATCAGGAAATACCTCCTCAGAGTCAGATTCCTTTTCGGATGAGCTTCCAGAGGTGGTAGCTATGAATGCAACATTTTCTTGTTCCTCTTTAGAGTCAGATTCAAAAGCGTCATATTTAGAGTCATCCCAGGTTTCCATGAGTCCCTTCTTAGTTTTGAAGGAGTTTTTCTTTAATCCTTCTTTTCTGGAACTATCTTTCTTGAGCTTTGCACATTCATTTCTGTAGTGTCCAGGTTCTTTGCATTCATAACATGTTACCTCTTTGTTTGGTCTGCCTCTGGAAGTTGACTCTGGACGATCTCCCTTCTGTTTGGGTCTTCTGAAGTTGTTATTTGTTTTTCTCCATAGTTTTTTGATTCTTCTGGATAAGTGAGATAACTCTTCTTCATCATTAGAGTCTTCCTTTTCAGAGTCATCGTCGTCTTCTTCTTCATCTTGAAAGGCTTTTTTCCTTTCTGGATTTCTTCTTTCTGATCTAGACTTCATAGCCCCCGATTTGCTTTTCTTTTGAGGTTTATCTTCCTCTAGCTCTATCTCATAACTCCTGAGGGAGCCGATGAGTTCTTCAAGGCTTATGTTGTTCAGATCCTTGGATAACTTTAAAGTAGTAACCATAGGTCTCCACTTATTTGGAAGACTTCTTATTATCTTTTTGACATCATCTGTAGTTACGTATCCTTTATCCAGAACCTTGAGTCCTGCAACTAAAGTTTGGAATCTAGAAAACATTACCTCAACAGCTTCATCATCTTCCATTCTGAAGGCTTCGTATTTTTGGATTAAGGCCAGAGCCTTAGTCTCTTTGACTTGATTATTTCCTTCGTGATTCATCTTTAAGGAATCAAAGATTTCTTTAGCTGTTTCCCTGTTGGTGATCTTTTCATACTCATTGTAGGATATTGCATTCAACATAATAGTTATGGCTTTGTGGTGATTCTTGAAGTCACGCTTCTGATCATCACTCATTTTTCTTCTTGCAATTACGATACCAAGAGCGATATGGATGGTTCATAACCATTTGTTACTATATCCCATAGGTCAGCTACATAGCCTAGGAAGAAGCTTTCAATTCTTTCCTTCCAATAATCAAATTTCTCTCTATCAAACACTGGAGGTTTAACGTTGTAGCTATCTCTTTCATTTGTGCTAGCCATGATGTTTTTCTCACGCTGGATCTCTCTACACTATTAAGTGTTTGATTCAAAAATCAATAACAGAGCCGAAGCTCTGATACCAATTAAAGGTAGAGAAAAACAAGAAAGGGGGGTTTGAATTGTTTTCACTGAAAAATAAAAACTTTTAGCAACTCTACACACACCAAGGTAATAACAAACAACACATAATTTTATCCTGGTTCGCTTGAAAATCAAAGCTACTCCAGTCCACCTGGCCAAAGTGATTTCTCCTTCAATAAGAACTTAATCCAATAATCTAGGAAGATTATAGCAATTGTCTAAGATTTCAACAATCTCTTAGCCCTCTCAAGTCTACAGACTTCACAAGTCTCTTAAGGAATTACAACAACTATTGAGAATTACAAGAATGTGTGTGGTGCTTCTAGATAAGAAAGATGAACACAATTAAATAGATAATCAAAGATCACACAAAGAGCAAAAACTCGTGTGTGACAACTAAATTTTACAATGACAAGAGTTTGGTGCATGATTCAAGGTGTATAGTAGAATTCTTGTGAGATAGCTTCGTGTATTGGTATGATGATAGTGAGGCCTTTTATATTGCTTGGAGATGATACTGTTGGAGAGAATATTGATGATGATATCTTTGCCAATAATGGGACTTCATGACATTAATTTTCTTGTCCTTCCATAGTAGTCTTGGAGTGTATTCAATATTATCCATATAGAGATTCATACCATACTTAGAATACTTATTTGTCAAGTTTCTGATTTTGATTGGTCAGATGATCTGTTGGGCGTGAATCAGAGTGAGCGGAAATCGAATTCTTTTCGTAGATCTTGTATTCTTCAGATAGTTGCTAGTTAAGTCTTCTTTAGATGGTTATTTGACTGATCTTCAGATAGAGCGTCTTCAGAGTCTACAAATGTACATTCGTCAGAGTCTTTGGGTTCTTCATAGTCTTCAGATTTTGTATGTGATTTTCTTGGATATGCTTGTGTTCATCGTCAGATATGATTTATTTAATTCCGAGTCAACTGTTCTGGACTTTGTGTGATATCCGGTATTGTTTTATCAGATTCATTTTACGTTATAGTGCCGCACACTTAGAAAATTTATTAGGGTACCAAATTGTTTCATTCTTTGTTATCATAAAAACTTAGAGATAAATTGCAGAATCAAAATCTTGTTCTAACACCAGGTTCTGGCCCTTCTTCAAGCAATGGTTCGTCACAATATTTCATATTCAAATACAAAATATTTTCGTCAGGGAAATCAAACTGCACTGGCAGATAATCATCAATAGGTTGGTGAGCCAAGTGGTCAGCCAAGACACTACCTTTAATCACTTTCTGAACTCGGTATTCAATATCATACTCAGACAACAACATATGCCAACGAGCAATCCTCCCAGTTAAACCATGCTTTTCATATATGTACTTGATTGGATCCATCTTGGATATCAACCAAGTAGTATGATTCAACATATATTGGCGCAAACAATTAGAAGCCCAAGCCAAAGCACATCATGTCTTCTCAAGCATAGAATACCGAGACTCATAATCGGTGAACTTCTTATTGAGGTAGTAAATAACATATTCTTTCTTACTAGATTCATCTTGTTGACCAAGAACACATCCCATACTCTCTTCAAGCACAGTCAAATACATGATCAATGGTCTTACTTCAACATGAGGAGACAAAATCAGAGGCTCAAGCAGATATTCTTTAATACTGTCAAAAGCTTTATGGTAATCTTCGGTCTAATCACAAGACTGATTCTTCCGAAGGAGCTTGAATACAGGTGCTCATGTGGCAGTCATATGCGATATAAATATTGAGATATAGTTCAAGCGGCAAAGAAAACCTCTAACTTACTTCTCAGTTTTGGGCGCAGACATCTCTTGTATTGCTTTGACCTTGGCAGGACCTAGTTCAATATCATTCTCACTGATAATAAAGCCCAACAACTTACCAGACTGGACACCAGATCTACACTTATTGGGATTCAAGTGGAGTTTATACTTCCTCAAATGCTGGAATAGCTTAAATAAATGCTCAACATGCTCATCTTCAGCCCTTGATTTGGAAATCATATCATCAACATAGACCTCAATCTCTTTATGCATCATATCATGGAAAAGAGTGGTCATGGCTCTTTGGTATGTTGCACCAACATTCTTCAAACCGAAAGGCCTCACTCGATAACATAATGTTCCCTAAGGCGTAATGAATGCGGTCTTCTCCATATCTTCGTGTGCCATCTTAATCTGATTATACCCGGAAAATCCGTCCATAAAAGAGAAGACATTGAATTTAGCTGTACTATCTACCAACATATCAATCTGTGGCAGAGGAAAATCATCTTTAGGACTAGCTTTATTCAAATCTCTATAGTCAACGCACATGCGGACTTTTCCATCCTTCTTCGGAACAGGCACAATATTGGTGACCCACTGCGGTTATTCAGAGGTAACAAGGAAACCAACATCAATATGCTTTTGTACTTCTTCCTTGATCTTTACTGCTATGTCAGGAGGTGTTATTCTTAACTTTTGCTTGACTGACGAACATTTTGGCTTCAATGGAAATATATGCTCCACAATATTGGTATCAAGACCTGAGATGTCTTGATAAGAGCAAGCAAACACATCAGAGTACTCTCGGAGAAGCTCAATCAACCCCTTCTTAACCTCTGGATTAAGTTGTGATCCAATCTTTACCTCCTTTATATCATCTTCGGAACCCAAGTTGACCAACCCAATCTGTTCTTCAAACGGATGAATGGTTCTTTCCTCGTGCTCAAGCAATCGGGATAATTCATCAAAAACGTCTTCATCATCATTCTCTTCCTCAGCTTCGAACACATGGAAATCAAAGTTCGGAGAGGGAGTAGGGTCATTATTTTCAATGGGTTTGAGAAGCAACTTGCATAATGATTTGATATTTTGATTTTAGAAATATGAAGTGAAATCAAACATTATGCAAATATGGGAAAAATTATTGCTTATTTATGTTTTTTATGATTACCATTTTCAGAAAAAGCAAAAAGTAAAAACAATATAGATGTGGATGAATAAATTTGTATTTTGTTGATGATAATTGAAAATGCCTGACAATGTTTTCACTTCTCCCTTAGGCATAGGAGAAGGATTTTTCTATAAACAATAAGACACATTTCTTTGAATGATGAATTATGACAGGAACTTCAACAGCAACCTAATTTTTGCAAATTTGTCCATGCATTACACAATTGGCATTATCTACTTCATCTTCATCTTCATGAATGATCGTAGCTAAGTGTTGTTCTTCTTTGTGAATTAACCCTCCATTGTGGAATATTTATTGCATAGCTTTGACTTGTTCTTTAAACGTCCCTTGCTGAAATCCCAAACCAGACCTGTTCTTGTTTTCAATGGCTTCAATGACACGACCCCACTTGCTTGTGTCACCAGCCTGCACAACTTCTTGTGTATCTTTCAAAGAAGACATAAATGCTCCAGTTTTATGAACCTCATTAGCTACAGATAAAGCTTGGAACGGAGTTCCAACAACTTCTTCAACTTCAACATATGTGAAAGATGACAAATGGCTTACCAATAATGCTTTCTCACCTCCCACAATAAAGAGCTTACCGTTCTTAACAAATTTGAGCTTCTGATGTAGAGTCGACGTGACAACACCAGCCTCATGAATCCATAACCTTCCCAATAAATATCTATAGGCCGAGTGAATATCCATTACTTGGAAAGTAATATGGAAATCACTCCGACCAATACTAATTGGAAGGTTCACTTCTCCAATGACAGTTTTACGGGAACCATCAAACGCTTTCACAACCACACCGCTATATCTCATGGGTGCGCCCTGATAAGATAACCTCTCCAAAGTAGATTTTGGTAGAACGTTCAAAGACAAACCAGTGTCTACCAAGACATTGGACAAAACATCTTCCTTGCAGTTCATAGATATATGGAGGGCCAAATTATTATTCTTGCCTTCCTCGGGAAGCTCTTCATCACCAAAAGTCAAATTATTGCATGAAGTGATATTATCAACGATATGATCAAACTGATCAACTGTAACATCATGCTCTATATAGGCTTGCTCAAGCACCTTCTGCAACGCCTTTCTGTGTGCTTCTGAATTCATCAACAAAGATAAGACAGAGATTTTGGAGGGCGTTTGAAGCAACTGCTCTAGGACATTAAACTCACTCTTCTTAATCAATTGGAGAACCTCATCATCATCATCCTTAACCTTCAACCCGCTGGATTCACTAGACTGATAGATTAGAGCGTTAACAGGATTAACCAACAGAACATCCGCCTTCTTCCTAACCATAACATCCTCCACAACCTTCAGGGATACCAGACTAAATACTCGACCGCTTTGGGTCACTTTAACAATATCAACAATGCTCACTACTGAATTAGCTGCGGGAAGAGGAACCTCTTGCCCATCTTTAATCATAGTAGCATTATATTTGCAAGGCACAACTTTATCGGATGCATACGGGACTTGGCTCGCTAACCGTATTACCAACGGTGATACCGATATATATTACTCGCTAAGGAGTCTTGAAAACTGGTACAATTACATTCATATCATCACCCAAATCTTTGGCTTGGTTGATTTGAATCACACCTTCATCCATCAAAATTTGAATGTCCCTCTTAACAATCATACATCCTCGTGAATTAACACTGCAAATAACACAACCGTCATGATCATGTTCACAGTCATTCATAAGACACAAAATTTTATGCATCTCCACCAAATACATTTGGATACATCGGACATTAAAAACCCTGTATTTACCAGGACAATCGTCCACCATATTCTTAGAAGAGTTACCATGAGCGGGTAACAGAATGGCTTTGACGTTTGGCGCAGGTCCTCAAAGGACACCATCCCGTTTTTCACCAATTTTTGGAGTTCATACTTTAACGGATAATAATTCTCGATATCATGGTTGAGCGCCCCTTGATGATAAGCACAATGCTGATCGGGCTTATACCACCATGGTAGAGGTTCATGCATATGTGGAGGATTCTTTGGATGAATCAAATTCTTGATGACAAGAGATGTATACAGTTCAACGTAGGTCATCGAAATAGGATCAAACGTGACCTTCTTCCTTTCATAATTGTTATGTTGATTGTTGTTATAGTTATGATTGTTGTGAGTGTGTTGTTATTGTTGTACTGGTGCTGATTGAACAATAAGATTGTTGGTAAACAATGGAATAATAGAGGATACTTGATGATGTTACTGATGAGATCTGAGTTTTTTCCTCATATGAGGCCTCCTTTGCCTCCCCACAGATACTAAATTAGTTTCTCCCTCCTTTTTCTTTGAGAAACTACCCCTATACTTCTTGCTCGTAGATACTTCTTCTTTGGACAAACGGCCCTTACGGACACCTTATTCTAAACGCATCCTCATGTTCACCATCTCGGTGAAACCATTGGGAGCATTAGCAATCATACGCTCATAATAGAATGAACTCAGAGTCTTAAGAAAGATCTTTGTCATTTCCTTTTCTTCCAGTGGAGGACTAATCTGAGCGACAAGCTCTCTCCACCTCTGTGCATACTCTTTAAACGACTCCTTATCCTTCTGAGACATCGAATGCAACTGATCACGATTGGGTGCCATATCTACAAAAGCCTCGCCTAAATCATCGAAAGTACGAACGCTGCCACTATCTAGACCCATATACCAACAAAGCGCGACACCAGTCAAGCTGTCTTGGAAATAGTGGATGAGAAATTGATCATTATCTATCTAGGTTAACATCTTGCAGGCGTATATCACAAGATGGCTCAAAGGACAAGTATTTCTCTTGTATTTCTCAAAGTCAGGGACCTTAACCTTAACATGAATTTTTACGTTGGGCACTAAGAAAAGTTCAGCAACACTCTTCCCAAACAGATCTTTACCCCTCAGGGTCTTTAATTCCTTTTTCAGCTCTTGAAATTGGTCCTTCATATCACCCATTTTATCATCCATATCTGGACCCTCAGAAGAATCAGAATGATAGATAGTTTCCTTAACACGAGGCAAAACATGTACAATAGGAGAAGGATGTGACATAACCCGACGAGATGTCGACATTGGAGCAATAATATGAGCATAGCCTTCAGGCACATGATTCGGAGGCATTCCCTACGGGAATCCGGAATTCATAGGTTACGAAGGCTGGCTAACAGGAGCCACAAGCACTGGCATTGAGACGATCTCAGAGATGACAGTCCTTTGTTGCGAGTTGCAGGAGTTGGAACTGCTTGACTCAGAGATGCAATGAGAGACTCCATAAGAGCGGTGAGTCTTGCAACTTCTTCCTTGAGATCTCAGTTCTCTTATTCCAAATGATCCATCTTTCATTAACGATTAACGCGAGTATCATATTGATGAGTCAGCTTGTCTGATACAAAGACGAAGAACATGAGACACTTGGCCGAAGGGCTAGAATGCAAGAAACCTGTGATGTACATACTGCATGAATGCAATGTTTTTTATTTTATTATTTTCAAGGAACATACAAAATCCTAATTTTCAAATATTTCAATAATAATAATCAATAATAACAACTTGAATTGACCATAAAATCTCTTTTTCATTCATAAAATTTGGAAGGATTACACTGAGTACAATTTCAAAAACCAAAATACAAATACAACAGAAAAGGAAAATATCATCCTAAGGATCCCTAGAAACTGTGTCAGCTGAACTGGCCAAGGGTGTGTACTTCCTTCGGATGCGTCTGATCTCTGACTCTTAAGCAGTCTTCATATGAGCTTTCTCAATGACGAGCTGACCGACAATCTTCTTCCAAGCAACAGAAGGCTGAGGAATACTAGAGGAAAATAAATCATGTGGCTCTCTCTTTCTCTTAATTGCACGCTCTTCAAGAATCTCGATGAGTGCATCCTTGTCTTTCAACTCAAGTTGAAACTCCACTTGCTTTCGATTCAAAGCATGGAACCATTCTTCTCAAAGGTCTATTTCTTTCTTCATCTTAGCTAGTACGTCTTCCAACTCCTCTACATCTTGGTTAGGGAGAGTTAATGGCTCAGCCACAACCATAAACATAGGTCTTTCGCAGGCATATGGCATTTTAAGCTCCAAAGCTCCCTTCTTTACCCAACTAGTGTAAAGCTCCAAAGCCACACAGTTGCACGGTCTAAGCTTGACTCTTCCCTTTTTATGAACATTATGCCAAGCATGCACCATTATTATTTTCAAATTTTGGGGATCTTTACCCTCTTGATAGAAATACCTTCTAACTGAACGTTATTAGGTTTATCCTTCAAGGGGAACCCAAGCTGACGGCGAGCCAAGCAGGGTTGTAGTTGATTCCTCCTTGTGTACCAATAAGAGGAACATTAGAAAATTTCCCACAACTGTCAATAATCTCCAAGCCATCATATGAACAATCATACCAAGTAATATCATCATTAGTGAGAGACATAAGTCTCTGAGACCACCATAGACATTGTTGATTCTCTAGGAAGATTGATGTTTGAGGCAAGTGCAAAATAAACCACTTGTACAGATGAGGGACGTAACACACAATGGTTCCCCTATCCTTAGAATTCCTTAAATATAGAGAGAAATACGTGTCACCCTACAAAGTCAGAATAAGATTACCAATCAAGAAGATCCTAATGGCGTTAACATCAACAAAGTTGTCAATGTTAGGGAATAATGTTAAACCATAGATGATCAAGAAAAAGATGGCTTTGAAAGTGTCCATACTACAAGCTTGAGCAAAAGTGGTAGCTCTCATAATCAAAAATTCAGAAGTCAGACCTCAGATCCCTCATTTCTTTGTCATATTTGCATCGATCTCAGATTTCTTCAAATGAAAGGCATCAACTATGACTTGAGATTTCAGAATCTCCTCTAATCCACTGAAAGGCACCTTGTCAGATACGAGTATGCCCAAGAGATATGCATACTCTTCCAACATAGCCATAAGCTGATAATCGGGAAAAGTGAAGCACCGATAGAGAGGATTATAAAACTGGACTAATACACTCAAGATTCCTTCTATAACCTCGGTTGATAGCATAAATAAAAGCTTCCCATGGTGTTCCTTGAAATCCAAGGGATCAACTATAAAGGATTCTAGCTTCCTTAATCCTTTCAAATCTGGACATTTGAAATTGTACTTTTTAGTGCTCCTTCATCCATAATCCATGGTCTGATTTGCAATATAACCTTAGTTCCTTGAAATTTTATTTCTGTGATGAATGCTATGATGTGCATGTATGCATGAATGCAACAATCACACACAAGGGATCACACACAAGGTAAACACAAACTAAGGTCAAGGGATAGATCAAGTCATCATCAAGATCAATCATCCATTTTGGTGGATTATCATTTTCACCTTATCAACATCCAAGTTCCATTGATATTGATGATAATTGATCGGATCAACCGAGAGTCAAAGGGTTTGTTGTGAGTCACGAGCATGGAGTTAGGTTAAGAACCATCCCAAAGGAGCGTACTAAGGATAAAAACCTATAGATCATGTTCTAAAAAGTTCCCAGAGTCGTGATCTTATCTACCAGATACTATAGGTTAGGATGATTTTACTCATCAACCCATAGTATTCTCAAGAGAAACTCGTTTGAGTGTAGTATCACGTAACAACTGTTATCAAGTCTACACTTGAACAGTCTCCGCACTACGTCCTAAGTAGGCCAAGTTGGATTAAATGTTCTACGATCCTCAACTTCTCGGACTCCCAGGTCAGAAAAAGTAGTGTCTATACACGACTTACTCGTGTGACACCAGTAACTCCAAAGGGGTCTCCAGTGAGTGGATGAATCTCAAGCCAACTCGTTAAGGACTACTCCACACGAGTCGAACATGACTATACCATCCTCCTATCTTAGATTGCACTCAAGTTTGGGTTAGAACTTATCTCACCACACAGAGATCACCAAGCATAACAGAAAGAAAGTATCACACATAAAATATATACAATCATACAAACATCATTAATCAACAAATATTCTACACACAAAATTAGGCTAAACCCATTGAGGACTACTCCTCAACAGAGTCGCCACTTTCTTTCTGTAGCGGTAAAGTCATGACCACTGAGCTATTGGTTAGCTCAATGTCAATAAAACAAGAGTCTCTACCATGCTTTTATTGTTTCCAAAGGAAAAGGGAAAAAGTACGAACAAAACCCAAAGATAAGAAGTTTTCAAATCAAAACTAATAAAATATCAGAGATTACAGGTAAGGGGGTTGGTTACACAGAGAGAAGGTATTAGTACCCAAAGTGTCCTAGGTACTCCTAGGAATCCCTTTTTGTGTGTAAGTGTTTTAGTTGAAAAAAATGTTTGCTTAAATTAGATTGAGGGGATGAGAAAAGAATTTATTATTTATATTTTTGTGTTTCACAAGACCTTTGGTCTTATGCCTACGTACCAACGTAAAAATGAGGGATAAAAACCTCGTAGTTCATGGTAAAATTTCAAAGATGGGTGAATTGATTTTAAAAAAAGGTTAAAGATATTTTGTTATCAATGGGAGATTACTCAACCAAACATCCACCGATAATGAGGGCTTTACAACATTTAAGAGGGAGGGCTCCAACTTGGATTCAATCAACAAGTATGCCACTAACCCCTAATAAATGGAAAGTCTTACAATCAACATATCATGGAATAGGAGAATTATATCTCAACCAAAAATAACTCAAATCTAAATGCTCTCTTTTGAAAAGTTTAAAAGGAAAAGGCACAAAGTGGCCAAAAGAATTAGACGAGGTTGTTATTTCTTTTTGTCTTTTTGAAAGTAAAGTCAATATGATTAAGTTCATTTACAAGTTTGATTTAAGAAAATAATTTGAAAATCAATGGCATAATGGCAAGGTTTATACTCATTAAAAGAAGTCTAAGTTGAAAATAACAAACAAAGAAGTTTTTTTTTAAATGAGAGGGAGATTTTGAAATTAAAGAAGGAGGAAGAGATGAAGGGATTGCTCTAGACAAGATTTAAAAGTTTAGAGTTGAAAAGATATAACCCATGGGAAGCATCCACAAGACAATAATGTCAGATAGAAACCAATTTCCTTTGGATTGTCAAGCAAACAACAAAGCCATAATCATCCAAGCAATTAAGAAGAAGACCATATGGTATCAAATAAAGATAACCAAACATCCAAGCAAGCAGTCTTCAATGTCCTTTAGATGTATCAGATGAAAAGTCCCTTGAAACATACTCACATAGACAAACATCAAATAATATTGATAAGATCAAAATAATAATCCATATAAAGAGAAAGTATATATATTAGATAAACCAAATGGAGTTTCTCAAGGCTTGTATCAAAAGAATGACATTGGCCAAGAAATGGTCTCAAATTAATGGCATTGGCCAAGTTCTTCCATAGCTTAGGAATGTTGTCTACTCTAAGTCCATAGGTCCTAATCAAGTCACTAACAGAGGTCTAACAGTCCACCAATATATTTTTTAGGGTTTTTTGTTTTATTAAGTGTTTTAAGGTCCTAAGACCACAAACAAAACAATATCGCAAGCACACAATATATCACAAGCACAAATACAATGGCTCAAGTGAGCAAAGTGAACATGACTGAAACTTAAACAATTTGTATGAATGTAAATGACAATGAATGATAAAGTGCAAGAATTTAAATTGAATTAAAGTAAATGACACTTAAAATAAAGTCAATACAAAGAGGTATTAGTGAATGTTAGTGAAGAAGAAAAGATTATTTAAGTCATTTTTTAGAGAATACTCAACCATCCACTCACAAGCATGAAGATATGAACCCAGACATCATTCATGAGAAGGGATCCAACTTGGATAAAACCAACAAGTATGCCACTAGCTCTCACAAATGGAAAAAGGGGCAAAATATTCACACAATACCATTAGGAATGGGAGACTTACAATCTCACTAACAAAAATTCTATTGCCTTTGGGACAAATTTAGCACTATGTTAAGAAATCATAATTAGACTTATGTAGAAGTCACAACTATATGAGGCCGATCAATAGTAATTTTGGTGTTAATGTATGCTAGAGATAAGGTATCAAGACCAAGCTCCTAAAGCATACCACACACAAAATTAATAAGGGATGAAGTGAGAGAGATCCCAAATTGGTCAAGGGATGAACCTCACTTGATCAATACCCTTCATTCATCTTGAGGGATGAAGTTCAAACTTCATCAATCCCCAAAATCCAATGGTATTGACTAAGTCAAGGGCCAATTCAACCAAGACCAAGGCCAAACAGAATTTGAGTCAACACCAAGTCAATAAAATAGCTCAACAAAATATTAAAGTAATTAAAACAATTTAAATCAAAATTTAAATGAAGAAAATACATTTTTAAAAGGTCAAAAAACTAAAATCCTTTCAAATCACCAAAGAAATGGCCAAAGGATTTATCATAGGTCAAACAAAGTCAAAGGACCATTGAGTAATTTTTTTGGCATTTTTTGAAAGTCAGAAGTATTTAAAAATCAATTAAAACAAATAAATAACCATAAAATTACTAAAAATATCAAACTCAATCCAAAAATTAATTAAATTTAGAAATGGGAAGAGGAAATTATTTGTGAAATTTTGGTGGTAGTCCCATAATTTTTGGATTAAAAATGAAATTATCGTAAATTTAATAAGAAAATGCTATTTAAAAATTAATTTGGAAAAATAAAACAAATCAGAAAAACAAGGGCCATCAAATCTCCCTCATTAATTGAGGTTGCAGATCTGATGGTCAAGCGTGCGCTATCCATTATAGTCTCTAGTTAACGCGTGCACACAATTGGTAATTACAAGGAATGGACCAAATTAGAATATAGCCACGAGATCTTATGGTTTGGGCCGTGCCAACACACCACCAGAGCCCTAGCTCCGGTCATCTTCTCCGGCCAACTCACCGGACTGGTCAGATTAAAATGTTTGTAAAAATAGATGGATCATATACCAATTTGAAAAGAAAAACACGAGGATTCCAAATATCACCTCCAACTCTCACTCTATAATGAGAAAAATGGAGTTGAAAATTGAAGTTCCAAAACTGAATTGCTCCAATTCAACCTCAAAGCAACTCAATATCAATGCCTACATTGGTAGGACTTCAGTCATACAGAAATCAAGCCAAGATCTTAAGAAATGAGAGAGAATTAAAGAGTTGAAATTTGAAGAAATTCACCTTCGGGTAGCAGCTTTGGAGGTCAATTCTTGATGCAAATCCACTTAGTTCTTCTTCCTCTTGCTTGCTGGAGTTGAATGGAGTGAAAATGGTTGTGAGTCCTTGGAGTTCTTATTCACAAACAGGAGTTAAATCAAGAACTCGATTTCAAAGAAATCCTCAAGGTATTCTCTAAAGTGTGGCTATGGGATTGCTTGGTAGAGATTGGGCAAGGGTCCTTCTCCAATCTGAGGTAATGCACTTCATTATATAGGCAAAGTAATTGATTTCTACACCATTCAAAATTTGAACCAAAAATAGTAAGTTCATGTGTATGGGCATGTGTTCAGGCCCAAATGATCATTGCAATCTACTCAAATTTGTTCCAAAATGCTACTGATATCATAACATGAGGCCATGCAAAGTTGTGTAACAATTGAGTTCAAAAGTTGCTAAATCAAGCCATTAAAAGAACCTACGTACAAGTCCCTCAATTCTTGTCCAAATGGAGTGATCACGGGTTCTTTGGAAATCTACCATTATAAGGAACGACTTTGATGTTGGGAATTTTTCCATTTGAAGCTTGGAACATGGTGAATTCTAACCTTGAAGTTGGAAGAATCAAACATACTCAAAAAATTTCTAAGTTAAAAGTCAAATGAACCCTTTTTCCACATTGAATAAGTTTTGCTATGAGCTTTAAATGACTTTGGTTCCTTCTACAAAGTTGTATCTCTTTCAATTATCTTCAATTGGATAACAAATTTGACACCATTTGGAGCTTGCATAATGGAGTTATGGATTTTAGAAGTTGAGGAAAATTGCTTGTTCAATGATGAAGACCAAAATGGACCTATAATGTTTCCTCATGTCACATGACCTTGAAAGTGGAATTTGACCTTTCTAAAAGAATAAAAGTTGAATAAGACATCTTGAAATTAATCATGAAACTTGGATAATATTCATATCATAAAAATTAAGGATGTTATGGTTCTTGGAAGTTGACCTTCTATCTAGGGCACAGACAAAATGACCTATAATCTTTCACCATAAAAAAACAACTTTCTAAGCAAAATTAGCTCTCGATGCCAACATGAAAGTTGTTTGAAGTGTCATAAATAGTAACTTTGATCTTGGAATCAGTTTCATATGACAAAAAGTGTAGGAGATAGATGCTAGGGAACCCTAGATTTGACTAGTTGACTTTTCTGGTCAACCTCCTAGAACCAACTTGAAAACTTGAAGTTACTTATTTGGGGCTCATGGAGGATGATATATGTTTATGATGAAGTAAAATGGAGTATCCCTTGATATTTTTGACCAACTTTTGAAGAAACTTGCTGAGGAAGGCACACAAGATACCCAAATGAATTATGACTTCCTTGACACACAAGCTTCAAACTCTTGATGAATTATTGATAAACATGATAAATAAAGAATATTGGGATCTATATATGATGCCTAGAACAAATGTGGATCTTATCTTTCTTGACCCCTTGCATTGAGGGTCTAACATAAAGCTACACTCAACATATTTTTGGATTTTGGTTAGTAAACAAAGAAAAAAAAAGGATGACACAATCACAAATGCTTGGTGATCTCTCCCAATGCAAACCCAATGAATGATAGGTGAGTAGGATACCAAGGTATGATCCCAATGCTAATTCCAATTTATGAGATGGCATGAGGGATCTTAGGGGTCAAAATTGGGATCTTACACTATGGAGTAAGCTAGAGAAAAAGAGATGGTCTAAGCTTTCATGAAATGTGTGATTTTCAAAACCTTGACATGAAAGAATCTTTCTGAACCATCTTCTTCAAGTTATGCTTATGACTTATTGGTGTCTGGTACTGAAGGGATCAAAGTTATGAACCTATCAGATTCAATCATAGAGAAGTCAATGGTACTGATAGAACTAGAGACCTCAAGGTCAAAAGTTCTGCAGAAGTCAGAATATGAGATCTCAAAGTTAGTGATTTTGATGAAACCAGACACTATGATCCAAAAGTAAAAACGATAAGGGAATTAAGTACCTAAGACTTCTAGATTCAAGCTTCTAAAATGATCAGATGCTAATTTCAAAGCTTATCCATGACATAATTTCTTTAAGAAGAAAGTCTGGAATAACACTATACATTACTCTAAGACAAGGGCACATATTAAGAAAAAGCCTAGCGTAACAAACACAAAATGACTCATAAGATCATGGGTTCCAAAATCTGAGATTGTGTTTGCTGATATACTTTTGTGTTCGTTCATCTGTCCTAATGTATGGACAATAGATAACTACATCCTACATCAATAGGATATCATATTTTCTTTTCCTAACTCTGAAAGAGGAAGGAAAGTTGGAGTCTGGAGAAAAGTAGAAAAAGAGTACTATGGTCACTAGTACTACTCCAAGACTGTGTTAAGAGAGGACCAAGTTCAACAACAAGAGTGTTTAAGACTAACTCACATCAGTAAGAATATTGTTGGAACCAAAATATGTTCAGACGCAACACCAAGGTATGTCTAAACTCATTATTTTTATTTAGACAACTTTTATGAAAGAGATATTATTTACTGTAGTCTATGTATCTATCTTCTTAATACATAACTATCTTAGATAATATGTCTGCATAAGAATTTTTAGAACAAGTGGAAAATATTTTTTGTATCCTTGTTCATATTCTTTGTTCAGAACCAAGTATTGTGGGATCAAAATTTTTGATAAGAAAAGTGTTGTTTATTCAAGTAAACTCTTTAATGAGTTGTTTTACTTGTTTTACCCTTTGTCTTTTAAATACTTAATTCTTATCTAAGAAAGGGGTTATGATCTTATTTTAAAAGCTTGATTATGAATATAGAGTATCAAAGACTAATGCTAATCAGAAGTAGCTTCATCAAAGTTATAAAAAGACTAATGCTAACCTAGGTTATTGAAGTTGGATGAACTGAAAAAGATGCGACTGCCCGCGTATGAAAATGCGTTGATTTATAAGGAAAGGAAAAAAATATCATGACAAGAAATTTGTACGCCAAAACTTCCAAGTAGGCCAACAAGTATTATTGTTTAATTCATGGTTGAGATTATTCTCAGGAAAGCTGAAGTCCAAGTGGTCAGGACATTTGTGATTATCGAGGTTTGTCAAAGTAGGGCTATTGAAATTCAAGATCCTGGTGACAGGAGAAAATTTAAAGTGAATGGATAACAACTTAAGCATTATTATGGAGGAGATATTCTAAGTGGAAACACCTCCCTAATATTATCCGACCCCGGATTTCTATCTTCAAGCTTTTGACGAAAAAGAATCGCTGGATGGGAGGTAATCCATCAATTTTTTTTATTAGTTTTCGTTTGGAAGAATTTAATTTATTTTTATTCAAGACCATATCAAGAGGAAGTAGCTACTCAAGCATACATTTTCCATGAAGATCTTAATTGTCTTTAATAAACAAGTTTGTAGTTGTTTATGTTTTTTTCTCCAAATTATAAGTCTAGCACTTTAGCATTGAAAAAATGATTCAAAAGAATCTTGATCATCACAATAACAACTAGGAACTTGAAGGCGAAAGATGAGAAAATAATCAATAAACTTGTACTCAACCTACATATACCTCACCTAGTAAGGTTTGAGCCAAGTATTTCCATTGTTCACTTTTCATTCTTTATGAGTGTATCCATGCATTATTCTTTTATCTGGTTTGATTTATTTTCGATTAAGTTATTTGGTTTGAATAACACACACTGAGGCAATTTTTTGTTTAGAACTTTGAGCCTTTGTAAACCCCATTTAATAATAGGTTTATCCATTGCTAACCACTTTGAGCCTAAACCTTTCTTTCGGTGACGTAGCCTTAAATTCTTAAGCCATATTACTTGAAAGATATTTTCTTTCCACCATCTCTTTGGAGTTAGGTAGTAGTATGGTTCTTAACATATATGAAAAAGATTAAGTTTGAGGTTGCTCTTGGAAGTGAGCAAAGTTTTAAGTTTGGGGCTGGGGTACTGGAGAATAGGATCCAAAATTTCAAAATTGTTGTGAAAAAGAAGTGGAAAAAGACATTTTTTCAAAAAAAAATGAATGAGAAAAGAAAAGGAAGGTCAAAGCACTAAAGGTATGATGAATTAAAGAGAACTAGGAACCTAACTCCAAAGGTTTAAACCTCCTTTTCTAAAAATATCCTAACCTAACATAAGCCAAGTTATAACCTAAAAAGTCCTCTACTGTGTGTGTTGTGATTTCTTTGATGAACTCGATTTGAACATGATCAAGCTAAGTTTAATTGATTTTGTATGTTGGTTGAGTGATCACCCTATCCATTGAGTGAGTTATAGTGATCCGAGAGACATGTTGAGTACTCGTCAATGTTGAGGATGTTTTCCGAATTCGCCGGATAGAAGTCGGGAGCTAGAACCATGGTTAGGTAATATAAATATTTAATTTGGGGATGTTCGATTTCTATTGTGCGACTTGTTGTCTGTTGAAATATGCAGTTACAAGAAAATTACTTGAGGAAAAGCAATAATTCAAGTTTGGGGTTGTGATGAAAGTCCGTCATTGCATATATTTAATCGAATAATCAGAGAAAAAAAAGTGAAAGTCGAGAAAATTTGAGGAAGAATGACCAAAGAATGAAGGAAAAATAGCTAAGTAAGCAAATTGTGGACTTAGTGAAAATTTGAGTGAAAAAGGAGAAAAAAAGAGTGAAGCTTCAAAAATAATCACATCCACCATCGCACATGCGATAGGGCATTTAAAGCTGCATCACGTGATGCAGGGTATCATGCGCGTGATGGTCACTTTTCTGGGCCTTTTTCTGGCGCGTTCTGGTCCGTTCTGATGCCTTTGAAAGAGGTTTTTCAGCACTTTCACAAAGGTTACAACTTTCGTAGATTGAAGCATGAATTAGAGAGCACAAATGGTGATTTTAGGAGCCTTTGAAGCCATTGGAGGCCATCTCTTCAAGGAATTTCTTATGTTATCATTGTTTATCAATTGTGGTATTTTTAATTATACTATGAGTAGCTAAATTCTTCTACGTTAGGTTGTGTTATGATGAACTTGTTTCTCAATTGTTGGATTCTATGTTGATTTGACCACTGTATGAACCTATTGATCTATACTTTTATTTAATTTCTTCTTGTTCATAATGCTTTTTATGTAAGATACTCTTTTAATCTGATTTTGGACACATATGGAATATTGACCATTATTTTATGTGTTGGGCCTAGGGCAATTGTTGTACTTACGTTGGTTGAATAGGGATAGGATGTAAGAACAAAAATTGTTCTACAACAGATTCCTTGATTTTGATGATAACAAAGGATGAAACCAAAAATGGCACCCTAACGAAAAGTTTCTAAGTGTGCAGGGTTCTAAAGAAAGAAGGAAGAGATCTGATGATGTCATCAGATACAAAACCAGATCAGATACAAATTATCAAATGATCAGAAGCATCTGAAGTGGAAACAAGTTCAAGAAAGTCTAACTCTGAGCATAACAGCAAAGTATCAGAAGCATCTGAACAAGAAGTAAGCTCTAGATGGTCTGACTCTGAACAACGCTATCTCTAAATTCCAGAAGTTATCAGCGCTGTCTGAAGAAACTATCTGAACTCAACATCAGAAGCAAGATTCCAAGATTCTCAGATAAACGAAGACTCTGATCATGGAATTGCTAATTATGAAAGAGTAACGTTAAAGTCAAGTAAAGATTTGCAAATGGATTTCCTAAAACAGAAAGAGACGTTAATCTCCAATTTCAATAAAGAAGATACTATATGTGGTAAGTAGTCATTTCAAGGAGAGAAAGTTATCCTGCAGAAGCTATTTAAGTGATGGCGTAAATTCATTTTAATATCCATCAGTTTCAACTACCACCTCACTGATCTATATAAAGAACTGCAAATCAACATTTAACATACAACACATACAAGCAGAAATTATACTGAAACATCAACGCACAAGAAAACATTCTTGCTCTCTAAATCTTCACGAAGCTTTTGCTTATAACGTGAATCACTTTGTTCTTACTATTGTAATATTAGCTTATCTTAGAAGCACTCTAGATTACATAAATCTTTCATCTATTGATTGTTGATTTCCTCAAGTGACTCTGTGTAGTCTGTATACTTGAGAGGACTAAGAGATTTTTCTCTTAGACGTTGTTTGTAATCTTTCAAGATTAGTGGATTAAGTCCTTGTTGAAGGCGAAATCACCTCGGCCGGGTGGACTGGAGTAGCTTTGTGTTATAAGCGAACCAGTATAAAATCCTTGTGTGATTTTCATTTTGAAAAGCGCTTATTTTTCCAAACAATTCAAACCCCCCCTTTCTTGTTTTTTCTCACCTTCAATTGGTATCAGAGCTTAGGCTCTGTTATTGATTTTCTAATCAAACACTTAACAGTGTAGAGAGATCCAGAAAGAGAAAAACTATGGCCCACACAAATGAAAAAGATAGTTACAATGCTAAGCCTCCTGTCTTTGATGGAGAGAAGTTTGATTACTGGAAAGATAGAATTGAAAGTTTCTTTCTAGGCTATGATGCTGAACTCTGGGACATTGTCACAGATGGATACAAACCTCCTGTCACAGAGGATGGAGCTGAAGTTCCCAGAAGTAAGATGTCAGAAGAACAGAAACGAGTTTTCAAGAATCATCACAAGGCCAGAACCATACTCCTAAATGCTATATCTTACAACGAGTATGAAAAGATCACCAACAGAGAAACAGCCAAAGACATACTTGACTCTCTAAGGATGACTCATGAAGGAAACTCTCAAGTCAAAGAGACAAAGGCTCTGGCACTTATCCAGAAATATGAAGCTTTCAAAATGGAAGATGACGAAGCCATAGAAGCAATGTTTTCTAGATTCCAAACTCTGATTGCAGGTCTCAAGGTTCTAGACAAAGGATACACAACTGCAGACCATGTCAAAAAGATAGTCAGAAGTCTGCCAAAGAAATGGAGACCTATGGTTACTGCTCTGAAGCTGTCAAAGGATCTGAACAATATTAGCCTTGAAGAACTTGTCAGTTCTCTCAGAAGCCATGAGATAGAACTAGAGGAAGATGAGCCTCAGAAAAGGAACAAGTCTGTAGCATTAAAGTCCAGACCTGAAAGACGCAAACTTGACAGAACCAAAGCTCTCCAGGCAGAAACTGAAGATGCTGACAACTCTGAACCAGAAGACTCTGATGATGAAGAAGAATTGTCCCTACTAACCAGAAGAGTTAAGCAACTCTGGAAAAAGAGGAACAACAACTTCAGAAGATCAAGACCCAGAGGGGATCGATCAGAATCAACTTCAAAAGGTAAATCTAACAAAGATATTACCTGTTATGAATGTAAAGAAACAGGTCATTACAGGAATGAATGCCCCAAGCTAAAGAAAGACAACCCTAGAAAAGAAAGCTTCAAGAAAAATACCTTCAGGACAAAGAAAGGACTGATGACTACCTGGGATGATAGTGAATCTGGATCATCAGAATCTGACTCTGATGAACAGGCCAATGTGGCACTTATGGCTACCACATCCAGGAGTAGCTCAGATGAAGAATCTGAAGAGGTATTTTCTGAACTTTCTCGATCTGATCTAGAATCTTGTTTGTCAGAAACTCTTAGCTCATATCAGAAATTAAAACAAAAGTTTAAAAACATTAAAGGCTGTCTTAGAGCAAAATTTGAAGAATGTGGCAAGCTTGAGATGACAATTCTAGCACAAGAAGATACAATCAGATTGTTAATATTAGAAAGAGATGGAGCAAAAAGAAAAAGCTTAGAATTAGAAGAAGCGTTATCTCAAACTCCACAAACTTCAAATGCAATAATTTATAAATATGAAGAAGCCTTTCAAGAATTTCTGAAAAATGGAATAGGTAGGAGTATTATGGCATCCATGATTTATGGAGTCAGTCAGAACAATAAAAAGGGAATTGGGTATGATCCTAAGGAAGTTAAAACTTCTTCTAGTGACCAACTTAAATCTCCATTTTCATATCACTATACACACACACAAAAACAAAAATTTGAAAATGCTAGAAAACCCAAAGTTATGAGAAACTCTGGGAAGACTAATCAAAGAGGACCCAAGAAATTCTGGGTACCAAAAGATAAGATTGTGTATGTTGCAGATATCCTATGCAGCAAAGTTCAGACACCAGTCATGGTACCTGGACTCTGGATGCTCGCGACACATGACGGGAAGAAAGTCTATGTTCCAAAGCCTGGAACTTAGAGATGCTGGATTCGTAGGTTTCGGAGGAGATCAGAAAGGAAGGATCAGAGGCTCCGGAACTATTGGTAATGGTACTCTTCCCTCTATATCTGATGTTCTTTACGTAGAAGGATTAATGCATAACTTGTTATCCATAAGTCAATTAAGTGATAACGGTTATGATGTAATCTTTAATCAAAAAACATGTAAAGCCATTAATCAGAACGATGGCTCTGTCCTTTTCACAGGCAAGAGGAAAAACAACATCTATAAAATTAATCTTTCTGATTTAAAAGAACAAAATGTTAAATGTCTGATGTCTGTTCATAAAGAGCAATGGGTGTGGCATAGACGCTTGGGCCACATTAGCATGAGGAAACTTTCTCAGCTAACTAAACTCGAGTTAGTCAGAGGCCTACCTAAACTGAAGTTTTCTTCAGATGCTCTGTGTGAAGCATGTCAGAAAGGAAAATTTTCAAAAACATCCTTTAAAAAGAAAAATGTTGTTTCTACCTCTAAGCCTCTGGAACTTCCTCACATTGACTTATTTGGTCCTGTGAAAACAGCATCAGTTAATGGAAAGAAGTATGGACTAGTCATTGTTGATGATTACAGTCGCTGGACATGGGTAAAATTCCTAAAGCACAAGAGTGAGTCTCACTCTGTATTCACTAGTTTCTGCTCCAAAGTGCAAAAAGAATTTGACTCTAAAATTATTAGAGTTAGAAGTGATCATGGTGGGGAATTTGAAAACAAAGATTTTGAAGAATTATTTGACTCTAATGGAATATCCCATGATTTCTCCTGCCCTAGAACTCCACAACAAAATGGAGTTGTAGAGAGGAAGAATAGGACACTCCAAGAGATGGCCAGAACCATGATCAATGAAACTAATGTGGCAAAGCATTTTTGGGCAGAAGCTGTAAATACAGCGTGTTACATTCAGAATAGAATCTCTATAAGACCCATTCTGGAAAAGACTCCCTATGAACTGTGTAAAGGAAGAAAACCAAACATTTCATATTTTCATCCTTTTGGATGTTCTTGCTTTATTTTAAACTCTAAAGAACATCTGAACAAGTTTGATTCCAAAGCACAGAAAGGTATTATGTTAGGATACTCAGAACGCTCTAAAGGCTACAGAGTATACAACACAGAAACCAAAATTGTGGAAGAATCAATTCATGTCAGATTTGATGATAAGCTTGACCCTGAAAAGTCAAAGCTAGTTGAAGATTTTGCAGATTTAGAAATCACCCTTGCAGGTTCTGATAAAGCTCCAGAAGCAACTGTCACTCAGAACTCTGAAGAAATTAAAACCCCAGAAATCCCAAAGAAAGTTAAAAGTCGTATCAACGTATCTGAAGATTTGATTTTGGGAAACAAGGACGAACCTGTCAGAACCAGATCTACCTTCAGAACCTCTGAAGATACTCCTCTGGGACTAGTGTCTCTGATTGAGCCTATGTCCTGTGATGAAGCACTTCAAGATAACGACTGGGTTTCAGCCATGCAAGAAGAACTAGATCAATTCACAAAGAATGATGTCTGGGATCTTGTTCCAAAACCCAGAGGCACTCACGTTATTGGAACCAGATGGGTATTCAGAAACAAGCTGAATGAGAAAGGAGAAGTCGTCAGAAACAAAGCTCGACTGGTAGCTCAAGGTTATAGTCAACAAGAAGGTATTGATTTTAATGAAACTTTTGCTCCAGTCGCAAGGTTAGAATCTATTCGTCTTCTTGTATCTTTTGCTATTAATCACTCTATCAAATTATACCAAATGGATGTCAAGAGTGCATTCCTTAATGGTTATATTTCAGAAGAAGTGTATGTCAACCAACCTCCAGGTTTTTGAAAATTCAAATTTTCCAGAACATGTTTTTAAACTTAAGAAATCCTTATATGGACTTAAACAAGCTCCCAGAGCTTGGTATGAACGATTAAGCAATTTTCTTTTGGAACAAAATTTTATCAGAGGGAAAGTTGATTCTACACTCTTCTGTAAAAACCTTAATAATGATCTCATGATATGCCAGATTTATGTTGATGATATTATTTTTGGTTCTGCTAATATCTCTGTTTGCCAAGAATTTTCTAAGTTAATGCAGGCAGAATTTGAAATGAGTTTAATGCAAGAACTAAAGTTCTTTCTGGGAATTCAAATTAATCAAACTCCAGAAGTCACGTACGTTCATCAAAGCAAGTACATTAAAGACGTTCTGAAGAAGTTTGACATGACTGAATGCAACTCTGCAAAAACTCCAATGCATCCAACATGCATTCTTGAAAAAGAAGAAGTAAGCTCAAAGGTTTGTCAGAAGCTCTATCGAGGTATGATAGGCTCTCTTCTCTATCTGACTGCTACTCGTCCTGATATTCTCTTTAGTGTCTGTCTCTGTGCCAGATTCCAATCAGATCCTAGAGAATCTCATTTAACAGCAGTTAAGAGAATTCTTAAGTATCTGAAAGGAACTCCTAACCTGGGCCTGATGTATAAGAAAACATCAGAGTATAGACTTTCTGGTTACTGTGATGCAGATTATGCAAGAGATAGACTAGAACGAAAAAGCACATCTGGAAATTGCCAGCTTCTGGGAAACAATCTAATCTCCTGGGCTAGCAAAAGACAGTCAACTATCGCTCTATCAACTGCAGAAGCAGAATATATCTCAGCATCACTGTGCACAACTCAGATGCTCTGGATGAAGCATCAGTTAGAAGATCTGCAAATTTTTGAGAGTAACATTCCTATCTTCTGTGATAATACTGCTGCCATTTGTCTAAGTAAGAATCTCATTCTACATTCCAGAGCTAAACACATTGAAATAAAACATCATTTTATCAGAGACTATGTTCAGAAAGGGATAGTAACATTGAAGTTCATTGATACAGATCATCAATGGGCAGATATCTTTACTAAGCCTCTAGCTGAAGATAGATTTCTTTTTATCTTAGAAAATCTGAACATTCAAAACTGTCCAGAATGAAGTGTGGCTCTGAAAATGTAAAATGAAACTCTGATGTAAACAAATGTATTTCTGCCTCTGACTCTGATACTTCTACTAGTTAAGAAGATATCTGAGTTAGAAATCTCCAGGAACCAATCCTTTGGTATTCCTGAAGATCAGATACATCAACACGTGGAGCACTAAGCGTCTAACCCTAGAACTTCTAGACAGCTGTCAAAAGAAATTCAAAGGACAGACGTTTGAAATCTCCTTGAGCAGTGTGCATACTGTTGGGATTAGACATTCATTAATTAGCTGTAATCATTTTTCCCCCAAGCGTGCAATCTTGAGCTTTGTACTAACGCAATTTGATGTGTCGTTTTGCATGTGTTTTACTTAGAGTATTTAAACACTTTTCTCACATTTCACACACTTTTCACTCTCACTCACTCTCAAACCCTCTCTAAAACCCTAAACCTCTCTGAAGCATTCTCTGCAAACTCTCAATCTTCATCTTCTTCTTCACCATGGACGCTCAACAACAAGAAGTGTTTAACTTTTCTCAACAAATGGAATCAAGCTCAACTGCTCAAACTTCAAGCATTCCAACTCCAACGGTTACAGGCGTCTCTATCACCCCTGTTTACAAGGAACCCCATGTTCTTGACCGTGAACCCCATATAAACCTAGCAACCCCTTTTGAAGGACTGGACGTGTTGTGTGAAACACTAGTAGATTTCGACAACTTGAAGAGAAATGGCGTTGATCTTACTGAAGAACTTCGTAAACAAGGTTGGGGAAACTACTTCCAAAGGCTCTATGGCCCTATTTACCCACTTCTCATCAAGGAGTTCTGGAGATTTGCAGATGCTGATGATCATTTCATCGTCTCCCATGTTTTGGGGGTAAAGATAGTAATCACTGAAGAGTCAATTGCCTCTTTACTAAACATGGAGAGAGATGGAGGAAAAAGGATTTACAACATCCCTCCTAGGTCAAAGCGCATTACCGATGTAATCAATCCAACCATCTTCAAACCCAACACTGAAGGAAATCCTTCAAAGAACAAAGAGCTGCATCAGAACCTCAGAGTGTGGCTGAAGATCATTCTGGGAACTATTCACCACCGCCCAGCATCCAACTCCTCTGATTACATCAATGCAGATCAGAAGTGCATTCTGTACTGCATTCACAAGGGTGTGAAGATCTGCCTTCCTGCACTACTCTTCAGATACCTAAGAGACTCTGTGAGGGAAACCAGAAACAATATGAAGCCCAGATCCTACATCCCTCTGGGAAGGCTCATATCTGATGTCTTCATTGAAAATGGGTTGATAGATCATCTGGAAAAGACCAAGCTGATGCAAGATCTGGCAATAGATACTGGGAAGTCTCTGAACGCCAGAAATCTCAAGAGTATGGGAATAATAAAGAAGATTCAAGTCAGACCCACTATGGATACCTCCTGGGATGCCTTGAAAGATCAGAGGAAGCTGCCTCATGGTCTTGCAAGGTTCTTCAAGGATGAACCCAGAGATGCGGTTGTTATCTATCTTCAGCGTCTGCTGGATGAAGGTGTTGACATATCTGACTTCAGCCTCGACGATTGTCTAGATTCAGAAGAAGACTTCATCAGGTACAAGAGAGGTCTCTCTGAGAAGAAGATAGCATCTCAGGCAAAGAAGGCAAGAATTGGAGAATCTTCTGGAAGCAGATCTCCAGCTCCTCTGAAAATTTCTACTGGTACGTCTGTTCCTCCTATTCCCTATGAACCTCTGATGGTTTCCTCTACTCCTTCCTCTAATCCTCTCCCAACACCACCCATTTATACAACCTCTGATATCCCACCTTCAACCACCAGAACTTCACAATCTTCACCAATTCTAAATATCGCCCGTACATTCATACCTCCTTCTGAACCTGAACAAATGAACCAAAGCACTTCCTCTTCATCATCCTCAGAACCAGAATCACCCCCATACCTTTCTATCTCCTCTGACCAAGATTACTCTGACCCTGACTCTCCAACCTTAGCCCAAATTTATGCTCAAAACCTCACTTCACAACAACCAACAGAACCTGAAATAACTTCACCACCACAACAAACAACCACCATCCCTTCTGAAAACCAACCTTCTGAAGACCAACCCTCTGACCTTCCCACCTCTGATATCAACCCACCAAACACCTCTGCTGCACCTGAATCAGAAACTGAAACTGAACCTTTAGACTTAAACCCTTTTTACGCTTCACCCCAAAGATCTGAACCTGAAGCAGAATCTAAACCTCTCACATTAAATCCCAGCCCTCCAACATCTTCACCCCAAACCTCTGAACCAAACCTTTCTGTACCTACCCTTGAGGAAGCCATCATGCTGGTAGCAGGGGCTTCAGTACAAAAGGTCAAGTCTCTGACCACTAACTCTGAAGTCAGTGATGATCCTGACTCTGTAAGGACACACTGGAACAGAGTCATTGGCTGGATGACCTCTAAGGCTTTTAGACTGAAGAACATCTCTGAACAAGTCAGAAATGACTACATCAGAGATGCTGAGGCAAGACTCCAGGAAAGACTTGCCAGAGAAGTTGCTGAAGAAGCCAGGAGGCTAGAGGAAGAGAGACTTGCGCGAGAAGCTGAAGAAGCCAGAAGATTGGAAGAAGAAAAGGCTCGTCAAGCTGAAATCCTAAGGGAAAAGGAAGCTGAAGCTAAGGCTCTGGCAGATGCTGCTGCTGCAGAAGCTGAAGCACAGGCCGCTGCTGAAGCACAGCAGGCTCTGACTCTGGGGGAGTCCTCTTCTGTTATCCCTATGGTTCTCCAAACGCTGAAAGAACTTAAGCAAGATCAGAATGAACTTTGGGCCAGAATGGACAAGCAAGATACTGTCAACGACAACATCCAGAACATGCTTGCTATGTTGCTTCAGAGAATGCCTCCGCCTCCGAACCCCTAGACACTTAGGATATTTTGTTTACCTGTTGTTTTTTTGTTTTTGCTTTCTGATGTTTTCATGTTCTTGGTGCCGTTGTGCTTTTATCTGAATACATTGTTTTTCTCTCAATTTATTTATTTTTGCTATGTCTTTTTGATTCTGACAAAAAGGGGGAGAAGTCATTAATAGCTCTGATGAAAATATTGTCTAAATACCTTAAGCACTCTGCAACATATTTTTCTTAAATTAAAATTATCTAACTTGGACTTAAGAAATTACAGAAAGTTTCAGAAACCTCATTGCTTGGAAGCTCTGGTAAGAACTTCTGAACTCCCTAGCACTATCTCAGGGGGAGCCCTTGTCTATCTGATCTGATATTTTATATGTTTCATCTGCTAATTAAGATTGTTTTGTCATCATCAAAAAGGGGGAGATTGTAAGAACAAAAATTATTCTACAACAGATTCCTTGATTTTGATGATAACAAAGGATGAAACCAAAAATGGCACCCTAACGAAAAGTTTCTAAGTGTGCAGGGTTCTAAAGAAAGAAGGAAGAGATCTGATGATGTCATCAGATACAAAACCAAATCAGATATAAATTATCAAATGATCAGAAGCATCTGAAGTGGAAACAAGTTCAAGAAAGTCTAACTCTGAGCATAACAGCAAAGTATCAGAAGCATCTGAACAAGAAGTAAGCTCTAGATGGTCTGACTCTGAACAACGCTATCTCTAAATTCCAGAAGTTATCAGCGCTGTCTGAAGAAACTATCTGAACTCAACATCAGAAGCAAGATTCCAAGATTCTCAGATACACGAAGACTCTGATAATGGAATTGCTAATTATGAAAGAGTAACGTTAAAGTCAAGTAAAGATTTGCAAATGGATTTCCTAAAACAGAAAGAGACGTTAATCTCCAATTTCAATAAAGAAGATACTATATGTGGTAAGTAGTCATTTCAAGGAGAGAAAGTTATCCTGCAGAAGCTATTTAAGTGATGGCGTAAATTCATTTTAATATCCATCAGTTTCAACTACCACCTCACTGATCTATATAAAGAACTGCAAATCAACATTCAACATACAACACATACAAGCAGAAATTATACTGAAACATCAACGCACAAGAAAACATTCTTGCTCTCTAAATCTTCACGAAGCTTTTGCTTATAACGTGAATCACTTTGTTCTTACTATTGTAATATTAGCTTATCTTAGAAGCACTCTAGATTACATAAATCTTTCATCTATTGATTGTTGATTTCCTCAAGTGACTCTGTGTAGTCTGTATACTTGAGAGGACTAAGAGATTTTTCTCTTAGACGTTGTTTGTAATCTTTCAAGATTAGTGGATTAAGTCCTTGTTGAAGGCGAAATCACCTCGGCCGGGTGGACTGGAGTAGCTTTGTGTTATAAGCGAACCAGTATAAAATCCTTGTGTGATTTTCATTTTGAAAAGCGCTTATTTTTCCAAACAATTCAAACCCCCCCTTTCTTGTTTTTTCTCACCTTCATAGGAGACCCTGAGTAGTGACATAGAGAATTAAAGTTCTATACATTGCCTAACCTTGCTTACGTTGGAGGACTAGGAATAGAAAGCTCCTGGTAGTGGTTAGTGAGTTATTCCGTGAGACATCGACTATGGCGGTTTTGTTAATTCGTCGTGAGGTTATAATGATTCAATAATTCATATAGGGCATCAAACATCAACAAGAGAGGAATAAGGGATTCTACAACACAACCTGACTTCTTTCGTGATATTGTTTACTCGTTTATTAACTTTTCACACTAAAACCCGAACCCCCATTTTTTACTAGTTTTTCCAAATTGCACACACTTTATCTTGCTTGGAGGTAGCCCCTATGGATTTGATCTTTTTATCAATTCAACAATATCGACACACTTTCCGATAAGTCATCATGTGTCACCTTTCAAATAGTTTTATACTTGTTCAAAAATTGAGCACCAACGCCAAAATCATATTTCGATGCCACCATAGTTATTGGAATGCTTAGTATATCACAAACCATATTTGCAAGATCGAGAAATCTGTAGCAGTAAAATTTTTAAGATTTAATCTATTTATTAACTTAACTCATAAAGCAAGAGTCGCCACCTTGCTTTTATTATTTCCAAAGGAAAAGGTAAAAAGTATGAGCAAAACCCAAAGAAGTTTTAAAATAAAATTAATAAAAAGAGATACGAGTCCGGGGGTTAATTATGCAAATGGAAGGTATTAGAACCCTAAACGTCAATGGTTCTCTATGGGAACCTCTTTGAAGATGTGTAAATTTTGGTTTGAAGAAAGGTGTTGTTTGCAAAAGATTGGTGAGATGAGAAAAGAATAGTTTTTATAGTTTTTGTGTTTGCCAAGACTTTCTAAGTCTCATGCCTACGTACCAACAAAGTGAAATGGAGGATCAAAACCTCGTAGTTCATAGTAAGAATATCAAAGAAGTTTGTTTTGATTTATTTTTGTTGGTTCTATGTGTTGGCAGCAATTTTGGTAAAACCTAGAGTGTTCACAAGTTGTCTTAAGTGCTGTCTTGACATGAGATAACATGTTCCTGCAGGGTATTTAAAATATGGATATGTAGGATTTTACTGAGATGTCAGACCCGATGTCATGAAATCTGTATACAGAACATTCAGTCTGAATGTTGTGTATTATGTGATTGCGTTTTTTATGCTAATCTATGTATGATTGATGTAATGATTGAACGCGTCTTCAATCAGTAATTAAAACTAGATTGACTTATTTTCCAACAAGATATAATCAGCTGTCATGAGAAGATATGAATGGAAAATAGTTTTAGGGTTTTGTGATGTCCAAGCCTAGCCAAACGTTTCTATAAATAGGGCATGGAATATCTGGTTTTATACACAAGAAATAACGAACGAAATGTTGAGAGAGAATAAGGGTTTTAGTCTTGTGTGGTTGTGTGTATTGTAAGCCATTCATTCATCCATAGATGATTGAATTGGACTGATTTTTGAGTTGTAATTTGTTCACTCTAAGCTTTGAAGCATGAGTGTGTGTTTACTTGATTGAAGCTTTTAAGCAAGATCAAGTATGTGTCTTTGAAGAGTGTCTTCTTTTCATTGTAATTCTTGTTTTATATCACTGCTGTGATTGAGGGGGAGTGAGTAGGATCTCATATCTAAGAGTTCTTAGGTAGAAGTCACACGGGTAGAGATTAGGTGAAAAGACTGTAACTTGAAGTTGTTTACTGAGAGTCTTTGAACTAATTTTGTTTAGTGGATTTCCTTCCTGGCTTGGTAGCCCCCAGACGTAGGTGAGTTTGCACCGAATTGGGTTAACAATTGCTTGTGTCTCTTGCATTACTGTTCTTTATCTTTTATCCTATTTGTATTATTCAGATATTAGTGTCGTAACATTAATTTCGACATCTCATATCTGATACCAGAATTTCAATTGGTATCAGAGCAGGCATCCTGCTCTGGTTCTGGGTGAGATCTAGGGATGTTACTTTCTGGTACTATGGATAGAGACGGAGGATCTGTTCACAGACCACCTATTCTGGATGGATCCAACTATGACTACTGGAAACCTCGAATGGTAGCCTTCCTAAAATCTTTGGACAATAAGGCTTGGAAGGCTGTTTTAACAGGTTGGGAACATCCAATTGTTACTAAGGAAGGAGAAGCTACAATTGATAAGAAGGCTGAGGAATAATGGACCAAGGAGGAGGATGATCTAGCCCTTGGGAACTCTAAAGCATTGAATGCTATATTCAATGGGGTTGATAAGAACATCTTCAGATTGGTAAACAACTGTGAGGTGGCTAAAGATGCTTGGAATATTCTCAAAACCACTCATGAAGGCACCTCTAGAGTAAAGATGTCTAGACTGCAGCTCCTCACTACCAAGTTTGAAAATTTGAGGATGAAAGAAGATGAAAATATTCATGAATTTCATATGAATATCCTTGAAATTGCTAATGCCTCAGGAGCCCTGGGTGAGAAGATGTCAGATGAAAAACTAGTGAGGAAAATACCCAGGTCACTTCCTAAGAGATTTGCCATGAAAGTGACAGCCATAGAAGAGTCTCAAGACATTTCCAATATGAGAGTGGATGAGCTAATTGGATCCCTCCAAACATTTGAGTTGGGAATGTGTGATGGATCTGAAAAGAAAGTCAAAAGCATAGCCTTCATGTCAAACACTAAAGAGAAAGAGGAAGAAAGTGGTCAAGATACTGATGAAGATCTGGCAAATGATGTAGCATTACCGGGAAGACAGTTCAACAAACTAATGAAAAATATGGATGTAAGGTCTAAGTCTAATGTCAAGAACATCTCATCTGACATTAGTAGGTCCAATAATGTTGGAAGAAGAACAAGATCTGATGAAAAGTCCAAAGAAGGAAAAGGAGTTCAGTGCCATGAATGTGATGGGTATGGACACATTAGAGCTGAATGTGAGACCTACCTCAAGAAATAGAAGAAGAGTCTTGCTGCTACTTGGTCTGATGAAAGTGAAACATAAGAGTCTGCAAACCTTGTGACTGCCTTGACTGGAAGATGGGGTTCTGATGAAGACTCAAGTGATGATGAAGTAACCTTTGATGGGTTAGCCATTACCTATAGAAAGTTGTGTCACAGAAGTGAAGAAGTGTGTCAACAAGTTGAAAGTCAGAAGAAAGTGATAACATAACTAGAGAATGAGAAGCAGAACACTTGGAAACCATCTCTAAGTTGAAGACTGAAGCAGTGTTCTTGAATTCCAAACTGGATGAGATGACAAAGTATGTCAGAATGCTAAACAATGGATCTGACACCTTAGACAAAATTCTCCAGACTGGACAAATGGCAGGAGACAAGTCTGGCCTTGGGTTCAATGAATTCAAACCTGAGTGTAGTCACACTGGTAGCAAACCAAAGATGTCACATCATATGTCCCAACATCATAAGGGAAGACAACAGAAAGGAAAACACCAAAGATGGAGATGTCATTACTGTGGAAAATTTGGTCACATAAAACCATTCTTCTTTAAATTGTATGGATATCCTAGTCCTTCTCATCATCAACCTAGACCCAAACATCACATCACTATCAACCGAAAACAATGGGTTCCTAGGACTGGTGCTACTAGCCTTATAGCTCACACCTCCTTCAGAGTTTCAGCCAAAGAAGACTAGTATTTTGACAATGGATGCTCCAGACACATGACTGGAAACAAAAACCTTCTAACTAACCTTCATCCTCATGCCACCAGCTATGTAACCTTTGCTGATGGAGCAAAGGGTGAAATCAAGGGGATTGGAAAGCTAAACTGCCTTGGAGTTCCTAACCTTAACAATGTCCTACTTGTTAAAGGACTGACTGCAAACCTAATAAGCATCAGTCAACTATATGACCAAGGTCTAACTGTAAACTTCCCAAAAACTGAATGTCTGATTACTAATAAAGAAAATGAAGTGATCATGAAAGGAGTCAGGTCTAAGGACAACTGCTATATATGGAGTTCTCAAGAAACTGGTTATTCATCAATGTGTACTCTAGCCAAAGAAGAAGAAGTGAAGATATGGAATCAAAAATTGGGCCATCTGCATCTTAAAGGAATGAAGAGGATTATATCTGTTGAAGCTGTTAGAGGAATTCCAAACTTGAAGATTGATGAAGGAAGAGTTTGTGGAGAATGTCAGATTGGAAAACAGACAAAGATGTCACATCAGAAGCTCAAACATGACACCACTTCTAGAGTGCTGGAACTTCTCCACATGGACTTGATGGGACCCATGCAGGTGGAAAGTCTTGGTGGGAAAAAGTATGCTTATGTGGTGGTGGATGACTTCTCCAGATACACCTGGGTCAATTTTATAAGAGAAAAATCTGATGTATTTGAAGTTTTAAAAGATCTTTGTCTAAGACTTCAAAGAGAAAAAGAAAGTCAAGTTATTAGAATCAGAAGTGATCGTGGGAAAGAATTTGAGAACAGTAAATTTGCTGGATTCTGTGCATCAGAAAGAATTAGTCACGAGTTCTCATCTCCAATTACTCCTCAACAAAATGGTGTGGTAGAAAGGAAAAATAGAACTCTCCAAGAATCAGCCAGAGTTATGATTTATGCTAAGAAATTGCCATACCACTTTTGGGATGAAGCTATGAACATAATTTGCTATGTTCACAATAGAGTAACCTTGAAAAAAGGGACTCCTACTACTTTATATGAAGTCTGGAAAGGGAGAAGACCTATAGTCAAATGCTTCCATGTGTTTGGTAGTAAATGTTATATCTTGACTGATCGTGAACAAAGAAGGAAGATTGATCCCAAGAGTGATGAAGGAATATTTCTGGGCTACTCAACAAACAGTAGAGCATTTAGAGTCTTTAATTCCAGAACAAAAGTAATGATGGAATCTATCAATGTTGTGGTTGATGATCAACAGACTGATGTCACAGACGATGTTGAGACATCCCTAAATGATCCCCCAACTGATTTCCCAGACAAAAGTAATGAGAGTGAACTCACTCAAGCTGAACCTGAAGCTGACAAAATTAATAAGGGACCCTCTATCAGAATTCAGAAGGATCATCCTAAAGATCTAATTATAGAAGACCCAAATAAAGGGGTCACAACTAGATCAAGGGAAGTGATCTCACATGGCTGTTTTGTATCCAAGGTTGAGCCTAGGAATGTCAAGAAAGCCTTGATTGATGAATTTTGGATCAATGCCATGCAGGAAGAGTTAGGCCAATTTAAGAGAAATGAAGTATGGGAACTGGTTCCAAGACCTGAAGGAATAAATGTCATTGGAACAAAGTGGATTTACAAGAATAAATCTGATGAACAAGGGGTGGTTACTAAAAATAAAGCAAGATTAGTAGCACAAGGATACACTCAAGTTGAAGGAGTTGACTTTAATGAAACATTTTCCCTTGTAGCTCGCCTTGAGCCCATTAGACTATTGCTTGGAGTGGCATGTATTCTGAAGTTTAAACTGTTCCAAATGGATGTAAAAAGTGCCTTCTTGAATGGTTACTTAAATGAGGAAGTGTATGTTGAACAACCTAAAGGATTTTCAAATCCAAATCTTCCAAATCATGTGTATAAGTTGAGGAAAGCCCTCTATGGTTTGAAATAAGCTCCTAGGGCTTGGTATGATAGACTCACAATGTTTCTCATTAATTATGGATACAGGAAGGGAGGCATTGACAAGAACCTATTTGTGAAGAATGAAGGAGGAAAAATCATGGTGGCTCAAATATATGTGGATGATATTGTGTTTGGTGGGATTTGAGATCAGATGGTCGAACATTTTGTTAAACAAATGCAGTATGAATTTGAAATGAGCCTTGTTGGAGAGCTGACCTATTTTCTTGGGCTACAAGTCAAACAGATGGAAGATTCCATCTTTCTATCTCAAAGCAAATATGCCAAAAACATTGTTAAGAAGTTTGGCATGGAGAATGCAAGTCATAAAAGGACACCTGCTCCTACTCATCTAAAAGTCTCCAAATTTTAAAATGGTGTTAGTCTATATCAAAGTCTCTACAGAAGCATGATAGGGAGTCAGCTATATCTCATAGCAAGCAGACCTGACATTGCTTTTGCTATAGGTGTTTGTGCTAGATATCAAGCTGAACCAAAAGTCAGTCACATAAACCAAGTGAAAGGGATACTGAAATATGTCAATGGCACCAGTGACTATGGGATGTTGAACACTCATGGATCTGGATCTATGCTGACAGGATAATGTGATGTTGACTGGGCTAGAAGTGCTGATGATAGGAAGAGCACATCAGGAGGATGTTTCTTCTTGGGGAACAACTTAATATCATGGTTTAGTAAGAAACAAAATTGTGTGTCTCTGTCCACTACTGAAGCTGAATACATAGCAGCTGGAAGTAGTTGTTCTCAACTGGTTTGGATGAAACAGATGCTGACTGAATACAATGTCACGTAAGATGTCATGACATTGTACTGTGACAACCTGAGTGCTATAAATATTTCTAAGAATCCTATTCAGCACAGTAGGACAAAACACATTGATATTCATCATCATTTTATTAGAGAACTAGTGGAAGAGAAAATCATAGCCTTGGAGCATGTTACTACCGAAATGCAATTAGCTGATATATTTACAAAGGCGTTGGATGCTAATCAATTTGAATGTCTAAGAGGGAAATTAGGGATTTGTATCTTTGAGAATTTATAGCAATTAATTTGGAGTGGAAAAGGTAATAAAAATATTGTCTGCCCACTTAAAAGAAAGTGCCCCATTTATGGTAAATCATTACCTAGTATTGGAACTTCCATCTATAGCATTTTCACACACAACCTCAGCTCAAACATTTCCACCTTCCTACAACTTCATCAACCTTCTTTGCTAGGGCCAAAACACACACTAATTTGGCTTGGAATTGAGGTTAGTGAATTTCAAATTTTGGGCAATGGTGATTTCTTCAGTTCTAAGTCACCATGTTTAACTCAATGGGGCATTCTACTCAAGAGGATTTTTGATCCCATTCTTTTTTCAATGTGTTGACATCATAACATAGTTTATAATGTACCAATAAAGGCTACATTTGGATTCTTGAGCACAAAGTTATGGAATGTTAAAGTTGGCATGAAAAACTGGTTACATAACTTAGAAAAGTTTAAGTATCCAATGGCTGAAAATGACATGTAATGTCTCAATGAATTCAATGGCCTTCCAAGCATAATCTGACCTTGATCATTGAATCAAACTTGTATAGGGTATCACAAATCACATTTTGAAAAAAGAATTAGCCTCAAACGTTAAAAATTGAAGAAGTTACAATCCTTGAAAGTTGAGAAAAAGTCACTTGAAAATAGGTCAAATTTCACTAAGTCCACAAATGACTTATAACTCCCCAAACGTTTGATGATCCTCCAAGCATAATTGGCTCTTGTCATGTAAAGCGAATTTGTAGAGGATGCTGAGAAGATTCATATTAAAAAATAAGCATTCAAAAACGTTTAGAATTGAAGGAGTTGTGATCTTTGGAACTTTGACTTCAAATGTTGGCTTTTTTGGTCAAACCAATTGGAACAAACTTGTGTACTTGGACTTTTCTTGCATTTAAAGATACATGGATGATCATAGGAACTTAAAATAAGGTGCCCTTGAATTTCTCTTGATTAGATTTCTCAAAGTTTGAAGTAACTTGTTTAAGAAGACATGGAAATAAACACATGAACCTTTGACTTTCCTTGAGAAGTAAGCAACAAAACTTTGATATATTCTTGATCAAAATGAGATTGAAGGGAGCTTTAGAACCTTTATGATTATGCATTAAAATATATCCCCCTTGAGAATCAATGGTTGACCATACTTTGACTTGAGGAATCAGTACAAACCCTAGCTGAGGAACCATGCCTGATGCTCTTGATGAAAAGCTCTACCTTGCCCAATAAATTTAAGAAAAAACAAAACATATTTTTATTATTTTGATTAGTGGTTAGATAAGTAATGATCATGTAATCACAAAGGTAAAAACACCAACAAAGAGGTGCTTGATGATCCCTGAAAAAGCAAACCCCAAAGGTGAGAGGGAGAGAGACCAAGAGGTGATGTTATTTATGTGCAAGGATGTCAATGGTATGTGGGATCTTAGGGTTAAAAATTATGGTATGACAAATGCCCCTATTTAAGTTTCTTCAACTTGGAGATGTGAAGATTGAAATCTTTTTCTCGACAATAGTGAAGAGACTTAAATATCAAAGACTCCATTTTTGACCCTAAGATACCTAAAAAATGCTTATGATATGATATGAATGCAGACTAGGATCTTTGCGGGGAACATAGCGCCACGAAAGACAAAAAAAAGCTGTTGGAAAGCAGGGGGGACTGAAATTCTACTGGTAAATAACAGATTCCAAAGGGTAAAAACCTAACTGGGGAAAAACCAAGTTCAACAGGGGAAAGACTCAGCTTGGGAATAACTATTGTATTGGAAGGAAACCAATGCATAGTTGGAGAGCAAATGATCCAAAGGTTTGACGGGGGAAGACTTATCAACGTAAGACTCCGCCGGGGGGGAAAGAAAATATTACCTAACTATCAACCAAGTGATAACTTAACAAAGATAATAAGTTCAAAATGAGTGATTACCAACTACCAACCAAGTGATAGCTTAACAAATATAACCAACCAGAGGTGATCTGAGGTATTTCCTAGCTATTAGCCAAGTGATAGCTTAACCAAGGCAATAAGCAAAAGAAAGATTACCAACTATCATCCAAGTGATAGCTTAACAAATGTAATCAAACAAAGGTAACGAGAGAATATTACCTAATATCAGCCAAGTGATATCTTAACCTAGGTAATAAGCAAAAGAAATATTACCAACTACCATCCAAGTGATAGCTTAACAAAGATAATCAAACGAAGGTAACAAGAGAGTATTACCTACTATCAGCCAAGTGATAGCTTAACCAAGGTAATAAGCAAAAGAAATATTACCAACTACCATTCAAGGGATAACTTAACAAAGGTAATAAGCAAAAGGAAAGGTTACCAACTATCAGCCAAGTG
The DNA here is from genome assembly GCF_024323335.1 of Lathyrus oleraceus. Taxonomy (NCBI): domain Eukaryota; kingdom Viridiplantae; phylum Streptophyta; class Magnoliopsida; order Fabales; family Fabaceae; genus Lathyrus; species Lathyrus oleraceus. The sequence continues at coordinate 436,546,364 of NC_066585.1, forward strand.
ATAGCTTAACCAAGCTAACCAATCAAAGGTAAAAAAGATATTACTAAACTATCAGCCAAGTGATAACTTAACCAACGTAATAAGCTATGAAAAGATTACCAACTATCAGCCAAGTGATAACTTAACAAAGGTAACCAATCAAAGGTAAAAGAGATATTACCAAACTATCAGCCAAGTGATAGCTTAATGAAGGTAATAAGCTCAAAGGGAAACCGAGTTCAATCCAAGAATGAACTGGAGAGAAACTGACAAAGAAGACTCAACCCGACAAGGAGACACACTCAATTGGGGAGTTTAGAAAGAATAAACTCTTTCTGTTCAAGGTCAATGCTCTATTGGAGAGAGAGAGAGGATGAACACACTATGCGGGGAGAAAAACACCAGAGAGTGGTGAGTGCATGCAAAAGGCACAAATAAACACCGTGATGTCATGCACATGCGTGTGAACATGTGTACGGATATGCTGACAAAACTGACATAAAAGGGTTAGATCGATAACACAATACAACCGGATGTTCAGCTAATCTCAACGAGATGGAGATGCTATCTGGAATCTTGCCAGAGATTCTATCAAAGATAAACTCGCAAGAAAGATCATAAGAACATCAGAGGAGCTAAATCTTGACACAAGGATAAAAACCTTCTAGAAAGAGAAAAATATATTGCTTGGAAACCAAAGGCTTGATCTTTTAGAATCATGAACTCCATTTTAAGGGGGTTTGTCAGGGATAAAAGACGTCTGACTAAACTTCGTGCCAAAGACTTGTTGGCGACCTCAATATGGATTCTGTTATACCCACAATCTTGTGCTGGGAAAACTAATGTTCTTGGATACATGTAACAAAGGGAAATCCTGTCTGGGGGATACTGAGCTCCATTTTTCAAGATCTTACCATCCCCGAGATTGTTATTGATATTCCGCTCTTCTATTCACAAGTCAAGGAAAAATATATTTTTTGTAAAGTTCAAAATACAATTGTTTATATATCTTTTGTTTCAAAAATTATTATCAGAAATAAATGAAATTTCGTAAACTGAAACAAGTGAGAATAGTAAATGAATGGTAAAAAGGCTCATATTTTATTGATAGAATGGTAGTCCGCAAATGGCGTGACTCCATGGATCATTACAAAGATGAAAAAAATGGTAAATACATGGAAATGGCTACATTGAGATATAATGACCACTATTCTAGCTAACAACTTTGAATTTGGCTATGTTCTGAATTTCGGTCGAGGATGACTGAATGAGAATCTTTGATAAATAACGTTGCTTTAAATGATCAAGTCTGGCCTGATGCAGTTAATTGCCATAATCCCCAACTTTTTCCTAGATTTCCCTTTCAGGTTCAATCTACCGGGATGATTACTTTCTGTTTATGTCTCTAATTTTTGCCTAGACCGCCCTTTCGAGTTTCCAATCCACCGTGACACTCATTTTTTCCTAAGCCTCCCTTTAGGGTTTTCAACTTAGTGAGCTATTCTTTTATTTTTTATGTGGAGTATTTCTTGACTGCATCAACATTCATAGGAAGAGGGATTTCCAGCCATCCATAGTTGTAAGAATCAATGCACCACTAGACAAATCTCTCTTAACAACATATGGGCCTTCATAATTAGGAGTCCATTTTCCCCTAGAATTAGTGTTGAAAGACAAGATCTTCTTGAGCACAAGGTCATTCTCTTTGAATATATGAGGTCGAACCTTCTTGTCAAATGCTTTCTTAATTCCCTTTTGATATAATTGGCCATGACACAAAGTCATCATTCTTTTCTCTTCAATTAAATTCAACTGATCATATCTGTTTTGACACCATTCAGCCTTAGACAATTTGGCTTCCATCAAGACCCATATTGATGAGATCTCAACCTCTACAGAGAGCACTGCTTCCATGCCATACACAAGAAAAAAATGTTGCCCCTATTAAAGTGCGTACGGATGTACGGTACCCACACAAAGCAAAAGGGAGCATCTCATGCCAATCTTTATACGTCACAACCATCTTCTGGATAATCTTCTTAATATTCTTATTTGGGGCTTCAACAACCCTATTCATCTTGGGTCTGTAAGGAGAAGAGTTGTGGTGTTCACTCTTGAAGTCATCACAAAGCTCTTTCATCATCTTATTATTCAAGTTCGACCCATTATTGGTAATGATCTTACTTAGAACACCATATCGGCAAATAATCTGATTCTTGATAAATCTGACAACAATTTGCTTGGTCACATTAGAAAAATATGTTGCTTCAACCCATTTGGTGAAGTAATCAATAGCTACCAGAATGAAACAATGTTCGTTCGAAGCTTTTGGTTCAATCATACCAATCATATTGATCCCCCACATAGAGAAAGGCCATGGGGGTGAAATAACATTGCGAAGTTCTGAAGGTACGTGAATCTTATCAGCATAAATATGAGATTTATGGCATTTCTTCACATATTTACAACAATCAAATTCTATTGTCAGCCAATAGTAAACTGCCCTTAACATCTTTTTAGCCATTGCATGTCCATTGGCATGAGTACACAGGATCCTTCATGAACTTCTTGCATTAACATGTCTGCTTCGTGTCTATCCACGCATCTGAGCAAAACCATGTCAAAGTTTCTCTTGTACAACACATCTTTATTCAGAAAGAAATTTCCAACCAGTCTTCTCAAAGTTTTCTTATCTTTGCTGGATGCTTCGAGCGGGTACTCCTGATTCTGAAGGAAATACTCAATATCATGATACCAAGGCTTTTCATCTGTAAGTTCTTCTACTGTAAATACATGAATAGGTCTATTGAGGCACATAATTCTGATACTGGGCACATCATTCCAACGATTTACTTTATACATAGAAGACAAAGTAGCCAAAGCATCTGCCATGTGATTTTCTTCATGAGGTATATGATGAAACTCAACTTTATTGAAGAAAGTCAGTAACCCCCTTGCATAATCTTTGTAAGGAATCAAACCAGCGTGATGAGTCTCTTATTCTCCTTTAATCCGATTAACCACAAGGCTAAATCTCCATATACATCAAGAATCTTAATCCTCAAATCAATGGCTTCTTCAAGACCCGTGATACAAGCTTCATATTCTGCCATATTATTCATACAATCAAACATTAATCTTATAGTGAAAGGGATATGAAAACCCCGAGGAGTAATAATGATTGCCCCAATTCTGCTACCATAAGCATTAACAGCTCCATCAAACACTAAACCTCACCGGGATCCAGGCTCTGGTCCTTCTTCAGGCAACTGTTCATCATAGTCTTTAGCTTTTAAGTACATAACATCTTCATCAGGGAAGTCAAACCTGATGGATTGATAGTCATCGATTGGCCGGTGAGCCAAATAATATGCAAGAATACTTCCTTAACCGCCTTCTAAGTATGATACTCAATATCATATTCAGACAATATCATTTGCCAACGAGCAACCCTTCCCGTCAAAGCAGGATTTTCAAAAATATACTTGATTGGATCCATTTTGGATATCAACCAAGTGGTATGATTGATCATATACTGGCGTAGACGTTTGGCATCCCATGCTAAAGCATAACAAGTCTTTTCAAGCATGGAGTACCGAGACTCACAGTCTATAAACTTATTACTCAGATAGTAGATGGCATGCTCCTTCCTACCAGTTTCATCTTGTTGTCCAAGCATACAACCCATGGACTCTTCTAAAACACCTAAGTACATAACCAGCGGTCTTCCTTCCACTAGAGGAGACAAGACAAAAGGTTCAAGAAGATACTCTTTGATGTCGTCAAAAGCTTTTTGGAAATCTTTGTCCAAACACAACCTTGATCTTTTCGGAGAAGCTTGAAGATTGACTCACACGTGGCGCTCACATGAGATATAAAGCTGGATATGTAATTCAAATGTCCGAGGAATCCTCTGAATTGTTTCTCTGTTTTTGGTGTAGACATTTCTCGAATGGCTCTAACTTTATCAAGATCTACTTCAATACCTTTCTGGATGACAATGAAACCCAACAGCTTTCCCGAACGGACACCAAAAGTACATTTATTAGGATTCATATGAAGTTTAAACTTTCTCAACCACTGAAACAACTTTAAAAAATAATCAACATGATCTTCTTCAGTCTTTGACTTAGAAATCATATCATCGACATAGACTTCTATCTCTTTGTGTATCATGTCATGGAAAAGAGTAGTCATGGCTCTTTGGTACGTTGCACCAACATTCTTTAAACCAAAAGGCATCATTCTATAGCATAATGTTCCCAAAGGTGTAATAAATGTTATCTTTTCCATGTCTTTAGGTGCCATCTTGATCTAATTATAACCAGAGAAACCATCCATAAAGGAGAAGACATTGAGCTTAACTATATTATCTACCAACATGTCAATGTGTGGCAGAGGAAAATCATCTTTTGGGCTTGCTTTGTTCAAGTCTCTATAATCAACGCACATCCAAACTTTACCATCCTTCTTTGGAACAGGCACAATGTTGGCCACCCATTGAGGATACTCAAAAGTAACAAGGAAACCATCATTAATCTTCTTTTGCACCTCCTCTTTGATCTTCACCTCCATATCAGGATGAGTTCTTCTTAATTTCTGTTTAACCAACGAGCATTCTGGCTTCAATGTTTATCTATGATCCACATTATTAGTGTCTAGACCAAGCATATCTTGATAAGACCAAGAAAACACATCCATATATTCTCTAAGAAGCTCTACCACCCTCTTCTTAACATCTAGACCAAGCAGTACCCCAATCTTGACTTCTTTCTTGTTATCTTTGAAACCCAGGTTAATCACTTCCAACAACTCTTTATGAGGTTGAATGGTATTTTCTTCATGCTCAAGAAAACGGGAAATCTCATAAGGAATGTCTTCAACATCCTCCTCCTCCATTTCAAACACAGGGAATTCAAAGTTGGGAGAGGGTATAGGGTCATGGTTTTCAATGGGTTTAACGATCAATCTGCACAATGATTTTATGCTTTATTTTAGAATATGAACAAATATATGCACATTGTGATGCAGATATAAAAACGATATTATCTTAGTTTTTTATGTTATCATTTTTTTAGAAAAAGGAAAAATAGAAAACATACATAGATAAACGAAATAACATTTTCTTAATGATGACGAAATCTGAAACAAAGCCCACATAGATTCACTTTCACCTTGGGCATATTGAAAGGACTTTTGAAAATAACAAAAAAATATATTACTTTGACAAATGAGTGATAGAAGGAACATCAACAGCAGTCCAATTCTGGCATATCAATCCATGTATCACAAAGTTTGGCGCTTCTTGCTCCTCCTCATCTTCCAGAATTGCGGCAGCAGACTAATCTTTGGAATGAATAAATCCAGCATTGTGAAATATTTCCTGAACTCGCTTAAAATCTCTTTGGGTTGAACCCAAGGAAAAGCCCAAACCATCTCTGTTCTTGTTCTCGGCAAGTTTAACAACTTGTCCCCATCTAGAAGGTTGACAATTCTCCACCACTTGTTGGGCATATTTCAAAGATGTCATGGATTCCCCATTCTTCTTAACAACATTATCATCAATAGAAAGATCTTGAAATAGAGTTCCCACAACTTCGTCAACATCAATGTATGAAAATGAAGGGAGATGACTCACCATCATGACCTGCTCGCCACCCATGATCACTAACTTCCCATTCTTTATAAACTTTAGCTTTTGATGGAGAGTTGACATCACTTCCCTAGCTTCATGAATCCATGGACGACTCAGGAGACAACCATAGGCGGGATGAATATCCATCACTTGAAAAGTGATCTGAAATAAGCACGAACCTATCTTCATTGGGAGATCAACCTCCCAAATTATGGTCTTCCTCGAGCCATCAAAGGCTTTCATAACAACCCCACTAAATCTCATCGGAGCACCTTGATAAGAAATCTTGGACAAAGTAGTCTTGAGCATAACATTCAGAGAAGAACCAGTGTCCACCAACACATTGTTCATGGAAATGTGCAGAGCCAAATTATGATTCTTCCCTTGCTCGGGAAACTCTTTGTTACTAAAGCTCAGATTGTTACATGTGGTAATATTGGCCACAATGCCATCAAACTGATCAATCTTTACATCGTGATCCACATAGGCTTGCTCCAGGACCTTCAGCAAAGCCTCTCGGTGAGCTTCTAAATTTATCAGCAAATATAAGACGAATATCTTGGACGGGGTGTGCAATAACTTATCCACCACATTGAAATCACTCCTCTTAACAAATTTCAACATTTCATCCTGATCAAAATTCTGATCCACAAAGCTAGATTGACCAGTCTAGATAACATGAGTTTTTGCCTGAGTTGGTTTCCCGACCATAACATCTTCAGTTCTCTTAGGAGAAGCAGCAACAAATACTCTACCACTTTGGGTCACAACACTTACATCGACAATATTTACAATAGACAAAAAAGAAGGAATGTGTACTTCTTTACCATCTTCCACCATGGTAGCACTATACTTGTAAGGAATAACTTTATCAGATTCGTAGGGCGTAAGACCCGCCAAATTAATGACCAATGGAGAAATAATAGACTTCTGACCATTATACGCAATCACAACTGGTTCCGGGAGATTAAAATGGGGAACTGTGACGTTTACCTCATGCTCATCTTCATCCCTATCTTTTGTAATCTTAATAAGATTTTGATCCAGCATCTCTTATAAGTCTATTTTCACCACATCACACCCTTGAGGGTTTCTGCAACAAATGTTGCAAGAAGAATGGTCATGCTCATAATAGCTCAACTCGCACAATGTTGCATGCATCTCAACCAAGGATCTTCTAATCAGATTGACATCAAAAACATGATATTTCCTCGGACATCCTTCGACCATATTTACAGTTGCCCCGCCATGTTTAGGCAACATATTGACTTGCACATTGGGACTAGAGTCTTCAAAAGACAAAATACCACTTTGCATTAATCTTCTTACCTCAACTTTTAAAGCGAAACAATTTTCAATATCATGACTTGGTGCACCTTGATAGAATGCACAATGATGAACAAGTTTATACCACCATGGAAGCTCTTTCGGAACAACTGGTGGAGTTCTCATCTGCACCAAATTCTTTTGTATCAAGGCAGGAAGTAATTCTGTGTAGGACATCGTAATTGGATCAAATTGTGCAAGTCTCTAGACATTTTTTTGTTGATGTTGTTAATTGGTACGTTGTTGAAAACGTGGTTGATAACTTGGTGCTATTTTAACAACTGGAGCATGATTAATAACTGGAGTAGCTGATGCCACATGCTGGTGAAACTGATTGTTTCTCGGAGATATCCTACACTTCTCTTGCAAAATAGTGTTAGCATCATGTTCCTTCTTCTTGGGAAAACCATTCCCATACCTTCTGGAACTGTCAGATGAACCACCTTCTTCCAATCGTCCTTCATAGACACCTTCTTCTAATCTTATTCCCATGTTTACCGTCTCAGTAAAATCACTAGGAGCGCTTGCAACCATCTAGTCATAGTAAAATGGATTTAACGTCTTCAAAAATAGCTTTGTCATTTCTTTCTCTTCTAATGGAAGACTGGCATGTGCGACAATCTTTCGCCATCTCTGTGCATACTCTTTGAAAGTTTCTTTATCCTTTTGGGACATAGCACGAAGTTAATCTCTATCGGGTACCATGTCAACATTATACTTGTACTGACAAACAAAAGCTTCACCTAGGTCGTTGAAAGTTTGAATATGAGTGTTATCAAGTCTCATGTACCACTTCAAAGCAACACCAGTCAAATTATCTTGAAAGTGGTGAATCAATAATTGATGATTATTAGTTTGAGTCGACATCTTACGAGCATACATCACTAAGTGACTCAGAGGACAAGAGTTTCCCTTATACTTCAAGAAATTTGGAACTTTGAACTTATGCAGAATCTTAACATTAGGAACTAGGCACATATAATAAGCATTCTTCCCAAATAGTTCCTTTCCCCTCAAAGCTTGAATCTCTTTCTTCATAGCTTGAAATTGATCTTGAAACTCATCCATCCTTTCATAGACTCCAACAGTTTCACTATGGTCAACATGGAAAACAGGTTCTACAACATAAGGAGCAGCATCACGGGAGGTGGTACATACATAACAGGTTAAGCCATAGGAACTTCCACAGCAGGTTAATACCCTTCAGGCACAAAGTTAGGGGGCATGCCCCAAGGGTAACCAGGATCATATGATGTTACGGAACACTGACTGAAGCCACAAAAATGGGCATAGAGACAATTTCAGAAATCACAGTTCTCTGAAGCGGAGTCTGAGAGGTAGAGGAAGAGGTTGATTTTGAGAATCCACCAGAGTTTCCATCATAGCAGTAAGGCTTTCATAACTGTCCCTCAAAGTAATCACCTCTTCGCAGAGTTCACGATTCTCTTGCTCTAGACGATCCATCTTTTTCAGTTAATTAGCATGAGTGTTGTACTGGTGAGACAACTTGTCTGAACGAAGACCAAGAAAGGAAGAAATAATACCACTGGAAAACTTACTCAAAGAAAGACCAAAATGCGACATGATGCATGATATGCTAATGCAAATGTGAATATGTAAAGTTTTCAAGGAACTTTTAAGACATAAAACAAGTTGCAAACATCATAAAGGGAATAACACGTTTTGAAGTACTGAAAATTCTCATTTTATTAATAATGTGAAGGATTACAATATGAAATACAATTTCAATTATCATAAACAGAAATAAACTAGTTCTATGGAATCATGTCAGATGATGACCCAACTTCAAGCTGTTACTTCTTACGAAGCCTTTTGATCTCTCTTTCATAGTTGCTTTTCATAGTATCATTCTCCATCACAAGCTAGTCTACAATGCCATTCCAACCATCGAAAGTAAGAATGTGAGTAGATGAAATGCTATAGGAAAATAAATCCTCTTGGTTCCTTGATCTCTTCACAGCATGTTGCTCAAGTAACTCTATCAAGTCGTTCTTTTCCTTCAACTACTTATGAAATTATACTTTCTCAAGGTGTGAGGTGTGAAATTTGTCTTCACAATCATCCCTCTCTTGCTTCATCATATTCAAAGCCTATTTCAACTCCTATATGCCTTTAATAGTGGGCGATTTGACCATTACTAAAGACGTATGTCTTTCATAAGCGTATGTCATCTTGAATTCTTTTGCTCTCTTCTTCACCCAACTAGTATAAGGCTACAAAGCTACAAAATTCTTCAATCCAAGCTCACTTCTTCCTTTCCTATGAATATTGTGCCAAGCATGAACCATCATAGCCTTCAACCCTTGAGTGTTTTTCCCTTCCTGAAAAATTAAACCTTCTAGCACAGTATTATTAGGTTTGTCCTTCATAGCGAACCCAAGTTGACGTCTTGCCAAAGCCAAATTATAGTTGATCCTTCCTTGTATATTAAGAAGAGGAAAATTAGAGAACTCCCCACAACTATCAATAATCTTGACTTCATCGTAAATAGAAAAATACCAAGTGATGTCATCATTGGTGAGAGACATGAGTCTTTGATACCACTTTAAACACCCCTTATTTTCTTCAACGATAGGAGACTGCGGCAAGTGCGAAATAAACCACTAGTATAATAAAGGTGCACAACAAACAATAGTTCCACCCCCTTAGAAGTCCTATGATGAATGGAGAAATAAGTGTCACCGAGCAAAGTTGGAACTGGATTCCAACCAAAAAGATCCTAATAGCATTAACATCAACAAAATTGTCAATGTTGGGAAACAAGACCAAACCATAGATGAGTGAGGCAAGAATAGTTTCAAAGGACACCATGCCACCAACATTGGCAAAAGAAAAAGCCTTCTCGATCAAAAAATTTGATGTCAGTCCTCTGATACCTCCTTTGACAATTAGATTAGCATCTATGTCAGATTTCCTCAGGTGAATAGCTTCGGTAATAATTTGAGACTAGAGAATTCCTTCCACCCCACTAAAAGGAACTCTATCAGAAACTGGCATATCTAAAAGATAAGCATACTCCTTCATGGTAGGCAACAATTGATAGTCAGGGAAAGTGAAGCACCGGTAAATAGGACCGTAGAACTCAACCAAAGTACAAAGAAGACCATCTTCAACATCAATAGATAGAACAAACAAAAGTTTCCCAAAACAGTCTCTGAAGTCTATAGGATCATCCACAAAAGATGCTAGCTTCCTTAATTCCATGAGATCGGTACTTCTGAAACTGTATTTCCGAGTTTTCCTTCTTCCAATATCTATGGTTAAATTATCTATAATGTTTACAAAGAGAGTCTCTAAGTTCCTTGAAAACTGAGAAAAATGCTCATCAATGCAATGAATGTATGATGCAATAATTACAAACAGGATCACACAAGGCACACAAACAAGGTCCAAAGGTTCAGAGTCACGAGCATGAAGCCAATGGTAAGATCCAACCCGCAATGTATGTACTAAGGATATAATCACCTATAAAACAAGGTTATAAAGAGTTCCCATAGTCATAATTCCATCTTTTAGATATTACCATCTTAAACGACTACTCGTCAACCAATAATATTCTCAAGAGAAACTTGTCCGAGTTTAGTATCGTGTAACAACTAATTCAAGTCTACACCCGAATAACCACCGCACCACATCCTAAAAAGGCCAAGATAGGTTACGGGTTCTAAGGTCCTCATCTTCTCGGGCTCTCTCAGAAAAAGTAATGCCAACTACGACTACTCGTGTGACATCAGTAATCCCAAAGGGGCCTCCACTGACTAGGAGATCTCAAGTCAGTTTATTAAGGATTAACTCCACGTAAGCCAAACAAGACTATACCACCCTCCCATCACAAGATCTGTCAAGTTCGGGTATTGAACTTATCTCATCTCACAGAGATCACCAAGCACCAAACAGAACAAATAATAACAGATAACAACAAACATAAATACATACATAAACAAAGATAGGGCAAACCCACTGAGGACTACTCCCCAACAGAGTCACCAATTTTCTGTAGCGATAATTTTTTTGAGATTTAAGCTATTGATTAACTTAACTCATAAAGAAAGAGTCGCCACCGCGCTTTTATTATTTCTAAAGGAAAAGGGAAAAAGTACAAGCAAAACCCAAAGAAGTTTTAAAATAAAACTAATAAAAGGAGATATGAGTCTGGAGGTTAACTATGCAAAGGGAATGTATTAGCATCCTAAACATCCATGGTATTCCATGGGAACCTCTTTGAAGATGTGTACATTTTGTCTTGAAGAAATGTGTTATTTTCAAAATATTGAAGAGATGAGAAAAGAATTTTTTTTATAATTTTTGTGTTTGCCAAGACTTTCTAAGTCTCATGCCTACGTGCCAACAAAGTGCAATGGAGGATCAAAACCTCGTAGTTTATGGTAAAAATATCAAATATGTTAGTTTTGATTTATTTTTAATGAAGAGGCATTTTCTCATTTTAAGGAGAATACTCAACTAGTCTCCCACAGGTATGAGAACTTTGCATCATCATGAGAAGGGCCCTAACTTGGATAAAGATCAACAAGTATGCCACTAACTCTCACAAATGGAAATAGAGCAATATTTTCACACAATACCATGTGGAGTAGGAGACTTACAATCTCACTTATGAAAATGTGTTATTTTTGGGACAAATTTAGCGCTATGTTAAGCAATCGTAATTGTACTTATGTAGAAGTCACAACTATCTGAGGTCGGTCAATAACAAAGTTAGTGTTAATACATGGTAGATAAGTGATATGTAAATCATTCTCCTAAAGCCATGCAACACAAAAAAAGAAAGAAAAGAAAGGAGCAAGCACAAAGGCTAGGATGATAGTCCATTACTTCAATCCATACTTCATGACACTTAGGACAAACTTATGCATCAATCCAAAGCACCTTAAATGAGTCATGATCAATTAGGAGGTAGATTTAAATGGTGAAAGTTCATCAAGCACCAATCCATACATCATGAACAAGATGGACACAAGTTATCCAACTGATCAAAGGGAAAAGAAAGAGATGAAGAAGAAGGGGATAAAAGAGATCACACCTAAATTGGATTAAAGGTTTAATCAAGTCATCATCAAAGTCAATCATCCATTTTTGTGGATTAGGGTTTTCACCCCATTAACACCCAAGATCCATTGAGTTTGATGAGACTTATGGTCTCAACCATCATGATCCAAGGCCAACAAAAGTTCACAAAGGTCACCCAAATATAAAAAGAAATTAGATGAAATAAAAATGCACCAAAAGTATTTGTAAATGAATTTTAAAATAGAAACAAAATGAAAAATCCATAAGGTCCTTCAAAACACCAAATAAATGGCCAAGAAAATTATGGAAGGTTGGTAATAAAATAAGAAGCATGTAATAATTTTTTCAGAATTAAAAAATGTAGAAAAATATTTTTAAACCAATTAAAACAAAAGGAGAAAAGAGAAATTCCATAAAAAATAGAAAATCAATGAAATAAAATATGGAAAAATAAAAATCAGATGAAGAAAAATAAAAGAGAATTTTAGAAATTATTTTGGGATTTTTGGATGAAAATTACTATGAACTTTAAAAGAAAATAAATTAAAAATAATAAAAGAAAAAGAATTAAAATCAGAAAAAACAAGGAGCGTTGGATCATGCCTCATTAATTGACGTGGCAGATTGAACACTCCTCAAGTTAGGGAACACGATGGAATGCAACACAAACAACACACATGATCCAATTCAAGACGAGTTAATCAAAATATTTTGTTCCTCCAACGTGTTTGGCCAAGCTCAGACGACCTGGAAGACTCCGGTTATCTTCTTTGGTGGTCTCTCATCGGAGTTTCATCGTTTGGTAAATACAGAACATGAGACCACCATCATTGTGATTTTCTTCTCATCCTGAATTCAACCTTATGCTCTAAATTAATTTATATAAATCGAGCACAGAGAATTTCAGAGAAGTTTTCAGAAGCAAGCAAGCCACAAAAAATTAAATTAAATGATGAACACGATCAATCAACACCATATAAGTTAGGGGAAAACATTAGAGAGTGAAGGACTACATTGTGGTAACTTGTTTGAGTTCAAATGATGCTCAGAACGACCTTGTCCAACTGGTGATCATAAGTGGATGAAGCTCGATCCGGTTAGAGCAACTCAGAAGGTCTCAGAACTTAGGAATTGTTGCAAAAGTTTCAGAGGATGCTGAAAAGGCTAATAGAATCAAGAAATTGGGTTGAAATAAGTCGGAATTAAAAACACGATAGTTGATTTTTTTTGGAAAACTTCATATCGCAGCAGGGGTTTCTTGGCTCTCAAAAGCTTGGAAATGAATGCAGTAGCTTCCTCTATTTATAAAAAATGTGTTTGGAGCTAAATACGTGTGGAATCAAGCTTAATTCGTGCAAAACGAATTTGATACGAATGTGAGAAAAGTGTGACTTGCAATCCATCAAAACTCAGCAAAATGGTGTGTTTCAAGGGTCAATTAACTTCTTGAGACTTGGTTAAACATGTTTAGGTCCAAAACACATGCTAATTTGGCTTGGAATTGAGATTAGTGAAGTTCAAATTTCGGGAAATGGTAATTTCTTCAGTTCCAAGTCACCATGTTTAACTCAATGAGGCATTCTACTCATGAGGCTTTTTGATCCCATTCATTTTGAAATGTTTTAACATCATAACATAAATTATAATGTACCAAGAAAGGTTGCATTGGGATGCTTGAGCAAAAATTTATGGCATGTTGAAGTTTGCATGAAAAACTGGTCACATAACTTAGAAAAATTTAAGTATCCAATGGTTGAAAATGACCTGTAATGTATCAATGAATTCCATGGCCTTCCAAGCATAATCTGACCTTGATCATTGAAGAAAACTTGTAGAGAGCATCACAAATGACATTTTAAAAAACGAATCAGCCTCAAATGTTAAAATTTGAAGAAGTTACAATCCTTGAAAGTTGAGAAAAAGTCACTTGAAAATAGGTCAAATTTCACTAAGTCCACAAATGACTTATAATGTCCCCAAACTTTTGATGATCCTCCAAGCATAATTGGATCTTGTCATACAAATATAAGTTATAGGGGATGTTGGGAAGAGTCATATTAAAAAATAAGCATTCAAAAATGTTGAGAATTGAAGGAGTTGTGATATTTGGAACTTTGACTTCAACCTTTGACGTTTTTGGTCAAAATACTTGGAACAAACTTGTGTACTTGGACTTTTCTTGAATTTAAAGGTACATGGATGATTATAGGAACTCAAAATATGGTGTCCTTGAATGTCTCGATTATATTGCTCAAAGTTTTAAGTAACTTGTTGAAGAAGGCATGAAAATAAACATATGAACCTTTGACTTTCCTTGAGAAGTAAGCAACAAAACTTTGATATATTCTTGATCAAAATGAGATTGAAGGGTGCTTTAGAACCTTTGAGATCATGAATTAGAAGATATACCCATTTATAATTAATGGTTGACCATACTTTGACTTGAGGAATCAATACAACCCCTAGCTGAGGAACCATGCTTGATGCTCTTGATGAAAAGCTCTACCTTGCACAATAAATTTAAGAAAAAACAAAACATTTTTGCTATATTGATTAGTGGTTAGATAAGTAATGAACATGTAAACACAAAGGTAAAAACACAAACAAAGAGGTGCTTGATGATCCCTGAAAAAGGTAAACCCCAAAGGTGAGAGGGAGAGGGGCCAAGAGGTGACCTTGTTTGTGTGCAAGGATGCTAATGATATGTGGATCTTAGGGTTGAAATTTAGGGTATGACACCATATTTGAATTCTTTCATTTAAGAAAGATAATATATAGCAACCTACTAATGGTGGAAGCCTTTGTTTGGCTAAATAAATATCAAGATTAAATGTTCTCGTAAAATTAATTGTCTGACTTTCATTCTCTTCAAATTCCTACCAGTTTAAAATAAATAGATAAAAAATTATGAAAATTGAAAATATGGTAATGAAACTATGAAGTTGCTAAAAATTGATAAAATAAACTTACTTGACATATATACAATGACTGATGCATCTTTGAGTTTCTTCCTCCAGATGAAGAACGTGGTTGTTGTGAATGCCTTGCAATAGAAGAATGACTACCATTTTTAACATGCTCTTCATACAACCTAGACAACTTATTATCAATATTCTTCAACTTCTCTTCAGCTTCTAATAGATCAATTTGTTTATATGCAAATGTCAAGAAATTGAGCTGTTTGGTTGGATCTAGTATACCTCAAAGGCTAATATTGTACTATATTCACTCTAATATTTGTCAAACTTCTCTCTCATTTTTAGTCATACTCTTGATCACAAAATATTCACTTGTCAAATTTGATTTCAAAAAACATTCTATTTTTCCAGATTTATCTTATATACAAATTTGATGTTGGGTAAGACCAAGATATCAAAATTTTAATATTGTAAAACGACTTCAAAAATTCACATATTACTTCCGCTTTTCTCCATTTAACAACACTCGAACACAAATTGTAATTTGGATCACACAAACTTAAGCTATAAAATGCACGATGATAATTAATAACACTCTCAAGCATGATGTAAGTGGAGTTCCATCTAGTGAGGGTATCAGTCCTTAATCCATTGATGTATGAATTCCATCAACATTGTTAACATAATGAAAAGATTAAATTATTCTAATTTCTGATGCCTTCACATAATGCATACTTTGTCAATTTTTTTGTAATGCATCACTTTCTACCTTTAAACCATTTTGAATATCTGTGAGCATATAATCTAATGTGAAATAACTCCCCATTAATAAATAAGCTACTTTAAAATCCTATATGCTCTTTCAAATAGTTTTGCATTTTATTATTTGTAGAGGAATTGTCTAAAGTGGGAGAAAAAACTTTTCTATCTATGCCCCATTCTCGTAAGAGTTGTTAGAAATTTTGGTAGGATTAAATGGATCCAGGTATGAATCGTGAATGAAGTCACTTTCCTTAAAATTATTTCAAGCACTCTCTTTGTTGTCTTAGAGTTCGAAAGCAAGAATACTCAGGATAATTCAGCCTCTTAATCGAGTCTGCATAAGACTGGTGAAGAACTCGAATGCAAGGAAGTGTGTCAGAGATATTGAAGAGGATTATACAATTTTGAGTGAACGATTTTCGAATTCAGAATCATGTATTTATAGGCCACGCGTGTGTTGTTTCATAAGTTTGCAACTCTTGATGAAACAACACCTTTTCAGCATATGTTGCAATGGTTCACATATAATAATACAATGCACCACTTCATGAAGTGTTGTATATTTTGAATTCGAAATTCAAACTGTAAGCAACGAACGAAATCCTAGAGCAATAACTAAAATTAATTCGCATCATGTCGGTCGAAGGCCGGCCGTCGGACCGCCGCCTCATTAACGCCGCGAATAGCCTGATTTCTCTGATGTGTCGTGCCTAAGTACTCAAGTGCCTCCTACAAATCGCCACTAGTTCCTCTACTCCGACGCCCTCAGACCCGATCTTAGAGTCGGAGCCAGTGTCGCCGGTGGTGATACCAACGAGGGGACCACCATATATGTCCATGTGGAACCTTATCCTCTTTTACTCCTTTGGTGAGTTTAATTTTTCAAGGTCTTTATAAGTTCTTTTAAAGTTAGATCTACTTTCTATGTGGGAATATTTACAATTCATTTATTGTAATGAACTCAATTGCCCATTTTTGTCATATTGGAACACACTCATGGCAATTATTATTCATAATTTCCAATAATCCCCCACTTGTTCTAATAATGACAAAACTAATTCCAGAAAATAATATATAAATAATGTTAATACAGTTAGGTATATTTCTATTTAAAACTCAACCTTAGTGAGGATAAAATAAAGTTTAATCGAAATATTAGGTAGTAATGCTTTTAAACCATTAATCCATATGATTAGACCGACGTTACCTTACACACACTCTTTAAAGGTTCTTCCTCTACATATCTCGCTTAGCATTTATTTATGGTCATATGCTATCCCGTTTAATGAATTTTTCATGAGAGAAACTCCAACTCTCACTTTTAGACGATACCACCTTAAAATTCATATGGGTGAAGTTAATGTTGTATCCTTTTCCATGAGATACTTTTCCTCGGTTATGAACTTCATTAAGAGGTTTTGAAAACCTCAACCCTCTATTTAAAATAGTCAAAATTATTACCCAATTCCCGACTTAGATCCAAATCAATGACTTGTTGTTACCCATTGAATCTTGAAGTTAATGTTCTGTTAACATAATATTGGGTTGCTGCCACAGCTGGAACTCTTATTCAAGGAGTTTCAACCCCATGCCTCCTGAGGTTATTTTTACTAAGTCTCTGTCCAGTGGCTTAGTAAATGGATCATCCAAATTATAACTTGTTCGTATATATGTGGGGGAAATGATTCCATTCTTTATCAATTTTCTCAAGAACGAATGTCTAAGTCCTATATGCCTAGACTTTCCATTATACACTTCACTGAATGCTATTGCTAAAGTGGCTTGACTACCACAATGTATCATCACCTTTGAAATAATGTCTTTAGCCAATGGAACTTCCAATAGAAGATCCCTCAACCATTCTGCTTCTTGACCAGCGGAAGCGAGAGCCACAAACTCTAATTCCATGGTCGAAAGAGTAATGCATGTTTGTTTCTTGCTTTTCCATGAAATTGCTCCTCCAACTAGTGTAAATTTCCACCCAATTGTAGATTTATGATCTCCAACGTTAGATATCCAACTCGTATTGGTATATCCTTCTAGTATGGAAGGGAACCTACCATAATGAAGGCCAAGATCTTTGGTTTTCAGTAGATAGCCAAAAATCCTCGTGATTGCCTTCCAATGTTCTTTACTTGGATTAATAGTAAATCTACTCCTTTTACTAACTACAAATGATATATCGGGTCTGGTACATTGCATTAAGTACATAAGACACCCTATTGCACTTGCATATTCCAATTGAGCTATTGCTCTTCCATTGTTCTTTTGAAGTTTGACTACATGATCAGATGGAGTGGTTATTTCCTTAAATTTTAGGTGTTTGAATTTATCAAGCATTTTCTCAATATAGTGTGTTTGACTAAGTTAATAACCCCCACTATTTTTCTTAACTTTGATCCCTAAAATTGTGTCAATAAGTCCAAGATCTTTCGTCTTGAAAGTGGAAGTTAGAAACCTCTTTATCTCTAAAATTCCATTCAAATCATTTCTAATTATTAGCATGTCATTAACATAGAGACAAAGAAATGTTACAGTGTTTTTGCACATCTTTGTGTATAAACACTTGTCACAAGAATTATGAATAAATCCATTTGAGAGTATCACAAAATCAAATTTTTAATGCCATTGTTTTTGTGCTTGTTTTAATCCATACAAGGATTTGACAGGCTTACATACCTTTAGTTCATTTCCAGGAAGCATGTAGCCTCCTGGTTGTTCCATGTAGATTTCCTCATCGAAAATGATGTTTTAACATCCATCTGATGAACTACAAGGTCATTTAAAGAGGCTAAGGCAAACAAAAATCTAATTATGGTTCTCCTTGCTACTGGTGCATATGTATCAAAGTAATATATACCTTCCTTTTGTCTAAATCCCTTTTCCACTAATCTGGCCTTATAAGTGTTTAAGGTACCATCACTATGATATTTCCTTTTAAACACCCACTTGCATCCAATGGGCCTTGATCCCTTTGGTAAGTCAACAAGTTCTCAAGTGTGGTTTGACACAATTGAATCCATTTCATCTTGGATAGTGTCTTTCGAAAAGGAGGAGTCCCTTGAAGTTATTGCTTCCTTATGAGTTTTAGGATCATCCTCTAATTGAAGAATGATCGGAATACTTTGAACAAAATTCTTATAATTTCCTTCAACTAGATAAAAGGAAATAAATTGAGGATCAATTTTGTTTGGTCCTAGATTCTTTGTTTTCAGGACTCTCTTGCTTATCCTAGGCTCGGGTTGTAATTCAATGATTCAAGAAGTGCCTTCAGGCTGTATTTCTACAAACCGAGAGAAATCTTTTTCACAAGATTCTTTATTTGCAACCGACTCTGATTCTTTATCCTTGGTGATAAGATTTTCAAAGAATTTTACATCTCGAGATAAAATAATTACATTAGACTCTAAATTTAAGAGTCTATATGTTTTACTATTTTGTGCATATCCTACAAAGCACATCTTATCCCTCGAGGACCCAACTTGGTTCTTTTAGGATCCACATTTTTGTAGTAAGCCACACACCCCTACACTTTAAAGTAACTGATATTTGGTGCTATGCCTTTTCATACCTCATATGGAGAAATACCAATTTTCTTTAAAGAAATTCTATTAATTATATGGAAAGCGAATAGTAAGGTCTTACCCCACAAATTGAGGGGTAGTTCAGAATGCATCAACAAAGCATTCATCATCTCTTGATATGTTCGATTCTTTCTTTCAGCCATGGGGCATTTTGTTGCAGTGTGCAAGGTGCCGAACATTCATGTATTATGTCGTGTTCTTTACAAAATGCATCAAATTCAGTAGAAAATTATTCACCGCCCCTATCACTCCTAAGGACTTTTATACTTCTACTTAATTAATTTTCCACTTTCACTTTATAAATCTTAAAGGCATTAAAATCATCATCTTTATGCTTTAAGAGATATACATGTGTGTATCTAGAAGAATCGTCGATGAATGTAATAAAATATCTATTTCCCCCACGGGTTAACATGCCATTAAATTCACACAAATCTGAATGTACAAGATCAAGTATATTTGTATTTCTTTTAACACTTTTGGAAGGTTTCTTAGTCATATTTGATTTTACACATAATCCATATTTTGTGAAATCATTTATATTACATGAAATCAATCTAGATTTAATTAGTCTCTTCATAGAACTAATATCGAAATGTGCTAATCTATTGTGCCATAAAGAAACAGATTCAAGCATGTAAGCGGAATTAGAAATTTCATTAATAATATTATCGGTAGTACGTAGTTTGATCATTCCCTCAGTTGAATATCCTTTTCCAACAAATATACCATTACGGGTCAATATAAGTTTTCCTGATTCATAAATAGATTTAATACCCGTTTTTCCCAATAAATCCCCACTAAAAAGATTCCTATTCATGTCGGGAACATGAAGCACATTGACAAGAGTCACTTTCTTTCCGGAAGTGAAGTTGAGTTCGACCGATCCGGTTCCAACAACTTTAGATCATACTTCATTTCCCATATATACTTCTTGTCCATCGTTTGCCTCAAAATAGGTTTTGAATGCAACCTTATCATAAGAGACATGCACCGTAACACATGTATCATACCCCAACCTTGAACTTTGCCTTTGATTTCCATAATTTCGCTCACTATAGCAATTATATCATCATTTGTATGAACTGCATTGATCTCGTTTTTTGACTTGTTGTGCCTGCAATATCTAGCATAGTGTCCAGGTTTTCCACAAACAAAACATACGCTTTTCGGACCCTTTTGACTGCCGGAATTCTTGAACTTGTTATGTTCCTTTTTTGGTCCAAGATGACTCTTCATGCCATCATGTTTCTTATTTTCTTTTGTGGTCACGACATTGGCTTTAGAAAGACCCGCAGATTCTTATTTCTCCCTCTTCTTAGGTTCCTCCTCGATTCGAAGATGTTTATGGATTTTCTCCAAAGAGAAGTCCTCATAACTGTGCAACAACTTCTTTCTGTAGCCTTTTCACGAAGGTGGTAATTTTACAATGATTGTACCGACTTGAAAAGTCTCAGGGATGTCTATTTTCACCGCTTTTATTTTATTCGTGAGGACTTGAAACTCATGCATTTGGGGAAGAATGACCTTGGATTCTATAAATTTAAAATCAAAATATTTATACATTAAAAACTTCTTTGTACCTTCCTCTTCTACCTTGAATTTGAACTCGAATGCTTTCCAGATATCTGTTGTAGATGGATTATCTGTATAGAGGTCGTAGAGACGATCAGATAGTGTATTCAAAATATGTCCACGACATAACAATTCGTCCTCCTTACGCTTCTTACGTTCCTTCTTGACTTCTTCAGAGTCATTTTCGGTTGGCTCAGGAATCAGTGTTAAGTTAGGATCTAAGACATTGTGAACCTTCAGGGGAGTTGGTAGGAATGTCAGCTTATCTTGCCATATGGTGTAGTTGGTTCCATCAAAGTGATCCAACTTGACAAGATCCTGGTTCATAACTTTTATGCTTGAAACTGCAGCGTCGGAAGCCACTGTGTAAATACTTTTAAGACGGATAGAAATTTCGGTAAGATTAAATGGATCTAGGTTTGAATTGTGAATGGAGTCACTTTCCTTAAAAGTATTTCAAGCACTCTCTTTGTTGTCTTAGAGTTGGAAAGAATAAATACTCAGAATAATTCAGCCTCTTAATCGAGTCTGCACAAGACTGGTGAAGAACTCGAATGCAAGGAAGTGTGTTTGGAATATTGAAGAGAATTGTACAATTTTGAGTGAATGATTTTCGAATTCAGAGTCATGTATTTATAGGCCATGCATGTGTTGTTTCATAAATTTGCAACTCTTGATGAAACAACACATTTTCAGCATATGTTGCAATGATTCACCTATAATAATACAATGCACCACTTCATGAAGTGTTGTATATTTTGAATTCAAAATTCAAACGGGAAGCAACAATCAAAATCCTGAAGCAATAATTAAAATGCGTTGTGCCTAAGTTCTCAAGTGCCGCCACTAGCACCTCTACGCCCACACCCTCAAACTCGAAGTCGGTGTCAGCGGCGAAGGATTGTTTGGATGTGACAAGTGGCATAGTGCTTGGGACCACCACATATGTCCATGTGACACTTTATCCTCTTTATCTCATTTGATGAGTTTAATGTTTCAAGATCTTTATAAATGCTTTTAAAGTTAACTTAACTTTCTATGTGAGACTATTTACAATACATTTATTGTCATTAATTCAATTGTTCATTTTTATCATATTGGAACATACTCATATCAATTATTGTTCATAATTTTCCACCGGAATTTCATCACCTTCAATGCTAATTAGAGTTCCGAATGTGGAGATTTTAAATGAGAAAAGTAACAATTTTACTATTTAGCTTCCGATTCACATCAACAAAATGAATTGTTAAAGAAATTAACCATGATTTATGCATGAATTCCAACAATGAGAGATGAGACAAATTCTTCCTAAGATTTGGGTCAATTTTGACTTTTAACATTTCTTTCTCTACCATATAAATTTCCATAACATATGCTTTAATGGTGTTTATAGAAATCCACTTACACTCCTCATTCATGAACTTATGATATTTTATAGAATACCTGCCACTCAACTATATTAAGTGATGCAGCATGTGTAATTATCATTTCGGCTTTAATTTCTCGATTAACCTTCTGGTCAAACTTTCTTCTTTTCAATTTTTCATCAATACCAATATTTACAAGGTGATTCCACACATCAGATGTTAGTGCCCTCTTCTTTTTTGTTCCCTTCTGTGTCTTAGTGTTATTTTGTGCATTGGCTACTTGAGGTTGAATAACTTGTAGTGGAGGAGTTTCTAAGACTTTAAGTTCATCATAATCATCTAACACCACACTTTTTCCAGCACCATTAATATTCTTATTGAGACACTAAAGAAAAAAGAAATACATACATAAGTATTTCCAACCTAATGTTACCGTCAAATTAGCATTATTCCCAACCTAATTAATGGAGAAAAATCACACTATCATTGCAAATGCCTCTCAGGAAAATATGATGTGAAGCTGAAACAAATTAACAAAAGTGGTTTTGGTATCATAACATAATTCTATTCAAATTTTCAACATTAACATAAAAAATGCTCTTAAAAAAATGGTTTTGTTATCATAACATCATTCTATTCAAATATTCAAAGAACTTTCAAATCTCATTAAATTTCCATCAATTTTCAACTTCTAATCATTTTAAATTATTTTTCATGAATATCCAGTTATTTAAGTAGAAAATAAGGATTCAAGAGATTTTTATTGCAATGAAAAAACTTATGAAATACTGTTAATATATAAAGAAAAAGTAGAAACATAATAGTTCCACTTGAGATGTAATAATAGAACATATGTGGTGGTGTGGATAGGGGTGGGATAGCGGACCCGGTAAGTTGGGTATGTCAGTTTTGTCCGCACTTTAGTGCGGGACGGACCAAGAATTTAGGCTCTCATTTTCTAGTGTGTTCGTCCTGTCCCGTCCCGTTTTTTTTCGCGGATTTTTACGTGCACCTGTATTTATATAAATTTTTGTATTTTTAGATTTAAAGAATGCAGTGCCCGCAGGCTTTCTCCATCCCGCCCTCACTTTTTTACGGGATGGACCTAAGTTTTAGGCTCACATCCTCAACTATGACCGCTCTGTCCCGTTCCTTTTTTAGGCAGGTTTTTACGGGACGGACCTAGACGGGGCAGAGATGTCCGTTTACCACCCTAGATGTGGGTGTATCGATGTGGTGCGGCTCGACGTCGACTAAGGTTAAAAAAGAAGGTTATTTGAGAACTAGCTCATTTATTTCCCTTTACCATGTAAATGTAACGTATAGTCAGTGGTGGGGTGTGGGAGTTTAATTCATTACTTTTCTTTTTTATATTTTTTTTATTTTGAGGTGAATTAGGCTGGACATGGACAAGCAGTATATTTTTTACAATAGAACATATGTGTTGAATCCATAACTTTTGAATTAAAGTTTTTTCTATCCACTAGGCTAATTATCCAAATTGTTTATAATACTGCAAAATAAATATATATTACGTAAATATTTCAGTATTACCAAAATAATTTATTAAATACTTTAACTATTTTATATTTTAATTATTAATATTTAATCACTATTTAATATTTCAATTATTGATTTAATATACTATTTTATTAATTGATAGTTAAAATATTAATATTTAAAATAAAATAACTTATTTAATTTATTAAATAATTAATCTATTCAATATTTCAACTACTTAATACATATTTCTCACAATATTATTAAATATTAATTAAATACTTAATAAATTAATTAATAGTTGAAATAGTTAAGATATTAAATAATTGAAATATTTATAAATTAATTATTTAATAAACTAAATAATTGAAATATTAATAGTTGAAATATTAAATAATTGAAATATTTTATAAACTATTTATTTAATAAACTAAATAATTGAAATATTAATAGTTGAAATATTAAATAATTGAAATATTTTATAAACTAATTATTTAATAAACTAAATAATTGAAATATTAATATTTAAAATATTAAATAATTGAATATTTTATAAACTAATTATTTAATAAATTAAATAATTGAATTATTAATAGTTGAAATATTAAATAATTGAAAATATTAGTAGTTAAAAATATTTAAGCAACTAATATCAAATAAAATTAGTTGAAATATTAAATAATTAGTTTATAAAATATTTCAATTATTTAACATTTTAACTATTAATATTTCAATTATTTAATTTATTAAGTAATTAGTTTGTAAATATTTAAATTATTTAATATTTCAATTATTAATATTTCAACTATCAATTAATAATAAAATGGTATATTAAATATTTTAATAATTAAAATATTAAATAGTTTACTAAATATTAATATATTAATTAGTATTTCAACAATCTATTACTTCAGCTATTAATATTATATTCCAATAATAAATTATTAAAAAGTTTATATTAAATAATATACTTTAGTAATATATTTCAGTAATATATTTTAGTATTAAATATGTTAATGAATTAAACAAATGAGTTAAATAGTAAAATTTTCATTTATGTAATATATATATATATATATATATATATATATATATATATATATATATATATATATATATATATATTGCAATGAATTAAACAAGTGATTTAGATAGAGTAGTGGTTAAGTATTATGCTTATGATGTAATGGTTAAGGTACCCACCCCTCTTTATAATATTTTTTAAACTTGTATTTTTGGATTTAACATCAAAACAAAAACAAAATAAAAAAAAAGGTTGACATGAAAATACTAGGTATTAAAAAAATGGAAAAAAAAATGTCTGCCACATCAACAACGTTAGCCAACTCAGCATTTTTGTAACGGAATATTGCCGTCAGAGACTAAAATAAAAAAGAAGTCATCATATAATGACTTGCACAAAATAAAAAAGATACAGAGACCAAAATAAAAAACACACAAACTTACAGGGACCAAACGACTATTTAAGTCACATATATTTAAATATTGGACAGTTTAACACATTTGTTTTTATTTTTTTAATTATTTTTATAAAATAAACAGGCTTCCCGCAACCCGGTCGGGTTAGCCCGGTTAGAGTCTGGGATTCAAAAGTCGGGCTAAAAAGTGCCTAGATGATAAACGAGCTTTAATTTTCTTGTCCAACCCCTTCATTTTTTGGGCATTTTGGCATGACCCAGTAGGCCCGACTCATTTTGACAGCTCTACTCAGTGACGCCTCTCTGATCTCATCGACCACAGAGATTGCTAGCAATGTCAGACCAAGTTGTTTGAAGGAATGAGAGGGGTGAAAATCGTGAGTCACTTTCTCCATATGAAGGTTTTACTATAATGATCTGGATTTAAATCAGATGGGATCTGATTGTGGGATTTCGCGGAAATTAGTAGTCGATTCCCACAAATAACGCCATTGATTTGGATCCTAACTAAAGTTATGCTTGGATTATGATGTTGAACTTTTGATGTGGTGTTGCAATAATATAGTACGGTGGATCATTAGGGGTGAACCTACAAGATTAACACTCTAATTCTCAAGTCAGTTAATCAGTTCAGAAGGGGTAGAATGAAGTATGAAAAGTATGGGTGTGCCTTAGGTATTAATTGCGTACAAGTATTTATATTCTTGGATTATTTTAGCTATTAGGCCTTCTTTGGAGTAATCAATAGGCCCCCTCTTATTGGGCTCTTGGCCGAACCATAATAGTAGTTATGGGTGATTACAAGTCAACATAAAACCACTTTCATTTAATGGATCTTGTGTTTATTTTCATAAAGTAATTATGGATCGCAGTTAGATGAAAGCTAATAAGTTAAACACATGGTATAAAAATGGAATGGTTGTACTTCTACAATTCGATGAAAGAAATCTTCCTAAAAATATTGAAAAAATTTGTTGTCCTTGTGGTTATTGTGTGAATTCGAAATAATATGGAAAAGAATAAATATTGAATCATCTACATTGTGACGAAATTTGTCAAAATTTTACGATATGGACATGGCATGATAAAGTGACAATAACCCTAATTGTGTCACATAAAGAGGAATTTGATGTAGATATGGATGATTGACTAGAAGATATGATATGTGATATTGGAGAAGATTATTTTAAGATAGCACATGTGTATGATACTTTATGTAGTGACAAGGAAGAGTCGTTATATTTGGGGTGCATAAACTCTACATGACTGTCAAAGGTGTTAAGACTGTTTAATCTGAAGGAAAAAAGTGGATGGAGTGATAATAGTTTCACTGAATTGCTTGGATTGTTTAAAGATATGTTTCTAGAAGGTAATACATTTTTGAACCGTAATTACGAGGCCAGGAAGATATTGTGTCAATGGGTTTGAATTATATAAAAATACATGCATGTTTTAATGATTGCATATTATACAGTAAATAATATAAAAAAATAAACCAATGACCTAAATGTGGGTGAGTCACGCTACAAGTTAAAAGAAAGTGATACTAGTGATGATGATGTAAGCATAAAAGGTCCTATTGCTAAGGTGATGAGGTACCTACCAATATTTCCTAGGTGTAAGATATTGTTTTCTAATTTAAATGGCACAAAGAATATTATATGGCATGCATATCAAAAAAAAGTCTTAATGCTTTAATATTATCCCACTTCACACTAAAGCTCGACTACGGATACTTTAAGAATAATGTCCTTATGTTTGTAGACTGATGATCACATCTCATGGATCATGGATAAAGAGTTATCAAGTCTTAAACATATGTATGAATATTAAGAGTAATATTTATACCGGATTGACCCGCTATGAGAATACTATATAGAAAGTTATGCAAAGTGTCATAAGTTATTCTCATGGTGATAATAGTGTATACCACTCTTCGACCTGAAACCACTATGGATCCTATATGTAGAGTCGAGTACTTTATTGTTGATCCAACGTTGTCCGTAACTGGATAACCATAAAGACAGTTGATGGGTACTCCACAAAGCATGCTGAGGGACATGAGTGTCCTAGATGGAATTTGCCCATCCTGCGTAACAGGATAAATGTCTATGGGCCCAATATTGAACTGGACAAGGATGACACAGTCTATACCTTGTGTTCAATATAGACATAAGGGCAAAGGGGTAATTATACACATAATTATTATCACACGAGGTTTTGTCAGATCACATGACATTTTCGTGTCTTGGGTAGCAGTGATGTGTTGCTAGATACCGCTCACTGTTTATTATGTTAAATGTGTGATTTAATATAATTGCCAACGTCGCGAAAACCTACAGGGTCACACACAAAGGACGGATTGATGAGAGATAGAGTAACTAAGGAACATCGTAAGGTACAGTGCACTTAAGTGGAATACGAAATATGGTAAGGTACCAAATACTTAAGTGATTTTGGCATATTATGAGATATGGGCCAAAATACACTTAAGTGGGCTTTTTAGCTTGAAGCCCACACAAGTGGTTCTATAAATAGAACCCCTTGGGTAGAAGCATTGTCACTCCACTAAGACTAAAACTCAAGTGAAGACTTGGAGTTTCGTTTCCCTCTCTCTCTCTCTCACTCAAAGCCTTCAATCGGACCAGCTAGCACTGAGATTGAAGGAACCCGTTCGTGTGGACTGAGTAGAGACGTTGTCATCGTTCAATGTTCGTGATTGCCCCTTGGATCTGTATCCAAGGTTTTGATCGTTACAAGAGATCTGTACCAACGGTTTGAATCGCCACAAGAGGTAACGATTCTATCACTGATCATGCCCATTCGTAAGGATCACTAAATGGAGAAATTTTTTAAATTTCGTTGCGCCTTGGATGGCAATTCTCCTTCAAATATACATGTATATTTTTAAGTAGAAAATGATAAAAAGTAAGGATGTCGAACCCACATGGATTGAAAGTAACTTAGATTAATTTTTCAAAAATCTATCTTTTGTACATAAGCATAAGCAGGATAAAAGTAATATATGATTGTAACATGTTCAATTGACAAGTAAACAGATAAAGAACAATGTTAAAAGGTGATTTATTTGAATTCAATAATGGAGAGTATGTTGGGAAATGATCCATTAATATAACATAGTCATTTATATTAATGGATCATTTCCCAACATACTCTCCATTATTGTAGTGCCAGGAAAGGTTAGAAAGTGATTTAAAGGTGTATCTCTACAACATCAAAAGCATGTGTTTTAGGGCAAGGGGACAAATCTCTAAGCCTCACTTGTAACCTTAAAACATGTCTATTTTTACTCTAAAAATCCTTCATGATTTTAGCTACTTATCTCTAAGAAGCTATTCTACTGAATATCTCTATCCTACTATTTCCAACAACTTTTACCATGAAATCCTCTTGTTGTTCGATCTCTCACAATAATAAACTTTTATCTTTTTCCGAGTTGATCAATTAAAGAAACATATTTATAGCATATTAACACATGATAAAACAAAGCATTAATAACATATCACTTAACATAAAAACTACATTATATCAACTTCTCATTGCTCAACAAACAAAGGTTAAGCTCATAATGAGTTGAGTACAAACTACAATGCTGGTCCTTAAGCTACTCATTCTTAAACACAAAGTGAAAAAGGAATAACAACATAAGAGAAATGTTGGTGTCTACTTGAAATGGTTAATCAACAAGAGATAACTTTTGTCACGCTAGGATTCAACAATCAACACTATAGATGATGAGAATAAGAAACTCCATTTTTACTCAAGTCTTTTATTTATTGGATTCTTCTATGTGAATATTTATAACAGATGTTAAACCTATTTTTAATCTTCAAAAGTTATTTTTATAGGTGATTGAGAGTGTTTTTCCATTTGTCTTGGATCTTGGGCTTGTGAATAAATCAAATTAGGACCAAGATAAAATTAACAAAGTTCCCTCATTTTCCTTCTCATTTGTACATCATGGGAATCAGGTACAGGAATTGGTGGGGGACACAGTGTAGCATGGAAGACCGCATGTACAGAGGTGCAGGAGCCACTTGTCCTTTTTATTGCATGGCGCGCGTAGTGAGTGTACTACATACTACCTTTTGTATTCTAGCGCCTTTGTTATTATCCATTAAAATCAATTATCCTTCCAATGCAGATCTCTGCCATGTTTTCCCTAGGGATTCAATTGTGGTTTCTCTCTTCCTCTTAGCTGATTCCAACCTTATGTTTTTCCTTTGACTCCTATTTGTCGTCCTCAATGTGAAAAAATACCCGAGAATAAAGAACGCTTGAAATAACAACATAGTCGCCACCGAAGTTTATTCATTCCAAAAGGAAAGGGAAAATGTCAATAAATCCTAAAAATAAAAAGAAAATGGTCGTCGCAACCAAATTCGAGTTTGGGAGTCGGTTATGTAAGGGGAAGGTATTAGCACCCCTCACATCTGTTGTACTCAAAGAGAACCATTTAGTTAGTTATACGAATAAGAGTGTTAACTTAAGTTATTCAATTTCTTCTATTTATTAAAAGTTTGAAAGGAAAATTAAAAGGACTAAAAATAAGTTTTTTATTAGGGTGCTTGACAAGATTGTGAGGCTTGCTCCTACGTATCCCCACGTGCGATAAGGAATTCAAAGCTACGTAGTTCTTACCAACCAAAAATATATTTTTGGATTTTTTTATTATAGTGTTTGACGAGAAGTTGAATCTCAGTCCTATGTCTGATGCGATGAGGAATTCAAAGCCACGTAATTTTGGGTAGCAAATGATTGTTTGTTGGTTGATTTTAGTGAACGATGTTTTAGTACGCATTTTAGTGGTTAAATATTGCTTGTATGCTCGCGCATGAAAGGCTTAAGCGTTTGTTTGTATCGTCGTAGAATAAATTCTATTTGATCACATTCTAGCGGTTTAATGTTGTTTATATACTGGCGTATGGGAGACTTCAGTGTTTGTTTGTATCGTGGTAGAATGGATAAAATATTGTTCGTTTGTGAAAAGTTTGGTGTCGCACTAAGGCAAAAAAAGTTGATTTGATTGGTTGAATTGTTTTTAGGTGGAAGACAAGTTATTTGAACAACAAGCTAATTACGACTAGAATTCAAATAGTTGGGGAAAATAGGGGATAGTACGTCCAAACTACTTTTTCATCCAAATCAATTATGAAATATGTGAGGCGAATTAAGTCATAAGTCTTTAACGAAATACAAGTATTCAAACAACAAGCTAAGTACAGATAACATTCAAATACTCGGGGAAAAGAGAGGATATTACGTCTAAACCAATCCTTTTTCATCCAATAAATACCGAACAAAATTCAATCAATTAACATGTTTTAAACGAAAGACAAGTATTTGAACGGTAAGCTAATTACGACTATCATTTAAATACTCGGGGAAAATAGGGGATATTACGTACAAACCAATCCTTTTTCAGCCGATTTAATTTATCATGAAAAATATTTCGAAGCGTTTTTTGATTAAGTTTGGAAAAGGACTTGATGTTGATCAAGTGTTTGGTTTTTGAGTTGAAAATGGCTTGATCATGAAATGGTTTTGAATTCGATAAAGGAGTGATGAAATGTTTTTATTTTGAAATTAACTTAATGTTAATCAAGTGTTTTTTTATCTTGAAAGATTGATTTCAATAGTCATTTATTTATTAATTAATTGACTAATTTAATTAACCTAAAACAAAATCAATTAAATTAACAAAAGTAAAGGAAAATAAAAGTGGTGTGTGAAATATACAGGGTGTGGTAAGTGAGGGAAAAATAAAGTGGGCTTGAGCCAAAGAAAAAAAAGGGAAATAGATGGGGTGCATGCCAACAAAGGGGTGATGACGCTGAGCCTACAAGCTGACCCAATAGCTTAGTCAAAGAGGTTTTTTTTATAGAAAGGTTGACTATTGTCTCCAATTGTAGCCACATGATTGGCATATTGCAGGAGCCAACCTAATTAAAGGATGGAAGATCAAGGGCTCACGGTGGATATGGCGGGGAATCCTATACATGATTCCCTGAGTCAACCCAAAGGTAAGCCAATCTAAACATTAAAGTAGCACCACATAGCTTAATCTGATGCATAACTCACATAAACAAAAGAGGAGTAGTGTTAGACTCATCCTCATTTCCCCAACCTTTTTCGCTCTCCTCGTCTCAAATTCTCTCTCTACTCTCTTTACCCAAAACACACAAACACGCACATTTTATTACTTTTATAAATCAAACCAATATCTTTTCCCATAAAATGCAAGAACAAATAAAGAATATAAGGAAGTTCTTCATCCCTCATTTCCAGATTTAAACCCAATACCCCAAAATCAAAAACTCTAAATATAAACCTAACCTAATCTACCCATCTAAACCCGAATCTAACATCAAAACAACACAACAAGCAAATCAGAACCCTTAACCCACTGAAACCCTAAACCCCAAATTTCTTTAAAATTGTCTGATTACAAGAAAATAACATAATATATCAAAGGGGAAGGGATAAGCGAGTACAACAATAATAATCGAACACGAAAACTTGAAGAAATAACAAACAACTACCAAAACGAAGAAGGTTTCTCATATGAGTGCTTTGGGGAGTGTTTTCTTTCAAGTAATAACTTATTTCGCCTTTTTCCTTTCACTTTTCTTTCTGCCTCCTTTTCTTATGACTCTCTTCTTCTCTTACTTAACTTCCTCTTAAATTTGTCTCCTTCTCTTAATGAGCTTTTATGTATATTATTGGGAATAAGGAAAGGCTTAGAAGGCTAAGCTCAAACCACTTAGAGCTTCAATGAGAAACTCTAATGGTTATAGGAGAAGAGCTTTAAGTGAAAAGGTTGGAATTCAAGTGTGATGTGGAATTGTGATTCTTTAGGAGAATTATGGCTTCCCATTACTATGATTGAAGTTAGTTTATATAGGCTAGGGAATTAGGTCAGGGTTGAGAGCATGTGAGATTTTTGTGAATGTCTGAAAGGAGAAAAAATCTTGAGAGTTTGTTGCAAATCCGTGTGAATTAATGAGCTGTTAGGGTGACTTTGTGTGAGAAATTGAGAGAATCATGCGAGAGAAAAATTAATAGGAAAGGATCCTAATTTTGGGGGATTTAGAGAGGGAAATCATGGGTGATATTTTAGTGTACCGTGTGTAATGTATTTCCACACTTCTTGTAACAAACTTTGAAATTGTAATGAAAATCAAATCAATTTTGCATCATTTGCTGCTTTATTCAAATTTTTTTCATTTTTGTTTTGTTTTGTTTTGGTGATGAAACCAAGTAGCATAAAGATGAATTTCAAAACCAACTTATATGTTTTGGATTATCTGATAATTCAAATTGAATTTGAAAAAGGATGATGATAATGAAATCGTGCTTGATATGATCATAGAATTGAAATGAACACCATTTAATTTCAATTACAAATATTTTATTCAAATTATTTTGGGATGTTGATGATAATGAAAACAGTGGCATGTAATGTAATGAATAAACCTAAGATTCAACCTTATCTCAAAATCAATTTTGTTTTCAGTTGCTTATTTAAATCAAATTGAAATTGAGGCAAGTGTGAAACCATGTGAAAACCTTTGGAGTCCAAGTTTTATTTAATTCAAATTGGTTTTGGTTCATTGTACTTTGGCATTTCCAATTTAATGGTGATGCAATGGTGGAATGAACATGATATGAGTTTGACGTCAAATAACTAAAAAATATGATTGGATTATAAATTTTAAGTGCTTGAGATGGATACAAACCAAGTAATTACCTAGGTTCACTTGGCTTAGTTTTGGTCATCATTCTTTGTGACTTAAAGATGGCATAAAATAACACTGACTGATAAATGAAAGCACGACCGGAAAATTTAAGGAATTAGGGCAAATGGATTCAAAGATATTAAAGAGTTGACTTTTGATAAACCTTTTGAATTATTCCTGAAGAAATGTATGCAACAATATGCATATTCCATGATGAAATGGAAATGAGCAAATTAGGGTATGACACGGCTGTCATGCCTAAGCTCATCAGAACTGGCCTTACAAAATAAGCAACAGACACGTAAAAACTACAAAAGAGATCACCTATTATGATGTGATGCATATGGAGAAAAATATGTATGATATTGTCACTGGAACAATTTTCAACATTCAAGGAAAGACAAAACAAGGTAAGATTACTTGTCTAGATATGGTGGATATGGGTATACGATAACAATTATCCCTAGAAGAAATAGGTATAATATTATATTTATTCCCAGCATGCCACACTCTATCTAGAAAAGAAAAAAAAATCGAGTGTTTGTAGGGTATCAAAATGTTGTAAGGGTACTCGTCAAATTTCAAAATACCCGCATCAATGAAAGATATCAAATTAATTGACTTCAAATCTCATGATTGCCACGTTTTTATGTAACAACTTCTACTCGTGGCTATTCATGGCATCTTGCAAAAAGAAGTTAGACTAAATATAACTAGATTATGCTTATTCTTCAATACTATATATAATAAAGTCATTGATCCATAAAATTTTGATAAGTTGGAACATATTGAAATTATCTTGTGTCAATTAGAGATTCAATTCTCTCAATCATTTTTTTGACATTATGGTTCACATAATTTTTCATCTAGTTAGGGAGACAAGTTTTTTGACACAGTTTATTTAAGGTGGATGTATCTAGTAGAGCGATACATGAATATCCTTAAAGGGTATGTGCAGAATCATCATCATCCAAAAGCTATGATCGTTGAAAGGCATGTCATTGAAGAATCTATTGAGTTTTGCTCAAACTATTTGTTAGAACATATTCTATAAGAATTCCCAAGTCTCGTCATGATGGAAGATGTGAATGTAAGGGTGCTCAAGATTTAAATGTTAAATCAATGGTATGGAATGTAGCTCTTCAAGCATATTTATATATATTGAATAACGAGAGTTTTATTCTCTCACAAAAGACTTATCAAGGAAATATTCCCCTAGAAGAACGATAAATAGTTGTAGAAACATAACAAAAGTTTTATAGATTTTTTTAATGAAATCATTTCTAATGGAGAGAGTGAACGATATACAATTAAATGGATGTCATATAGTCCTAACTTTAATATAATAACTTGAAGTGCATACGACATTGAAAAACATCCCTTATATACAAAATCAAAGGATGGTCGTAGTACCATGCAGAATAGTGGGGTTATGGTTGAGACTGAATCCATGCACTCCTCTAGTTCCAAAGATAAGAATCATGTAATGACATATACATCGTACTTTGGTGTCATTGAAGAGATTTGAGAGATTGATTATGTTATATTTAAAGTGCATTTATTTAAATGAAAGTGGATTAACACTAATACTAGTGTACAAATTAATGAATTAGGATTCACAAGGGTTAATCTTCGCAAGGCAGCTTAAATGAATGGATCTTTCATCATGACATCCTAAATAGATAAGTGTTTTATGTCACTAATCCTTCTAGCAATAGTCTTTAATTCAGTTTTGTTGCTTCCTTAGAATCTAGATTTATTTCTTTGCAGTTATTTTACTCCATTATGCACCCTTGGATTTTTGCTCATTTCTTTTTGAATCTTTAATGCATGTTTTGATTATTTCCCTTGCTTTATTTTCCTTGTTTTCAAGATAGATTTACTATTTTCTAGTATAATTGCTTAGGTTTTCTTTTCTAGTTTTAACTTGTTCACCAAGTCATTGCATGTGCTGTCGAGTCTTTATGCGTGGTTTTTGCTGTTTATTAATTCTTCCATTTCATGATCCATACAAAAAAAATCTTTAAGAAAATAAGTGTTATTTGAAATTTTAAGGCTATTAAACAAGTTACAGATAGGTTATAGAGACTTGGGAAGACCCTCAAAAGATCAGTATCGTCTTAATACCGTAAGTCTCCTAATTATAGAGATCGATTTGGATACTTGTTATGCCACGACCTTGAAATCTTACCCCTAAATAAGTCTTTGAGTAATTTATCCTAGCAGTCATCACCATCTGAATTACCATCGGGTAAGCAGACCAATACAAATAGGTGAATGATCCCATGATAAAGAGAAAGAAAAGCAAAAATCTGAAAAAAGTAAGAAATAGAAAAAGGAATCCTCCTTCTAATTTAGGTGACCCTTACCCGGTCATTTATCCTAACGGTTGTGAAACATCTAAAAATATTGCATATCCAACAGAATTTTTGATATAATGTGGATTATGGTCACTAATAGGTTCATTTGTCGTGTGTGAATAGATAACAGGCTTAATGTGATTGTGCCTGAATGAAAAAGGAAGAAAAATGGGATGAGTAAGTTAGGCCTGAGCATAATGACATGATGCAAATTGGTTTGTATAGGAAGGAGATTTATGACCGCAGACGCGAAATGTGTTGTTATGATACCCTTAGTTTGTGAGTTAGTACCTATCAATATGACCTTGAGTGAATTATAATCTTTATCCTAGAATAGTTACAAAAGCACCACTATTTTTCTTCATAAGTGTTTGTTTGAGGAGGATAAGGAAAGGTTCAAGTATGGGGGAGTTTGATAACACCAAAAATTACACTGTTATTTTGAATCGTTTTGTACTTGTGTTATTATCATTGTACCTCAATTTCCAATGTTATGTGGGTATTTTATCTTCATTTCATGTATTTAACCATATAGGAGCCATGTGCGAAGAAACGAAGAAATTCAGATACAAAATAAAGGAAAAATGGGAAATTACACACAAGGCGACCTACATGGCGTTCGCCGTGGAGAATTCCATATGAATAATGACGTGTCCCACTCACCAACGGGAAGATTGACCCACTCTTCCACACGTTGGGAAGGTGGCATTCACCATCTTAGCATGGCATTCGTCATCCTTTGTGAAGGTCAGGCAATTAGAAAATGGACTTGTTTGGTCTGCCACTCACTCCATGCACTCCTACATTCTCTCCCACGAATGAAAAAGCTTTCCACTTGATATTTTGGACCTTGGAACATTATAAATAGGCGATAAGCTTCATTTTCTGAGGCATCCAAGCTTAACATAATCTTAAGCACTATAATTACCGATTAAAAGTTATAACTCGTCACAACAAGGGGTTATAGAACTAGAGATCATTGAGTTTGTACAAAGTTTGGAGCACTTTATTTTCCCACACTTTAATCTTTCCGCCATTTATATTTCTTTTCAAGTCTTCAATAATTTATTTTGTACCAGATTCAAGCATATGTTTGGAGCGGGTTTTTATTATATTACGCAATTTATTATCGGTTTGTTTATTTACTCGCACTTTACTTTCCTTGTCTCGCACTACTTCTTTTATTTTTAAGTCTTATTTCTCGCACTGCATTACTTTACTTTTGTTAATTGCAAATTCTTATCGTTATTTTGTTTTTAAAACCAATTTCGAAACCTCTCTTTTCAATTCAATTACCTTTTCAAAATGTTTACTTCTAAGTTTCAAATCTGCGCTTTTATGTTTGTCATAAACATGTCCAGCTAATTTATTGATGCTAGGATGTGAGGACATTCATTCGGCGGAACTCTAGCTATTGTTTCTTTAGGATTTCAATTGTGGGATGTTTTGGTTTTAATATAATTTTTCTGAACTCAATTTAATCGGTCACTACGAAAGTAGAGTCGTGAAAACGTCAAGTAAGATCAAAAGTCGTCTGACACTAAAGAATAACATCGGTTTGTGTTTGATTAACAAATACTGCGAAAGCACTTTGTTAGTTAATTAGGAAAGTCTAATATTTCTAGAAAGAGGTTCTAAAACTATTTGTGAACGCGTTTATAGGTTTAGGATTTGGTTACCTAAGCGAAAGCATATAACCCTTTTAAGTTAAACTTTCCAATCAAAATTACTTTTCAACTGAGTAAATAATCTGATTTCTTAAAATAGGATTTACTACTTTAAAGCAGTAAGTGTCGATCACACATGAAAGTGGACGGTATAAATTAGAGAGTCAAATCTGGTTCTGAATACGCGAAAGTGACAGTTCCTGTTTAATTACACTCTTTTCAAAGTAGAAAATATTGCCCCGTACAACGATCCTATTTAGAAACAATCAAGAGTATTGTTGTTTGATGAGAGTCACATCCTAGTATTATTTGTCTGAATTTATTAAAGTTATTTATTTGATCTCTCCTTTGCTTAATTCCTTTGCCTTAGATAAACACCATTGTAACTAGAAATGATAGATTGACAGTTAGGTGTCTTTGGGATCGATATCTTTTAAAATTACGTGTTAAACTATACACTTGTTGTTAGTTCATCTGATAGACTCATAATATTGCGAACATGAGGTGCATCTAAGCCTCATATACCATCATTTTGAGATATTCTCACTGAAGGACAAGGAGTCACTATTGTGAGGAGAGACTGGAATTGGTGTAAAAGGGACTTATGAAAGTCTCTCTTGAAGGAGGAAACAATTGTTGCCAAAAGGTCACGATGGATGAGAAACTTTTTTAGGAACTATGCAATCCTTGAAAGGAGACGCTAGTCATAAAACTCTTTGGGAAGAATATGGACTATCATTTTATGATGGATATGTTAAATAAGATGTGGAAACTTATAAAATGTTTTGAGATCATATACGTTGATAATGATTTCTTTATGGTCAAGTGTGAACTGCTCTCAGATAAGGAAAAAATTGTGTCAGAAGGCCCGTGGATGTTGTTTGATCATTATTTGGCAGTGGCTAGATGGACTCCACACTCTGTATCTCCTCTCACAAAGGCCGAGAAGACTTGGGTTTAGATTTGATTTCCAGGGCTTAACTTATTGTATTATGATGAAAGTGTCCTTCTTGGTCTGACATCTATTATGAGTACTCCTGTTAAGGTAGATACTAACACCCTGAATGTAGAGATGGGCAGGTTTACGAGAATTTTCATGGACATTGATTTGACCTTGTCGGTGTTCAGAAAGGTCAATGTTAATGGCCACTAGTACAACATGCAGTATGAAGTTCTTCACATTATTTGCTTTAGTTATGTTTGTTATGGACACCACACCCGTGATTGTAAGAATACACCAGTCAACCTGACGCAATCGACCGTTCCTACGGTGGCACAATCAAGAGGTTCGCTAGAAAACAATGTTGTCCATGAGAAAAGACTAACAGAACGACATCAAGAAGTGGTAAATGATAACATTGAAATTAAATCAAAATAATATGGAGAAACAAATACAATTCATGTTGATTGGCTGGTGGCATAGAGGAAAAAATGCAACAAGAGAGTCAATTAAGGTAAAGGGAAATCTTTATCAAATAATGCGTCTAAAGATCCGAGGAGTTCTAAAACCAAGGGGATTGATATTTCCATAAAAGGAATAAGCCTTGATAACAAAACTATTGAACCCAATCAACTTGATACAATTTTCAAGAAACAACAATTTGATAATAGTGAACCTACCCCAAACGCGCTCCAGACGGCACGAAGAGGGGACCCACGCTTCTAGGCTAAGTTTTCCATTTTGGAACGACATCTTGCTATTAATGCACCTTCGCACAAAACTAGGCCAACTTTTAACTCCTTCCCAATACAAAATGGTGTGTTTAGAACTACTAAATACACTTCCATTGCTCCTATAGTAAATTTGAGTTTGGAGACCATCACACGATACAATATTCCATATTATGAATGGACAAAAAGTCAGTTAGATATAATAACCAATGTTATATGGATGAAAGAGCTACTCAAGAATAAGAAGTTAGGTGTTTGAGATCTGCTTTGTCACCTCTATCAACTAGATTAATTATGTTAGGTTTCAAATAAGTCATTATTCTCTCCTGGAATATCTAGTGAGCCTCTAATGATAAGTCTAAAAGACACATTATGAACATGATTATAAAACACTCTCTAATATTTTTAATCGTTATGGAAACACACATTGGTTTTCATAAGACCAAATCCTTCTAGGACAAAGCTGGATATGTGAGTGTTCATTACTTGGATGTGTATGGTCAATATGGGGCATTTGAGTGTTAAAGTAGAATGATAGTAAGATTGTAAATGCCATGCATGATATCTTTATGGATACAATTACTATTAAGCTATCATTATGAACTTCCTCTTGGTATGTAACTGGAACTTATGCTCCCGTGTATACTTCTCATCTTGACCTGTAGCTCCACCTCATTGTCCAGAGGAACATTGAGCATTCTGACTACACTTAGTCTCTCATGGAAATTAACCAAAGTAAATTTAACAAGTTTTGTGTTTACAAGATGCTTCAATAAGAAGATACACAAATTTAAACCAAATATTACACTTAACAAAAATATTTAAAGAGTTTATGTTCTAAGTGTATAAGTGTGAGAAGCACTTCTTTTATTTTTATCTTTTCACTTATCCTTTTTTAGTGTATGCCTTTGATATGAACATCAGTTCATGCATATATATCTATATTCTTCCAATCTTCAAAGACCTCTTTATATAGAAGCAAATAGATTCGTTTGAGGGTGAAGTTGGAATATCCTCAATGTTATTGTTGTATGAAGGTTACTTCATTTTGCAACAAAAGAGTAGTGCTTGCAGCTGAGAGTTGGTAAGGATGATGGGATGTGAGAACCTTCTTTGGTACATAGTACAGTACAGTAATTTACTTAGAAAATAGATTTGCTTTTGTACTTCTGACACATTAATCATTCGTAGACCTTTTGATACAAATCTTCTAGTCATAGGCTTCTAATATAATTTGGTGACGCTTGAGTAGAGTTCAAAGTCTACCTTCAGAACTTGGTGAGAATTCAGAGTCTTTGGAGAATAGGATTCTGAGACTTTCAGAAGCTAGTAGTCATAATCTTCATCGAATTCTATCTGGATGGTTTTTGAATAGAGGCGTTGACTAAACACATCAGAGTTAACTTGGCAGATCAGAGTTGACATCTTTGTAAACACGCTTTTAAGATTATCCTTTGGTTCAGAGTCTGGATGTTTAAAGAGTCAGAATCCGATTTCTATTTTCTACACACTAATCAAAATAATTAAAGTAAAAAGTTGTTCTCTACACTTTGTTATCATCAAACCTCAAGGATATTTGTAGAACCAAACTTGTTCCAACAATTTTTCAGTTTTGATGTTGATAAATCCATGTTTTTTACTGAATAACTTTTACTTGGATAATCATTTTTATAAAGCATCATAGATAGGTTTATAAGCTCCCCTTGAGTTTTATAACTAACAAATTTGGTATTTTCTCCCGAGTGAGGTTTTTAAGCTCCTCATGAGTACTTATCACATTTTTCTTAGTTTCTTCATAGTGAGGTTTGTAAGCTCCCACCTGAGTTTGAGACTTGGAAAAAATATTTGTCAATCAACTTGATTTTAGCTATGTTTAGGTTTTATTAGGGTCACAAGATATATCAAAATCATATTCGTTTTCTCCCCATTTGTCATCAATCAAATAGATTAACAAAAACTAAACAAAAAGTAAATGTAAAACAAAGAGTAAAAACAAGATAAAGGGAAAAAAGACAATCTTTCATTGATAAGAAGAACAATACAAAAGAAGATAAAAAACAAGAACACGAAAATAAAATAAAAATAGGGAAATGAGAAACTATAGGGGGCAGAGTCCAACAGTAGAGGGTCCTAAGTTGCTTCGAGCTTCTGACTCCAACGAGTCTCCAGGGCCTCAGTTAATCCAACCTCCTGCACATTCTCAACAATAACTTGTTGAAGGTAAAGTTCAGAAAGAACTCTTCCAAAAAGGTATGAGAGAAGACATTACTCGTGAGAGGCAATAATCTTCTTCCTCAGGAAGTTGAAGATTATGAGTGGAAGGTTAACCCTAGTCCTCGACAAGATGAAGAAGATAAGATGCTTGTTAACATTGGTGAGTATTTCCAATGCATCTTCTAGTAGCTGGAAGATTAACACCAATAGTTGATACCCGATCCTCTCCATGGGAAGAAGAGAGGAGGCACTTTCTAGATTGTTCTTGGTAGCAAGGATCTTATTTGGAATGGCTTCCAGGAAGGGACTTGTTCTTGGGTATATGTCCATATGAACCCGAACCTCCTCGCACACGATTGCCTTAACAATCAGGGCAGGAGTTAGAGTGATGGAAATTCCAAAAATATTAGACTTAATGCACAAAGCGTCTTGTCTAAGCTGCAAGAGAAAATTCTCTAATGAGAATAAGATAGATAAGACCTTCTAACATGTTAAAGTAATTCTCCCACTTCTAGAAACGAACACGACTTAGAAGATCAAGGCCATGATTCCTGAATTCATTGAAGACAACAATTTTTTCAAAAGCAATGGTAAGAGGACATGATACTCCACAAACATAATACATTTTGAGATTTTGAAGGGATGAAGGAAGACGAATATTTTAGAATGTGATTTTAGCAAGTGCAAGATGGGATGAAAAATAAAAAAGTTAAGGAGGAGTTCAAATAGAGAGGGAAGGAAGGATTTAGAACATTTACGAAGGAGTAGGTAGAGGCCTAGATGAGGTAGACTCAGTAGAACCAATGCATACTTCAATAATAACATTTAACCTAAGATACGCAATAGGGAACACTTATCATAAACTATTAATACACAACATTAAAACAGACAAAAAACAAGACATTTGAAAAGACATAAAAGAAAATAGTTTTGAAAAAGGAAATAATTTTTATAAAAAAAAACTACATGCAACTCGACAATGGGAGGTAAGTGAAGAGATTTTCTCTTGAACCAAGAAATATTATCCCAATGGGTCATGTAAAACGTTTTAGATGACTTTAACGTGAGACATTTGTCTTACTTTAGACCCATGCAAAAATGCTTGATTACACCATTAATATTAAGAACTCGGAGTCTAGAAGACAGAAAATACCATAACGGTTCTAACTTTGGACCTTCTGACCAAGAGATACTCCTAACTTCAGAGGGCTAACTGGTTTATAGTGAATATATCTCAAAGCCATATTTTACTCTTCAGAGTCTACACAAATTCATAAGATTTTGTTTTATTATGGATAAAGTTCCATTTTCATATTTTTCAGAATAAAAACAAATCTATCTTTAACAAGGGGTTTTGTAAAGATTTCATCCTATTGATGGTCTGTATCCATGACTTTTAAATTAATAACATCCTTCTGAAGATAATTTATTATAAAATGATGTTTGATTTCAATGTGTTTAGATCTGGAGTGCAAAATAGGATTCTTTGATAAACAAATAGCAGAAGTATTATCACAAAGAATATGAATGTTACTATCATATAGCCGATAATCTTCTAGCTGAGTTTTCATCCATAGAATCTGAGTGTTGCAACCAGATCCTGCAATGTATTTAGCTTCTGCAGTTGATAATGCTATTATTGATTGCCTCTTGCTAGACCAAGAAATAAGATTGTCACCTAGAAACTGACAGTTTCCACTGATGCTCTTTGTTTCTAGTCTATCTCCAACATAATCAGCATTACAATAACCCACTAACTTGTAATCTTGGGATTTAATATAAAATAAACCAAGATTGGTAGTACCTTTCAGATATTTAAAGATCCTCCTAACAACAATCAAGTGGGATTCTCTAGGATCTGATTGGAATCTAGCATAAAGACATACGTTGAATAAAATATTAGGTATATAAACGATCAAGTATAAGAGAGATTCAATCATACCTCTGTATAGTTGGTGTAAGCCCTAGAGGCCAATACTTTTGGTACTTGTATCGAATTATTTATTAATAATAAAAGGCATTTTCTTTATTATGGTTGATTAATAAAGTCCCTAGAATAGATAGTCCGTTTAATGTATTAAGTGTGACTTAATCATGAGAACACATTAAACATAAGGGCACTGTTCTTAAAGTATCCGTAGTCGAGCTTTAATGTGAAGTGGGATAACATTAAAGCATTAAGACTATTATGTTTGTAGACTGATGATCACATCTCATGGATCATGGACAAAGAGTTATCAAGTCTTAAACATAGGTATGAATATTAGGAGTAATATTTATACCGGATTGACCCGCTGTGAGAATACTATATAGAAAATTATGCAAAGTGTCATAAGTTATTCTCATGGTGATAATAGTGTATACCACTCTTCGACATGAAACCACTATGGATCCTAGATGTAGAGTCGAGTGCTTTATTGCTGATCCAACATTGTCCGTAACTGGATAACCATAAAGACAGTTGATGGGTACTCCACGAAGCATGTTGAGGGACATGAGTGTCCTAGATGGAATTTGCCAATCCTGCGTAACAGGATAAATGTCTATGGGCCCAATATTGAACTGGACAAGGGTGACACGGTTTATACCTTGTGTTCAATATAGACATAAGGGCAAAGGGGTAATTATACACATAATTATTATCACAGGAGGTTTTGTCAGATCACATGACATTTTCGTGACTTGGGTAGTAGTGATGTGTTGCTAGATACCGTTCACTGTTTATTATGTTAAATGCGTGATTTAATATAATTGCCAATGCCGCGAAAACCTATAGGGTCACACACAAAGGACGGATTGATGAGAGATAGAATAATTAAGGAACATCGTAAGGTACGGTGTACTTAAGTAGAATACGAAATATGGTAAGGTACCAAATACTTAAGTGATTTTGGCATTTTATGAGATATGGGCCAAAATGCACTTAAGTGGGCTTTTTGGCTTGAAGCCCACACAAGTGGTTCTATAAATAGAACCCCTTGGGTAGAAGCATTGTAACTCACTGAGACAGAAAACACAACTGAAGAGTTGGAATTTCGTATCTCTCTCTCACTCAAAGCCTTCATTCATAACAGCTAGCACTGCGATTGAAGGAATCCGTTCGTGTGGACTGAGTAGAGACATTGTCATCGTTCAACGTTCGTGATCGCCACGTGGATCTGTATCAAAGGTTTTGATCATTATCAGAAATCTGCACCAAAGGTTTGAATCGCCACAAGAGGTAACGATTCTATCACTGATCATGCCCATTCGTAAGGATCACTAAATGGAGAAATTTTTAAATTCCGCTGCGCCTTGGATGGCCATTCTCCTTCAGTGGTATCAGAGCCACTTACGAAACCATGAATCTGATAACTGTTTTTGTTCTGTAATAATATGATTAAAGACAGAATGAATCAAAGGTTAAATTGAGATCGATCAAGTTACATATATGTGATATATGTAATCCTGATGCAAAATACATTATATATGATATAGTGTTCTCGTTTCGTTCATTCAAACACTCAATGATTGTTTTCCTTTGAGCGATCAATGGTCGTTTGCTTCTTGATCCGACATTAGTATGGTGAAGCAATGACGTGTTGATCAATCATACTGAATTAACAATCGAGATGTGTTTGACGGTCTGAAATTGGTGCATCAGGGTTAGTGACGACACAAGGGTTGTGTTGTCAGTGAGTTATGCGATTGGGGTTTGACTACACAAGAGTTGTGCGTTCTAAACACTTTTTCGAACAGTGTTAACCGGTTAACGCGTATGGTTAACCGGTTAACGCAATACGAAATAATTTTTTTTAATTTTCAAACAGTGTTAACAGGTTAACGTATTTGGTTAACCGGTTAATGCAAGGCGGAAAATAGTTT
Organism: Lathyrus oleraceus; assembly: GCF_024323335.1. NCBI lineage: Eukaryota > Viridiplantae > Streptophyta > Magnoliopsida > Fabales > Fabaceae > Lathyrus > Lathyrus oleraceus. The sequence goes on from NC_066585.1 coordinate 436,591,037, forward strand.
TCCAAGAAATTTTTCAACAGTGTTAACCGGTTAACGCAAGGCAGAAAAGAATTTTCTAAAAGTTTTCAAACAGTGTTAACCGGTTAACGCATATGGTTAACCGGTTAACGCAAGAAAAAATTCACCCGTTCGGCTAGAAAAAGTGCTTTGAAGTATCAAGTGTTAATACGAAAAACGACGTCAATTTTAAATGAATTGTTCATTAAAATTTTCGAGCAGGGGCGCTGCCCCTTCGACCCCGCACCGCACGCTGAACGGGCAGCGGAACACCCGTTCCCGCTGTCCGGGCAGCGGACCCCCGGCTAACTCTGCGTAGTGTGATCGATCGTCGAAATTTAATTTGATTTTAATTAATTAAAGGAATTAATAATAATAATAATAATAATAAAGTGTTTATTATTGTCTTGTGGTGATCGGTTATGGCCTTAGTTTTCCTTTGTTTTGTTTTGGGTTTTTAAAATACGACCTACGTGTCGTGCCTCTCTCTTAATCTCACAAATGTAACTTCTTTTCTCATCTCACTCCCTCGTATGCAAAACGAGTTTCTTTCATGTAATGTAATGATATGAAGAAAGCAAAGAAGTCAGTGTCAAAGGAGGACAACCTTGATCGTTGTAGGTTAGCTTAGGTTCTCTCATTGGCTTGGGAGAACAATTGCGCTAGGGGCCATAATTGTTTCATTATGTATGTATGTATGTTGATGCATGTGAATGTATGTTGATGCATGTGAGAGACGGTTTATATGATAAACAAGCCGGTGAGATCAGAAAAATTGCAATTCCCTCAAATTAAATATTAAGTTTATGCTTTCTAAGTTTTAACACTCATTAAGACTAGTAATGGATAATGTAGGTTTCGCCTACGCGAGGTGCATGATCTATATATTAGTAAGGTGCGATGGGATAATTGTAATATCCAACTGTTAAAACAATGGGTCAAACTTAACTAAACAAATTATGAGAATATTATATATGTTTGCTTTCCAAGTTTTAGCACTCATCAAGACTGGTATCGAATAATGTAGGTTTCGCCTACGCGAGGTGCATGTTTTGTATTAGTTAAGGTGCGATGGGATAATTGTAATATCCAACTGCTAAAACGATGAGTCAAACTTGATTATAATTTTCTTATATATGTTTAGAAGCAAGAGTTGGGAATAATCCATATGATGGATTGGAATAAGGAGTTATTCACCCAATTGAAATTTTCGAGAGTTGTATGAGATACAATTGGAAGGAGTTCCTACCTAAATAACCTAGTTTTGTGTAATCCGCCTACGCGGACTTAGAACAAAGTGAAATATGGATTTCGACCCACTAGAAAATCTTCCAACGGGATTTTCCGAATCAGATGATGAGGGTCATTTGTTTTGAGTAAAATAGTGGGAGCATGTTTAATTAAAAGGCCTAATTAAATATGTCAATGATACTTATATTTTTCATTAATCCTTGTGTAGATTACCATAACAGCAAACACCTCTAACAACATCTTGCGATCAATCCTTGATAAGGAAAAATTGTCTGGGACAAATTTTCTGGATTGGCATCGAAACCTGAGGATTGTCCTCAAACATGATAAAAATTTGTATGTCTTGGAGACACCTGTTCCTGAAGAGGAACCTCCTAGTTCTGCACCTAAGGCAGAAAAAGATGCTTATAAGAAGCATGTCGATGATGCCAATGAAACTGCTTGTCTCATGCTGGCTACCATGAACTCAGAATTGCAAAAGCAACATGAGAACATGTCAGCATTCGATATGATCGAACACCTGTAGTTGCTTTTATCAAGAGCAAGCAAGGCATGAGAGGTTTGAAGTTTTAAAAGCCCTTTTTCAAAGCAAGTTAGCTGAGGGAGCCCATGTAGGTCCCCATGTACTCAAGATGATTGGGTATGTGGAAAACCTTGAGAGATTGGGTTTTCCCCTCGAAAAGGAACTTGCAACTGATTTGATCTTGCAATCGTTGCCAGATAGTTTCAGTCAATTTGTCCTAAATTTCAATATGATTGATATGGACAAATCTCTTCCTGAACTGCTCGCCATGTTATGAACTGCCGAGCAGAATCTGAAGTCAAAAGGGAAGTCCATTCTGATGATCGGAAATGGAAAGAGACAGAACAAAAGGCCCACTAAGCAGAGTGATAAGGGGAAGGGCAAGGAAGTTGCCAATCCCAGACCCACTACTGCTTTGAAGCCTAGTGGAGGCATAGCAAAAGAAGGCCCCTGCTTCCATTGCGGTAAGACCGGACACTGGAAGAGGAACTGCCCAAAGTACCTGGAAGATAAGAAGAATGGAGTAGAGACTTCAACTTCAGGTATTTTTGTTATTAATTTATCTACTTCTGCATCATGGGTATTAGATACTGGATGCATTTCTCACATTTGTACAAATGTGCAGGAACTAAAAAGGAGTAGAGATTTGGCAAAAGGTGAAGTCGACCTACGAGTTGGCTATGGAGTAAAGGTTGCTGCTTTAGCCGTAGGAACTTTTGTATTGACTTTACCTAGTGGTTTAATAATTCAGTTAGAGAACTGTTATTATGTACCTGCAATTAGCAGGAATATTATTTCCATTGCTTGTTTGGACAAGTTTGGTTTTTCATTTATAATAAAGAACAATTGTTGCTCAATTTATTTGAATGATATATTCTATGCTACTGCATAAATGAACAATGGACTATATGTCCTTGATCTTGAAATGCCTATTAATAACATTAATACAAAAGGGTGAAACCTAACGAGTTAAAACAAACTAGGTAAGAATATTAAAACTCTTCGATCAGATCGAAGTGATGAGTATTTAATCCTAGAGTTTGATGACCATCTGAAAGAGTGTGGGATCCTATCCCAACTTACTCCTCCTGGAACATCCCAATGGAAGGGTGTATCTGAGAGAAGAAATCGAACCCTGTTGGACATGGTCCGATCCATGATGAGTCACACCAATCTTCCAAACTCCTTTTGAGGACATACACCATTGACATCAGCTTACACACTTAACCGTGTTCCATCCAAAAGGTTGAAAAGACACCATATGAGATATGGAGTGGTAAGAGACCACATATGTCTTACATGAAGATTTGGGGTTGCGAAGTTTATGTGAAACGACAAATTTCAACTAAGCTTGAGCCCAAATATGACAAATGCTTATTTGTGGGGTATCCTAAAGAAACAAGAGGATATTATTTCTACAATCCTTCTGAGGGCAAAATGTTTGTCGCTCGAACTTGAGTTTTCCTAGAAAGGGATTTTATTTCCAAAGGAATTAGTGGGAGGAAAGTAGAACTTGAAGAAATTCAAGAATCACAAATTATCGATACACCTATGGAGGAATTAGAGCAGGAAACACAAGTAGTTGTGTAAGAACAACCTACTCAAGTAGAACAAGACCAACGTAGGTCAGGCAGGATACGTCACCTACCTGAGATATATGGATATCTGATCAAGGTGATGTATTACTCATGGATCAAGATGAGCCTATGACCTACTCATGGAATCTTCGTTCTGATGAAACAGTAAAACTGTATGGATTCATCAAGAACGAAGATGAGCCTTATGTCTACAAGAAGGTTAGTGGGAGCATGATCGTATTCCTGGTATTATATGTAGATGACATATTACTCATTGGAATCGATATCCCTACCCTGCAACAAGTAAAGTCTTGGTTGGGGAAATGCTTTTCTATGAAGGACCTAGGTGAAGCAGCCTATATATTAGGAATCAGAATCTATAGAGATAGATCACAAAACGGCTTAAGTCAGAGTACATGCATAGACAAAGTGCTGAGACGCTTTAATATGAATGATTCCAATCTGGTTATGTGTTTTGCTTAAATGGTGGCACTGTGAGCTTGAAAAGTTCAACGCAAGATGCAGTTGTTGATTCTACAACTGAGGACGAGTGTATTGCTGCCTTAAGTGCAGCAAAGGAAGCTGTTTGGATCAATAAACTTGGCATAGTCTCTAGCATTGTGGATCCCATTGGTCTCTATTATGATAACAATGGTGTTATCGCACAAGCTAAGGAGCCTAGATCTCACCAACGATCCAAACACATACTTAGGCGTTGTGTGAAAATATGTAAAGTACCTACACTTGACAATATAGCTGACCCACTGACAAAGCCTCTTGCGCAGCAGAAGCATGATGGCCATACTAGATCAATGGGCATACGGGGTATGCCTGATTGGCTCTAGTGCTAGTGGGAGATTGTTGGTGTAAGCCCTAGAGGCCAATACTTTTGGTACTTGTATCGAATTATTTATTAATAATAAAAGGCATTTTCTTTATTATGGTTGATTAATAAAGTCCCTAGAATAGATAGTCCGTTTAATGTATTAAGTGTGACTTAATCATGAGAACACATTAAACATAAGGGCATTGTTCTTAAAGTATCTGTAGTCGAGCTTTAATGTGAAGTGGGATAACATTAAAGCATTAAGACTATTATGTTTGTAGACTGATGATCACATCTCATGGATCATGGATAAAGAGTTATCAAGTCTTAAACATAGGTATGAATATTAGGAGTAATATTTATACCGGATTGACCCGCTGTGAGAATACTATATAGAAAGTTATGCAAAGTGTCATAAGTTATTCTCATGGTGATAATAATGTATACCACTCTTCGACATGAAACCACTATGGATCCTAGATGTAGAGTCGAGTGCTTTATTGTTGATCCAACGTTGTTCGTAACTGGATAACCATAAAGACAGTTGATGGGTACTCCACGAAGCATGCTGAGGGACATGAGTGTCCTAGATGGAATTTGCCAATCCTGCGTAACAGGATAAATGTCTATGGGCCCAATATTGAACTGGACAAGGGTGACACGGTCTATACCTTATGTTTAATATAGACATAAGGGCAAAGGGGTAATTATACACATAATTATTATCACAAGAGGTTTTGTCAGATCACATGACATTTTCGTGACTTGGGTAGCAGTGATGTGTTGCTAGATACCGCTCACTGTTTATTATGTTAAATGCGTGATTTAATATAATTGTCAACGCCGCGAAAACCTATAGGGTCACACACAAAGGACGGATTGATGAGAGATATAATAATTAAGGAACATCGTAAGGTACGGTGTACTTAAGTAGAATACGAAATATGGTAAGGTACCAAATACTTAAGTGATTTTGGAATTTTATGAGATATGGGCCAAAATGCACTTAAGTGGGCTTTTTGGCTTGAAACCCACACAAGTGGTTCTATAAATAGAACCCCTTGGGTAGAAGCATTGTAACTCACTGAGACAGAAAACACAACTGAAGAGTTGGAATTTCGTATCTCTCTCACTCAAAGCCTTCATTCATAACAGCTAGCACTGCGATTGAAGGAATCCGTTCGTGTGGACTGAGTAGAGACGTTGTCATTGTTCAACGTTCGTGATCGCCCCGTGGATCTGTATCAAAGGTTTTGATCATTATCAGAAATCTGCACCAAAGGTTTGAACCGCCACAAGAGGTAACGATTCTATCGCTGATCATGCCCATTCGTAAGGATCACTAAATGGAGAAATTTTTAAATTCCGATGCGCCTTGGATGGCCATTCTCCTTCATGTATACCTTTTGATCTACCTATTTGCTTTCATCTTTCTCCAAAATGCATGTTGGATGCATTTGAGTCTTGGCTGGTTTACACTCTGACAAGTCAAACTTATTCAAAAGTTCCCTTGTATATTTTCTTTGATGGATATATGTTCCTTATGAATTTTGATTGATCTGAATCCCCATAAAGAACCTTAATTCTCCCATCAGACTTATCTCAAATTATGTCTGCATAGACTTAGAAAATTCTTTGCAAATAGTAGCATTAGTAAAACCAAAAACAATACCATCAACATAAATTTGCACAACTAAGATATCATTTTTGAATGTTTTACAAAACATGGTTGTATCTACTTTCCCTCTTGTAAAAATATTTTTGAAAAGAAAATTGCTTAGCCTTTTAAACCATGTTGCTAGGAGCTTGTTTCAGACCATACAGAGATTTCATGAGTTTGTAAACAAAATCTAGATTTTTGTGATTTTCAAAACTAAGAGGTTGATGTACATACATTTCTTAAGTAATGTAGCCATTCAAAAATGTACTCTTAACATCCATATGATAAAGAATAATGTTATGATTTACAACAAAAGATATTAAGAGACAAATAAACTCTAACCTGGTCACTGATGCTAAGGTTTCAGTATAGTCAATTCCTTCTTGTTGACTATAGCCTTGTGCAACCAAGTTGTATTTGTTTCTTACCAATTCTCCTTGTTCATTCAGCTTGTTTCTGAAGACCTATTTGATTCCTATCACATGGGTTCCTTTAGGTATGAGCATAAGATCCTAGGCGTCAGTTTTTGAGAACTTGTTAAGATTTTCTTGCATAGTGTTAGATCATATTTTCGACGCCCATTAAGAATTACCAAAATTAGAAATCATATGTACAACTGCTTTTCGACCAGGAAGTGGTATTCAACCAGCTGGAGGTGATTCGACTGGGCAAGGTTAATAAGAATCAACATACAGTTGAGATTCCATTCAAGGGCTCTTAAAGACGGTTGAAAATGGTTTTTGATCAAAGATTAAAAATTCAAATAGGGGAGGGAACTTCGCCCTCATCAGAAACCGTTGAGAGCATACGTGGAGCATAGTGGATAAATATGCACATGCAAGGCGCCATGTGTCTCGACGTGATTGAAGAACCATCAGAAACAGTTATCTCGATCCAGTATAAATATAGGGTCTTAGTGTTAGAAAAGGGTGTGTCAAAGTATGTACGAAAACCTGTAAATTTACGAAGTACTCGTGTGAAGAAGAATCGTAAATCACAGAATGTACGTTTGTTTACACCATTGTTAGTTACTTCAAAGCAATATAAATTTATCTTTACTTTTTTCCAGAAATACACTTTCTTAATTTTTCATTCCAAACACTCTCCTTTTCTTTGTCATTTACAATCTTAAGATTTCCTTGCTTTTTTCCTTGCTTTCAACATTTACTTTACAGTCTTAAGATTTCCTTACTTTCAACATTTATTTCGTCATTTACAAGTCCTTTACAATTTCTCTTGTTCATATCACCCTTTTTATTAGTTTTCAAACTCTAAGTTTACGCTGATTATTAGAGCATCTGTTACTACCAAAATTCATTTTCAAAACAGTTAGCACATGTCCTAGGGTCAATCTGATCGATCCTGTAAGTAATCAAATTTAGAAATGTGGAAGATCAGCGGTTGTTTACCGATTTTCAAGGTAAAAAAATTGGCACACCCAGTGAGACCAGTGCTAACGTTACATATTGTGCGTAATTCTGGTTATTAAGTTTTTTTTGGGAAAAGATTTGTTATATGTTATTAAGAAGTGGTAAAATAGCCATAAACAACTAACAATGAACAGGGAGAGAATCCTATACGAGGATGGAGAATGTGAATGCGCCAGATACCCAAAACTCTCAAAATCCATCAACCAGTAACATAACGCCCCCTTCTTCTTTGATAGGGGTAAACACGACCACAATGCATGTGTCTGAAGCGGTTCCGTCTATGGTGAGTTCAATGCATATGCATTCGATTTCCCATACTGAACCAATTTTAACCTACATTGGGCCTAGGGGACCTCCTCATACTCCCCCAACAATTAAAGATATTCCAAATAGGTCGTTGGTACCCCCTGGTTTCTCAATACCATTTGGTAGTCGAGAACAGTCGTATGGAATGCCAACTCCAGTGATGGCCAATTTACAAAATACTGGTTCTACTTTTTCAGAACCGGTGGTTAACATAAATTCTTCGGTGCAAGGGTCTGGGGTTAACATGGGTCGAACTAACCAATCTTCAGGTTTGAGACACCCAACACAACTACCTACTCTTACCAATAACTCTGCGGCAGCATGGAGGCAACAAATGGACGAAAGCAATCATGAAATGGTTCAAATGTTGACTCAGACTTTGACCACTGTGTTGAATCCTCTAATTCAAAATACGACTCAGTTGAATCAACAGATGACAGAACAGGTGGCTCGAATGTCTGAGTTCCTTGGTGTACCTCAGCACCAACGACCTCCTCCTAGAGATTGGGCAAGAGAAAATCAAGAGGCCACTTTTGAAGAAGACCTCACCATTAACCAGACCCCACAAAACCAACGGGGAGTAGCAGTACCCCATAGGATTGAACCACAAATACCCAGGGAACCAAGGATATTAATGGTGAATAGAAACCAAAATGCTGATGATATCATACGGCAAGTTCGACATGACAATGTGGCAGCATATAATAATCTAGCAGCTATAGTCGAAAGAATTATGGTTCGAAATAGGGTAAATTTCGGCCTTAGAAGGCCAAATTATATGTCGCCTTTGTCAGAGTGTATCTTACAGGCATAAGCACCTCCTAGAACCAAAATCCCCAAATTCACCAAGTTTGTTAGGGATACCACGGAGTCCACTGTTGAGCATGTGGTGAGATATTTAATTGAGGCTGGAGATATGTCAAATAATGAGAGCCTTAGGATAAAAAGCTTTCCAAGTTCTCTCACAAAGAATGCTTTCACACGGTTCACCACCTTGCCCCAAAGTTCGATCCACACTTAGAACCAACTGGAAAGAATGTTCCATGAATAATTTTACATGGGGCAAACAAAGATAAGTTTGAAGGAGTTGGCTAGTATCAAGCGAAAGTTCACTGAGCCAATTGATGATTATCTAAATAGGTTTTGATTGCTCAAAGTTAGGTGTTTTACGCAAATACCAGAGCATGAACTGGTTGAAATGGCCGCTGGGGGCTAGACTATTCGATTAGAAAGAAATTAGATACTCATTACCTAAGGGATATGGTCAAATTGGCTGACAGGGTTCGACAGTTAGAATGTGTGAAGGAAGAAAAGACTAGGGAAAATAAAGGTAAAAGGGTAGCCTATGTCGATTTTAGGAATGATGACAATGAGATTGACCTTGCTGAATTGACACAAGGGCCACCATATGCGTGCAAAGTTTTAGCACCTTCGAATGGGAAAAATCTTGTCGAACCTGAAAAGGGTGACAAATTTCCTAAGAAAACCTATACGTTTGACGTTACAAAATGTGACGAAATTTTTGACTTACTAGTCAAAGATGGTCAAATGTTAGTACCTCCGGGTGCTAAAGTACCCCTTTTAGAGCAAAGAAAGAAAAGAGGGTTTTGCAAATACCATGGATTTTTGGGTCATAAAACGTCTCAATATTTTCTTTTCAGGGATCTTATGCAAAATGCCATCCAGGAAGGAAGACTCAAGTTCAGAGATAAAACTCAGAGCCAGATGAAGATCGACTCTGATCCTCTACAGGTAGCTGAGGCCCATTATACTGAACCAGAAGAAGTGAACCTTATTGAAGTCGTTGATGATTTCAACATGACGGAAGTTACTGAGGACTTCGTCAATGGACCTATTATGGCCAGGGTTCATGAGTACTTCGAGCAAATGCCTCTTGATGATTTTACTCAAAAGGCTGCAGGAGATATCACCTACAAAAATGATGAAGCCTCCGATGCTGAGGATGCTGAAAGTTCAAAGTTAATGATGATCACTAAAGAAACCGCTGATGATTTTGTTCAGATTGACAAGGCCGCTGAGGGACTTCAAAGACAATTCCAAAGGTTGGAGATCACTGAGGATATCCATATGGAGGTCAATATGGTCGAGTTATCCCACGAAACCTCTATGGAGGTCGGCGATGAATATCGACAGGAGGAGTATAACAAAGTCACCTTCCCTCAAGAGGAAGAAACGCTGTCTGGCTTCCTCCGAAGGTGTCAGAAAAAGAAGTCGGAAGTCATGTTGTACCTGTAACACCTCAAAATTTGCCCTCCTCTTCTTGAGACTAGTTTGGGGCATTGCATTTCATGTTTTAGGGCATTAGGCATTGCATTTTGCATCTCATATGAAGATGAGAAGGTCATCCTCCAAAGTCTTTTCAAAAGATGGGGAAGTTAGGTGATTCAAGCCTGAAGGTCTCTATGAATTGATCATCAACCATCTGAGGGTATGGGCTCCAATTAGGGTTTGTTGATTCTTCAAAGGTCTTGAGCATCATCTTATCTGCAAGGATATATCACCATCATCATGGCTCTATCATCATCAAAGGTTTCAGAGTTCATCCTTAAGTTCCTCTGGATTAGGGTTGTGACCTTTGGTCCACCCTAATCAATGCAGTTCTTCCAACTAGGGTTTCTCAAAGAGATGAGGTATTTTTGGGATGAGGATCACATGATTATTATAAGGAGCTTACCTGAGCTAGGGCTTAATTTTGAAGCAATTTCACCAAGTGGTAGAGGCTCAAGTTGATCAAGACATTTCAAGGTCATCTGAGGACCAAAAGTCAATTGTGCAGTCAACTGAGGGTTATGAGGCGGGGAAATGAGTTGAGACACCTCAATCATGTTCAAATGGGGTCTATTCATCATTCTAAACTTTCATCTTGAAGATTCAAAGGTCATGGCAAAAGTTACTAAAAATGGAAAATGACCTATAATTCAAAGTTTCCAAATTTGGCAAGTTTTTGGTCCATTTTCAACTTTACTTTTCAATATCAAAGAGTTTTCAAATGGATTTTTGGTGAACAAGAAAGTTGTATATCTTTGTCTCCCCTTTCCAAAAAGTCCTAATTCATGTCCATGTGATGAATGGTTGAGGAGTTATGGTAATTTGATCACAAAGTGTGCATGGAAATTCAAAATGGCATAACTTTTGATATAATGCTTCAAATTGATTCATTATTTTTGCAAAGTGATTCTCATGTTCAAGGCATCTCAAAATGACATCATTTGACTCAATTGTGCAAGCTAAGCCTCAAGGAATCATGGTCAAAAGTCACATTATTTCACATTTGTTCTAAGGATGATATCATGCTACAAATCAAAATTCACAAAGAACCAAGGCAAGGCTTCACTTCAGCTTTCTTCCTAGACCATATTTGAGTAAAAATGAGCCCTTGCCATGCATGAAAGAGGCGTGTATGTTCCTTGTTTCTCACATGTTCAAAATGAAGCAAATCTTCACCATTCATTCTTGGCTTGAGATGTAAGCAAAACAACCTTCAAATCCTGACCCTTGGTTGCTCTTGAGTGGATTCAAACCCTAGCATGGGGCTGAGCACGTGCATTATGGCCATGGGAACTCAATTTTCATTTTTTGCAATTTGCATAACAACTCACTAATCATGATTAGTAAATGGCTAAAATGATTAATAGTGTTATTAGCAAGAAGTATAAGTAGGGAAACCCTAATCACAAGCCTCATAACTGCCATTTCAGATCTAGAATTCAAAAAACTCTCTCAAAATTTCTCTCTTCGAATTTGCTTTTTCTTCACACAAATCTCAAAGATTGTTGCAGATTCTTGATCCTCATACTTCACTGATCAAGAATCACCCATCGTTTGATGTTATTCCTCAAGAGATCAAGCAGTTCAAGTGCATTATCATGATGATTGGATTTGGAAATTGAGGCACATTCAAGAGGTTTCAACCATTTCTTTCTGCATAAAGCTTCAAAGGAAGTTCAAAGGAGTTGATTTGGAGCAGCTGAGCCTCTTTTGCATTGGTTTGATCCCTGATTTGTGAGTCTTGAGTCATGGGATTGGCGCATTCATTCAAGTCATACATTATTTGGTACTTATTTGAAGGTTGGGAACACAAGTGAATTCTCAAGGAGACTTATAAGGTATTGAGGGAGTGGAGGTTCTTATTGGTATGAGATGAGTTGATGGGCTTATAAATTGGATTTGTGACTCATTAGAGATGATTTTTGAAGCATGATCCTACTGACTTGTGAACTTTGGAATGGTTTGAGGCTTGTGGTGACTTGTTGAAGTGATTTAGGCTTATTTTGGAGCTTTTGAAGTAATTGAATGGTATTTGAGGTATGGTGGGTCTTTGGCCTTGGTGATTGATGTTTAGGGGTTTATAGGTCACATATGATGCTGTTTGGAGGATGGGGTAGTTGGATCAAATTCACTTAGGAGATGATCATCATTTAGGAGTTTATGAGGCCATTTAAGGAGGTGTGAGCAAGTTTTGAGTGCAAGCTTGTTCTACTTGAGTTTGCAAGGGGTTTATGGTTGATTTTGGATCATTGGAGTATGGATTATTGGGTAGTCATTTGAAGGACCCTACTTCTGACTTGGAGTGGTCTTGGTTTAATTCATCTCATGCCATTGTTTGTTTATGCTTTGTTGTGTTGATTGGATGTACATTAACTAACTTTGTCTCTTGTTTCAGGTTTGGATATTCATCATTGATGATTGGGTTTGTTCTCACCTTGTGAGATACAAAATGCATTGAGTTCTGACCTATTTTTGTTTTGTAGGGTTTTAATTGATGTGGTGAGCTCATGAGCTCATTTGAGTGCTAGGGCACTTATGCATTGAATTGTGTAACTGTTAGAGGGTTTCACTGCTTGTCTTCTGGTTTTATGACTGAAGTACTAACTGTTTAGTCTTTGTACAGGTACCTTAGTTGCTTACTTGCTTTATCTCTTGCTTGAGCATTGGATTGTGGTTGACACACCACTCAGGTAGTTAGCTTCTTACTTCATGTAGTCTGGAGTCCTGTCCCCTTTTTGGCAGGCATTTTACTGGCAAGTCCTCCTTCAGAGGCTCTGTTTGTGTTTGTTTAAAATTGTGCCCAAAGACCTCCAAGAAGAGGCATGTGTTATATTTAATAAGACCTCCAAGAGAAGAGGCAATTGACGGAAGGTAGGGATCTGTAGCCGATTCCCTGTTATTCAGTGTGTCGTTCTTTATGCTCGCACTACGTGCTGATGCTTCTGAACATGTGCCCCAGATCTTTTGTCCAGAGTCTGTCAAGTGGAAAAGGATCCCACTTTCTGGATCCCCATGCTTTCTGTGTCATAAGCTCACCCTGGACAGGGTTAAGAGCATGAGGTCTCATCCTCATTTAAACTTTGATCAGCTTCACCCTAACGTTCAATGTTAGTGGTTAAGAGCTACAGATTACCCCTTACAGTTTGGCTTGTTTGTCGAGGTTGAGCATTCCCTCTTGACTAAAGCCCACCCATTGTTTGAGCCTCTTGTATGGATATAGTGTGTGATGTTTATTTACTTGTGTTGATGTGTTTATTTGCTTTCCTCCTCTCATCTCCATTTCTGTAGGAGTCGTACGATTAATTTTTGAGGAAGTTGAACGTATGTAGAGTTTAGACTTGAGTTGACTCGCTTCCAGGATGAGTTAAGTTCTTGTTAGAGACCTCAACTTAGGGATATTGATTGCATGACAACTATTAGGCTCGAGTCTTAGTCTCCCTATTAGTTTGTTGTTCCCCCAGTCTCTGGTTAGGAGAGTGTTTTACCCCTGGTAAGGGGAACTACATCGCCCTGATTCTCATACCAGATGAGATACGTAGGCAGGAGGTTGAGGGCAATCTCTCCGGGCACCCTTTTTTTTTGTTTTCGCGTGTGTTCACCTTTAGTTGTTTTCTTTTATATTTGTGTTGTTTCCTCTTTCCCTCTTCCATTGTTGAGTCTCTGTTTGTTCACCCTTATTCTCAACTTGTGTTTACCGTTTCGTGTTTTTGTTTCTGGCATTTGTTTTCTTTGGCGAGAGTACCCGTTTGTTCAGCGTGTGTGTGTTGCATGTTCATACCTTGGGGGATTTCTTCTGTTATTATTCGGGGTTCACTAGTTAGGGTTCACTTTGGTTACCTGTTATCCGTTCGGGGTTCACCTATATTGACTTGGGGGATTTCTTCTGTTATTCATATTGGGGTTCATCTTCGGGGTTCATATGTGACAATTGTTATTCATATTGGGGATCATTTGTGGTGATTGGTCGTACATATCGGGAGTTTATTCTGGATATTTGGTTACTTTGTTGGGGTTCATTCTGATAACCTTTTTCTTTGGTGTTCGCTGGTTAGCGTTTGTTATTGTTAGGGAGTCGGGTGTAAGTCCATGTATTGGCATTCTGTTTCCTTTTAGGTATTTCTTTTGACGTCTCAGTGTCCCCTTTTGGTGTCCTATTTCAGCGTGCGTTAGCCGAGCTACGAGTGCTCTGATTCTCCTCTGGATAGAGAAGATACGTAGGCATAAGATGCGATGTCTTAGCGAGCACGTCTCCTTTCCCCGAACTACGTTGACTCTGATGTTTGTTTCTGACAAACTACGTAGGCCCAGGATGCAACATCCTGCCGAGTCCACTTCCTCCGTCTTCTTTCTCTCCCCCACCTGTTTATCGTTCCAGTTTATGCAGTTTCTTTGAGCAGTTTATTAGCATCCCTTTCCTTTTCTTTGAGCTATCTTTTGAGCGTGGATCCCGTCGAGTACGGCGGACGTGAGGGGGTGCTAATCCTTCTCCTTGCGTAACCGACTCCCGTACCTTGTAATCTCTGGTCGTAAGACCGTTCCTTTCCCTTTCTTAGGTTAGTCCTGCGCTCCCTTTCCGTCATAGGATGAATAGCGTCGGTGGCGGCTTTGTATTTTCCCCGCCGGTTGTTTTTCGCGTTGCGACAGTACCCTAGTTGCAGTGATGTATTCGACAAGAATGCAACTCAAAATCTTGAAGGGGTTAGGAGAGTAAATCACCAAGATGGTCATAAAGCCATCCAAAATCATCAAGTGGGTAAGCCAGGAAGGGATTTCGATCCCAGGAGATATCCTGATCCAAGGCGCCCCATGGTGAAGCTAAGTGAAACCAAGCAAGCAGGGCGAAATTTCAAACCCATTTCCTTCAAGCCTTGTGTCGAAGGGTCAAATGGAAAGTGGGTCAAGCAAACTGATTGCAGGAAACACGGTCATGGAAAGTGGCAGAACTTCGAGGTTGAAATAGGTTTGTCATTGGCTTACCGTAAGGAATTTCGGACTGACAAAAGGACCTCACATGTGTCCGAGAACTATAAGGGAAAAAACCCTAGGACCAAATCTCAGTGGAGGAGAGAACAAAGAAGGAGAAAAGCCCAGAGAAAAGCTGGTGAGAGGAATTAAGCTGAGTCGAGTACCAATGTGGCTGTGAAGAAAAGGGAAGACTCAAACTTTGTCAAACGAAATCCCAATATTCTAGTTAAAACGGCCAGTGAAAAATACAATCAGGTAGCCGCCAAAGATGAAATGTTGACTGACAACTTCGACTCAGGGTCGGAAGCCTCCTTAGATATCTTAGTCGGGGTGGTATCCGTGATGTTGAGGGAATTCGATTAGATTACTAAAGTCGAAGACAACGACAATATCACAGAGAGAGAGATGGTTGCTCACAAGCTAGTATGTTACTATGTGATGAATAACGGCTGTATTGAAGAGCAAAACGCCTTTTTTGAGAGGCCCAATGAAGCCATGAAGAGCCACCTGGAACCCCTCTTCATCACTGGAAAATTCGAAGACGTCCCCTTTAATAAAATATTGGTGAATTATGGAGCGACTGTGAACTTGATGCCTCACCGCATGCTGAGAAAAATTGGCAAATATGATACTGATGCCAAACCTTATAATATGGTGCTAACCAACTATGAAGGTAAAGTGGGTTCCACCATGGGGGTTATCTAAGTCGAATTAATTTTAGGGACAATCACTAGGTTCACAATGTTTATGATTGTGGAAACAAAGGCTAACTATAATTTGTTGCTTGGAAGAGAATGGATACATGGGGTCGGAGTTGTCCCATCTTCAATGCACCAGAGGATAATAATTTGGCGCCCAGATGGCATCATAAAAAACATAGAGGAGGATTAGAGGTACTTTAAAACCTCTATCAATCATGTCGACAAACACCAATTTGACAAGCACTTGGCCAACATCGCTCCCTGTGATTCGGCTGAGTTTGCATTTACCCCTGATAAGAATGCTTATTGTTCCCTGTCACTACACCCTCACTATGGTTTCCGCTGGGACATAGAGATAGTAGGAGAAGACAACTTCAGATATTTGGGAGTGTCTGGAATCGACACCGCAAGATGGGGAAGTGAATTCAGTAGTGATGATTGAGTTTATAGTGCTAAAGAGGATTTCGGCTTACATAGCCGAGAGAAAACAACAATTGGCCTTAGAGACCGAATTCAAAAATATAATTGTCGAAGCCAATGAAGTTTCTCAATCGAAAGGTCTCGGGAAGGACTTTAACCCAATACCACCTGATAAAGGTCAGAATGAAGAGCAAGACCAGATGCTCGATGCGATCTCTGACGATGATCCTTTGGGTTTTGAGAAGGATCCGCTAGCAACAAACATTAAAATGTTGGCTCAGGATCCCCTTTAATAAGTAGACTTGGGAGAGGGGGTGATAAAAAGGCCAACTTACATCAGCGGCAACATTCATCCTCAACTCAAGATCGAAGTGGTCCAGTTGCTGAGAGAGTTTAAGGACTGTTTCGCATGGGACTATGATGAAATGTCTGGTTTAAGCAGAGAGATGGTCGAATTAAAACTATCGATCAAGCCTGGAAAGAAGCCTGTGAAGCAGAACCTAAGACGATTTGCTCCAGCAATACTTTCGAAGATTAAAGAGGAAGTCAAAAGGCTTCTCCGCTGTAATTTCATTCGCACGGCCAGGTATGTTGAATGGTTAGCTAATATTGTGTCAGTTTTAAAGAAGAATGGTACTTTAAGGGTTTGCATAGATTTTAGAGATTTAAATATTGCAACCCCAAAAGATGAATATTCGATGCCAGTGGTAGAAATGCTAGTCGATTCTGCTGTAGACTATGAATATTTAAGCATGCTTGACGGGTATTCTGGATATAATCAAATATTTATCATTGAAGAGGATATCCCGAAAACAGCATTTCGATGCCCCAGAGCCTTAGGCACCTACGAATGGGTAGTGATGCCTTTTGGTTTGAAAAATGCTGGGGTAACCTACCAAAGAGCGATGAATTCGATCTTCCACGATTTCATAGAAACTTTTATGCAAATCTATATAGATGATATTGTCATTAAGTCTGTTTCAGGGAAGAGTCACGTAGACCATCTTCGAATATCTTTCGAGAGGATGAGAAAACATGGTCTAAAAATGAATCCTTTAAAATGCGCTTTTTGTGTGCAGGTTGGGGATTTCTTAGGCTTTATGGTCCATAAAAAGGGGATCGAAATAAACCAGAATAAGACCAAGGCCACCATGGAAGCAAAAGCGCCATCGACGAAGAAAGGTTTGCAGTCACTACTAGGCAAGATCAATTTCCTAAGGAGATTCATCTCAAACCTTAGTGGGAAGCCGCGGGCTTTTTCACCATTGCTTCAACTCAACAAGGAAGGGTTCGAGTGGGGGTAGGCTCAACAAGAAGCATTCGATAAGATTAAAGCATACTTGAGTCATCCACCAATCTTGACACCACCTTGTAGAAATAAAAGTATGAGATTGTATATATCTGCATCTGATAAGACTTTAGGAAGCATGTCAGCTCAAGAGGATGATAATGGTGTCGAAAGAGCCATTTACTACCTCAGTAGAGTCTTAAATGATGTAGAAACTAAGTATAGCATGATCAAAAAATTATGTTTATGCTTATATTTCTCTTGTACAAAATTGAAACATTATATCAAACATGTTGACATTTATGTTTCATCTCATTGTGACGTTATTAAACATATGTTATCCAAACCAATTTTGCATAGTCGAATTGGGAAATGGGCATTAGCATTGACTAAATTTTCTTTAACATACATGCCATTAAGAGTTGTTAAAGGATAAGTGGTAGCAGACTTTATAGTCGACCACTCCATAGACGCAAACAAACTGAACTATCTCGAATTGGGACCTTGGAAGTTATACTTCGATGGGTCTAGTCATAAGGATAGTACAGGCGTCGGGGTTGTAATTATTTCTCCTAATGAAATCCCAACAAAATTCCAGTACAAATTAGAAGGTATTTGTCATACCCCAATTTTGTCCGGCCATATTTAAATTTTCATAGAATTGATTTCATTTTCATTTTGCATCATATGCATAGCATGACATACATTCCATCATGAATAATACCTAAAATGTCAGTCAGAATGAATTTATTGAAAATACAGACAAATTGGTTAAATCGTTTCTCAAGAACATGCAAAAATCAGCGGGTAAAAAGTTTCAGATTTAAAATTGCGGACACCGGTATTATTGATCTACGGTTCACGTAGTTTAACCTGGTGTGCTCATTGCATTTTTAGTAGCTGTTTTGGTTGCATTTCGACCCGTCTGAGCCTTTTAACCGATGCAAAATTATTTCAGAATTTGAGGAAAGACTGTATTTATTTAATAAGTATATTTTGACCTGACAATTTTAGTATGGTCGATTTAATTTCCCAAGCAAATTTGTACTCGGTCCCTGTTTATAATCGATCACTATTTTGTTGGTTTAATTAGTTAATTAAAGTAGTTAAAATTTATCTAAATCAAATGTTAATTAGTTTTTATTAATGTTTTATGTCCTTAAGAGAATAATAAGTGTATTATAATAAATAAATAATATATTTTAGCATTGGATTCTCCTTGGATTGGCCAGCTAGCACCTAACGCGTCTCACTCACAAAATCTCCCACAAAATCTCTCAGAATCTCTCTCGCCACCTCACCCTCTCTCTCCTCCTCACACGCGTCCTTCTCTCTTATTATCCCTCACGTCTCTCCATCTGACACTCACATCTACCACTCATCATTCACTCGCCTAACTACCTCACTCTCTCTCTCAATTCTGACACTTCATCTTCTTCTTCCCAACACCACTCGCAACCCGCACCTCCGTCCAACCTCGCGACCCACCTTCAACCCCATCAAAATCCTCTCTCAACATACCAATCCACCCTTTCGCCACCACTTCAACCACTAAACCGGCGAATCCACCTTAATCGTTGGCAAACTCACTCCGTTTCGCAGCCTACCACCACCGCACACCAACCTCACACGATTCCATCTCTTCACCGCCCAACAACTCCCAAAGCCGTCGTACCTCCCTCACATTAGCCTTCATCTTCAACATCCACCACTAAACACCACACCTACAGATCGAACCTCACAAACACCCTCGCCTCGCCATCTCTCGATTATTTGAATAATTGGCATACACCATATTGCACAAATTATCGACTTCCGACTAAAACACGCTAAATAAACTTGGATAAGGGAATAGGTGGCGCACGCCTCATTATTCTTTGAATAAGCAAGTAGGAGGCGTACGCCTCACTACCGTGCATATTCAACATCCACAAACAAACTTTCAAAATAATTCGAACGAAAAGGGAGTAGAAGGCGTTCGCCTTATTATTCCTCGAAAGAATTGGACGATTGGTGTACACCACATTGCTCAATCTTTCGTCGTTCTTCAAAACATCTCAAAACACATTAAACCTAATTTCTCTCCCCCGAGCGATCGAAACCAATCAAACATCCAACACATCAATTCAACTCGTCACCCCCGCGTGACCAAAACCCTTTTCAAAAGAACACTGTCAATCCTTTCTAATGCGCACAACAAACCAGTGCTAGAGCCTCCACCGAGAGTAGACAAGCCAGCGTTTAGCCGTTAGAACGCCAACCTACACAGTCGTTCATCAAACAAAACACACCAAATATTCGTAGTAGCCCGAACTACGAATATTCTGATTTCCTTATTGCAATATAAGGATACGTAGGCAGGAGATTGCTGTATCTTCGCGAGCACATTAATAAAAAACCTCTCATTTCCCCTCCTGAGGTCTTCATCCATATCTATCATCAATTCCAATCACTCGAAGCAAGCGAGTAACAGTCAATTAACAGTCAAATAGAAAAATCAGACTAAAAGGTTCCCGTTGAGTACAACGGAAGTGAGGGGTGCTAATACCTTCCCCTTGCGTAATCGACTCCCGAACCCGAATATGGTTGCGACGACCATTATTCTTATTTCTAAAGGTTTTCTCGATATTTTCCTATTCTTTCATTGGAATGAATAAAGTTCGGTGGCGACTCTGTTTCGAACAACATTTTTTCCGCTTCCTATCGCGAGGGATCGCATTTTCGAGGTACGACAGTATTTGCTCAAACAATGAGGCTGAATAAGAAGCCCTCATAGCAGGACTTGAAATGTTGTTGGAATTGGGGGCAACTCGAGTCGAAATAATGGGTGATTCAGAGTTGGTCATAAAGCAGATCACAAAGGAATATAGATGTATTAAGGAGAATTTAATCATGTACTTCATAATCGTCAGTCGACTGCTAAAAATATTTGAAATGGTTTCTATTTGACACATACCTCGACTAGAAAATCAAGTGGCTAACGATTTGGCTCAGATCGCATTCGGGTATAAAATTTCAAAAGAAAATTTGCATAAAGTCATTGAAGTCAGAGGAAAGGTCGTGGCAACCATATTAATACCCTTAGACTTAGAAAAGAAAAAGCTAGGATATGCTGGTGAAAGGAATTTTGAAATATTGGCAGTAGACAATTTGACGGATGAAGATTGCAGGAAGCCAATAGTGGTGTATTTGCATAATCCAACAGCGTCTACTGATCGAAAAACCAGGTATCGAGCATTGAGTTATCTTCTTTTGGGTATAGAGTTGTTTAAAAAATCTCTTGAGGGAATTTTGCTTAAGTGCCTTAGTGTGTCAGAGACATACATAGCCCTTTCGAATGTACGTAGTGGAGTGTGTGGGGCACACCAAGTCGGTCATAAGATGAAATGGCTTTTATTTCTCCAAGGGATGTATTGGCCTACCATGTTGAAAGACTGTGTTGAATTCGCAAAGGGTTGCCAAGAATGACAGATGCATGCAGGCATACAGCATGTCCCTGCAAGTGAATTACATTCTATCATCAAGCCTTGGCCATTTAGGAGTTAGGCTTTAGATTTGATTGGGGAAATTCAACCTCCATCATCTAAAAGTCAAAGATATATATTGGTGGGATTTGATTATTTTACAAAGTGGATTGAAGCTATACCCTTACCAAATGTGAACCAAGAGGATGTGATCGAATTTATCCAAAAGCACATTATTTATAGATTTGGAATCCCAGAGACGATTACAACGGATCAAGGGTCAGTATTTACTGGTCAGAAAATGCAAGAATTTGCCAAAGAAATTGGCTTTAAATTGTTAACTTCGACGCCTTATTATGCTCAAGCGAACGGACAAGTCGAAGCTTCCAATAAAGTGATCATTGGTTTGATTAAAAAGCATGTAGGGAAGAAGCCTAGGAATTGGCCTAAAACTCTGGACCAAATTTTATGGGCATGTCGTACCTCTCCCAAAGTGGCCACTAAGTCGACCCCCTTTCGGCTACCCTTTGGCCATGATGTTTTTCTACAAGTAGAAATTCACCTACAATCCATAAGGATTCAAAGACACCATGAACTTCCAACAGAGTCATATTGGAGCATGATGTTGGATGAATTGGTTGAATTAGATGAAGAAAGGTTAAATGCCTTAGAGTTGCTAAAACGGCAAAAGAAGAGAATATAAATCTCTTATAATAAGAAGGTAAAAGTCAAAAGTTTTGCGCCTGAAGACTTGGTCTGGAAAGTGATCCTTCCAATGGATCGAAAGGATAGAGCCCCGGGGAAGTGGTCCCCAAAGTGGGAAGGCCCTTTTCAGATTTTACAAGTATTCTCTAATGGTTCCTATGAAATCAAAGAGCTTAATGAAGTTAAAAGGATTCTAAGAGTAAATGGGAAATATTTGAAAAAAATATAATCCGATACTCCAAGAGATAAAAGTAAGAGACGAATAGTTGTATAAATAAAACAAAGCCAATATGGTAAAAATGCCTAGATGGTTATATTAAATTCGAAGGTCCAAAGGACCAATATTCATTACAAAGAAAATTATCATTACATTGCAAAATAGATAAAGAAGAAAAAAACTAGAAAGGAAGGTTCGCACAAGGATCTCTTCGATCATAGGAGTTTGACGTCAGACTCAAGTTGTCGAGCCTTTTCGAAAAATTCCATGCCAAATGATAGCTCTTGAGCCATTAAAGCTTCGTCAAACTCCA
Organism: Lathyrus oleraceus; assembly: GCF_024323335.1. Lineage (NCBI taxonomy): Eukaryota > Viridiplantae > Streptophyta > Magnoliopsida > Fabales > Fabaceae > Lathyrus > Lathyrus oleraceus. The sequence continues at coordinate 436,612,969 of NC_066585.1, forward strand.
AGAGTTGATTTTTGCTTCTTTCGGCGTCAGAGATCTTCGCCTGAAGTTCTTCTATTTGTTTCCTCCAGGAAGCAATGTCACAGTTATGAGCTTCGACCTTTTCCTTGTTCTTCTGTTTGGTCTTCTCCAATTCCATTACTCTATTGGTAGATTCAGTGGCAGCATCCCAGGCAGCAGCCTCAGAACCAGACTTCTTCTCAATTTCCCCTATGAGTTGAGGTAACAACTTATGATCCGCAACAGCTTGGTCGATCATAGTTCCTATTTCCAAGATAACGTTTTCCACTTCAGGAGAAGCTTCTAATATGTCGACTTGGCTGAGAAGATCCTTTAGAGTCAAAGGGGCAGAGGGATCAGGCAACAACGACAGAAACAAGTCGCCTTTGAAGACTTTGTATTTGATCTTAGAAAGAACTTCGCCTGCAGGAGTGCTCGAAGGTTTATCTTCAGACACCGAAGTACTAAGGATTTTATCAGAGGAACTTTCCCTGCAGTTTAGCATAGCCTTCAAATACTCAGGGGGTTGGCTTCGTTTCAGAATAGCCAATTTTTCTGCAGAAAGACCCCCGATACTACTCGTTGAAACTCCAGCCGTTGGAACATCGGCCATAGTGGGAGTGACAAGAGTTTGAGTTCGAGAGTGCTCTTCACCTACATTAGCCTCTTCCCCTTCAAAGCCTACGTCATCATCAGGGATTGTGATGAGGTTGCCTTTGTTCTCTTCCTCCACGACCATTTCTTCGACATCTCCACCTTCTCCCTGAGGATTGTTCGCTCCTTCAGCTGTATGTAAATCAGCCCCGGGGGTTTCTTCGTCTTCAGCTAATTCATCTATAACCATGGGTTCTAGATCTCCTTCAGCCCCACCTTCTTCGCTTGAGTCAGTTTTGTGATCGGAGTCGCTGGTTTGAGAATGTTGAGTGGCAGTCTTCGGTGGTGAAGCATCAAGGTCACCATGGGGAGGTTGGTTAATCTCACTTATAAACCCATTTTCACCATGTGGAGGTTGGTTAATCTCACTTATAAACCCATTTTCAGATGATGGTCGATAAGTAGGTTCGCCAGCACTATTTAAAACATCTGGTGCAGAGATAGGCGTGGAGGAGATTGTATTCTTGGTTCGAACGACAGTGCTTACGCCACCTTTAAATCAATACAATCAAAAAATTACAAATGGAGAAAGATGGTAAACAAGTTATGTAAGGTAGAGAGAAGTTTGTTATACCTTTTCACCTTCGACCCCAGGGCTGGAGTTGTCACTCTCACTTTGGGCCATCACTATCTTCGCCATCTCTTCAGGAGTAGGCTCTTGGATAACAAGTGCAACAGGCCTTTTCCTTGGAAGTTTGACTGGAGGCTGGTCCTAAACATCAACAGCCTTTGGCTGTGGCTTCCTCTTCCTAGAAGTTAGGTCGAGAACCAACGATAAATCCTTTTCGTCAGATTCTATAGTAATGGGGATGGCAGCAGGCTTTTGTATTTTTAAGGGACTTACTGGAGGTTTTCGAGCAGCCTGAGTTAAGAATGGTAATATTAGTATCATAAATATACAACAAAGACAAAAGAAACAAGAAAACAAAAGGGTACCTTTACAGGCTTGTTGCCTCCTTCAGTCTTCGACTCGACTGGTCTCTTGGTGGTGGGTTTTTTAGGTGGAATCTTGATAGCAAAATGAGAACAACATAAAATAGTTAGTGTTAGCTAAGAGTAAATGGCTTTCAAAGGGAATGTACTTCAAGGGAAACTTCCTGTGTCACACCTTCATATAAGTCCGATTCGATTCGGACATCTTCGATCCCTATATAAAGATGCCCCTTGAAACATCCTAGAGTATGCTTAGTCGCAACCACCCACAGAGATTTTTTCTGAGATTGTTGTTGAAGTATTTTAATGGAATCCCCACAAATAAACCAATATGGAAATGGAGGGGCAAGGGCCACTCCGAAGTCAGCATTAGGCAGCGGAGGAAACTTTGGGGGAAACAATTCAAGAGCCATTTCATAGCATTTCTCATGAGGAACGTATGAGGGAATATTTAGGTTTTCCATTTTCTTTGAAAATTTCTCTTTAAGCATGACAGCTGCTTCGCGGATGGTTCGACTAAGATCATCATGCCTATAGGAAGTTTAAAAGTAGCTTTGAAAAGCTTAAATTTCTCTTATAAGTGTATAAGTATCTTTCCTGGTCTTTTCTTGCACAAGAAGAAAAGCTTTGTAAAATAGTTGAATGAAAGAGGTGACATCACAAAATTCTTCGACATAGTACTTAGTCCACCATTTCGCAAACTCTCGACTATAGAGGAAGTTAGGCTCGAAGTTGAATGGAGTAAGCTGGATTCTGCCAATATACCTGGGTATTTATTTGAGAGCAGTAGCTTCGGTATGGAATGCATTATGGAGAAGGAGACTACCCTTCTTGTCATACAGGCACTTTGGGAGGACCTGAGCTAACCCAAATTTTCGAGCAACGAGGTTGGGTTGATAGGTTATCAAAGTAACCTGAACCTTCGAAGGGTTGAGTCGAAGGGTTAGAATCCTGGAGGTCAAAAAGGCTTCCCAAATCAGCAAAGATTCTGTCTCCTGTTTTTTTGGATAGATATGGGAAGGTCCTAGTAAACCACTTGGGACCGATTTTCCTTAAGGCGAATGAGGCCATGCTCAAAGTGAAGACATGGCGCTTAGAAAACATCATGATATAGCCCATTAAAGTCGGTTGGAGGGATTTTCCTTCATCATTTGGAGTCAGGTGAGCTAACCTAGGGCCTTTGACCCTTCTATTCCAGATCTCCCTAGCATCTTCATCGGCGAGGCCTTTGTTCGGCAGGCTGGCCTCGAAAGTGGAATTTAGCCAGAGTTGCAATAACCAAAAAGGGCCAGACAAGACAAGGTTCCCTTTGTCCCCCAAATTCTTCAGTTGAGCCACTCCATCGCTCAAAGATTCATAAAGGCTTGCCAGGATCATCTCGCTTAGGCAGATATCGTGCCCCGCATGTAGTTGGTTCGCTAGAGTGAGGTATTTCTTGGCAACATGTAGGGATTTCGAACAAAAAACAGAGTGTGACAACCATAAGGCTAATAATGCTATATGCTCCACGTCGGAGACAGTGTTGGTATCTTTATCATGGTAATGAGCAATGTGTGTCGAGTACGCTGCTCTGGTGGTCGAAAAGGCAATGGTGTCCATATAGTCGATGTCGGGCTCATAAGTGAGTCCAGTAGGCTTCAGCGTTGTGATATCGGCCATGTCGAAAAGGGTTGGTGTGGCCATACCACAAGGAAGGTGGAAGGTGTAATGTGTACTGTCCCAGAAGTACAACGAGGAAATCAACATGGGAGTGCTATAATCTAAATTCAGTTTCGACAGCATAATCAGGTCATATATTCCTATGACTTTCCAAGCCTAGGCTTTAGCTTTCTCTACTTTGGTTAACCAGTTTAGGTAATCAATAGGGTCTTTAAAGGTGGGAGTAGCACGGAAGGCTCTGAAACCATTATTCATAAACCTCAGATCCATAATATCCCCAACCTTAGGGTTTTCAGTGGAGGGGGTTTCAGTTTTAGGGTTTCTAGCTTGCCCTATGGGTTTACATTTGTGGTAAGAGGGGAAGAATTCTCTAAGCTTACTAGCATCAGCATCTAAATCATCTAAGGGCCCAGATAATGCAGAAGTCTTTTCAGAAATAGAAATAGGAATAAGTACTTGAGAAGCGTAAATTCTGCGTTGTTCTTCTGTCTGGGGCTCTGGTATGTATTGTCTGTTGCCAACCGCAAGTGGATTAGATAATGTGGCGAATGGAGGAAGTTCGGAGATCTTTTTTGGAGCTTTTGTCCTGTTGGTGGTGGTTTTGAAAGAGACACATGTTCCCTTAAGAGCTTTTCTTGAGGTTTCCATTGTTAGAGTTTGAAGGAAATCTGGGTTTAGTTGAAGAATGTTTGAAGAAAGGAGAGCTAGAGTGTTTGGAAATTCAGAAGGCATAAGAAAAATGTGAAATGGGTAAGTTGGTGAGTTTTATAGGCATGCTTGGAAGAAAGAGCGTTTCAAATCAGTATTAATGGTGGACTAGTTAGTGGGACACGTGTCTCCCTTGGGTAGTGTAATGGAGATGTCAATTAATCTTGTAGCCCATGATTTCCTAGAGTCTAGGAAACATGATGAGTGAAAAGATTCGGTTGTGGGCTGAAAGGATGTGGGTAGGAAAAAGACAATGATGACTCTGACGTCACCAGACAAGTTGGAGAAACTAAAAACTTTTGCTAACATTGGGATACTTGGCACAATGTCGGGGTTACTAAGGCGTCGAAACAAGGTCTCAAAAAATGTCTTTTTCTCACAAGTGTCAAAAATAACATTTTTGGGGGGCAATTTTTTAGCTCATATTTTTTACGCCCATTAAGAATTACGAAAATTGGAAATCATATGTACAACTTCTTTTTGACCTGGAAGTGGTATTCGACCAGCTGGAGGTGATTCAACTGGGCAAGGTTAATAAGAATCAGCATACAGTTAAGATTCCAGAAAAGGGCTCTTAAAGACGGTTGAAAATGGTTTTCGACCAAAGATTCAAAATTTAAATAAGGGAGGGAACTTCTCCTTCATCAGAAACCGTTGAGAGCACACGTGGAGCATAGTGGATAAATGTGCACATGCAAGGCGCCATGTGTCTCGACGTGATTGAAGAACCATCAGAAACGGTTATCTCGATCTAGTATAAATATAGGGTCTTAGTGTTAGAAAAGGGTGTGTCAAAGTATGTACAAAAACCTATAAATTTACCAAGTACTCGTGTGAAGAAGAATCGTAAATCACAGAATGTACGTTTGTTTACACCATCGTTAGTTACTTCAAAGCAATATAAATTTATCTTTACTTTTTTGCAGAAATACACTTTCTTACTTTTTCATTCCAAACACCCTCTTTTTATTTGTCATTTACAATCTTAAGATTTCCTTGCTTTTTTTCTTGCTTTCAACATTTACTTTACAGTCTTAATATTTCCTTGCTTTCAACATTTATTTTGTCATTTACAAGTCCTTTACAATTTCTCTCATTCATATCACCCTTTTTATTAGTTTTCATACTCTAAGTTTGCGCTTATTATTGGAGCATCCGTTACTACCAAAATTCATTTTCAAAACAGTTAGCACATGTCCTAGGATCAATATGATCGATCCTGTAAGTAACCAAATTTAAAAATTTGGAAGATCAGCGGTTGTTTACCGATTTTCAAGGTAAACACATAGCCAGAATCCAATCAGTGTCCATAAGTGCTTCATCATTGGAGGTAGGTTCTATTAAAGACACTAATCCCAAAAGCATTTCTTCAGAAGGTTTAAATGAAGATCTATTTTTGATTTATATCTCAGAATCAATTTCTCGTGATGTAAAGATCTTTTCCTTTGTTTCCTTACAGGTGCTTGGGAGGCAATAACTTCTGACTCAGGTTGAGCAACTTTGTGTTCAAAATCTTTAGAGTATTTAACTTCATATTCCTTTCCTTCAGAATTTGAGTAGATAATCTCCAGATCTGCAAACTTTTCAACTAGCTTTGACTTGTCAAAGTCAAGCTTATCATCAAACTTAACATGATTTGATTCCTTGGTAATTCTTGTTTCAGCGTTACATGTTTTGTAGCCTTTTAAGCTTTCAGAGTACCCTAACATGATACACTTTATTACTTTAGAATCAAACTTGTTTAAGTTGTCTTTAGTGTTCAGAATATAACAAGAACATCCAAAAGGATGATAATATGAAATGTTAGGTTTTTTCCCCATAATCCATAAGGAGTCTAACACATAATAGGTCTTATAGATATCTTGTTCTGAATTTAAGAAGATGTGTCAACCGCTTCTACTTAGAAGTACTTTACAACATTTGTTTCATTGATCATGGTTCTGGTTGTTTCTTGTAAAGTTTTATTTTTCCTCTCTACAACTCCATTATGCTAAGGAGTCTAGGACAAGAGAAATCATGTGAAATGCTATGTTCATCAAATTTTTTTCAAAGTCTTTGTTTTCAAATTCTCCACCATGATCACTATTGACTTTAATAATTTTAAAGTCCTTCTCATTTTGTACTTGGGAGCAGAAGGTAAATAACACATCATGTGACTCATCTTTGTGTTTAAGAAACTTGACCGATGTCCACCTATTGTAGTCATCAACAATGACTAAGCCATACTTTTTACCAATGACAGAGGCTGTTTTCATAGGCCCAAACAAGTCAATGTGTAAAAGCTCCGTCCTAGAGGCTGAAACAACATTTTTGGCTTTGAAAGAAGTTTTTGAAAACTTGCCTTTCTGAGATTCCTCACAAAGAGCATCTGAAGCAAACGTCAAATTTGGAAGGCCTTTGACTAAGTTTAGCTTGTTAAGTATTGATATCCTTCTCATGCTAACATGGCCTAACCGTCTATGTCAGGTCCATTGCTCTTTAATCACATACATGATACATTTAACATTTTTTATTTTCTAAATCAGAAAGTATAATCTTATAAATATTTTTCTTCCTCTTGCCATTAAATATTACAAGCCATGATTCTGAGTAACAGCTTTGCAAGATTTTTGGTTAAAGATAATATCATAACCATTGTCACTTAATTGACTTATGGATAATAAGTTATGAACTAAACTTTTAACAAGTAAAAAAAATCATAGAAGGGAGAGATCCATTACCAATAGTTATAGAGAGAATAATCTTACCCTTTTGATTGCCTTCGAAAACTACAATGCCTCCAGGCTTAAGTTCTAGACTTTAGAACACAGGTTTCCTCCGCGTCATGTGTCGTGAGTATCCAGAGTCCAGGTACCATGACTGGTGTTTCAAATCTACTACTAAGTATGTCTGTAACATAGATTATTTTATCTTTAGGTACCCATATCTTTTCGGGTTCTATTTTGTTAGTTTTCCTAGAGTCTTTCTTAACTTGGGATTTTTGTGCAGCATAATCATGTGTTTTCCCATAAGTGAAATGGGAGTATAGAGATATTGGTTTTGTAGCCTTTTGTTTAGAATTAGGTTTGGACCTAGAGTGTTTGGGTGGCACATAACAAATACCTCTTTTCCCATTTATGCTTACTCCATAGATCATGGAAGTCATTTTGCTTCTGTCTATATTTCGTACAAGAAATTTTTAAAAAGCCATGTCATATTTCTTTATGACATCATCAGATTCCATAGAAGCTTCTAAAACAATTTCCACTTCAACTTCTTTACTCTTGGTTTTTATAGCAGATTTATCTTTTTCAAGAACAATTTTTTTTTTCTTTCAGACTGGAATTTTCTTTCTTCAGCTTACTAAGGGCTTTAGAGTCAATTATATGGATTCTTTTAAGATCCTTGTGTTTGTTCTGAAGACTCTGAAACTTTTTAAGAATTTTAGTGAGACAAAACTCTACTTAAGAATAAGTAAGATTAAAGAATACCTCGTTGGAGTCTGAATCTGATTCTGATCTAGAGTCAGATGCTTCTGAGCTAGCCATTAGTGCCATGTGCACCTATTCTTCTTCATATTCATCTTATGAAGCTTCTGAGTCGTCCCAGGTATCCATAAGTTTGGGACACTCATTTTTGTAATACCCAGGTTGCTTACACTTAAAACAAGTGACTTTTTTGTCAGCTCCAGACTTCTTCTGCCCATAGGTTGTCTCTGTTTGTCTACCTGTTCTTCTGTGGCCTCTAAACTTTGTCTAACTTTTCTTCAAGAGTTGGTTGACCCTTCTAGAGAGTAGAAACAACTCATCTTCTTCTTTTGAACTTTCTTCAGACTCATCCTCTTCAGCTTGAAAAGCTTTGGCCTTTATTAGATTTACTTTTGGATTTTAGAGCCACATATTTAATCTTGTGATGAGGCTCATCCTACTCAAGTTCACTATCATGACTCCTCAGAGAACTTATAAGTTCCTTTAGAGTTATGTTGTTAAGATATTTTGACACCTTTAGTTTTGTCACCATTGATCTCCACTTCATAGACAGACTTCAGATGATTTTGCTTACATGATAGTGTTGTCACCATTGGTCTCCACTTCTTAGGCATACTTCTGATGATTTTCTTTACATGATCAGAAGTGGTATAACCTTTGTTCAGGACTTTCAATCCATCCATAAGAGTTTGAAATGTTGATAACATTTCCTCAACATTTCATCCTCTTCCATTTTGAAAGATTCATAGGTCTGGATTAAAGTCAGGGCTTTAGTCTCTTTAACTTGCTCATTTCCTTCATGAATCATTTTTAGAGACAATATAGTTTTGGATTAAAGTCAGGGCTTTAGTCTCTTCAACAATATAGTTATGGATCTACGATGATTCTTGTGATCCTTCTTTTTTTGATCATTAATTTTGCTTCTATCAAGCTTAGTGTCATCTGTATCTACAGGATGTGAGTAACCATATATTACCATATCCCATAAATGACCATCAAAACCTATGAAGAAACTTTCAGATAAATCTTTCCAATAGTCGAAGTTTCTACCATCAAAGATTGGAGGTTTTGAAAAATAATGATCTTTATCATTGTTTGCATTTTCCATACTATATTTCTAGATGATGGATCTTTAACTGACACAGTTAAATGTTTGACACAAAGAGTCAAAGACCAAAACCAGAGCTCTGATGCCAATTGAAAGTGCAAGAAACACAAGAAATGGGGGTTTGTATTGGGTTTTTGGATTTAAAAAAAAATTCCACCCAATATATCAAACAACAAAGATAATGATAAAAATAAGAACACAAGTATTTTTATCCTGATTCACATTTAACAAAGCTACGTCCAGTCCATCACCTGAGTGATTTCGCCTTCTTAATAAGGACTTAGTCTAACAATAAATCTAATCACAACAAACTCAAACACACACAATCTAAGACTTTTTCAGAAATTCTGACTATACCCTGGTTTATTAAGGAAAACAACTCAAAGACTAATCGTCAATGACTACTTAAGAATTCTGACTACACTTAGACTCTCATGGAAATTAACCAAAGTTAATATAATATGTTTTGTGTTTACAAGATGATTCAATGGGAAGATACACAAGTTTAAACCAAATATTAAACTTAACAAAAATATTCAAAGAGTTTATGTTCTTAGTGTATAGGTGTGAGAAACACTTCTTTTATTTTTCTCTTTTCACGTATCCTTTTTTAGTGCATTCCTTTGATATATATATATATATATATATATATATATATATATATATATATATATATGTGTGTGTGTGTGTGTGTGTGTGTGTGTGTGTGTGTGTATTCTTTCAATCTTCAAATATCTCTTTATATATAAGCAAATAGACCCTTTGAAGGGTGAAGTTGGAATATCCTTAATGTTATCATTGTATGAAGGTCACTTCGTTTTGTAACAATAGAGTGGTGCTTGCAGTAGAGAGTTGGTGAGGATGATAGGACGCGAGAACCTTCTTTGGTAAAGAGTACAATACTTTACATAGAAAGTAGATTTTCTTTTATACTTATGCCACATCAATTGATTGTTGACCTTTTGATACAAACCTTCTAGTCAGAGACTTATAATATAATTTGATGAAGCTTGAGAGGAGTTCAGAGTCTGACTTCAGAACTTAGTGAGACTTTAGAGCCTTTGAAGAATAGGGTTCTGAGACTTTCAGAAGCTAGTAGTCATAATCTTCATCAGAGTCTATCTGGATAGTTTCTGAACATAAACTTTGACTAAACCGTCCGAGTTGACTTGGCATATCATAGTTGACATATTTGTAAACACTCTTTTAAGATTATCCTCTGGTTCAGAGTCTGGACGTTTTAAGAGTTAGAATCTGAGTTCTATTTTCTACACACTCATCAAATTTGTTAGAGTACAAAATTATTCTCTACACTTTGTTATCATCAAAACTCAAGAATAGTTGTAGAACAAAACTTGTTCCAACAACTACTTTGTTGAATGTCATTCATAAATGTAATTTAGTTGAATTATACATGATTGGTGAAAAGATCACATGGAATAGGTCTTGTACTCGTAATCAGATGGTCTATTGCATGCTAGATAGGGCCCTAGTTGACGTTGTTTGACACATGGGCTTCCATAATGCATATGTATAGGTATTATGTAAATTTCATTCTGATCACATCCCTATTCTCCTTAGGTGTGGACTTCCCCTGCAAGGTCATATGTCACATCTTTTTAGGTTTGAGGAAGCTTGGATCACTCACTTGGATTACTCCAATATAGTCCAGACTGCTTGGGGGAAATCCCTAGATGACAATATAACTTTTCTCCAAAATGTGCAACATGGTTTTGTCCTTTTTAATAAGGAAACTTTTGGCAATATTAGTAAACAAAAGCATAACATTGAGAAGAGACTCAGGGGATTCGAATGTTCTTTGGAGATAATAGATTCTGTGAGATTGGTTTATCTCCAACATGAGCTTCAACAGGAGTATGATGAGATCTTTGGGCAATAGGAGATTTATTAGTACAAAAAAGATAGAGATGATTGGATTAAATTGGGATATTGTAACACCAAATTTTTTCATATCAAGACGGTAATCAGTCGGAAGAGAAATAAAATGCATGGCCTTCATCTTCCTAATGGTGTTTGGTGCAATGATGACAATATTCTCAGGGAAAAAACATTGACTTTCTTTAAGGTGTTTTCTCCCATATATCCCTTATACTCCGTGCTAGTATGGGTGACTCAACTATGGCTCTGTCGTTACTGAAAAAACCCAAAACTCTTTGACTCACCATGTGGCGAGGGAAAAAGTTACTTATGTGTTAAATAGAATGCACATTTTTAAGGCGCATGACCCTGATGTATTCAAGGGTGTTTTCTTTAAACAATTTTGGCATATAGTTCGAGATGACACTATCCAACTTATATCAAATGATTTTGTGATAGGTAGTTTTCACTTCTATAATTCTTAGAATCTTATTGCATTAATTCCTAAGGTAGACTGTGAAACGCCCCAGACTGTTTTCAGGATTACCGACTGACCTCACAAACCAACACGGGTCTTTTCAACATGTTTTGTCCTCACTCACACACTTTTCGGAAAACTTTCCAGAAGGCCACTCATCCAAACACTACTCCAAATCAAGAATGCTTAACTATGGAGTTCTTATTTGTTAGGATACCGAAAAGAATATTCAACTTGTTGGTATAGGTAGTACCAATCAATCCTTACAAGCCTTCCTTTAACCATGCAGTCCCATACCTGAAAAACTTTAGGATCCTTTCATTCCAGTATGAATTTGGGTAAACACTCCTCGCCCTTTTAGGCCTCTGGTGTTACAACGATCCCCCGCCCTCTTTGGCCTCAGGTGTTACATGCCCAATAGCTTCCGCTTGGTATATCCTTGAACTACGTCATACTGGGAGAGGTATGCTTTGATACCATTTGTAACACCTGAGGCCAAAGAGGACAGGGGTCATTGTAACACTGAAGGGCGAAGAGGGCGGCGAGTGGTTGCTCGAATTCACATCGGAATGGTAGGATCCTAAGGTTGTGCAGGTATGGGACTACATGGTTGAAATAAGGTTTATAAGGATTGATTAGTACTACCTATACCAATAAGATACATCTTCTTTTTAGTATCCTAACAAATAATAACTCCATAGTTAAACATGTTTGACTTGGAGTAGTATTTGAATGGGTGACCTTCTAGGAAGTTTCCCAAAAGGTGTGTGAGTGAGGACAAAACATGCTGAAAAAACTCGTGTTGGTTTGTGGGGTCACTCGGTAATCCTTAAAGCAGTCTGGGGTGTTACAGTCTGCCCCCAAAATTTTAAGGAAATTAGGCCCATTAGCTTGTGCAACACTATTTACAAGCTTATTACTAAGATTATGGTTAACAAATTATGTCCTTATCTAAATTATATAGTTGTACCTTTCCAGAGTAGTTTTTTTTCCTGGTAAAGGAACAACTGATAATGTCATTATCCCCCAAGAAATAATTCATTATATGCGTAAATCTAAGAAGAACATGGTGTTCAAAATAGATCTTGAAAAGGCCTATGATCATGTTAATTGGGATTTCTTGGAATTTTGTTTGAAGCAAAAGGATTTTCTCCCATAACTATAAAGTTGATCATACACTATGTAACTAGCTCCTCTATGTCTATTATTTGGAATGGTCGACGACTACCAAAATTTGTTATGATTAGAGGATTATGGAAAGGTGACATTTTTTCACCCAATCTCTTTGTTATCTGTATGGAATTGTTTTCATAAACAATCACCAGGGAAGCCAATGAAGGCTATTGGAAACCTGCCAGGTTATCTCGTAATAGACCATCTCCATCACATTTATATGTTTGCAAATGATGTCCTTCTTTTTGCAAAGGTTTCTAACTCTCAAGAAAGGATCATTTCTGATATCTTGATTCGTTTTTCCATGTTTTCTGACCTTAAAGTGAATGTTGCTAAATCAAATGTGTTCTTATCAACTACCACCAAAATGAGTAAAATGGATTCAATTGTCTCTAGCACGTGTATCAAGCAAACTCTTACTCTAGAGAGATACTTGAGTTTCCCTATAATGCATGGTCATCTTCAATGCAAGGACTTTGAGTATTTAGAGGAGAAAATCAGTCAGGAGTTAGCATCTTTGAATCATAAATTGTTAAACAAGGTTGATTGTTTGACTCTAATTAGGTCTGTCTGAACTCCATCATAAATTATCATACGTAAGTAACTTGTGATTTTATTGATAAGATGACTAGAAAATTTTTGTGGAAAGGTAACTCAAACTCTGATACGCATCTCGTTGGCTGGAATACAATCACTATGCCTAAAAATTTGGGTGGTCTTGGTATCCAAAAACTAAGAGAGGCCAATACTTCTATGTTGGGTAAGCTGGTTTGGGGTCTCCTACCGGGATTGTGATTCCCTATGGGTCCAAGTTTTTAAGAATAAGTACATTAGTGAAGAAACACTCCTTAATATGAAAAAGAAACTTGGATCACTTACTTGGAATGAAATTATGAAAGCTCTATTTGCTCTTAAAGATGACTTTGAATTTAGATTGGGGATGAGAACTCCTATTTCTGGTTTATCAATTGGTCGGGGTAGGGAAATTAGCTGAGCAGGTTCTCTATGTAGATATCCATGATCTAGAAATACGAGTGAATGGTGTTTACTTTGATGGGAATTGGAACTTCAATTCATTATATACTAATACTCCTACTGGCATACCCTAAATTGTACCCTAAGTTTTTCACTCGCATCAGTATAGCATAATTAGTCTATTTTGTCGTGCATTTCATCAGTTAAAAGCATTCGTCAGGGTTTAGATGAAAAGTTAGAAGTTTTGGCATTTTTTCTGGTCTTGATGAAATTCATTCAGTCATATGTTGATTAAGAAGTCGAGAGACGTCATTCTCAATCTTAGTGCATCATTCATTTTATTGCTTCATGTTTTAGTGGTTCAAAGGGTAACAATCAAGAGTATTGTCGTCATCTGAATCTTTGCAAAGTTTTAATTCTAATTGAAAATCAGAAGTAAATGGTCCAAGAGTGATTCATTTGCATCTAATTATCTATTCATAATTATTTAGTCAGTAATTCAATGCATTCAAAACATGTATTTCGTTCTGCATAACATTTAAAATATCACTCAAACTAATTTTTCGAATCTACGGACAAACCGGTTGAATCAATTTTTAAATGTACGTCGAATTAGCGGGCGGAAAGTTTCAAAATTGAGCTTGCAGACGTCAGTTTTATTAATCTACGTTTCACGTAGTTTAACTTGGTGTGCTCATTTTATTTTTTTGACTACTTTTTCGGTCATATTTTTTCCAGCCTGAGACTTTTAAACTGATTGATTTTTATTTCAAAATTTGATCAAAATCTGTATGTTTTCGAGAAGTCTATTTCGTGCTGATCATTTTAATGCATTCAGTTTTTTTTTGGAATTTTTACGCCCGATTTTTATTCATTTTTTATCCGATGAGTTTTGTTTTTTTACAAAATAATCGTTGGAATTAAATAGAATTTTCTACATTTTTATTTCGATTTTATTTTTGTGTTTTTGATTTTAATGTAAATTATTAATATTTAGTTTTTAACATTTTTAAGTTAAGAAAAAAATATCTCAATCTCACCTACACAAGCGAGGACATGTGTCCTTCTATAATTCGAAGAAAATTAAAAAAAAATCACACGATATAACATCTTCTTCCTTTCGTCACATAGTTCCACTAGAAATCGAAAGCAAAAAGAAGAAAAGACCTTCACATTAAAACTTTTCCATCTCCAAAACTCACATCAATGCAACATGAATTATCCATAAACCACTTCGTAAAACATCACAAGTAAACAACCATAGATAACTTTGTCAAAACTTAACTAGAACCCCCATAAGAACATCATCACCTCCATTTCATTTTCTCCATCAACACAAACTAAGATCATCCCATTTTATCATCACTTCCCTACAAACTTCCATAAACTCAAACATAAACCTCAACATAGTTTCCTTCAAAATATCTTCATCACTCAACATTACAACAACTCAGAGCAAACAAAACAAAACAAAAGTACGAAAACAAAGTCAAAACAACGCCGACAAGCTCTTTCTCCGATGAAGCTTCCTCTGTGCGAGCCACCCTCGTCCACCATACCATAATTGTGACGCACCACCACCAACCTGTTTTTCTGGCCACCAAAGAAACCAAAGCCACCACCACCTCCACTCTGATCACATCACCACATGCATGGATCTCTGCCTCGTCTCTGCAACCGCCGCTCTAAGGCTGACGCAATAACTTCTTCTCTTATCTTTAATTTCATATAATAACTTTTCTTTATAATTGAAGAAGAAGAAGTTGATTCATTTGGCTTATAAAAGAGTTTCAATTTTATTTTTGTGAGATCGAATATTGTTGTTGTTTGCTCATGAGGCCGATATGGATGTACGAGAGAGAGTAATTTGAAATAGTGAATGAGAAATGAGGGGCGCCGCCGCCAGTCGGTCGGCCGCCCCCTTGTGCGTGAATAGCAAACCTGCAAGATAAGAGAGCTTGCTTTCTCTATGTTGTTTTTCCTTTTCTTCTTTCAGTTCTAGTGTCAGGTGTGAATGTTACACTTTGTTTATTTTTTGTTTAGAAAAAGTCTTGCCACATGCCTTGATGTCGTATGTCCTATTTAAATTTTGAAAAAAAGAAATCATTGTTGACATGGCAGCTGAGAGTGAAAATGGGCTCTCCTCCTCTTTATGAGTTTCTATTTTATTTCATTTTTTTAATTATTATTTTTGTTATTAAATTATAAATGGTTTTAGTTATTGGGTTAGACCTAATTGTTTTTTAATGGTTACACTCCCATGTATGCATTAACACCCCTCTCATGTTGCTTATATTTTTTTATTACATGTGTTTTGATTTAATTTTAACTATTTAGAATAATAGTAATTAATTTTTATCATTTGACTAAGTTTATTATAATGTAATTAACTATTTTCCTGATTGCTAAATGTATCTGATTTGATTAATTGTTTGATCGATTTCAATGCGTTTAGATTAATTAGGTAATCCCTATCATATCGCACATGTAAATAATTTCAAACTCTTTGCATCACATTTTCAAATCAAATCATTTTCACTGACGCGAGTGCTTGATCTAACGTCAAGTATCTTTTACGCTTAATTGAAATTCTTTTGTAAACCAACTTGAAATGCTTGATCCAATGTCAAGTCGTTCTACAAGGGAATTTTTTTTCTCAATAAAATCGTAAGACAAAGTGAAAATTGGTGCACACCTTTTGAATACCTTGGTCTTTCGCCTTAAAATACTTTAATCAAATTAGAATAACAAGTGACAATTAGTGCATTCCTTTTGAACATTTTGGGTAAACAAGCACTTGGGGCACACCTATGCTCAAACATTTAATAAAATTCTAAAAAGAATACATTTTCATAAAAGTGGATGACCAAGGACCAAGAGATACATATCTCTCAATAAGCCTTGGGCAAACGAACACTCGGTGCACACCTTGTTCCAACGGTTATCCTGTAACACCCTTCTAAAATACCCCAAATATTTAATTAAAACAACAATTATATATATCAGAGTAGATATGCAATTAAGGGTGTCACACAATCACTTCACACCATTCACCAAAATAACTGTCATGCTCTTTTATTAATTCAAAACATAAGCATTTGCATAATACGCAGCGGATAGAAATCTCATCAATCATTGTAAAACATGTAACACATTACATGTAAAATGGTTCAACAACCAAAAATAAGACAATTAAAAACATCCCATCCCGATGTTACATCTATCAGAGCATGACCCACTAAGGAACTACACTAGACTCCAAGCACTAGCTCCTACTCAATCATTGCTCGTTACCTGAAACATAGTTGTAAGGGTGAGTTCCTCAATCGATGTAATAAGCATTATAAAATATCATGTAATGCTAAGTAATTTAACACATATCACCACCCTAATCAGATCTCACATATTCAGCAACGGCAATATCAACTCATAATCATCATCATCATCATACTCAAACTCAACACAACCATAAAACACACGTATAATATTGGAATACATCCATTCATATTATACGTCATACATACATACATTATGCAATGAGACTCCATGCATGCGGTACCGACTATTCGTGAACATATAGTTCAACCTCACCGATCAAATCCAGATACGGCTACCAAGCTCACTAGTCCCACTCATTTGAGACCTAGTGACTCACTCACTAATTCCTCACCATGGGAATTAGCTACCACCCCAAGGGCTATGATATGCACGCTAATCACCTAGCATGCAAACATCAACAACGATCCACAATACTAACTCACTAATTCCTCACCATGGGAATTAGCTACCACCATAAAGGCCACAATATGCAAGCTAAATCACTTAGTCATGCAAACATCAACAATCATCCACAATGGACATATGCTCACACTCTAAGCCATAAACAGTCCATTCATAATTTCAGACATGATAGATACATTCACAACATTATGCATATCATCATACATCATCAACATATTCACCACATAATCATATCATGTCATACCACATAATCAATCACAGCATTAGCACACTCTACTAATACCTATACTACTCAAAACAACGGGAAATGATCCCTACTCTATCATACATCAGCTAATTTACATTACTCAGCTGAACAACCAAAAACTGCACAACAACAGCACAGAAAAATCACAATCCTGCCCATACGCGTATTGCCTAGTCCCATACGCGTATGGCCCAATTCTCAGCCAATTCCATACGCGTACCACCTATCTCATACGCGTATGCTACGCGTACCACTTCCCCATACGCGTACCAACAGAGACCAAACCACGTTCAAAACATCATCTTCCTCATCCATACGCGTATTGCCTAGTGCCATACGCGTACCAGACCATCTCATACGCGTATTGCCTAGTGCCATACGCGTATGACCAGAAACCAGATTTCCAGATCTGCTATGGTCTTCTCTGCTACGAGATCTACCAATTCCAACCTCCTACAATCCAATTTTTCACAGTAATCGTTCATATCATCTAACACGAATCATACCCTATTCAATTTCACCAATTCTAACATTTTTACATCTAATTCCTACGAATTCCTCTCAATCATAATCCAATTTCGTTCATCCAAAAGTTCACAATTTCATCATGCATCATTCCGAATAGAGTCAAATCAATGGTCTATCACTACCCACTACATGTTATCCCATAATACCCATTAATCGATGATAAACCCCCCTTACCTGAGTTAATCCGGCAAATCCTGCAGCTTCAAGCTCTTCCTCTCTCCAACCCTTGTTCTCTGGTTCTCTTTGCCCTTTTTCCACTTTTCTGCCCCTTTTTCCTTTTCACGTGAAAAATAAACCTTTTTACTAAATGGGACCTTTTCTAAATTCCAACTTTTATTCCAATAAAATAATAATCCAATAATAAAAATTTCAATTATTTAATTAAATTAATAAATATATTATTAACTTAAATTAAATAATTATCTTGTTTTATCGGGGTGTTACAACTCTCCCCCACTAAAAGAGTTTTCGTCCTCGAAAACATACCTCAAGTGAATAACTCAGGATAAGACTCCTTCATCTGACTCTCAAGTTCCCAAGTTACATTGCCACCTGCTGGTCCTCCCCAAGCTACCTTTACCAAAGCAATCTCTTTACCCCGCAACTGCTTCAACTCTCGATCCTCAATCCTCATAGGTGATGTTTCAACAGTCAGGTTATCTCTCACCTGGACATCATCTACTTGGACCACATGCGACGGATCATGAATGTATCTCCTCAACTGAGACACATGAAAAACTTCATGCAAATTCGCAAGTGACGGCGGTAAAGCGATACGATAGGCTACCTCCCCTATCCTCTCCAAAATCTGATAAGGACCAATAAATCGAGGTGTCAACTTCTTCGACTTTAAAGCTCGACCAACCCCAGTTATCGGAGTAACACGAAGAAACACATGATCTCCCTCTTGAAACTCAAGTGACTTCCTCCTCTTGTCGTGATAACTCTTCTGACGACTCTGAGCAATCCTCATCTTCTCCTGAATCATCTTAATCCTTTCCGTAGTTTGTTGAATAATCTCCGGTCCAATCACAGCACTCTCACCGGACTCATACCAACATAAAGGTGTCCGACATCTCCTACCATACAAAGCTTCAAACGGTGCCATACCAATGCTCGAATGAAAACTATTGTTGTAGGTAAACTCAATCAAAGGTAAATAACAATCCCAAGCACCTCCCTTTTCCAAAGCACAAGCCCTCAAAAGATCCTCCAGTGACTGAATCGTCCTCTCAGTCTGACCATCAGTCTGCGGATGATATGCAGAACTCAATCTCAACTTGGTTCCCAAAGCCCTCTGCAAACCTTCCCAGAACTTCGATGTAAATCTAGGATCTCTGTCCGAAACAATACTCGACGGAATACCATGCAAACTTACAATCTTCTCAATATACAACTCGGCTAATCTCTCTAACGGATAATCCATTCTGATCGGAATGAAATGAGCCGATTTCGTCAATCTGTCGACAATCACCCAAATAGCTTCAAAATTCTTAATTGTCCTCGGTAAACCAGAAACAAAATCCATACTGATACTATCCCACTTCCACTCTGGAATAGCCAACGGTTGCATTAGCCCTGACGGCTTCTGATGCTCAATCTTTGACTTCTGACAAGTCAAACAAGAATAAACAAAACTCGCAATTTCTCTTTTCATTCCCGGCCACCAAAATAACTTTTTCAAATCATGATACATCTTCGTAGCCCCAGGATGAATACTCAGGCCACTACGATGTCCTTCCTCAAGAATACTCTTCTTAAGCTCGGTAACATCCGGAATACACACCCGATTACCAAATTTCAAAACACCATTCTCATCAACTCTGAATTCACCACCTTGACCTTGGTTCACTAGAGTCAACTTATCAACCAAAAGCACATCGGATTTCTGACCCTCTCTAATATCATCCAGAATACCACTCGTTAACTTCAACATTCCCAATTTAACACTATTGTGAGTATTCTCACACACCAAACTCAAGTCTCTAAACTGCTCAATTAAATCCAATTCCTTAACCATTAACATAGACATATGCAATGATTTCCGACTCAATGCATCAGCCACTACGTTTGCTTTACCCGGATGGTAATTCAAACCAAAGTCATAATCCTTCAGAAACTCTAACCATCTCCTCTGTCTCATATTCAGCTCTTTCTGATCAAACAAATACTTTAAACTTTTATGGTCACTGAAAACCTCAAATCTTGACCCGTACAAGTAATGCCTCCATAACTTTAGAACAAATACCACAGCTGCCAATTCTAAATCGTGCGTCGGATAGTTCCTCTCATGAACCTTCAGTTGTCTCGAAGCATAAGCTACAACCTGCTTATTCTGCATCAAAACACCACCTAAACCCAACAATGAAGCATCACAGTAAACCTCAAATGGTTCTGACGGACTTGGTAATATCAGAATAGGAGCAGTAGTTAACCTTCTCTTTAACTCTTGGAAACCTTCTTCACATTTTGAGTCCCAAACAAACGCTTGCCCCTTTCTAGTCAACATCGTCAACGGTAACGCCAACTTAGAAAATCCCTCAATGAACTTCCTATAATAACCAGTCAACCCAAGAAAACTCCTTATCTCCGAAACTGACTTCGGAACTTCCCACTTAGATACCGCTTCTATCTTAGAAGGATCAACAGCAACACCATCTCTTGAAATCACATGACCAAGAAAACTAACCTCTTCTAACCAAAATTCACACTTTGACAGTTTAGCAAATAGCTTCTTTTCTCGTAGAACTTCTAAAACCACTCTCAAATGCTCAGCATGCTCTTCTTCAGATTTCGAATACACCAAAATATCGTCAATAAACACCACAACAAACTGATCTAGGTATGGATGGAAAATCCTATTCATATACTCCATAAATACTCCAGGCGCATTAGTCACACCAAAAGGCATTACAGAATACTCATAATGTCCATACCTTGTTCTGAAAGCAGTCTTCTGAATATCCTCAGTTTTCACACGTATCTGATGATACCCAGATCTCAAATCTATTTTGCTGAACACACTCGCACCAACCAACTGATCCATCAAATCATCAATCCTTGGCAAAGGATACCGATTCTTGATCGTCACTTTATTCAGTTGCTTGTAGTCCACACACAATCTCATAGTACCTTCTTTCTTCTTAACCAATAACACTGGTGCACCCCACGGTGACACACTCGGACGAATAAATATCTTATCCAATAGATCTTCCAACTGACTCTTCAATTCAGTTAACTCAACAACAGACATACGGTAAGGAGCCATCGATATCGGCCTAGTACCAGGTACCAAATCAATCGAGAACTCAACTTCACGTTCTGGCGGTAATTCATTCACTTCTTCAGGAAACACATCAGGAAAATCACACACCACGGCTAGATCGCAAATCACCAGTTTATCTTTAGCCTCCAAAGTCGCTAACAGCATAAACAACTCTGCCCCATCTGCTACCGCCTCATTCACCTGCCTCGCTGATAGAAACAAACTCTTTCCTTCCTCAATCTCAGGAA
Source organism: Lathyrus oleraceus (assembly GCF_024323335.1). Lineage (NCBI taxonomy): Eukaryota > Viridiplantae > Streptophyta > Magnoliopsida > Fabales > Fabaceae > Lathyrus > Lathyrus oleraceus. The sequence continues at coordinate 436,634,028 of NC_066585.1, forward strand.
AAATCACAGTCTTATCAAAACAATTGATATAGACTCGGTTAAACACCAACCAGTTCATACCCAGGATAACATCAACCTGCACTAGTGGAAGACACACTAGGTCCATCCCAAAGTCCCTACCAAAAATACTCAAAGGACAATTTAAACAAACTGAAGTAGTAGTCACTGAACCCTTCGCAGGAGTATCAATCACCATACTTCCATGCATCTCCAATATATCTAATTTAAGTTTCACAGCACAATCCAAAGATATAAAGGAATGAGTCGCACCTGTGTCAATAATAGCTACAAGAGGAAAGCCATTAATATAACACGTACCTCGGATCAAACGATCATCCGCAAAAGTCTCAGAACCCGATAAAGCAAAGACCTTGCCTCCCGACTGGTTCTCTTTCTTCGGCTTAGGACACTGTGGACTGATATGACCCACCTCTCCACAGTTGAAACAAGTCACAGTCTTCAACCGGCACTCTGCAGCCAAGTGACCACCTTTGCCACACTTAAAACACTTCTTCTCATTACTGGTACACTCATGGATACGATGTCCAGCCTGACCACATCTGAAACATTTAGCAGGGGCACTGGAGTCTCCCCCACTAGGCCTCTTCATCCCACTCTATCGCTGGAAACCTTTGCCAGCTGCATACGGTTTCCCACGATCATTCTGATTCTTGCCTTTCCTATCAACCCTTTGCTGATAGCTCTCTGCTCTAGCCTTGGTATCCTGTTCAAAAATCCTGCAACAGTCAACCAAATCGGAAAACACTCTAATCCGCTGATACCCAATAGCCTGCTTGATCTCGGGACGTAACCCGTTCTCAAACTTCACACATTTCGAAAATTCCCCAGTAGCCTCGTTATAGGGAGTGTAATACTTCGACAGCTCTGTGAACTTAGCAGCATACTCCGTAACAGACCTGTTACCTTGCTTCAATTCTAAGAACTCTATCTCTTTCTTTCCTCTGACATCTTCTGGAAAGTACTTCCTCAGGAATCTCTCTCTGAACACAGCCCAAGTGATCTCAGCATTCCCAGCAGATTCCAACTCAGTGCGGGTAGCAACCCACCAATCATCTGCTTCCTCTGACAGCATATGCGTACCGAACCTGACCTTCTGGTTATCGGCACACTCAGTCACTCGGAAGATCCTCTCGATCCCCTTCAACCACTTCTGAGCACCATCTGGATCGTATGCCCCCTTGAACATTGGAGGATTGTTCTTCTGGAACTCACTCAGTTGACGAGCAGCTCCCAGTCCCACAACATTCGGATTTCCTCCAAGTACTCCAGCTAGCATACCCAGAGCCTCAGCAATCGCAGCATCATCTCTACCTCTTCCAGCCATCTTCTAATCTGAAAACCCAATCAAGCTAAAACAATAAGTACTGATAGGGTTACACAACACCTATCACGTATAGGGGAAACAGAATAATTACGACTCGACTCGACCGACTATGCTCTGATACCACTAATGTAACACCCTTCTAAAATACCCCAAATATTTAATTAAAACAACAATTATATATATCAGAGTAGATATGCAATTAAGGGTGTCACACAATCACTTCACACCATTCACCAAAATAACTGTCATGCTCTTTTATTAATTCAAAACATAAGCATTTGCATAATACGCAGCGGATAGAAATCTCATCAATCATTGTAAAACATGTAACACATTACATGTAAAATGGTTCAACAACCAAAAATAAGACAATTAAAAACATCCCATCCCGATGTTACATCTATCAGAGCATGACCCACTAAGGAACTACACTAGACTCCAAGCACTAGCTCCTACTCAATCATTGCTCGTTACCTGAAACATAGTTGTAAGGGTGAGTTCCTCAATCGATGTAATAAGCATTATAAAATATCATGTAATGCTAAGTAATTTAACACATATCACCACCCTAATCAGATCTCACATATTCAGCAACGGCAATATCAACTCATAATCATCATCATCATCATACTCAAACTCAACACAACCATAAAACACACGTATAATATTGGAATACATCCATTCATATTATACGTCATACATACATACATTATGCAATGAGACTCCATGCATGCGGTACCGACTATTCGTGAACATATAGTTCAACCTCACCGATCAAATCCAGATACGGCTACCAAGCTCACTAGTCCCACTCATTTGAGACCTAGTGACTCACTCACTAATTCCTCACCATGGGAATTAGCTACCACCCCAAGGGCTATGATATGCACGCTAATCACCTAGCATGCAAACATCAACAACGATCCACAATACTAACTCACTAATTCCTCACCATGGGAATTAGCTACCACCATAAAGGCCACAATATGCAAGCTAAATCACTTAGTCATGCAAACATCAACAATCATCCACAATGGACATATGCTCACACTCTAAGCCATAAACAGTCCATTCATAATTTCAGACATGATAGATACATTCACAACATTATGCATATCATCATACATCATCAACATATTCACCACATAATCATATCATGTCATACCACATAATCAATCACAGCATTAGCACACTCTACTAATACCTATACTACTCAAAACAACGGGAAATGATCCCTACTCTATCATACATCAGCTAATTTACATTACTCAGCTGAACAACCAAAAACTGCACAACAACAGCACAGAAAAATCACAATCCTGCCCATACGCGTATTGCCTAGTCCCATACGCGTATGGCCCAATTCTCAGCCAATTCCATACGCGTACCACCTATCTCATACGCGTATGCTACGCGTACCACTTCCCCATACGCGTACCAACAGAGACCAAACCACGTTCAAAACATCATCTTCCTCATCCATACGCGTATTGCCTAGTGCCATACGCGTACCAGACCATCTCATACGCGTATTGCCTAGTGCCATACGCGTATGACCAGAAACCAGATTTCCAGATCTGCTATGGTCTTCTCTGCTACGAGATCTACCAATTCCAACCTCCTACAATCCAATTTTTCACAGTAATCGTTCATATCATCTAACACGAATCATACCCTATTCAATTTCACCAATTCTAACATTTTTACATCTAATTCCTACGAATTCCTCTCAATCATAATCCAATTTCGTTCATCCAAAAGTTCACAATTTCATCATGCATCATTCCGAATAGAGTCAAATCAATGGTCTATCACTACCCACTACATGTTATCCCATAATACCCATTAATCGATGATAAACCCCCCTTACCTGAGTTAATCCGGCAAATCCTGCAGCTTCAAGCTCTTCCTCTCTCCAACCCTTGTTCTCTGGTTCTCTTTGCCCTTTTTTCACTTTTCTGCCCCTTTTTCCTTTTCACGTGAAAAATAAACCTTTTTACTAAATGGGACCTTTTCTAAATTCCAACTTTTATTCCAATAAAATAATAATCCAATAATAAAAATTTCAATTATTTAATTAAATTAATAAATATATTATTAACTTAAATTAAATAATTATCTTGTTTTATCGGGGTGTTACAACTCTCCCCCACTAAAAGAGTTTTCGTCCTCGAAAACATACCTCAAGTGAATAACTCAGGATAAGACTCCTTCATCTGACTCTCAAGTTCCCAAGTTACATTGCCACCTGCTGGTCCTCCCCAAGCTACCTTTACCAAAGCAATCTCTTTACCCCGCAACTGCTTCAACTCTCGATCCTCAATCCTCATAGGTGATGTTTCAACAGTCAGGTTATCTCTCACCTGGACATCATCTACTTGGACCACATGCGACGGATCATGAATGTATCTCCTCAACTGAGACACATGAAAAACTTCATGCAAATTCGCAAGTGACGGCGGTAAAGCGATACGATAGGCTACCTCCCCTATCCTCTCCAAAATCTGATAAGGACCAATAAATCGAGGTGTCAACTTCTTCGACTTTAAAGCTCGACCAACCCCAGTTATCGGAGTAACACGAAGAAACACATGATCTCCCTCTTGAAACTCAAGTGACTTCCTCCTCTTGTCGTGATAACTCTTCTGACGACTCTGAGCAATCCTCATCTTCTCCTGAATCATCTTAATCCTTTCCGTAGTTTGTTGAATAATCTCCGGTCCAATCACAGCACTCTCACCGGACTCATACCAACATAAAGGTGTCCGACATCTCCTACCATACAAAGCTTCAAACGGTGCCATACCAATGCTCGAATGAAAACTATTGTTGTAGGTAAACTCAATCAAAGGTAAATAACAATCCCAAGCACCTCCCTTTTCCAAAGCACAAGCCCTCAAAAGATCCTCCAGTGACTGAATCGTCCTCTCAGTCTGACCATCAGTCTGCGGATGATATGCAGAACTCAATCTCAACTTGGTTCCCAAAGCCCTCTGCAAACCTTCCCAGAACTTCGATGTAAATCTAGGATCTCTGTCCGAAACAATACTCGACGGAATACCATGCAAACTTACAATCTTCTCAATATACAACTCGGCTAATCTCTCTAACGGATAATCCATTCTGATCGGAATGAAATGAGCCGATTTCGTCAATCTGTCGACAATCACCCAAATAGCTTCAAAATTCTTAATTGTCCTCGGTAAACCAGAAACAAAATCCATACTGATACTATCCCACTTCCACTCTGGAATAGCCAACGGTTGCATTAGCCCTGACGGCTTCTAATGCTCAATCTTTGACTTCTGACAAGTCAAACAAGAATAAACAAAACTCGCAATTTCTCTTTTCATTCCCGGCCACCAAAATAACTTTTTCAAATCATGATACATCTTCGTAGCCCCAGGATGAATACTCAGGCCACTACGATGTCCTTCCTCAAGAATACTCTTCTTAAGCTCGGTAACATCCGGAATACACACCCGATTACCAAATTTCAAAACACCATTCTCATCAACTCTGAATTCACCACCTTGACCTTGGTTCACTAGAGTCAACTTATCAACCAAAAGCACATCGGATTTCTGACCCTCTCTAATATCATCCAGAATACCACTCGTTAACTTCAACATTCCCAATTTAACACTATTGTGAGTATTCTCACACACCAAACTCAAGTCTCTAAACTGCTCAATTCTCAGCCAATTCCATACGCGTACCACCTATCTCATACGTGGTTTGGTCTCTGTGGTACGTGTAGCATACGCGTATGAGATAGGTGGTACGCGTATGGAATTGGCTGAGGATTGGGCCATACGCGTATGGGACTAGGCAATACGCGTATGGGCAGGATTGTGATTTTTCTGTGCTGTTGTTGTGCAGGTTTTGGTTGTTCAGCTGAGTAATGTAATTTAGCTGATGTATGATAGAGTAGGGATCATTCCCGTTGTTTTGAGTAGTATAGGTATTAGTAGAGTGTGCTAATGCTGTGATTAATTATGTGGTATGACATAATATGATTATGTGATAAATATGTTGATGATGTATGATGGTATGCATAATGTTGTGAATGTGTATATCATGTATGAAATTATGAATGGACTGTTTATGGCTTAGAGGGTGAGCATATGTCCATTGTGGATGATTGTTGATGTTTGCATGACTAAGTGATTTAGCTTGCATATTGTGGCCTTTATGGTGGTAGCTAATTCCCATGGTGAGGAATTAGTGAGTTAGTATTGTGGATTGTTGTTGATGTTTGCATGCTAGGTGATTAGCGTGCATATCATAGCCCTTGGGGTGGTAGCTAATTCCCATGGTGAGGAATTAGTGAGTGAGTCACTAGGTCTCAAATGAGTGGGACTAGTGAGCTTGGTAGCCGTACCTGGATTTGGTCGGTGAGGTTGAACTATATGTTCACGAATAGTCGGTACCGCATGCATGGAGTCTCATTGCATAATGTATGTATGTATGACGTATAATATGAATGGATGTATTCCAATATTATACGTGTTGTTTTGGTGATTGTGTTGAGTATGATTTTGGAGTTGATATTGCCGTTACTGATTGTGTGATCTGATTAGGGTGATTGAATGCGTAAAGTTACTTAACATTTCATGATATTTTATAATGCTTATTATATCGATTGAGGAACTCACCCTTACAACTATTTTTCAGGTAACGAGCAGTGATTGAGTAGAAGCTAGACCTTGGAGTCTAGTGTAGTTCCTTAGTGGGTCATGCTCTGGTAGATGTAACATCGGGACGGGATGTTTTACCTTATTTTCATTGTTGGTTGTTGGATGATCTTACCTGTAATGTGTTACATGGTTTGCATGTTGTTGTTAATTTCTATCCGCTGTGAATTATGCAAATGTTTATTTTGATAAATAAATGAGTATGACCAGATATTTTGGAACACGGTGTGAAGTGTCAAGTGTGACACCCTTAGTTGCATATTTACTCTGATTTATGTGTTGATGTTTTAATTGAATTTTGGGGTATTTTAGAAGGGTGTTACATTAGTGGTATCAGAGCATAGTCGGTCGAGTCGAGTCGTAATTATTCTGTTTCCCCTGTACGGGATAGGTGTTGTGTAACCCTATCAGTACTTATTGTTTAGCTTGTTGGGTTTTCAGAATAGAGATGGCTGGAAGAGGTAGAGACGATGCTGCGATTGCTGAGGCTCTGGGTATGCTAGCTGGAGTACTTGGAGGGAATCTGAATGTTGTGGGATTAGGAGCTGCTCGTCAACTGTGTGAGTTCCAGAAGAACAATCCTCCAATGTTCAAGGGAGCATACGATCCAGATGGTGCTCAGAAGTGGTTGAAGGAGATTGAGAGGATCTTCCGAGTGACTGAGTGTGCCGATAACCAGAAGGTCAGGTTCGGTACATATATGCTGTCAGAGGAAGCAGATGATTGGTGGGTTGCTACCCGCACTGAGTTGGAAACTGCTGGGAATACTGAGATCACTTGGGCGGTGTTCAGAGAGAGATTCCTGAGGAAGTACTTTCCAGAGGATGTCAGAGGAAAGAAAGAGATAGAGTTCTTAGAATTGAAGCAGGGCAACCGGTCTGTTACTGAGTATGCTGCTAAGTTCACAGAGCTGTCGAAGTATTACACTCCCTATAATGAGGCTACTGGGGAATTTTCAAAGTGTGTGAAGTTTGAGAACGGGTTACGTCCCGAGATCAAGCAGGCTATTGGGTATCAACGGATTAGAGTGTTTTCTGACCTAGTGGACTGTTGCAGGATTTTTGAACAGGATACCAAGGCCAGGGCGGAAGGCTATCAGCAAAGGGTTGATAGGAAAGGCAAGAATCAGAATGATCGTGGGAAACCGTATGCAGTTGGCAAAGGTTTCCAGAGACAGAGTGGGATGAAGAGGCCTAGTGAAGGAGACTCCAGTGCCCCTGCTAAGTGTTTCAGATGTGGTCAGGCTGGACATCGTATCCATGAGTGTACCAGTACTGAGAAGAAGTGTTTCAAGTGTGGAAAAGGTGGTCACTTGGCTGCAGAGTGCCGGTTGAAGACTGTGACTTGTTTCAACTGTGGAGAGGTGGGTCATATCAGTCCACAGTGTCCTAAGCCGAAGAGAGAGAACCAGTCGGGAGGCAAGGTCTTTGCTTTATCGGGTTCTGAGACTTCTGCAGATGATCGTTTGATCCGAGGTACGTGTTATATTAATGGCTTTCCTCTTGTAGCTATTATTGACACAGGTGCGACTCATTCCTTTATATCTTTGGATTATGCTGTGAAACTTAAATTAGAGATATCTGAGATGCATGGGAGTATGGTGATTGATACTCCTGCGAAGGGTTCAGTGACTACTACTTCAGTTTGTTTAAATTGTCCTTTGAGTATTTTTGGTAGAGACTTTGGAATGGACCTTGTGTGTCTTCCACTAGTGCAGATTGATGTTATCCTAGGTATGAACCGGTTGGTGTTTAACCGAGTTTATATCAACTGTTTTGATAAGACTGTGATCTTTCCTGAGAGTGAGGAAGGAAAGAGTTTGTTTCTATCAGCAAGGCAGGTGAATGAGGCAGTAGCAGATGGGGCAGAGTTGTTTATGCTGTTAGCGACTTTGGAGGCTAAAGATAAACTGGCGATTTGTGATCTAGCCGTGGTGTGTGATTTTCCTGATGTGTTTCCTGAAGAAGTGAATGAATTACCGCCAGAGCGTGGAGTTGAGTTCTCGATTGATTTGGTACCTGGTACTAGGCCGATATCGATGGCTCCTTACCGTATGTCTGCTGTTGAGTTAACTGAATTGAAGAGTCAGTTGGAAGATCTGTTGGATAAGAAATTTATTCGTCCGAGTGTGTCACCGTGGGGTGCACCAGTGTTATTGGTTAAGAAGAAAGAAGGTACTATGAGGTTGTGTGTGGACTACAGGCAACTGAATAAAGTGACGATCAAGAATCGGTATCCTTTGCCGAGAATTGATGATTTGATGGATCAGTTAGTTGGTGCGAGTGTGTTCAGCAAAATAGATTTGAGATCCGGGTATCATCAGATACGTGTGAAAACTGAGGATATTCAGAAGACTGTTTCAGAACAAGGTATGGACATTATGAATATTCTGTAATGCCTTTTGGTGTGACTAATGCGCCTGGAGTATTTATGGAGTATATGAATAGGATTTTCCATCCGTATCTAGACCAGTTTGTTGTGGTGTTTATTGATGATATTTTGGTGTATTCGAAATCTGAAGAAGAGCATGCTGAGCATTTGAGAATGGTTTTAAGAGTTCTACGAGAAAAGAAGTTATTTGCTAAACTGTCTAAATGTGAATTTTGGTTAGAAGAGGTTAGTTTTCTTGGTCATGTGATTTCAAGAGGTGGTGTTGCTGTTGATCCTTCTAAGATAGAAGCGGTATCTAAGTGGGAAGCTCCGAAGTCAGTTTCTGAGATAAGGAGTTTTCTTGGACTTGCAGGTTATTATAGGAAATTCATTGAGGGATTTTCTAAGTTGGCATTACCGTTGACGATGTTGACCAGAAAGGGGCAAGCGTTTGTTTGGGACTCAAAGTGTGAAGAAGGTTTTCAAGAGTTAAAGAGAAGGTTAACTACTGCTCCTGTTCTGATATTACCGAGTCCGTCGGAACCATTTGAGGTTTACTGTGATGCTTCATTGTTGGGTTTGGGTGGTGTTTTGATGCAGAATAAGAAGGTTGTGGCTTATGCTTCGAGACAACTGAAGGTTCATGAGAGGAACTATCCGACACACGATTTAGAGTTGGCAGCAGTGGTATTTGTTCTGAAGTTATGGAGGCATTACTTGTACGGGTCAAGATTTGAGGTTTTCAGTGACCATAAAAGTTTAAAGTATTTGTTTGATCAGAAAGAGATGAATATGAGACAGAGGAGATGGTTAGAGTTTCTGAAGGATTATGACTTTGGTTTGAATTACCATCCGGGTAAAGCAAACGTAGTGGCTGATGCATTGAGTCGGAAATCATTGCATATGTCTATGTTAATGGTTAAGGAATTGGATTTAATTGAGCAGTTTAGAGACTTGAGTTTGGTGTGTGAGAGTACTCACAATAGTGTTAAATTGGGAATGTTGAAGTTAACGAGTGGTATTCTGGATGAGATTAGAGAGGGTCAGAAATCCGATGTGCTTTTGGTTGATAAGTTGACTCTAGTGAATCAAGGTCAAGGTGGTGAATTCAGAGTTGATGAGAATGGTGTTTTGAAATTTGGTAATCGGGTGTGTATTCCGGATGTTACCGAACTTAAGAAGAGTATTCTTGAGGAAGGACATCGTAGTGGCCTGAGTATTCATCCTGGAGCTACGAAGATGTATCATGATTTGAAAAAGTTATTTTGGTGGCCGGGAATGAAAAGAGAAATTGCGAGTTTTGTTTATTCTTGTTTGACTTGTCAGAAGTCAAAGATTGAGCATCAGAAGCCGTCTGGGCTAATGCAACCGTTGGCTATTCCAGAGTGGAAGTGGGATAGTATCAGTATGGATTTTGTTTCGGGTTTACCGAGGACAATTAAGAATTTTGAAGCTATTTGGGTGATTGTTGACAGATTGACAAAATCGGCTCATTTCATTCCGATTAGAATGGATTATCCGTTAGAGAGATTAGCTGAGTTGTATATTGAGAAAATTGTAAGTTTGCATGGTATTCCGTCGAGTATTGTTTCGGACAGAGATCCTAGATTTACATCTAAGTTCTGGGAAGGTTTGCAGAGGGCTTTGGGAACTAAGCTGAGATTGAGTTCTGCATATCATCCGCAGACTGATGGTCAGACTGAGAGGACGATTCAGTCACTAGAGGATCTTTTGAGGGCGTGTGTTTTGGAAAAAGGAGGTGCTTGGGATTGTTATTTACCTTTGATTGAGTTTACCTACAACAATAGTTTTCATTCGAGCATTGGTATGGCACCGTTTGAAGCTTTGTATGGTAGGAGATGTCGGACACCTTTATGTTGGTATGAGTCCGGTGAGAGTGCTGTGGTTGGACCGGAGATTGTTCAACAGACTACGGAAAAGATTAAGACGATTCAGGAGAAGATGAGGATTGCTCAGAGTCGTCAGAAGAGTTATCACGACAAGAGGAGGAAGTCACTTGAGTTCCAAGAGGGAGATCATGTGTTTCTTCGTGTTACTCCGATAACTGGGGTTGGTCGAGCTTTGAAGTCGAAAAAGTTGACACCTCGATTTATTGGTCCTTATCAGATTTTGGAGAGGATAGGGGAGGTAGCCTATCGTATCGCTTTACCGCCGTCACTTGCGAATTTGCATGAGGTTTTTCATGTGTCTCAGTTGAGGAGGTACATTCATGATCCGTCGCATGTGGTCCAAGTAGATGATGTCCAGGTGAGAGATAACCTGACTGTTGAAACATCACCTATGAGGATTGAGGATCGAGAGTTGAAGCAGCTGCGGGGTAGAGAGATTGCTTTAGTAAAGGTAGCTTGGGGAGGACCAGCAGGTGGCAATGTGACTTGGGAACTAGAGAGTCAGATGAAGGAGTCTTATCCGGAGCTATTCGCTTGAGGTATGTTTTCGAGGACGAAAACTCTTTTAGTGGGGGAGAGTTGTAACACCCCGATAAAATAAGATAATTATTTAATTTAAGTTAATAATATATTTATTAATTTAATTAAATAATTGGAATTATTATTATTGGATTATTATTTTATTGGAATAAAAGTTGGAATTTAGAAAAGGTCCCATTTAGTAAAAAGGTTTATTTTTCACGTGAAAAGGAAAAAAGGGACAGAAAAGTGGAAAAAGGGCAAAGAGAACCAGAGAACAAGGGTTGGAGAGAGGAAGAGCTTGAAGCTTAAAGATTCGCCGGATTAACTCAGGTAAGGGGGGTTTTATCGTCGATTAATGGGTATTATGGGATAACATGTAGTGGGTAGTGATAGACCATTGATTTGACTCTATTCGGAATGATGCATGATGAAATTATGAACTTTTGGATGAACGAGATTGGATTATGATTGAGAGGAATTCGTAGGAATTAGATGTAAAAATTTTAGAATTGGTGAAATTGAATAGGGTATGATTCGTGTTAGATGATATGAACGATTACTGTGAAAAATTGGATTGTAGGAGGTTGGAATTGGTAGATCTCGTAGCAGAGAAGACCATAGCAGATCTGGAAATCTGGTTTCTGGTCATACGCGTATGGCACTAGGCAATACGCGTATGAGATGGTCTGGTACGCGTATGGCACTAGGCATTACGCGTATGGATGAGGAAGATGATGTTTTGAGCGTGGTTTGGTCTCTGTTGGTACGCGTAGCATACGCGTATGAGATAGGTGGTACGCGTATGGAATTGGCTGAGGATTGGGCCATACGCGTATGGGACTAGGCAATACGCGTATGGGCAGGATTGTGATTTTTCTGTGCTGTTGTTGTCCAGTTTTTGGTTGTTCAGCTGAGTAATGTAATTTAGCTGATGTATGATAGAGTAGGGATCATTCCCGTTGTTTTGAGTAGTATAGGTATTAGTAGAGTGTGCTAATGCTGTGATTAATTATGTGGTATGATATAATATGATTATGTGATAAATATGTTGATGATGTATGATGGTATGCATAATGTTGTGAATGTGTATATCATGTATGAAATTATGAATGGACTGTTTATGGCTTAGAGGGTGAGCATATGTCCATTGTGGATGATTGTTGATGTTTGCATGACTAAGTGATTTAGCTTGCATATTGTGGCCTTTATGGTGGTAGCTAATTCCCATGGTGAGGAATTAGTGAGTTAGTATTGTGGATTGTTGTTGATGTTTGCATGCTAGGTGATTAGCGTGCATATCATAGCCCTTGGGGTGGTAGCTAATTCCCATGGTGAGGAATTAGTGAGTGAGTCACTAGGTCTCAAATGAGTGGGACTAGTGAGCTTGGTAGCCGTACCTGGATTTGGTCGGTGAGGTTGAACTATATGTTCACGAATAGTCGGTACCGCATGCATGGAGTCTCATTGCATAATGTATGTATGTATGACGTATAATATGAATGGATGTATTCCAATATTATACGTGTTGTTTTGGTGATTGTGTTGAGTATGATTTTGGAGTTGATATTGCCGTTACTGATTGTGTGATCTGATTAGGGTGATTGAATGCGTCAATTTACTTAACATTTCATGATATTTTATAATGCTTATTATATCGATTGAGGAACTCACCCTTACAACTATTTTTCAGGTAACGAGCAGTGATTGAGTAGAAGCTAGTCCTTGGAGTCTAGTGTAGTTCCTTAGTGGGTCATGCTCTGGTAGATGTAACATCGGGACGGGATGTTTTACCTTATTTTCATTGTTGGTTGTTGGATGATCTTACCTGTAATGTGTTACATGGTTTGCATGTTGTTGTTAATTTCTATCCGCTGTGAATTATGCAAATGTTTATTTTGATAAATAAATGAGTATGACCAGATATTTTGGAACACGGTGTGAAGTGTCAAGTGTGACACCCTTAGTTGCATATTTACTCTGATTTATGTGTTGATGTTTTAATTGAATTTTGGGGTATTTTAGAAGGGTGTTACACCATACGCGTACCAGACCATCTCATACGCGTATTGCCTAGTGCCATACGCGTATGACCAGAAACCAGATTTCCAGATCTGCTATGGTCTTCTCTGCTACGAGATCTACCAATTCCAACCTCCTACAATCCAATTTTTCACAGTAATCGTTCATATCATCTAACACGAATCATACCCTATTCAATTTCACCAATTCTAACATTTTTACATCTAATTCCTACGAATTCCTCTCAATCATAATCCAATTTCGTTCATCCAAAAGTTCACAATTTCATCATGCATCATTCCGAATAGAGTCAAATCAATGGTCTATCACTACCCACTACATGTTATCCCATAATACCCATTAATCGACGATAAACCCCCCTTACCTGAGTTAATCCGGCAAATCCTGCAGCTTCAAGCTCTTCCTCTCTCCAACCCTTGTTCTCTGGTTCTCTTTGCCCTTTTTCCACTTTTCTGCCCCTTTTTCCTTTTCACGTGAAAAATAAACCTTTTTACTAAATGGGACCTTTTCTAAATTCCAACTTTTATTCCAATAAAATAATAATCCAATAATAAAAATTCCAATTATTTAATTAAATTAATAAATATATTATTAACTTAAATTAAATAATTATCTTGTTTTATCGGGGTGTTACATATCCCCCATCACATCCAAACTCTTTTTATTATAAATTTGCAACACTTGATCCAACGTCAAGTCGTTGATGCAAAAACCTTTTTTCGTAATAAAATTTAAAGACAAAGGACTAAGAGATATACATCTCTTCAGACCTCTTGATGGTTGAGCATTCGGAGCACACCAGATTAAAAATGATTATTAGTCTTTCAAATCAAAAACACATTAAACAAACTTAGAATAAGGGGATAATGGGACCACATTTGTGCATACCCCGAGTAAATGCGCGCTTGGTGCACACCTCTGCTAAAATATTTACTCACCTTCCGCAAAGATCAAATCTTTTTGATAAAATCAAATCAATCAATCAAACTTGTTTTCCGCCCTTGTGCGACTTCGAAAACCTTTTTTTAGAAACGAGGATGCTACATCCATTTCAATGTGAAACAAGCAAAGACTTCAGCCTCCAAGAGCGAGCAACGAGTAAAGGTTTAACCGTTCAAATGAAATATAAGCATCACTCTCTAAAAGAAATCAACTCAGTAGTTCTTTCTAAGTATAACTACATAGCCTTGGGTTCTCTGTAGCACCTGGAGATACGTAGGAGCAAGATTGAGAAATCTTGTCAGGCACCCCTTTAATAAAAAATGTCTTCACTTTCTTTCTTTTTCTCTTCTCACTTGATAAGTAGAAGATTGCAAACTAATATGACACTAACAGTATTACACAAAACTAACTAAATGGGTCCCGTTGAGTACAACAGATATGAGGGGTGCTAATACCTTCCCCTTGCATAACCGACTCCCAAACCCGATTTGGTTGAGACGACCATTTCTTTTTGTTTTTTGTGGATTTTATCGATATTTACCCTTTACTTCTTTAGGAATAAATAAAGTTCGGTGAAAAATTTGTTTTGTTTATATTTCGAGCGTTCCTTACACCCTGGGTATTTTTTGCACCGTGACAGCTGGCGACTCTGCTAGGGAAAATCTCCTAAGCGAGTCCACCCTAGTTTGGTTTGCTTTTGTTTGTGCGTTAGCTTTGTTTATTTCTTTTTATTTGGTTGAATATTTCCTTTATTGTTGCTTTATCACATTTTATATTTCTGTGTGTGTGTGTATATATATATATATATATATATATATATATATATATATATATATTTATGTGTGGGTATTGGGAATTGTTACTTGAGTGAAGCTCTCTTCATGAGATTTTGAAAAAAAGAGAATGAACATAAGTTAGGAGGCGGTCGTGTAGTGTTAGTCCCCAAGGAGAACACCTTGCATGGCTAACAAGAAGACCCCACTTGGAATATATCTTTTTTGTCGAGTTCGTCATAAAACGGTTTGCCTGTTGCATGGAAGAAATTCGATTAAGATCAATGACTCGAAGGATCTTTTAGAACCCGTTCCATTTATGGTGGTTGTATAGTATAATTCCAAAGTATCACACCTTGTATGATCAATGCAAAGACCCCCAATAGAGTAGGTCTTTTTCATGGAGTTGTCATAAAACGGTTTTACTATTGCATGGCGAAATTCTGATTAAGGTTCGTGACTCTAGGAACCTTTTTATCCAAACTCTCAGAGCTAACTTGGCGAGTGGATTTTATGGGTACACAAAACTTAGAACTATCAAGATGTATGAGGCATACCTAATTTAGGATGTTTTATTGTTACCAGTGTTACACTGTATCATTATCTGCACATGACATTTCATTCCATCCATACGTGGCATGGCATTGCATCTTTTACATATCAAAAACAAAATTATGCATTTGCATATCATTTGAATCTAATATGCATCATGCATGTCACTTACCAAACAGAAAAAACTCATTTCATTCTTTGTTCATAACCCGCAGTTGACTTCCTAACACCCGTATCAGAATCAAAGTAGTTTTCGAAGGATTATGGACCCAGGGGATCAACGTAAGTTTATGTTAAAAGAAGATGTTAGCATGATCGAGAACCAGCTGAACTAACTCAGAGAGGCTATGTTATCTTTGGCAGAAAGAGAGGACAACATTCAGCAGACTGCAGTCACTGAGAATGTCATTCCACCTTAAGCAAGTGGTCCTGCTCAACCTCAGCCAGTATGAATCCTAGTTGAGAATCCTTCTATAGAAGTGCACCACACTGTCCGAGATGGGCGTACCTCGCCTCATGATGGTGTTGAGTATCATAGGTTCACATTCACTACACCAAATCCCCAAGGGGAAATCCCGATAGTGAATCATGAACACCCACATGATGATGAGATTGTTAAAATATGTCGTGTGTTGGAAGAAAGGTTTAAATCCATATAGGGGCGTGACACCAATGGGCTCGACGCTTTTGATCTGTGCTTAGTGACAAACGTAGTAATCCCTCCAAAGTTAAAGACCCAATATTTTGAGAAGTATAAAGGGATTAGTTCTCCAAAGACTCATTTGATGATGTACTGTCGGAAAATGGTCGCGTACTCTCGTGATGACAAGTTGCTTATCCATTTCTTTCAAGATAGTCTCAGTGGAGCATCATTGGAATGGTATATGAAACTAGAATAAGGTTACATGCACATCTGGAAAGACTTGGCTAAGGCATTCCTGAAGCATTACCAATACAATTTGGACATAGCTCCTAGTCGCATACAGTTCCAATATCTTACTCATGAGAGCAATGAGTCGCTCAAAGAGTATGCCTAAAGATGGAGAGAGTTGGATGCTCACGTTCAACCACCCATGTCGAATATGGAACTAACTCATATGTTTATGGGTACTCTATAAGGCCCATACTTTGAAAAGATGATAAGCATCACATCCTCAACCTTCTTTGACCCAATGAAAATTGGAGAGCACATCGAGAGCGACCTCAAAAGCGGAAGAATCCAAGGAGTGTCAAGTGGCCAGACTAGTAAGATTGATTCCCTTAGTGACACCCAAAATGAAGAGGAGGATGAAGTTAATGCAATATGGGAAACTCCCCAAACTCCCAAAGCTCGGTCTCCGGTGCTTTATTATCAACATTCGTATGTAGTGGTTGTTCAATTACGACAACCACTGCCTACTGGCCTGCAGTATCAACAACCTTAATAAGGTCCGCCGAATCAGTAGACATGGGCTCCACATCAAAATCAATAAGCTCAGGGTTACGAATATCTCAATTAGCATTAGAATCAGCACAGACCTCAGAATAATTTGGAAAGAAGGAATGCTCCTCTTGATCTAATTCCCATGACCTACAATCAACTTCTACCACATCTAATCCAAAGCTCGCTAGTGATTCCAAATTTTTTAAGCCACCACCCCAGCCATTCCTGCCTGAGTATGACCCTAATGTCACATGCAGATATCATGCCGAATCAGCAGGACACTCTACCGAAGATCGCAAAGTGTTCAAAGCTAATGTACAACAGTTGATTGACAAGAGGTAATTAACTCTTTAAGGAGGAAGCATGTTGGTGGGTGGAAATACCTTTCCCAAGTGAGTACTAAGGCTGCAAGAAGCATCTTATGAAGCCAGTGAATCAGATATAAAACTCATCCTCAACGCTAGCAAACATTTTGTTGTTTCATTATATTTTGTAATTTACTTTACATGTTTGAATGTTTATTTTCTTTTAAGTATTGTTATTTTATTTCAATGATAATATTAAGGAAGTGATCATGCATTTTTTGAATCAATCATGTCGTATTCACTCATTTTTCATTTATATCAAAAACAAAAATATTTCTCCCATTAACATTTCTTTATCAAATTGTTGTTTTAGCTAAGATTTGAGGGAGAATGATGAAAAAAAGTATACCCAAATTTTTTGACAAGTATGCTTTCAAACATAACTTTGCTGATGATGTAAGGCATTATTTCAACTCCTAAATACCGGAGGTATAAGGAAGATGGTCCCTTGTCAATTCCTTTGAGCCTAGAAGTTGGTGTTTCTTTCTGAACAAAAAAACCCTTTATTTTGAACTAGGGGAAAGGTAGTTTTTAGTTAATTTCGTTATGCATTTAAAATCTAAAGAGAAATATTGCGAACACCTAGGAGGTGTAACCACATGCTTTTCTTCACACACACATCAAGAGGTGTCACAGTAGTCATGAAAATCCAAAGGTATTGTGGTTGTTTCTTAATAACCAATGACGCGGCAGCCATAATCTTCCAAAAAGAGAAAGAAGAAATCTCGCTCAGTCGAACACCAAGAAGGTGACTTAGGCAAAAAGTAGAGCATCCTGGTGGACTAGGAGTTCAAAAGAACCAGTCTAGGAAAAATTTACAAAAAAGAAGAAAAAGAGAAAAGAAGCAAAAATGAAAATGGGTGAACATCATACCAAGAACCAAATGGTCACCAAAATCCCTGACAAAGTTAAGTTCAGTGATTATCTAATGAAGATAGGTGAGTGCCGCCTCAAATGAATGACCATAATTTATTCCTAAGCCAACATGTTCACAGCTTCAAACTCTCTTTGAAGTTGAATGTTGTATCGATTTAACTGAACTAAGGATTGGAGATCATCACAAAGAAGGGGTGGGTTAAAATCAAAACTTTGAGCCTTATATCCTTTTGTTCAAAAACCATGAACCAGGCCACGTTATAACCTTTAAAATACCTAATTGAAGAAATATTATTTTGAAAGCATACTCAACAAGGTTATGGTAACCTGACTCCTAGATATCTTCTAATCATCTGTATCGGTATCATATCTCTCTGTCTTTTGCACTTTGAATAAACTAGAGATCCTTTCACTATGTATCACCTTCATTTTAATAATGATTGATTTCAAAATTTGCATGAGCATTGCGTTACCATTTTTTGAATGAATAATTTTATTTGCAAATTGAGAATTAGAATCAAGGAAATTATTCCAAAGAGAAGTCGGATGGGTGCAATTCGTTTCAAGATTCAGTGAATTTGGGGCAATCACTTCGAGATGTAGCAAGTCTCTCCGAGGCTCATATTGGGCAAGCCGCTTCTAGAGTACAATGAAGCTCGCAACTGCAAAATTCAATCAATCAGGGGCATAATGTTGCAGGATTCAGAATACTGGGGCAGGTCGTCTTAAGATCATATTTTGGAAAATAGCTATCAAATTCCTTTTGAAGGGATGTTTTTGATGACCCAACAAACTGGAGAAAGGTAATTTATAGACAAGTAAGTCTTTTCCATACCTTTAAGTTACTCAAGCAAGACGTTGTTGTACATCAACAACCATTGAGTTCAAAAACGAGTGTCGGGGAATTATGCTATCACAACATCCTCTTGACGAGAAACTTGTTGCAAGAACCTCTAGTACTTGTCTGGAAATCACTTTTCAAACCCAGTTTCTATCTGGTAGCCATTTCTCATATGATAGTTAAGTTTTCAAACCCAGTTCTCGTCTGGTAGCCAGTCCCCGTATGGTAGCAAGTGCTCGTTTGGTAGTTAAGTTTTAAAACCTAGTTCCCATATGGTAGTTATGTTTTCAAACCCAATTCCCGTCTGGTAGTCTAAATCAAATCCAGTTCCCATCTGGTAGTCAATTCTCGTCTAAAAGTTAAATCGAATCCAGGTCTCATATGAAAGTTGAGTTCCCAAATCCAATTCACATCTGGTAGTTTATCCTTTTCACCAATTCCCATCTAGTAGCCCTTATTAAAGTCAGTTCTCGTATGGCAGTTTCATTTTCACCATTTCCCATATGGTAGTCATTTTGTAAGTTAGGTCTTGTCTAGAAGTTCAACTTCAAAGTCCAATTTTCATTTGGTGCACATCAAATAACCTATTCCTGCATTGATCGATCATCGCATACACCATTTTCATGCATTAATCATGTCACTTCACTCAAGCATATCATCCAATGCATGAGCATATTTCACATCATGCATAAAATGTATCATGCATAAAACATCGTACATAGACCTTATCCAGATTCAACAACAACTCAAAGAAATTCAGAGAGATCCTCACTAGAATCAAGATTCAAGGGTTGTTCTCGAGAGTAGATTAGTTCTCTTCTTTAGTGTAAGTTGCTTTCATAAAGCCATCAATATTTGTGATGATTCTCAAGATGAGTTTTCTCCCCAGCAAAGTTGTATTCCTCAATTGAACTCTGGTGTCAAAAGAATTTCGGCTTGGTATATCTCCCAATAGAGTTTTCCTCTGGAATTTTCTCCAGCCAAACTTCATGAACTCAGCAGACGAGTTTCATATCAGCAGGATTCCTAAGAAAGGTATCCCCAACAAAATTATCACCAACAAGTCTCTTCGAAGTAGTTGTCTAATATGGACTTCTCTTCACAAGCTAGAAATCTTCCCTAGTGATTCTAATGGACAAAAGTTCCATCACAGACAAAGCTTTACTAAATAATCCCTAGTATATCTCCAATGAGTCTTATGTGCGTTTATTTCCCAGAGAGTCTTTTGTATTCCCTAACAAATTACTTCAGTTAATTCCCGACAAAGCCAGTGGTCCTTTTTGATCTACTCTTCGAAGTAGCAATTAGAATGGACCTTTCCGTCCGAAAGTTGAGAGTAATGTTAAACCTTATGGTTAGTATTAACTTTTCATTCCCCAGAAAATCTCTGAGATCTTCTCATTCCCCAGAGAATCTTTATGTTTGATCTAAGCAGCAACCTTCGGGAAGATGACAATCTACATAATTCAACCTTAGCAGTACAAAGATATCTTTGTGTTAGAGATGAGTATCAAACATCAGAAATGTAATGATCTCTTTATGTTAGATCTTAGCATTTTTTTCAGCATGTGAAGATCTCTTTGTGTTAGGTCTGAACATCAACTTTCAACATGGAGAAGATCTCTTTGTGTTAGATTGAAGTCTCATTTTCAGCGATGTAATGATCTCTCTGTGTTAGGTCCATGCATCCTGGTTCAAGGGAGAGATCTCTTTGTGTTAGATTGGAGTTTCTTATTAGCAATACGATGATCCATATGTGTTAGAG
This sequence comes from Lathyrus oleraceus, assembly GCF_024323335.1. NCBI lineage: Eukaryota > Viridiplantae > Streptophyta > Magnoliopsida > Fabales > Fabaceae > Lathyrus > Lathyrus oleraceus. The sequence continues at coordinate 436,654,449 of NC_066585.1, forward strand.
CGACGTTTCTTTTCGACAGAGCGACAATCTCTTTATGTTAGATCAAAGTCTCATTTTCAACATACGAAGATCTCTTTGTGTTAAATCTTAGCATCTAACAATGTTTAGATCTCTTTGTGCCATATCAAAACTTTTATTTTCAACAATGTGAGGACCTCTTTGTGTTATATGCGAGCATTTATACCTAACATGTGAAGATCTATTTGTGTTAGATCCACCTATCTTTGTTCCAGAACGACGATCTCTTTATGATAGATCAGAGTTTCTTTTGGCGGTGCAAGATCTCTTTGTGATAGATCTGAGCATTACGATTGCAACGGTGCAACGATCTCTGTATGTTAGATCAGAGCAACATTCTAAGGGTAATGATTTTTCTGTGTTAGATCAAAGTATCTTTTCAGTATGAAGATCTCTTTGTGTCAGATCTTAGCATTATTTTCAACAAGAACAAAGATCTATGTGCGTTAGATCGACGTTTCTTATCAACGAATATGACGATCTCTTTGTGGTAGATTGAAGAATCTTCTCAACACTACAATGATCTTATTATGTTAGATTAGAGCATCATTTTTAGGGTGATGATCTTTTTGTGTTAGATAAGAGCTTCACTTTCAGTAGTGCTAAGATCTCTTTATGGCAGATTTTGGGCATCATTTTTCTTTATTATATGGATATCTTTGTGTTAGATTAGAACATTCAAACCTCAGCAATGTGAAGATATCCTTGTGTTAGATCTTAACATCTCTTTTCAGTATGAAGATCTCTGCGTGTTAGATCGAAATTTTCAATTTATCAGAAGTGAAGATCTCTTTGTGTTATATCCAAGCATCTTAGTTCAAAGGCAACAATCTCTTTGTGTTAGATCAGAGCTTCATACCAGCTGTACTAAGATCTCTTTGTGTTAGATCTTAGCATCTTTTTCAGCAAGAATGAAGATGTCAATGTGTTAGATCGACATTTCTTATCAACAAATCGACGATCTCTTTGTGTTAGATCAGAGTGTCTTTTTAGTGATGCCAAGGTATCTTTGTGTTAGATCTTAGTATCATTTCTAGCAGTGCCAATATCTCTTTGTGTTAAATCTTAGCATCATTTTCAACAATGTGAAGATCTTTGTGTGTTAGATCTGAGCTCTAATACTTTAAGAAGGTTTTTTAGATCTCTTTGTGTTAGGTATGACATCTATTTCCCAAAAGTACGAAGATCTCTTTATGTTAGAACAAAGTATTCATCTTTAGTAAAAGGCGAAGATCTTTCTGTGTTAGATCCGAGCAGCAGGAGTAGTTGAACATTTCAGTCCCTAGAGGAGTCTACTGTTAGCCAAGAGCAGTTGAGTATGATCATTTCTTACCTAGGGAGTCTACCTTCAACGAAGAACGTTTGAAGAACAGTTGAACATGATATTTTATGACAAGTTATCTCCAGTAAACTTGGATTCATTCATACCCATAAGCATATCATTTTATTGCATAAGAGGAAAAAATTTGGGTATGTTTGGTATTTATACTATCTTTCACCATGACGATTTGAAGACAAGAGTTATTCATATCCTCCTATTAAATATGTTTAAATAGGGGTAACTGTCATACACTAAATTTTACCCTAAGTTTTTCACTCGCATCAACATAGGATAATTAGTCCATTTTGTCGTGCATTTCATCAGTTAAAAGCATTCATTAAGGTTAGATGAAAAGTCAGAAGTTTTGGCATTTTATCTAGTCTTGATGACATTCATTCAGTCATCTGTTGATTAGGAAGTCGAGAGACTTGATTTCTCAATCTCAGTGCATCGTTCATTCCATTGCATCATGTTTTTGAGGTTCAGAGAGTAACAATCAAGATTAATATTGTCATCTGAATCTTTGCAAAATTTTAATTGTAATTGAGAACCATAAGTAAATGGTCCAAGAGCCATTTATTTGCATATAATTATCTATTCCCAATTATTCAATTAGTAAATTAGTGCATTTACAAAGAACTTATAAAGCATTTACATTTTATATTCACCACGACATGCATTTCGTGTCTTATAACATTTAAAATATCGCTCGAAATAAATTTTTGGATTTACAGACAAACCGATTGAATCAATTTTCAAATGTATGTCAAATTAGCGAGCGAAAAGTTTCAAAATCAAGCTTGCAAACGCCGGTGTTATTAATCTATGTTTCGCGTAATTTAACTTGGCGTACTCGTTTTATTTTTTCGACTACTTTTTCGGTCGTATTTTTGTCAACCTAGGCCTTTTAAACCGATCGATTTTTGTTTCAAAATTTGATGAGAACCTGTATGTTTCAGAGAAATTTATTCCGTGATGATCATTTTAATGCGTTCAACTTATTTTTTGGGGCATTTTTGTGCCATCTTTTTAGTCATTTTTTATCCGATGATTTTTGTTTTTTTACCAAAATAATCGTTGGAATTAAATAGAATTTTCTACGTTTTTATTTCGATTTTATTTTTGTGTTTTTTATTTTATTTTAAATTATTAAAATTTAGTTTTTAGCATTTTTAAGTTAAGAAAAAAATATGTCAATGTCACCCACACAAGCGAGGAGACGTGTCCTGCTTTAATTTGAAGAAAGACAAAAAAATCAGTCCACATAAGCACATCCACACAGACACCTCTCTCTATATACATCTTCTTCCTTTACTCACATAGTTCCTCAATAAAAATCAAAAGCAAAAATAAGAAAAAACCTTCACATTAAAACTTTTTCGTACTCTCTGCAACATGAATTTTCCATGAACCACTTCATACAACACCACCAATAAACAACCATAGATAACTTTGTCAAAACCTAACTATAACCTCCATAAGAACATCATCACCTCCATTTCATTTTCTCCATCAACACATACTAAGATCATCCCACTTTATCATCCCTTTCATACAAACTTCCATAAACTCAAACATAAACCTTAACATAATTTCCCGCATAATATCTCAATCACTAAACATCACAAAAACTCAGAGCAAACAAAACAAAATAAAAGTAGGAAAACAAAGTTAAAACGACGCCGACAGGCTCTTTCTCTGGTGAAGCCTCCTCCACGCGAGCCACCGTCGTCCACCACAACACTATCGCGACACACCGCCACCAACGTGTTTTTCTGGCCACCGAAGAAACCGAAGCCACCACCACCTCCACTCAGACCACATTACTGCATGCACGAATCTTCGCCTCGTATCTGCAACCTCCGCTCTAAGACTGGCGCGATAACTTCTTCTCTTATCTTAAATTTCATATTATGATTTTTCTTTATCACTGAAGAAGAAAGAGTTGATTCATGTGCTATACTAAAGAGTTTCAATTTTGTTTTTGTGAGATCGAATATTATTGTTGTTTGTTCATGAGGCCGGGAGCGATGTACGAGAGAGTAACTCGAAATAGTGAGTGAGAAAGAAGGAGGGGGTGCCTCCGCCAGGCGGCTGGCCGCCCCCTTGTGCGCGAGTAGCAGACTGGCGAGAGAAAAGAGCTTGCTTACTCTCTGTTTTTTTTTCCTTTTCTTCTTTCAGTTCTAGTGTTGTGTATGAATGTTACACTTTTTTTTTGTTTAGAAAAAGATTTTCCATATGTCCTATTTAAAATTTGGAAAAAAGCAAACATTGTTGACATGGTGGCTGAGAGTGAAAAGGGGCGCTCCTTCTATTTATGAGTTTGAATTTTATTTCATTTTTCTAATTATTATTTTTGTTATTAAATTAGTATTGATTTTAGTTATTGGGTTAGGCCAATTGATATTAGTGGTTACACTCTCATGTATGCATTCACACCCATCTCATGTTGCTTATATATTTTTATTACATGTATTTTGATTTAATTTTAACTATTTAGAATAATAGTAATTAATTTTTATCATTTGACTAAGTTGATTGTAATGTAATTAATTATTTTCCTGATTACTAAATGTATCTGATTTGATTATTTGTTTGATCGATTTCAATGCGTTTAGATTAATTAGGTAATCCCTGTCATATCACATGTGTAAATAATTTTAAACACTTTTCACCATATTTTCAAATTCTCAAACCATTTTTGTCTATGCGGGTGCTTGATCCAACGTCAAGTATCTCTTACACTTAATTGAAATTATTTTGTAAACTAACTTGAAACGCTTGATCGAATGTCAAATTGTTATGCACACGAATTTATTTTCTCAATAAAATCGAAAGAAAAAGTGACAGTTGCTGCACACCTTTTGAATACCTTGGTCTTTCACCTTAAAATACTTTAATCAAATTAGGATAACAAGTGACAATTGGTGCACGACTTTTGAATGTCTTGGATAAATAAGCGCTTGGGGCACACCTATGCTCAAACGTTTACTAAAATTCTGAAAATACTACATTTTAATAAAAGTGGATGACTAAGGACTGAGAGATGCACATCTCTCTACAAGCCTCGGGTAAACGAACGCTCGATGCATACCTTGTTCCAACAATTATCCCTTGTCACATCTAAACTATTTTTATTATAAACTTGTAACACTTGATCCAACATCGAGTCGTTGATGCAAAAACCTTATTTCGTAATAAAATTGAAAGACAAAGGTGTAAGACCCCAATTTTGACCCTAAGGTCCCTCATGTTATCTCATCATATGCATTGGCTTCGGGATCACACCTTGGCATCCTTCTTATCCCTCATTCATTGGGTTTGCATTGGGAGAGATCACCAAGCATATTTGATTGTATCATACTTTGTTTTTCTTTGTTTACTAACCAAAATACCAAAAATATGTCTATAGCTTTGTTTCTTTTGTAGGTAGTGTGTACATCAACCAATGCCTCATCCAGTTGACAATTAGGGTTTGAGACCCTCAATGCAAGGAGAATAATCAAGAGATGATTCAAAATGGTTCTAAACATCATATATGGGTCCCCGTGATCTTCATTTATAATTTGAATCAAGAAATCATCAAGAGTTTGAAGCTTTCTTACCTTGGAAGCCTTAATTCATCTAGGTATCTTATGTGACTTCCTCAATAAGTTTCTTCATCATTTGATCAATTATTTCAAGGGATAATTCATCTTTCATCATATTATACATATATGATCCTCCATGAGTCCCAAATATCAAGAGAACTTCAAGTTTCCAAGTTGGTTCAAGGTGGTTGACCAGAGAAAGTCAACTGGTCAAAACTAGGGTTCCTTAGACCCTATATCCTACAATATTTGTCATATGAAAAGGATTCTAAGATAAAAGTTACTCTTTATGACATTCCAAACAACTTTCCTGTTGACATCAAGAGCTAGTTTTGCTTGGAAAGTCATTTTTTATGGTGAAAGGTTATAGGTCATTTTGTTTGAACCCTAGTTAGGAGGTCAACTTCCGAGGACCATAACTTGCTCAATTTTTATGATATGAAGGCCATCCAAGTTTCACTATCCATTTCAAGATGTCCTCTAAAACTTTTATTCTTTGAGAAATGTCAAATTCAACTTGCAAGGGCATGTGCCAAGAGGAAACATTATAGGTCATTTTGGGCTATTACCATTGAACAAACAATTTTCCTTTACTTCTAAAATGCATAACTCCTTCGTGCCAAATCCATATTGAATAGGATTGAAAGAGATACAACTTTTATGAAGGAACTTTTTCCATTTGAAGCTCATAGAAAAAGTTATTCAAGGTGGAAGAAGTGGATATTTGACTTGATACTTAGAAAATTTTCAATTATGTTTGATTTCTCAAACTTTCACCTCAAGATTCATCATGATCCAAGATTCAAATGGAAAAGTATTCAACATGAAAGTTGTTCCCCTTGATGTTACCTTCCTAAAAAGTCTATGATCACTTCATTTGAACAAGATTTAAGGGACTTGCGCATGGCTCCTTTGTTGGGTTTGTTTTGGCAAGTTTTGGATTCAAATGCTCATTTCTCTTTGCATGCTTCCATGTGATGACCTCGGTACTCATTATGCACGAATTGAAGTTGGATTGCATCATTTATTGGGCCTAGTGCATTTCCCATGCATCCATGCACCATGGTTTCTAATTTTTTCAAAATTCAAAGGGTGCAAAACTGAATTCCATTGGCTATATAAACAAGTGCATTGCCTCAAGAATGACACACACACCTTGCCCAAGCTTTGCCAAGAGATCTCAGAACCTCACACCATAGAATTCCTTGAAGATTTCTTTGAAATTGAGTTTGAATTTCACCTTCTGCTTTGAAGTTCAAACTCCAAGGATTCATAGCCTTTTTCATCTCAACTGATCACTGCAAGCAATAGGAGGAAGAATCGAGCAAATTTAGATCGAGATCAAGCCAATTTGAAGCTACCCGAAGTGATTTTTCAGAAATTTTGAGCCTTTGATTCTATCTCAATTCTTTATCATTCTCTTTGATTTTTGGTTGGCTGAAGTCCTACCATCGTAGGCAATAAGATTGAGTTTCTTTGAGGTCAAATCGAAGCAACTCAGATCATGAACCTCAAATTTCAAATACATGTATCTCTCAATATACTTGGAATTGGAAGAAATGGAGGTCAAATTCGCGCTCCTAAGAATTTCCTTTAAAACCATGTCCTCACTTTTCATTTTTGGGGTGGTTTGTGGTGGACCAGTCCGGTGAGGTCCACCGGAGAAGATGACCAGAGCTAGGGCTCCGATGGTGTGTTGGCATGTTTCCAACCCTTTGATCCATTCAAAACGTTTTAATCTCGTCCCATGGTTCTGATTACCACTCCTGCAGCATGTTTGACGTGGTCTTTGGTAGACTGCACACACGTGGCCATCAGATCTACCACCTCAATTAATGAGGATGGCCCTTGATTTTTGTCATTTTCTGATTTTTCATTTATTTACCTTATTTTGTTTAATTCATAATAAATCCATTGTTAATCCAAAAAATATGGGACTTTCACTAAAAATCTTTAAACATTTTTCTCTTCCATATTCTGAATTAAAATTATTTTTTGGATTAATTTTGGTATTTTTCATGAATTAAATGTTTTATGCATATTTTTAATTGTTTAAAAATACTTTTGACTTTTTAAAAATCATGAAATTTTGTGTCTAAGGTCCTTTGACCTTGTTTGACCTAGGATAAATCCATTGGCCATTTATTTGGTGCTTTGAAGGGATTTTAGGTTTTGACCAAATTAAAATGTATTTTAATTCCTTTTTAATGTGATTTTTAATTGATTAGATGTTTAAAAATATTGTTGAGCCATTTTTATGGTCTTGTGATGTTTGACTTTCTGTTTGGGCCTTGGTCATGATGGATTTGACTTTTGTTGGATCAAAACCATTGGATTTAGGGGATTGATGAAATGTACATTTCATTTCCCAAAATGAATGGATGGTTTTAATCAGATGAAATTCCTCTCATGATCAATTTGTGTTTCTATCTCCCCCCTCCCTCTTCATTTTTATCCATATTCTTCCCCATTCCCTCATTTGACCAATGAAATCTCTAATGTCAAAAGGCTAATTGATTCATCAATGGCCTTGTGTCAGATGAATCAATACAAGTATGACTGAGATAGGTCCTTCCCATTTTCTTTTAGTGTGTGGTATGTTTTAGGAGTTTGGTTCTTTGTACCAAATCTCTAACATGTATTAACACCTATATTTTTATTACCCGACCTCAGATAGTTGTGACTTCTACATAAGTTTAACTATGATTGCTTAACATAGAGCTAAATTTGACCCTCAAGGCATATCATTCTAGTAAGTGAGATTGTAAGTCTCCCATTCTTCATGGCATTGTATGGAGACTTGACCTTTTTTCCTTTCATAGGAGCTAGCGGCATACTTGTTGAATTATCCAAGTTGGAGCCCTTTTCATGGAAGATGTCTTGGTTTAAGGATCCATACTTGTGAATGAATGGTTGAGTGTTCTCCAAAGAATGACTTAATAAATTAAAACTCACCACTAACTTAACACTAACTATTGACTAACTTCTTAATTAATATTGCTTTACTTTCAAGTCATTTACTATTATGCTATTTAAATTTCAGTCATTTGTCATCCATTGCCATTTACATTTCATACAACTTGTTTATGTTTAAGTCCATTTTCATTTTTGCTCATTTGAGCCATATCTTGTGATTGTATATATATTTTGTTTTATTTTGATTTTGTTTGTGGTCTTAGGACCTCAAAACACATAATAACAACAAAAAACCCTAAAAAAACATTTGGTGGACTGGTGGGATTTGATCTGAGCTTTTGGACTTAGAATTAGGCAACTTCCCCTGTGCTAGAGGACTTGGCCAATGTCAACATTTTGAGACTGAGCTATCTTGAATTGAGCCTTCATCTGATGCAAGACCTTGAGGATCTCTTTGATTCATCTACTACTCTGTCTCTCCACTTAATTGTTATTTTGTTATTATTGTCAATGTCTGATGTTTTATTCTGAGTTGATCAAGGAATATTTCATCCGATACATTGGAAGACACTGAAGACTACTAGTTATTGTAGTGCTTGCTTGGATATGGCTATATTTATTTGATGCCTTGATCTTCATATGATGTCTGGATATTGTTCATTGCTTATTCATTATTGCTTGATCAAAGTCCAAAGGAAAATGGGTTTCTATATGACATTGTTTTCTATTGGATTGCATCCCATTGGTCAGATCCTTTCAAACTCTTAACTTTTAATTTGTGCTTAGGATAGCCTCTTCATCTCCTCTCACTTCTTTAATTTCAAAATCTCTCTCTCCTTTCAAAAACTTTATTTGCTTGTGATTTCAAACTTAGACATGTTTTAATGATTAGAAACTTTGGCCTTACGCCATTGAATTTTTAAACTTCTTTTCTTAAATCTAATTTGTAAATAAACTTAACCATATTGAATTAAATTTCAAAAGGCAAAAAGAACTAATAACCCCACTCGAATCTTTGGCCTTTTGTGCCTTTTCATTTAAACTTTTGTTAAAATCAATCCACCAACTTCTTTGAAATTTTTACCACGAACTACGGGGTTTTTATCCCTCATTTTTATGTTGGTACGTAGGCATAAGACCGAAGGTCTTGTCAAGCACAAAACTATAATCAATGAATTATTTTCTCATCCCCACACTCTATTTTACCAAACATCATTTATACCCAAAACATATGCACACATAAAAAGGGCTCCCTAGGAGTACCTAAGACACTTTGGGTGCTAACACCTTCCCTTTGTGTAACCCCTTACATGTAATCTTTGACATTTTATTAGTTTTGATTTGAAAACTTCTTATGTTTGGGTTTTTTTCGTACTTTTCCATTTTCCTTTGGAAACAATAAAAGCGCGGTGGCGACTCTAGTTTTATTAACATTAAGCTTATCCATAACTTGATTGTCATGAATTTACCGCTACAAAAGGACCAAGAGATGCATATCTCTTCAGACCCCTTGGTGATTTAGCTTTCATAGCACACCGAATTCAAAATGATTATTAGTCTTTCAAATCAAAAACACGTTAAACAAAATTGGAATAAGAGGACAATGGGACCACATCCATGCATACCCCAAATAAACGTGCGCTTGGTGCACACCTCTGCTCAAATGTTTACTCACCTTCCGTAAATATCAAATCTTTTTGGCAAAAGAAGATCAACTAATCAAACTTATTTTCCGCCCTTGTGCGACTTCAAAAACCATTTTTTAGAAACGAATATGCTACATCCATTTCGACGCGAAAAATAAAGACTTTAGTCTCCAAGAGCAAGCAACAAGTAAAGGTTTAACCACTCAAATATGATCTAAGCATCACTCTCTAAAAGAAATCAACCCAATAGTTCTTTCTAAGTAGAACTACATAGCCTTAAGTTCACCGTAACACCTAGAGATACGTAGGAGCAGGATTGAGAAATTTTGTTAGACACCCCTTTAATAAAAAACGTATTCCTTTTTTTTCTTTCTCTTTTCTCACTAGATAAGTAGAAGATTGCAAACTAATATCACGCTAACACTCTTACATGAAACTAACTAAATGAGTCTCGTTTAGTATAATGGATGTTAGGGATGTTAATACCTTCCCCTAGCATAACCGAATCCCGAACCCAATTTGGTTGCGACGACCATTTCTTTTTGTTTTTCGTGGTTTTTTTCGATAATTCCCCTTTCCCTATTTGGGAATAAATAAAGTTCGGTGACGACTTTGTTTTGTTTATATTTCAAGTGTTCCTTACACCAGGTATTTTTCATGCCGCGACACCTACATGTGTTTGTGGCTGCTTGAAAATGCTCCCGATTTGTTTGAACTCTATGGTGCTTGATTGGTTAACCTAGAAAAGAAATTTAGATAGATTTTATACTACTCGAGATGGTTATAATTGGCTTAATAGACTTGAATTTATTTAGAATACAATAGACAATAACTATTGGAAGTGGGTGTTACATATTCCTGCTCTTGAGAAGGTGAAATTCTTTCTTTCTACGACTTTGCATAAGTACCTTCCTACGAGATCAAAGTTGTTTAATCGTGGTGTGCTCCAGACGGATCTCTGTCCTAGATGAAATTAGGATGCTGAGACGACCCTACGTTGCTTGAGAGATTGTAAATTCGCTACTCGCTTTTGGAAATCTATAAACTTCTTGGACCCACTATTCTTCCAAGGGGATAATTTATATGATTAGATTAGATATGACATTGATGGTAGCTCTATCTTTTTGGTTACTTGCTTTGGGTTGTGGCATTGTTAGATGTAACAATCTCTAGCCTTCCTATCGAGGTTTACTTGCAGGACCGACTACAAAGTCCTAGACTAATATGTGTTAAGTATATGGTGTTTCTGTTTGGAAAGTGTTTAGAACACTAGATAAATAAGAGAAATGTTTGCAAAATAGAGAAATGAGGTAAGAGTAAGAAAGGATAAAAACAAGATAAAGATATAAATGAATAATGCAAATGAAAATAACTTGATAAGTTAAATGGTTTGAATATAAAGGTGGAAGCAGAAGTACATTTTGGTAGGAAGTTAACTCTTTTCTCTCAAACACTTGATACTTCAAGTGTTTTCCTATTACAATGTTACAAATTCCACCATTTGAAATGAAAATTACATCTACTTAAATAGTAATAAGAAATAAATGCTATGAGGTTATGATCCATTCACGATGTGCCATGTGTTAGAGCCTGTCACCCACGTTGTTGGTAACTTCCCACTTTCTGCTTCCCATGATCAATTTCCATTATGGTAAGCTTACCTTCAACTTCGACAGACTCGCCTCTTTCGTCGACCCAGCTCTCTTGGTTTTCCCCTTCGTCGATTCTACTTTCGACCTCTTATTGGTCAACCTGGCTTCGTGCTATCAAGGTTGAAATTTTCCAACTAACAAATTGCCCCCTAAAAGGCTAGTTTTGACTGAGGCGCTTCGACCAAGAAACTTGACTTTTTGACTTACTAAATTTCGGTTGGACATCTAATCGTTAATGATGTTTTGTGTAATGATAATTTTCTAGCGCCGCAATTTCCTAGAAAAATTGTATTATGAGCTACTTCCTAGGTCGTGGGATCTCAACTAATGCTACTAACTTTCCCACTACCTCTTAGTTGGACAGTTGTCAATCGACTAACGCTTGACTATCATTTGGTTTTCCTATAAATAATCCTTTTTTACATTCAAAATTCTCTTCCTATTTCTTCATATGCGTATTCTCTCTGCAATTTCTCATAACAACCTTATTCTTACCAATTTTTCCTTCATCTTTCATTACATTGGCTTCCTCTACTTGCACCAAAAATGCCACCACCTTCAACATTGGTAACAACCCTGTTGCATTTCAACTTACTGAAATAGAAAGTATGAAACCTATTCCTCAACCTACTTCTATTGATGAAGTTGTGATAAATATCTAGCAACACCAAATGCTCATTCCATTTTTCGTTGCTGACAAATTTGTTGCGTTTCACGGACCTTAGCCAGACACTAAAACTCAACCAAAAATGGTTCAAGGCCATTTTCCTGGTTACACTCCTTCTGCCCCTCTAGCTTTTGAGAAGGACGGAACCATCGACATTAGATTCATGGCCCCAAAAGCCTTTAGGTCGATGCCTAATCCAGGAAAGAAATAGTACGTAGCTTGGCTTAACAAAGTCCAAAAAAAACTCCAAGACTAATGAAGAAACGCGAGGATCTTTAATGCTATCCAGATTTCAAGGCATGCGTGCCGAATCAACCCCTGCATATTGATGACTTCAATGTATTTCTGGGAAGGTTCGACCAATACTTTCCAACTTCCATTTGGCATATTGATGCCAACCCTCTTCGACGTGGCGGCTATCACAGGCTTATCGCCACTGCGCGAAACTTTTGACCCCACGCTTCCGACAGAGACCACTTTCTCATTCAGCTACGCTAGTCTTCAAAACTATATCGAAGATTACCACAACAAGGATTTTGTCGAAGTCTCTAATGAAGAGCATATTTCTTTTCTAACATTATGGCTTTCATACTATGTTTTTTGTCCTGGCTCTTTATAAATAGCCAAAAGTTACATAATTCTAGCGATCCAAATCCATGAAGGTCGATATGTCTCTCTAGGTAAGATTTTGCTAGCTTCTTTGTACCACTCCCTGGGCCTCGCAGCCCTAAAATTGAAATACCTTCATTCTACTTCCAAGGCCCTAAACTTGTCAAGTCCTATGTGGCTTTTGCAACACTAGTTAAATGCCACTTTTGAATACCAGTTGGTTATCCGGTGTCAGAGCTTATAATAAGTTTAAATGAGGATCGACCAGTCGAAGGAGAAATAATTACCCTGATGACATGCCAGAAAACCCCTAACAAACATCTTTTCATGAAGTACCTTAACATGTTTATTGAGGTCATCTCTTTCGCTCTAGGTATGGCTCCATTCTTGGAGTGAAGCTTTGGCTCAAAATGGTTTAAGAATCCTTCCCTAGGTGATTCCCTTCAAGCTACAGCATAGTCGAGTGCTGTGTGGAGGGTGTTTTTGACCCTTACACTATTATCCTTTAGGATAAAAGCATGGCCGAATGGGTATGGCTTCATGAGTTACCAACCTAACTTGGTGGCTCGCCAATTCGGCCTTAGCCAAATGTTACCGAAACCTTTGGTGTCACATTCGACTGTCATCATATGGTATGGTCGATCATCAAACGTTGATGACCATAAAGCTTGCCTGAGATTCCATAAGTCCACTCAACGCCTTGAACTACCAGTGTTTAAGTTCCAACAATCCTTTTTGTCAATCTCAAACTTCGACGAATGATGGGACGACTACCAACGTCAAGGTTTTTCTAGTGCTCTTTTCCTTCAAAGTATGATCGATTCTTTTTCCATTCTCATTGGAAAAATGATGCCTCCGCCACCATTTACTGCTGCTCCCAACACAACAAATTCAAATTACCAACACTAATGAAGTCCCAAAAAAAAGGTAACCACTGTTCTTTTGCCTTTCCCTTTTTTAGAAAGCAAAAATAAACACTCATTTTCTCTGTTGTTAGGGTCGAAAAAGGGTTCCAGCAACTGAACCATCCCCTAGTAAACCTTCCAAAAGGCAAAGGACACCATCAACTCCGAAATCGAAGGTACTTCGTGCCAGCGTTTCATGAGGCTATATTTTTTTACAAATTTGTCACCTTCTCACTTATCTTATGACTTAGGTTCCTAAAGAGGTGCCTTCGGTAGAAAATGAAGACTCCGATGGCAGTGTGCATTCACACATCTTTCCAACATCAAAGGTGCCACCGGCTACTCCACCTACTATGGCACGAAAAAAGAAAGTCCAAGCCAAGAAACCCCTTTCAAGAGTCGCTCCTTAGACCGCGAAAACCGTAATTCTAGATGATCTCAATGAGGTTTTTGCCCCCCATGGTCAAGAAAGAAGTCTTCCTATTTCTCGGCAACACATGGCTTCTTAGGTATTTGTCTCCCTTTATTTTACCAACTCACGAACTATTCTACGACGTGGGTTCTGACTTCTTGGTTATAGGAACATGTGGGTGATTCAACTCCAGCTGAGCCCACAATTGAAGCAAGGGTCGACAGTCAAGCAGTTGAAACTATCTTGAGCCCTAAAAAACAAGACTAGTTTCAGAGCGTATCGCCTGAGGCTCAACAAAATCTCGCTGCTCAACAAAATCAGGCCCCTTTAATTATTGCTGGAAAAGGAATCTCTATCAGTACTTTGAGTCCGAAAGAGGTTCTGACTATGAAGCAACAAAGGTTGGCAGAAGCCTTAAGGAAGCTGCAAGAACTTTGTCAAATTTCGAATGAGGCCCAACCTTCTTCTTCAACTGTTGTACCTTCGACAGGGATGGATGCCACCGTCACTCTCAAGATTCAACAGTTAAAAGACCATTTGTTTGGGCATGAATTCTTAACTGTCCTCGAAGAAGAAGAAGGTCTGGTGCGCAACATCTTTAAGCTTCTCGACGAACTTACCCTTCATGAGCTTCCTGCCACGACTTTCAAATACTTGATTGAGTTCGAAGCTTTCTTCACCCAACTGGTCAAGGATCTTGCCCTTCATTAAAATGTTGATTTCCAGATCAAGACCAAGATCAACGAGATAAGGCTTGAGTGAGATTTTAGTGAAGAATGTGAGAAGAAACTCAGTGACTTCGAGGCCAAGAAACAGGAGCGTCTCAGCCAACAACAAGCCTTCGGTCAGCGAATTTTGGACTATCAAGCTCAAATAGCCGAACTTAATAAGAAGATTGCTGAAGTGGAAGCGCAAAAAGCTTCTTTGGATACGACTTAACCTCTTCCTACTCAAGATGTCATCGACCGTGAAGTTCTGAAATGGATTTCACATGGTGAAAAGGCCCTTAAGATCAAAGCCAATATTAAGCACCTGCGGGGGAAGAAAAACCTTCTTGATAGAAGAATCGGTTATGAGACGACCTTTTTTGAGGACTTTAAATCTAGGTTTCCTGCTTGATTTTTCTTTTTGTAGTGGCCCTTGTAAGGTCGGTAGACCATTTTGTATGCCATCTTGGCTTTTAAACAATTAATGAATATTTTCACTATGTTTGGATTTGAATCTCTTGTAGCATCGATTTATATTTTTTTCAAATATTTCCCAATTACCCTTAAGATCCTTCAATCTATACCCAGCTCCTGAATTTCGTAGGCATTGTTCGTAAACATTTGGGTTATTTGAAGCGGTCCTTCCTATTTTGGTGACCATTTTCCTAAAGTTTGATCTCTTCGATCCATAGGTAAAATTACCTTCAAACATAATCATTTATTGCAAAGCTTTTCATTTTAACCCTTTTGTCGTACACTCTGGCCACACGCGCCTTTTGTCGTATTAATATGTCTATTGCGGCCAATCTTTCTTTGTCTACAGTCAGTTTATTGAACATCAGTTTCCAATACTGCTTTGACTGGATGTCATTCTGGCATTGCACCCTGACTGATTGTAAACAAATCTCTGCTGGCAACACAACATCGTGCCCAAATGTCAAGCGGAAAGGCATCGAATTCGTTGCCTCTTTTGGGGATGTTCGACAAGCCCATAAAATTTGGTATAGTGTTTTGTGCCAATTCTTAGGTTTTTAGCAACTCATTTTTTGATTAAACTAATTATCACTTTGTTGGCTGCCTCGACTTAGCCATTTGCTTGGGCGTAATAAGGTGTGGAAGTAACCAACCTGAACCCTATTTCGACGATAAATTCTTGCATCTTTTGTCCCATAAAAACTGAACCTTGATCTGTGGTAATGGTTTCAAGAATCCCAAACCTATACACGATGTGTTTTTAAATAAATTTGATCACAACCTATTGATCCACTTTTACCAAAGGGATAACTTCTATCCATTTTATAAAGTAGTATATTCCGACCAAGATAAACTTTTGTTGTTTCGACGAGGCCGGTCGAATTTCACCGATGGCATCTAACGCCCACCCCTGAAAAGGCCAAGGCTTGATAATTGTGTGCAACTCACTTGCTGGTACATGTTGGACACTCGTGTGCATCTGACATTCTTGGCACCCTTTGGCGAATTCAATACAATCTTTTAACATACTTGGCCAATAAACACCTTGTCGGAATAGAAGCCATTTCATCTTATGGCCTTCTTGGTGTGCCCCACAAGCTCCACTATGTACCTCGGATATGGCCAAGTAAGCTTCTGTATTTCCCAGACACTTGAGCAATATTCCTTCTGGAGTTTTCTTCAACAACTCATTTCCCAAGCGTACATAACTTAAAGCCCTATACTTGATTTTCCTGTCAGTGTTTCTGACTGGATTTTCCAAGTACTCTATGATTGGTCTTCTCCAATCTGATTGCGACAAATTATCAATGGCAAAAACTTCGTGTCTTGCAAAAATTTCGAAATTTTCAACACATTCGTTGCTGCTAAAGCTGTTGTCGAAGTCCCCTGCCCCCCAGTTTTTGGGATTGCCATATTAGGTGACGACGGACGTTCGACACCATTTTGTCCTTTATCTTAATAAAATCCTTGAGATTTTCTTTCGATACCTTGTACCCAAAGGAGATTTGTGCTAACTCGTTGTCTTCTTGATTCTCCATTCTTGGCACATGCATAATGCTGATGACCTCAAAGTATTCCAATAGTTGTGTCGCCATTGTGAAATATATCAGCAGATTTTCTTTAATGCACTTGTATTCTCGTGTGATTTGTCTAATCACTAGTTCTGAATATCCCTTTATCTCTACTTTCTTGGCCCCTAAATATCTTAGGATTTTAAGACCAATTATTAGGGCTTCGTATTCTGCTTAGCTATTGGAACATTTTCCGTCGACTTTGCATTTGAACTTCGTCGGAATGTCTTGTAGGGATAATATTAAGACCCTAACTCCTGTTCCATTCTTGTGGCTTGACTCGTCGAAATATAACCGCTAAGGGTTCGTGTCAACCATGTTTAGTGAAGGTTCGACTATGGCATGATCCACAATAAAATTTGCCACTATCTGGCCCTTTATATCCCTCAAAAGCTTATACGTTAATGAAAATTTTGTTAATGCTAGAGCCCATTTCCCAATTCGACTATGCATAATGGGTTTAGACAACATATGTTTAATAACATCACAATGAGACGAAACATAAACATCAACTGGTTTTATATATTGCTTTAATTTCATACATGAGAAGTACATTCATAGGCATAGTTTTTCAATCATAATGTACCTAGTTTTAACATCTATCAAAATTCGACAGAGGTAGTATATGGGTATTTCAACACCACTAACATCCTCTTGATCTAACATACTTCCTATGGTCGTATCCGGCACAACAATATATAAACTCATATTCTTATTCCTACTGGAAGGTAACAAAATGGGAGGCTTTGTGAGGTATTCTTTGATGGCGTCAAAAGCCTCCTGTTGCCGTTGCCCCTAGTGAAAATCATTTCCCTTCTTGATCTTGAGGAGTGGCGAAAAAACCTTCATCTTTCCACTTAGATTCGATAAGAATCTTTTTAAGAAGTTTATCTTCCCCAACAAAGACTGAAGCTGTTTCTTTGTCGACAGAGGCTTGAGATCCAAAATTTAGTTTGTCTTGTTTTAGTTGATCTCAATGCCTTTCTTGTGTACCACAAAACCTAAGAAGTCTCCTGCATGTACACCAAAAGCACATTTTAATGGATTCATTTTTAATCCATATTTTCTCATTCTCTCAAATGAGCGTCAAAGGTGATCAAGATGATCATTTTCAGATGACGATTTCATCATAATATCATCAATGTATACCTGCATAAATTTTTCAACAAAATCATGGAATATGGCATTCATGGCTCTTTGATAGGTCGCTCCAGCGTTTTTTAAACCAAACGACATCACAACCCATTCATATGTCCCCAAAGCTCCAGGACATCGAACCGTCGTCTTAGGGACATCATCCTCTGCTATGAGAATTTGATTATAGCCAGAATAACCATCAAGCATACTCAAGTATTCGAAGCCTACGGCCGAATCGACTAGCATCTCCGCCATGAGCATTGAATACTCATCTTTTGGAGTAGCATGATTTAAATCTCTAAAATTTATACAGACTCTAAGAGTTCCATTTTTCTTAATAACAAGTACTATATTAGCTAACCATTCGACATACCTTGCAGTTCTGATGAACCGACTTTTGAGAAGTCTTTCGATCTCTTGCTTAATCTTTATAGTGACCTCTGGAGATAAACCGTCGAGGATGTTTCTTTATTGGACTTTTTCCAAGTTGAATAGGCAATTGGTTATCCATCATACTTTTATCTAGACTAGGCACTTCGCCGTAGTTCTGGGCGAAACAATCACTGTATTCCTTCAACACTCTGATCAGTTTAACCTTCATCTTTGACCCAACTTTAGTACTTATGTACGTTGGTCTTTTCGTGACTCCATCTCCCAAATCAATTTCTTCGAGTGGGTCTTGTGCTTGCATTTTCTGTAACTTATCCAATGGATTTTTCTCAAACCCCAAAGGCTCAATGTCATAGATGCAATCAAGCCTTCGGCTTTCTGAAGCTGTTGTTTGGTCTTGTCGTCCATCTTCTCCCTCTTTGGCTTCGAAAGCCAAGTTCTGAAGTCTCTCCCCTTTTAGGGCTGACTTTCTTTTGTTCTCATCCAAATGGGCCAAAATTCGAGCCAAACATTCTGACTCAGCAGTCATCTCAATCGACTGCGGGCCACCCCGTGGGTGGAATTACCATTTATGGCTTCATTTCTTCTTCAGCATCCCATATGAATCTATGGTTGGGATCGAGGTTCAACACGTGATCGGTGTTAACTGAAGTATAGGACCTTGATTCTTCATCACAAGGTGCTATGTTTTCCAAATGCTAGTCAAAATATTTCTAAAAGCCCTTGGCCTTATCAACCCTATAATAAATTTGGTCAGCTTCGATGTTTTCCATGATGCAGTCCTTTCTCTAGATTATGAGCCTTTGATGTATAATTGAGGGCACTGCTCATATTCCATGGATCCACCCTCGTCCTAGGAGTAAGTTTAAATTTGCTCTGGAATTTATTACCATAAAAAGCGTCGAGCACATGGTCGTGCTAACTACTAGATCGACCTGGATAACACCAAGTATATTACTAGTTTTTCCCTCATAGTTGGATAAAACCATATTGTGTTGTCGGAGATCATCATCGCATTTCCCCATCTTCTTGAATAAAGTATAAGGCATTAAATTGACGGTTTCACCATCGTCTACAAATACCTTGTTAACTGTTATCCTGTTGAACTTCACCCTTATGAACAAAGGCTTCAGATGGTACATCATCCCTGTGCTAGGTCTTTCGAACATAACTTTTTGCTCCTTGACCACGCCACTATTCATAACATAATAGCATAATGGTTTACCTTCAACAATTTCGTCTGGCATGAAGTCCTCATCTGTTTCGGAGACTTCTGACATTATATCATACTCTGCAGGAAATACTAATACAATGTCGCAGTTAATAATGAAATCGTCACCATATATATCATCATTAGTATCGTCATACATATCCTCGTCGAACTCTTCATCGGTCTGGGGAGAGTATCCAGGTTCCCCCTCATCTGACTGATGGGAGTATTCAGGCTCCTCCTTATTCGATTTAAGCACGTCCTCTGGCTCTTTCTCTTTCTCGACCCGAGGAGAACATTTCATACTTTGGGAAGATACCATCCCTTTCTTCCTTGTAGGATCAACAGTCATGGCAATTGTCTGATTATCCACAATCTTTCCTTTTTCTGCCCATACTCCTTTTGGGAATTGCCTCTTTTGTCCAGAGGTTTCGATAGGCTTTAACTGCGAAGTCGGAGCCTCCTTCCCAACTTTTTTGTTCCGCTGGTAATGCCTCCATTGTGTTCTGGTCATTGGGTTTTTTCCCTTGTAGTTAGGAGAAACTACATAACCCCTTACTTCGACCTTCTTTTCTGGCGTTGTTGTTTCTTTTTCTAAATCCAACACTCTCCACTTTGGCCTCTTGCCCCCTTTCTGGTTCACCGATTCAACCCACATCTCCTATGGGATATCTGATGGTAGAAGGAAAGTCTTTGGTCGAGGCTGGTGGAACTGCCTCATGTATTCTTTGGTCTAACGTGGCGCTCCACATTTTTCGAACACGAATATGGGGACGACAAGCTTCTATTCTTCCGATGTCTTCTTTTTGTCAGCTTCCAATCTTTCAGCGGCTTTCTCGTTGAACACAACGCTACACCTTATACATAGTATCACTTTTGACCCACTTACTTTGCATTTCTCTTGGAAATCTATTAGGTTTTCACCTGCTTGGGGATAAGCCGATTCCAGTTCATCTTCAGCTCTCTTATCGAAACCGTTAGTAGTTTCAACCATTAATACTTTAAACGATTCAGCTAGAGAAACAACATCCAGAGACTCCATGAGACCATCAATAGTCTCCACCATCATGCATTCAAGAGGTTCAAAGTACAAAACCTCTTCAACCTTTAAAGGATCAGAGTCCACTTGCATCTTTGGCCTTTCGCCAAATTGAAGCCTTCCTTCTTTCAATGCTTTTTGCACCAATTCCCTAAAAAGAACACATTGATGAGTTTTATGACCAAAAAAGTTATGAAACTTATAAAATCCCCCTTTCTTTTTCTGTTCTAAAGGGGGGGGGGTCCTTTAAACCCCGAGGAACAACAATTTTACCATCTTTAACCAATAAATTAAATATCTCGTCACACCTAGACACATCAAACGTGTAAGTTTTAGCAACATATTTATCTATTTTTTCTGTTTCGATGGGATTTTTCCCGTTTGATGGTTTTAACACTTTACACGTGTAAGGAGGTCCATGCTTGAGTTCAGCCACGTTGACCTCGCTTTCATCAACAAACTCTTCATCGTCAGAAGAATATTCCTCAACTGCTATATATGACACCTTCTCTTTCTTATGGTATCGACCAATTTTGGTCTTTTTCAGCTTTTAGGCGTTCAATGTGTCGAACTCTGTCAGCAAATTGCGCCATATCCCTTAGATACTGGGTATCCAACTTCTTTCTGATAAAATAGTCTAAACCGCCTGCGACTATCTCGACTAACTCGTGCTCAAGGACTTGAGTAAAACATCCAACCTTCAACAGTCTAAACCTGTTTAGGTACTGATCAACTGACTCAACAATCTTTCGTTTGACGCCGGCTAATTCTTTCAGACTTATTTTCAACTATCCCATGTAAAACTGTTCATGGAACAATCTCTCTATATGCGTCCATGTTTGGACGAATTATGGAGGCTGTGTCGTAAACTAGGTGAACACATTTTTGTAATAGAACTTGGAAAGTATTTCAACTTCAAATCCTCATTATTCGCTATGTCGCCAACTTCGATTTGATATCCGACAACATGTTCGACGGTAGATTCTTCAGTATCTCTGGCGAACTTGGTGAATTTTGGAACCTTCCACCCCCTAGGCAATTCTGTTTGTAAAACAAAATCTAGTAAAAGCGAAGAGTATATCAGCCTCTGTAGGCCTGGGTTTATCCCATTTCGCATTATGATCCGCTCGACAATAGCCTCTAGGGTTGGCTCCCCAGTCGTTCCCTCTTATCGAATATGCCTGACCACATGGTCGGGATCCTAGTTCATATTAACTAAAACAACAGGAGCCCTTCGAGCCACCCTAGGAATTTGTTCGACTTCTCGGTATTCTTGTTTGACCATTTCATCTGCCATTTTCTCTTGTCGGACTGGGGTTTCTGGTCAAGGTGGAGGTGGGGGATTCTGACGAACTTACGCTCTAGGAGCCCCTAGGAAATCCCCTATTAGGGTCATTTGAGTTTCCAGTTGTTGGTAACTCTGAGTCGAATCCTGGATTAAAGGTCTCAGTATGGTGCCCATTTACTGAGTCAGCATGTGGACCATTTCATGATTACTTTCATCCATTTGCTGTCTCATGACTACGACATAGCTTGATGTGAAAGTTAGGACTAACTAAGATGACAATCCAAACCCCGAGGGTCAACCAAATTTGTTTTCCAATGGTCCTAACCCCTGATAACGTGGGAATGACGATGATGATGTTTCGCCAAATGTCGAACCGATATTATGCATACTTGCCATAAACTCAGTTGGCATTCCCAACTTTCTGTGCAAGGGGACTGTAAAACTAGGCATATATTTCCCTGTAGTTCCCATCGTCAGAGTTTGAGGCTGACGCAATGTTAGAATTGGTTCAATATATGCAGTCGAAACCACATGTATAGTGCCAGAACCAACATCGGTTGTTTGTGACACGACTGTGTCTCCCCCCGAAGACGTTTCTTCTTGTGGTCATGGTGACACCATCTTGCCACTACGTAGTTGCATATACTGAACACAACGGGTCCCATCAGGTGTGTCAATTTGTTAGATGCAACAATCTCTAGCCGTCCTATTGAGGTTTACTTATAGGACCGACTATAAAGTCCTAGACTAATATGTGTTAAGCATATGCTATTTCTGATGGAAAAGTGTTTAGAACACTAGTTAAATAAGTGAAATGTTTGCAAAATAGAGAAATGTAGTAAGAGTAAGAAAGGATAAAAACAAGATAAAGATGTAAATGAACAAAGCAAATGAAAATAATTTGATAAGTTAAATGGTTTGAAAATAAAGGTGGAAGCAGAAGTACATTTTGGCAGGAAGTTAACTCTTTTCTCTCAAACGCTCGATAGTTCAAGTGTTTTCCTATTGCAATGTTACAAATGCCACCCTTTGAAATGAAAATTACATCTACTTAAATAGTAATAATAAATAGCTGCCAAGAGGTTATGATCCATTCACGATGTGCCACGTGTCTGAGCCTGTCACCCACATTGCTGGTAACTTCCCACTTTCTGCTTTCCACGATCAGTTCCCATTATGGTATGCTTACCTTCGACTTCGACAGACTCACCTCCTTCGTCAATCCAACTCTATTGGTTTCCCCATTCGTCGATTCTACTTTTGACCTCCTATTGGTCGACCTGTCTTCGTGCTATCAAGGTTGAAATTTGTCAGCTAACAGGCGCGCTAGGAACAAATTGTGTATTACTAATGAAGTAGTATCTTCCTATACCTTGAAACTCATCATAATGAATTATGCTAATTTATTAGCTAGATGTTTTCTCAAGCATAATCTGTCTCATTCAATGAGAACGATCATGTGGAATGCACACAAAGATAGTACTATGATTTTGAATGTTGATGGCAGTAACATCGGTAATCCTGACGTCTCGGGTTTTTATGGATTGATTTGAAATGCTGATGGTGCTTATATTCATGGTTTTGTGGGTAATGTTGGTTATACCAACATCCTTCATGCTGAGCTGATGACGTTATATCATGGTTTACGTATGATCTGGAAACTTGACATCCAAGACTTGATGTGTTATTTTGACTCCAATTCTGCTATCAAACTTATACTAGAGTCAATTAGTGTTTGACGTCACTATGCCGAGATTCTGCAAACATTAAAAAGCTTCTCACTAGGGAATGACGGGTTCAAATATTCCATACTCTTAGGAATGAGAATGCTGGTGTTGACGTTACTAACGATGCAACGTACCCGTCTTTTTGTAAAATCTCTTATAAAAATCATCACTCTCTTATTAGTTGACGCAAGTGAGATTTATTTTCTAAATAATTCTAACCTTTTTTTTTCTTTTCATTTTTCACTTGTATAAAAATGATTTTTTTTAAATAAAGGAAAATAAAAATTGAATTGGTGAAAAAAAGGAAAAATAAACCAAATCTAGAAAAAGCAAAAACGATACCTAAACCAAAGGGTTTGGCGTGCTTTATTGGACCGGCACACCAAACAAACTCGTCACCGACACGCTTCTTCTCTTCTCTTCTCTTCTTATTCTTCAATTTCATCTTTCTCTGCTACTAAAACACTCATCATACACTAGATTCAACATTCTTCATCCAACAACACCATGTTGCAGTTACTCTACACTGCGATCTTCGCCGAAATGCTTCTCATCCTAACCCTCGTTTTCAAAACCCCACTCAGAAAACTCGTGATCGTTTCTCTCGATCGAGTCAAACGAGGTCGTGGTCCAATCGTCGTTACCACCGTTGGTGCTACATTAGTTGTTGTGCTTTCTTCTAGTCTCTACAGTATGGCTAAGATCCAGCAACGTACCATTGAAGCTGGTATTGTTAACCCTACTGATCAAGTTCTTATGTCTAAACACATGCTCGAAGCTTCTTTAATGGGTACTTTTCAATTTCCCTCTTTGATGTTTTTTTTTCTATGATTAATAATAGTTGCTTTTATTTGAAATTGAACCCTTTCTATTAGAAATTTATAATGGAGTTGTTGATTTTGATTAATTAATTGATTGATTAGATTATTTGATTTGAACTTTAGATTCTAGGGTTTTAGTATGTTCTTAGTCTTTGTGATTATCTCAAATTTCATTAGTGTATGTTTGATTTTACGTCTGTAGCACCTATAATTGATTTTGGATGTGTATAATCGATTTTGACATGTTTGATTGTGCTTGAGTAGAATTGATTATACTTTCCAGAATTGATTATACTTTCCAGAATTGATTCTACTTTACAGAATTGATTCACTGAAATTGATTCTACTTAAGCTAAGATTTGTAGGTTTTGAGTTTAAACAGGATTTTAATACGGAAATTTACTGCTCAACTAACTTTTTCAGGAATTTATCTGAACATAAATCACTTTACCTTCAATTCATTTTTAGCCAAAATCAATTTTACAGAATTAATTCATTTAAAATTGTTTTTTTTTCACTGCAGAACCAAAGTCACACTTAGTTTCTACTTACCTACTTTTCAGTTCCTTGAAATTATAAATCTGCACTAGTATATTGGTTAAGATGAAAATTTTATGAGAACTAAAAACATATTTAGTCTTTTTCTTATGGTTGTAATTTTAAAAGGTAAATTTCTTTGATGGGATGCTTAGGTTGATAGTGTTGGCTATGATTTGATTTGTGGATCAAGTAATTTATGCATTTTTGTGGATAACATAATTAAGAAAATGATGTATGTAATTATGATCACAGTGGAAGATGATTTGAGAAAGGTTGTGTTTTATGCATTGCTAGTTAATGTTTCCTTTGATAGAAGCTCCATATAAGGGAGTAATGAACCTTTTCATTCAATGCTATTTGGTTTTCTACATTTGTCTGACTTTTATGACATCGAATAAACAAGGCTTCGTTTAGTTGGTACTTGGTGGTATCTGATTTAACTTCAAATGATTCAGTATTTTGTGGCTTGTTTCAAACTTTCATGTTTCTGTATTTTTGTTTTGGTCGGGAGGTTGATGTTTTCTTATAAAAGGGATGTGATTATGTGAATGTTTGATTTGAGCCACTGCCACTGAAATAATGGTCCTCACTCATCAGTATGCTGCATATAGTTAGTTGATTAGTTGAAATATCTTTGCCTACGCCTATTGCATTAATCTTTCCTGATTTTATGTAATCATGCAATGGTTGTTTTATTGTTAATTGGCTATGCTTGTGCAATCTTTAAACGTTGTAATATCTGTTTGGTCGAAGGGGTGTTTGATTCTAAAGTTTGCAGGGGAAGGGAGGGAAAATAAGAGGAAAAACCGTCTCTCTCCTCCTATTTTGATATTCTCCGAAATTGGATGGGTTTGGAAGGGAGGACAAAATAATATAGAATTTGTTGACTTCATTATCCTTGTTTTTTTTTCCCAAACTACTATTTGCAATCCATCTTAATATTGCTGCCTTTAGCTTACTTTCTTATTGTACAAGTCTATGTTTTCAAGTTTCTTCACGGCTTTCCGAGACATATCAGTTAATGTTTCTGCAACTTATTTTCATCTACATTGTTATATATCATCTCTATTTGGTGATATAATTCTTGTAATTGATTAGCTTGATTGGCATTTATTTGTTTCCTTGGCGTAATACTAAAAACAACAAGAACTATATCCCACTAGTTGAGTTGCATACATGGTATAAACAGCAGTGTTATCAAATGCCGATGCCATGGCTGCTATGGTGGATATACAAGGCAGTTTTTGGGTTCGCCGCAATGGTAAATATCAGTGATATTGCAGATTTTTCTGCCATAATCCGGTATAGCGGCCATTATGGCGTGATTTTGGCTCTCCGCCATTGACAACACTAATAAACAGCACTAATATGTTTTGTTGAAACATGGAAAGCAATAATTGAAATAGTCATTTAGATCTAAGTTTTTAATGGCTCCTCTAAGAGTTTTCCTTGTTCTTCATTTACCTCTAATTATTGCGACTTGGATCACGTGGAGTAATGATCCCATGCAGTTTAATGCAATAATCAATCTCAGCAATTGATTTGAGTTCAGACAGTAAAGATTTCAAATCTATTAAATCAATTTAAGCCAGTCTTGACCATGATTTATAATTGACGGTTGAGATTTGTAACTCAGTCATGGAATTACTGCACCCAATTGTTTCCCTACTTATCGGGCCTTCTTCCATATGATCAACTTCCGTTGGCATTCCGATCGTATGGCCAAACCATCTTAGTGAAATTCTATCATTTTAATCTCATTTTTCTTACACGTCTTACCATAGGTTCTTATCGGCATTTTATCGCTCAACCTTCATCTATATGTCATGAGTGTTGTTAGTTGAATGCTTCTTTGCATTAGCTATATTTGTCAATTCTTTTTCATTCTTATAGATGTTTTAGTTCTTGAACTTGATTTTTCACATCAATTGTGTGCAGGTTTTGTGCTGTTTCTATCTCTTATGATTGATAGATTGCATCACTACATTAGAGAGCTTCGTTTGCTCAGGAAGACTATGGAAGCAGTTAAGAAACAAACCCGAAGTTTTGAGGATGGTAAGAACGGAAACACCGAGGAGCAAAAAGCGTTGGCGGAAGAAATTACCACATTGAAGTCTAAAATCAAGAAGCTGGAATCTGAATGTGATGCGAAAGGAAATAAGGAGAAGACTTTGGAATCGGAGGTAGAGGCTCTTAAAAAACAATCGGAGGGTTTCCTTATGGAATATGATCGTCTCTTGGAAGACAATCAGAATCTTCGGAGTCAGTTGGAAGCCTTCGAGCAAAAGAGTACATGAGGGTTACAATGTATCTAGAAAAAACAGTTCTCTCTTCGCTTCAACTGCTGTTTTAGTGTTACATGCTTGCTTAATGAGTTCAATGTAAATTTTAAGGTCTAAAAACTGCTTTGTGGATTGAGTAAACTTACTGTTATTTATGCAGGTAGCTTACATATTGTTATCAGTAGTTTGATTTTGAAATTTTCATAGATTGGATGCAACTATGCTAACATACATATTTGATATATTATGAACCTTACACCGTATCATATTTGTCATATAATAGAATATCAGTGCATTGTTTTCTCTTGCAGATTCCAAAGAAGACTGCTTCGTAATACCAATTAATATCAATTAGAGCATTATTGTTAATTTTTTGAAATAAGGAATGAATGAGATTGCCTAGTTTTTATATTTGAACGAGTATAATTAAAAAATTAAGAAACATTTTTTGAAGAAGCAGATCTCAATTCTTCTGTTACTGATACATTGAATGCATGAATGCTTGCATCAGTGACTGCAGTGATGAATGTGTGTCTTAGTAACTGCAGTGAATCTGCATTTGTTCTAAGTAGTTAACTCCCTTGGTGAGTAAAATAACATTAAAATGCATTCGTTCAAAGTAGTTTAACTCCTTTGGCGAGTAGTAAAATAACATTAAAAAACGTTTAGAATGAAGATCTAGGATTTGGATTTTAATTAGAAACTACCATAATCACTGATTTACGAATGTTTGTCTACAAGAACTGTGCATCAGTAACTGTACATAATCACTAGGTGACTGTACATAATCACTAATTTACAAATATTATCTACAACTGTGCATCAGTGAATCTGCATCAGATCAGCTAAGGTTCTATGTAGCTAACTTCCTCGGTAACCAGAATGATATTAAGGGTTTGTTTCAGTTTTTTTTAATAAATAATTTATAGTCATACATAAAAAAATTTATAAAAATTTTAAATAAAATTTTGATTTAAATAGTTATTTTTAAAATGTATTTTTATACATTTAACATTTTTTGAATATTACAATTTAAAAAATTATTTAATTTTGAGCTATTTCCAATAGTTTTTTTAAAAAAATCATTTTGATTTTTTTTTAAATTATGATTTTTTAATATATGTTTATATTATATGATGTTAAAATTAATATTTTAATTAAAAAAAAGAATTAAAAATTTTTGTAATGTTTTTAAAAATATGAAAAAGATATTCTTTAATCTGGAATTGGATTTTAAAAGCTAACATAATCAAGATGATAGTAAAATAAGTAAATTCTTTTACTAAAATTAATTTGATTTTTGTTTGACTCAAAAAGCCGATTATTAAAAATTTAATATTTTCTTTGTTTTCTTTGCTGCTTGATCATACTAGTATTTTATATTCTGAAATCTCTCTTGATCTTTAATCAAGTTTTTAGGTTCATAATATTGAGATGAATTTTTTTTACGTGGAAATTCACCAAAATCTATGGAGAACTTTACTGTCCAATCGATAATTGAAAGAAGAATAGAAAAGATGAAAATTGGAGAAGAAGGGAATTAGGGTTTGATGACAAGAAAGAAGAAAAAGAAATGGTTTATGCGGAGTTTCTCTCTGCTCTCAAACTGAGATTTTTTATTCCATTGTGTCATATCTCAATTTTGCCCCTCATTCAATAAACCAATACATATATCATGACATATGCATCATCTATATAACATAACATGCATTTCATCTTGCATAATGTTTAAAATATCAAATAGAATAAATTTTCGGATATACAAACAAACCGAGCGAACTAATCCTCAAATGTACGTGAACTTAGCGGGCAAAAAATTTCAAAATCGAGTTTGGAGACGTCAATTTCATTAATCTACGATTCGTGTAGTTTAATCTGTATGTTCGTTTTATTTTTTCGACTACTTTTTCAGCCACATTTTGATCGGCATGAGCCTTTTTAACAGATCATTTTTTATTTCAAACAATGATCAAACCTGTATGTTTTTGAGAAGTTTATTTCACGCTGATCATTTTAGTGCATCCTGTTTAATTTTTTGAGCCTTTTTATGCCTATTTTTTAGTTCATTTTTAGTCATTTTTTGGGGTCAAAATGTCCGTAATAATTAAATAGAATTTTTAGTTTGTTTTATTTTTATTTTAATAAAATAGTTTTGGATTTTTTTATTATTAAGTTTTTAAAATAATTTATCATTTCAAAATTAAACCTGTTATGATCTTAGTTTTATTTTAAGTTAATTTGACCATAAGGGCATTTTGGACATAAATTGAAGATTGTAATAACAAAACTCTAGTATATATACATTCACATATTGCATGAGAGGGGGAGACCAGATCAAACCTACACGTGAGAGGGGGGAGACCAGATCGAACCTACACGTGACGCCCTTGTTTTTTTTTCTTTTCATTTTCAAATAACTCACATGTGACCAATAAAGGAAAGACAACGTTTAAGGGATGGGAGTCTGAAAAGCAAATTCATATTTTTTTCTAGGGTCTTCTTCTTCATTGTCTCGCGTTTCCGCTATGACCCTTGTTTTTGCTTCACCAACCAAAAACACTTTTCATCTTGCCACCTCTCCACCGTTTGTCTCTCTCTCTCTCTCCTCTCTTTCTCAACCACCATTTCATCCTCCACATTACACCCAACAAACCGACTCAAGCTCTCCAACAACCACATAACATACACCACACTCGGCCATGAAGCACAACAATTTCGTACCACCTTGACGCCGCTACTATGAACCCATAATAATATCTTCATCACCGACTTATAACAAACCTTAAAAAGCTCCCATGAAAACTCACCACATCTTATCTTCTTCTTCCACTTCCGTTTCCTCCTTCCATACCTTGCACGACGAAAACCACCCTCACCACAACTTCAGCTAGCCACGTCCATCTCCACAAACCCCATACTCCCTCTACCATTTTTGAGACTTCAACAAAATATTATTCACCAACTACTGTTTTGAACAATTCATTTTCAAGCTCCAATGTTATCTCCATGTTCATGTTTTCGGCGATCACATCACAACAACTTAACAACAGCCACCATGCCGGAACAACGATCACAAACAATTTGTGACATGTACAATACCAGTCACAAAACCCTTTGAATTCCAGCAAGTCAAAAAAACGTGGTTGTTGTTTTACATGAGATGAAAATCGAGAGAGAGGAAGAGCTTTAATATCTTGTTTTGTTCTTTTTTTACTGATTCCTTCATGGTATTGTTGTTTTCTTTCTTTTATTTAAAATTTTTTTATAGGCCACATGTCATTTGTTCTTTGGTATGATTTCTAAAGATGGCATTCAAATATTTTGGGATAAAAAATCAGAGGGGGAGGCGGTTGTTCCCCACTTGATTGGAAAATTATTTTTGTTTTTGTTTTTCTTTATTTAATTTTTAGGTTAAAAATTGTGGGCTTGACCTATAGTCCCCCTTAGCAGCATCCCAATCTTTTTTTTACACCCCTTAGGTTGTTTTCTTCTTTTAGTTTACTATTTTGATTTTAGGTAGTTATTTATTTATGTTATTATTTTCTTTTGATTAATTTAATTATTTAAATTAATAATTAATTAATTGATTATTTAATCGATTAATTGATTAGTTTAATTTATTAATTGATTTTAATTATTAAGTAATTTATTTGTTTAATTGTTGCATTGATTTTATTATGTTGAGATTTCAGAGTTAAAACTCAATTTAACTTTCGAAAATCGGACACATAGGTTCATTTGCTCAACTTCTTATAGAGTGATTCCTACATGAATCTACTTTAAGTTAGCTTAGATCCAAATTCAGTTGCTTTCGATTTCGGTTGGATTTCGTTCCCGTGGCTTACTTTTGGACCTTCTTAGAATGAACTCTTAATTAATGTCAAGTTAGTATTCAAAATCTCACCAACGCAAACTATTTTAAAATCATTTCACATCCATACGAATCAAACGTCGATCAACATTATGTGACTTTTCCTAAATCAAATGCAATATTAAAACTTTTTTTTATAGAAACACGAAAGAAGAGGGTCGTTAGAGTCTAACATTTTAATGGAACCCTCAAATGATTGGTCCCGAGGCACAATTTTGGGTTAACCATTTATTCATACTTTCGCTCCTAAAAAACTTAATAAACATGGACTAAAAAGGAACGATGGAGTTTAGAATTTTGATGGAACCCCTGAACAATCGATTCCAAGGCATAAATATTGTTCTTATTAAGCGTTTGTTGTCCATCAAATAATTTTCTTAAATACTTTGAATGAAAAAGGACTGTTGGAATCTAGCATTCCGGTGGAACCCCGAATGATTGGTCCAGAGGCTTATGTCTTGTTCTCATCGAGCATTTGTTATTCACTTTTAAAACAATCAAACAAATCAAACTCTTTTCTCGCCTCCGCACGATGATCTTCAAACGCTTTTTGAAAACAAAAGGTATTTCGTCTAGAGACGATGCAACACAATGCTTCGTCCACTCATATGTGTGAGTAAGCTAGCGATGTTTCTTGTGAATGTTGATTTGTAAATCCATTCTGTCGTGATGTAAACATTCCCTTCTCGACTTGCTTTGGTGTAGAAGAACCCATTTGTTCATATTGATGAAGAGGGTCCCCAATTTACAAGGAACATGTAAATTTCTCAGGGTGCGCACCCGATGACAAAAATTGAGCGTCCTCAAGTGGCTGAAGTTGCATAAATAGATCATGATCTTAAGAAATGACTGAGGGTTGTGGAAGGATTTAATGCATTAAGACTTGATGACATGTGTTTGGTTCCAGATCTGGTTATACCCCCAATATAAAAAGTACCCAACTTCGAGAAGTAAAAAGGGGATAACTGCTCAAGGCACCACTTGGTGATGTTCTGTCGAAAAATGACTTCTTATACTCACGTTGATAAGCCGATGATTCACTGGTTTCAAGACAGTTTGAGTGGGGCATAGTTGAGTTGGTACATGAAGCTAGAAAGAAACCATATTCAGTCATGGAAAGACTTGGCCCATGCCTTTTTGAAGTAGTACCAATAAATTTGGACATGGCTCTAAACTGAAGGCAACTACAAAACTTATCTTAAACGAGCAACGAATCCTTCAGAGGAAATGTGCAACAATGGAGAGAATGGGAAGCCAAAGTGAAACCACCACTCTTAGACAAATAATTGATTGACATGTTCATGGATACCTTACAAAGCCTGTACTTTGAAAGAATGATAGGCATTACCTCTTCAAGCTTCTATGACTTGGTGATGGTGGGAGAACTCATCGAGAGCGACCGCAAGAATGAAAAAATCCAAGATGCCTCGAGCATCCAGACTAGCGAGAATGAATCCCTTAGAAGCTCCCAAGAGGAAGAAGAGGATGAAACTAATGCAATCATGGAAGATGTTGGGTATTCTCATGGTGCACCAGCAGAACCTTATGATCCCCTATCTTTTTAGCAGTCATCATTTACAGCACCACACTATCCTTATGGGCAACAGGCAATTCCTAGAGCGCCATACCAGCAACCATGAATCTCCCTTCTTTCAAATTAGCAAGCCCAAGGTCGAGGATATTAGACTCCACATAGACCTCGAAACAATCTGGAAAGAAGGAATGCTCCCCTTGATCCAATTCCTATGGCGTACAATCAACTTCTACCAGATCTAATTCAAAGCTCACCTAAACCTCTGAAGTTTGTTCCACAACCATTCCCGACTAGGTATGATCCTTATATGAAATATGGATATCATGCTGGATGGATAAGGCACTCAAGCGAAGATTGCAACGCTTTCAAAGCTAAAGTATAATAGCTGACCGCAAACAAGTACATAACCTTTCAAGAAGGAAACTTTTTGGTGAATGTCAACCTTCTGATAAGTGGATCATGCATTTTAATGGTAATAATAATGAAGTGATCATGCATTTTCTGAATCAATCCGTTCATATTCACTCTTGCTATTTTTTCTTCATTTATGCAAAAAAAGGCAATATCAACTCTTCTCCCATTCACCTTTTTAATCAAAACTTGTGTTTAAAAAAAGATTGGAGGGAGGATGATGAAAACAAAATACCTGAAATTGCTGCGGTATGCTTTCAAAGAAAACTTTGCTAATGACGTAAGATATTGTTTCAAACCCACAAACACCAAAGAGATAAGGAGTTAATCCCTAGTTAACCACTTTGAGCCTAGAAGTTGGTGTTTCTTTAGGAATTAAAACCCTTAATCTTAACCAAGGGCAGGGTAGTTTGTTCAATTAATTTGACTTTGCATTCAAATTACCAGAGGAACATTCCACCTTAGGATTAACCATGTGTTATCCTTCACACACATCATCATGTGTCGAAGAAGTCGTGAAAATCCAAAAGTTTATAATGGTTGCTCCTCAATAATCAATAACATGAGAATCATATTCTTTAAAAAAAAAACAGAAAAAGCCCGCTAAGTCAAATATCATAAAAGACAACTTAGGCAAAAATCAGGGCATCCCGGTGGACCGAAAGCTTCAAAGAAGCGATCCAAGCAAAATTAGGGATAAAAAAAGGAGGTCATCAAAATCCTCAACAAAAAAACAAAACAAGGTGACTTCCATTTCAAGAAAATCTCATCTTGAGACCTCATTTATACCATCACACCTTTGAACCCTCTTGGAAGTTGAATGCGTGTGTCAATTAAGTGAACATAGGATTGGAGATTGTCAAGAAGAAATGGTGGGTTAAAAATTAAATTTTCAGCCTTATATCCTTTTATTTTGAAAACGGCGAGCCAATCCATATTGCAACCCTTAAAATACCTAATTGAGACAAGGTTTATTCTAAAAGCATACTACAACAAGGTTGCGTTAACCTGACTCCCAACGATCTTTGATGATCATTTATATCAATTACTTCATCTTCCACACCCTGAATGGCTAGATCAACACTGTGTTTTGATCAATGACTCATTCACTGTATTTCACAAAGTTGATATCAATAAATTTTGATTTCAAATTTTTGCATAAGCACTGCATTAAAATTACCATTTTTAAATGAACTATTTTAACTGCAAGTCAACATTTAGCATCAAAGGAATCCCAATATTGCAGCCAGTTGAGGAACTTGATCAAGTGAAAGAAGTCTAGCCAGGGGAAAATTATTTTGAGCTTTGGTCAAATCCGATCCAATTACCCCAAGAATAATCTAACCAAAAAGCAATTATCTTCCCGACTAATACTAATGCAAGTCACTACAAAGATCTCAATGAGTCCAACCCTATCCAAAGTATGGTCAATTAGAAGTCTACCATTCCAAGAATTGGTTAGTCAGGGGCATACCTCTACAAGGTTTAAGACATTGGGTCAATCCACCTCAAGGTCATGGAAAGCTACTTCAAAACTCTTTATGAGGAGAGATTATTCAAACACTCACCAAATTGGGGAAAGATGATCCATAAAGGGGAAAACCCTCTCCATGATGTCAATTTGTTCAAGAAGACTTTGCCATACGTCAGCAACCATTGAGTTCAAGACGAGCTCCAGGGAATCATGCTATCACTCCACCTATAACCTTTTCCCTTTGAAAAATGAGCTTTGCTATAAAAGAACCTTTCCATATAATACCCACACAGGGGTATCTTTAGAGACCTTTAAGTCATTTTATAAATTACTCTCATGCATTAATCATGTCACTTCGCTCTAGCATTAAGATGCATATCATCTCATTCATCGAGTATATGCACATAACATGAAGGAATAAACATCAAAAAACCAGTTCCCGTCTGGTAACCCATTTTAAAGTCAGTTCTTGTCTAACAATCCATTTCTTCAAACCAGTTCCCGTCTAGTAAACTTTTTTAGACCCAGTTTCCGTATGGTTGTCAGTTTTCTTTTCAAAACTAGTTCCCGTATGGTAGCCCATTTTAAAGTCAGTTCCCATATGATAATAAATCAAAAGAAACTAGTTCTCGTCTAGTAGAATATCTGCAAGTTAGTTCTTGTCTGACAAACAAAAACAAAAATACAAAATACCAGTTCTCGTATGGTAATCTATCCTTCAAGTCCAGTTCTCGTCTGAGAGTTCTCCTTCAAAATATACTGTCATTGATACTTAAAGTCCAGTTGTTATTGGCACTCTTTGCAATTTTAATTGTTATTGGCTTCATTTTAAAATCTAGTTGTCATTGACATTCATTTTAAAAATCTAATTGTTATTGGTATCCTCAAAATCCAACTGTCATTAATACTTAAAGTCCAGTTGATACTGGCACCATTTGCAAGTCCAATTGTTATTGGCACTTTTCAAATCCAATTGTTATCGGTACCTAAAATCCAGTTGCTATTGGTATCAGTTGCAAATTCCAATTGTTATTGGCATCATCTTTGAAAGTCCAATTGTCACTGGCTCTTTTAAAGTCCAATTGTCATTGGAATCTTCTAAAGTCCAGTTATAACTGGCACCCAATTTTAAAATCCAATTGTCATTGGTACCTAAAGTCCAATTATCATTGGCATCCTCTATTAGAGTCCAGTTGCAACTGGCACCATGTTTTCAAAGTCCACTTATCACTGGTGTTCACTATCAAAATCCAATTGTCATTGGTACTTAAAAATCCAGTTGTCACTTGTATCCTTGCAAAGTACAATTGTTATTGACATAATTTAAAGTCTAGTTGTAACTGACACTAATCCGTTAGGAGCTGGTTGTTACCAATGCTTACGGTCTAAGTATAACTTTATTGGCACATACAAAGAGTTTATTACCATGTTTATCCTAATGCTTCCTAGATAGTCATGTATGAATCTTCATCTTTAAGGAATTCCCAGAAGATTGGATATTTGTTCTTATTCGAAGACTCCAACATTTTTGTCTTGATCAAATTCTTTGTTAAGAATCTTAAAAGCCTTTTGTGTGGATGATTTTCTTGTTAGAAAACTCCCGAGTTTTATTTGGGATGATTTCTTTGTAAAGAATCTCTAGGTTTCTTTTCGCGTGGATGACTTTCTTGTTAGAAAGCTCCCGAGTTTGTCTTGCATGAATTCCTTGTTAGGGATCTCCATTAGTTTGATTGAATGATTTTCTGGTTAGAAAACTTCAGAACTTTATGTTGGATGAATTCCTTGTTAGAGATCTCCAAAATCTTTGATGGGATGAATTTCTTGTTAGAAATTTTCAAAACTCAACGTTAAGTATATTCTAAAGTGTCTGCTTGTCATCTCTAACCATTTGAAAACTCACTTTGAATATTCCCCAATGGCTTTTCCCTAGAAAAGTGTTATCCCCAGTGAGTCTTCACCTTATTGTCTTTGTCATTTAATGTGGATCACCATCACCATATCTCCATTATTCCCCACAGGGGACCATATTTGTCATTCTTCATCCATCATAAAACATCATACTAGGGTAAATCTCATATCACATCATATCCCTAACAAAGCAAAACAAAAAAAGAGTCCTTCATGCATTCATAACATCTCATATCATTTCACCAAGGGACAAAATTTGGGTCTTTAGTATTTAACCATCTCGCGCTGCGATCATATGAAGAGTATCATTCTTCATATTCTCTAGTTGAAAAATACTTAAATAGGGGTAACTGTCATACCCCAATTTTCCCTCATTCAATAAATCAGTAAATTCATTGTGACATCTGCATCATCTACATAGCATAACATACATTTCATCTTGCATAATTCCTAAAATGTCAACTAGAATAAAATTTTGGATTTACAGACAGATCGGTCGAACTGATCCTCAAATGTATGTGAAACTGGTGAGCGAAAAATTTCAAAATCGAGCTTGGAGACGTCAATTTTAATAATCTACGGTTCACATAGTTTAATCCGGCGTGCTCGTTTCATTTTTTTCGACTACTTTTTCGGTCGCATTTTGATCAGCATGAGCCTTTTTAACCGGTCATTTTTTATTTCAAAATTTGATCAAAACCTGTATATTTCTAAGAAGTTTATTTCGCACTGATCATTATGGTGCATTCCGTTTAATTTTTTGAGCATTTTTATGCCCATTTTTTTATTCATTTTTCGTCCTTTGATTTTTGTTTTTTTTGTCAAAATGTCCGTAATAATTAAATAGAATTTTAATTTATTTTATTTTTATTTTAATAAAATAGTTTTGAATTTTTTATTATTATTAAGTATTAAAAATATTTTATCATTTCAAAATTAAAAATGTTATGATGTTAGTTTTATTTAAAGTCAATTTGATCACAAGGGCATTTTGGACATAAGTTAGATATTGTAATAACAAACCCTAGTATATATACATTCACACATTGCATGAGAGGGGGAGACCAAACCAAACCCACACGCGGTGCCCTTGGTTTTGTTGCTTTTTTCTAATTGTCAAATAACTCACTGGGGACCAATAAGGGGAAGACAACGTTTAAGGCAAGGGAGTTTGAAAAGCAAATTCATATTTTTTCCAGGGTCTTCTTCTTCATTGCCTTGCATTTCCGCTGTGACCTTTGTGTTTGCTTCACCAACCAAAAACACTTTTCATCATACCACCCCTCCATCGTTTCTCTCTTTCCATTTCTTTCTCAACCACCCTTTCATCCTCCATATTACAAATAACAAACCGACTCAAGCTCTCTAACAACCACATAATATACACCACACTCGGCCATGAAACAAAACATTTTTGTACCACCTTGACGCCGTTTCCACCGCTACTGTGAATCCACAATAATATCTTCATCACCAACTTATAACAAACTTAAAAAATATCCCATGAAAACTCACCACATCATATATTGTTCTTCCACTTTTGTTTCCTCCCTTCATACCTTGCACGACAGAAACCACCCTCACCACAACTTCTGCTAGCCATGTCCAACTCCACAAACCCCATACTCCCTCTGCCATTTTTGAAACTTCAACAAAATATTCACCACCAACTACTGTTTCGAACAATTAATTTTCAAGCTCCACCTTCATCTCCGTTTTCACGTTTTCGATGAGTACATCACAATAACTCAACAACAACCACCATGCCGGAACAATGACCTTAAGCAATAATCGAAATGCACAGTATCAATCACAAAATCCTCTCAAATCATGCAAGTCAAAAAAACGTGGTTGTTATTTTACATGAGATGGAAATCAAGAGAGAGGAAAATCTTTAATATCTTATTTTGTTCTTTTTTTTACTGATTGATTCATGGTATTGTTGTTTTCTTTATTTTTTTATTTTTTTTATAGACCGCATGTAATTTGTTCTTTGGTCTGATTTCTAAAGATGCCATTCAAATATTTTGGGATAAAGAAAATCAGAGGGGGAGGCGATTGTTCCCTACTTGATGGGAATTTTTTTTTCTATTTATTTAATTGTTAGGGGTAGAAGTTGTGGGCTTGGGCCATAGTCCCTCCTAGCAGCATCCCAATCTTTTTTTACACCCCTTAGGTTGTTTTCTTCTTTTATGTTATTCTTTTGATTTTATGCAGCTATTTATTCATGTTATTATTTTCTTTTGATTAATCTAATTATTTAAATTAGTGATTAATTAATTTATTACTTAATCGATTAATTTATTAGTTTAATTTATTAACTGCTTTTAATTGTTGCATCGATTTCGTTGCGTTGAGATTTCGGAGTTAAAATTCAATTTAACTTTCGAAAATCATTTGGACACATAGATCCATTTGCTCGACTTCTTATAGAATGATTCCTACATGAATATACTTTAAGTTAACTTAGATCCAAATTCAGTTGCTTTCGAGTTCGATTGGATTCTGGTTCTATGAGTTACTCTTGGTCCTTCTTACAATGAGCTTTTGATCAATATCAAGTTAGTCTTCAAAATCTCACCAACTCAAACAATTTTCAGATCATTT
The DNA here is from genome assembly GCF_024323335.1 of Lathyrus oleraceus. NCBI lineage: Eukaryota > Viridiplantae > Streptophyta > Magnoliopsida > Fabales > Fabaceae > Lathyrus > Lathyrus oleraceus. Next base: position 436,693,176 of record NC_066585.1, read on the forward strand.
CACATCCATACAAATCAAACCTCGATCAACATTGAGTAAATTTTCCCTAATCAAATGTAATATTAAAACTTTTTTTCTATACAAATACACAAGAAGAGGACCGTTGGAGTCTAACATTCCGATGGAACCATCAAATGATTTGTTCTGAGGCACACATTTTGGGTTAGCTGTTTATCCTTCCTTTCGCTCCTAAAACACTTAATAAACTTGGACTAAAAAGGACCGTTGGAGTCTAGTATTCTGATGGCACCCTTGAACAATCTATTCCAAGGCATACATCTTGTTCTTATTGAGCGTTCTTTGTCCATCAAACATTTTTATTAAATACTTTAAATGAAAAAGGATCTTTGGAATTAAGCAATTCGGTGGAACCCTAAATGATTGGTCCCGGGAGGCTTATGTCTTATTTTCATCGAGTGTTCGTTGTTCACTTCTAAAATAATCAAAATGTTTTCTCGCCTCTGCATGATGATCTTCAAACCCTTTTCACAAACGAAAGGTATTTCGTATCGAGACGATGCAATATAAATCTTTGTCCACTTATATGTGTGAGTAAGCTAGCGATGTTTCCCGCGAATGTTGATTTGTAAATCCATTATGTCATGATGTAAACGTTCCATTATCCACTTGTTTTGGTTAGCAAGAATTTTTATTCTGTCAATTGAGACAAAATAGCTTTCGCTAAAATTGACCAACAAACAAACATTTTTCTACCCAGAACTACGTAGCCTTGAATTCTCCATCTCACCCAGAGATATTTAGAAGCAAGACTCGCAATCTCGTTAGGAACATTAATAAAAATAATTTTTGAGTCTCCTTTCTTTTTCTCTTTTCTCTTTTGATAACTCGAAGGAAACATATAAGATAACCTAACATGCAATTGCAAGTCTAACTAAAAGGTTCCCGTTGAGTACAACGAACATGATGGGTACTGATACCTCCCCCTTGCGTAATCGACTTCCGAACATGAATTTTCAAAGGTTTTATTAATATTTTCCTATTCCTTCATTGGGATAAATAAATTTCAGTGGCGACTCTGTTCTAACATATTTTTCCGTGAGCATGCGAAGCGCTTCTCGAAGGATCATATTTTTTGAGGTACGACACACCATACAACTGCATTTTTGTGTTATGTGATACAATCAATAATAGGCACTAATCCCTATTTATAGGTTGGGTTTTCTTTCTCCCTAACCAAAACTCCAACTAACCTAATTCAACTAAAAATTACAAAATAAGCCAAAGTCAAAATCTTTGTCGAGCAACATGCTTCGGCATGTTGACTTAAACCCTTCAACCCTTCCTTGCCTCTGTCGAGTAGTCTGCTTTGACACAAAGAATTACAACCCTCATCTTGAATTCAAAATTGACTTGGATGTTGGAGTGTTAATCTTGCAGGTCTTCCCTGCACCGCTGTCTCAGAGATCAACATCACTAGTTCAGGATCCTTCACCTTTCATACATACCAATTATGGTTCCACAACGGAACAAATACGAATATGACAAACTTCACGTATACAAATTAAAATTCCATCGCTCCTAAGTAGATATGAATAATATACTAGTACGAATTTACCATCCCTTGAGAAGGGTTGACTTACGGGAAATAAAATGGACGAGATACCCTACCAAAAGGATATCCATCTTGAGAAGATCTAGGCCATCTCGTTGGGCCATATAGATTGCCCATAGTGAGGCATAATGCCCCCTTAATTGGGCTAACGAGTCACCCCCTCAGAGTTGGCCATATAAATCCATGTTCACGGTCCCCCTTGTAGGAATGAAGTGTCCCCATAATAACTAACTTAGAGTCAAGGAGGCATAACCTCTTTCCCACAATCCAAGGAAGAACAACTCCTTCTTCCCCATGATTATAGTAGTTGAGTGGAAGCAACATTCCAAATCTCAGGCCCAAGTCTCATACCCCAAAATTTGCCCATTAATATTTTAAGACATTCTTCAGGGCATTCCGACTCATTTTTATGACACTGATCTCAAAGGAACGAAGGCCCAGCTCACGAATGGCCCAATCCAGAAAATGGCCCAAACTGGCCTGTTCGCTACGCGCTCGCTACACGCTCGCCTAGCGAACGTTCGCTACACGCTCGCCTAGCGAAGCAAACGTTCGCTACCAGCTCGCCTAGCGAAGCTGACAGACAACAGAAAATTTCGGGCTTCATTCTGAGCCCATTAGGTCATGAAAAAGAGCATTATAAATACCAACACTTCAGTAATGAAAAGAGAGGACGAAAAACGGAGGAAGAGGGACGAAAACCCTAGCACAGAAACCCTGGAGGCTACTTTAGAAAGTTCCGAGTGCAGAAACTCTAAAGGCCGCTTCTCCGCTCCGAAGCTACCGCCGCCCAACTCAATCCGGCTTCCAAGCAACCAGTCCCTTTCAATATCGCAATTGCACACAGGTTTGCGTATCATCGCTGTTTTACGTTTCCAATTGATATTCTTTACATACATGATGCATTCCGATTAAAGTATTGATATGTAATTCGATTTCGTATGTGAATCTAAGTATGAACATCCTGTATAATTGTTTATGCTATGCCTGTGATCGAATGCCATAAGAGTGCAGGTTTTCGGAAGTCATGCTGCTGTCAAACTCCAAGCCCGTGGCCGCTCGCTAGCTCATCGCTAAGCGAGCCTGCAGCGAGCCTTCGCTGAGCCTTCGCTAGGAGAAGCAGAGGCGAATGGGACAGTGGCTGCTTTGTCCCTTTGCTGTTCTATCTTATGTTTATCTAATTGCGATTTTTGTCTCACCTGGCCTGAACTCATAACTGTTATGTCTATTTTATGGTGCAATTGTCAAATCATATTTTATTTTAATGCTCTAACCCGTGTGTTGAATGGTGTAAGAGCTTCCATATCCCCAATGAAGCGGCCGGCTAGGTACTCCACTTTACGTGTGGGAGACCTTCGTGGAGATGGATTCTAAATTACTTCACTTTAATGTGAAGATTCATATTGATTGCCTAATTAATTTTAATGTATTAATTTTTAATGTATTAATTTTAATGTATTGATTTTAATGTGGAGATTCATCCTAATCACCTAATTGACTTTAAAATATGGACTTTAAATAAATAATATCGGACCTCTCTTTTACCCCCGATTACGTAATATGGTCATGTCCCGCGAATATGGGGATACCCTTAGCAAAGACCCTTCGGTTAAATCATCATAAAATAAATCATGGTCCCTCGGATGTTGCCTTCGAAATTACGATTCTGTCCCTCGACGACCCTTCGGTGTAGCCTACGGTTAAATGATGATAGTCCCTTCGAATGCTAAGGTATCCTCACAACTGTTGCCTTCAATGACCAGTCGATGACCCTACGATGACCCTTCTACATCCAAAGGATAAAACTACTTACTTCTCAATAGTAAGGACAGTTTTACCCTCATAAGGAAAGGAAATGCCCGGAAAGACCTCGGATAGGTATAACTCTTAATTGCTTATTCATAATTTAAAACTACTTTTCACACTTTACACCTTTCAAAACCTCCATTAGAGAATCACCACTTGGCATACATTCGCACTAGAGTCATTGCCGAGTTATATTTTTCTAAACTATTTTCAAAACTAAACGAGATAACCACTTTGTATACATTCATTCAAGAATCAATACAAAGTTAAATTCTCCTTTTTCAAAACATTTCCTACCCATTTCTCAACCACTTTTTTTTCAAACTAGAAAGACATAAATGATTGAGCAATTAAGAGCCCATGGATAACCCTGGATACAAAGGGTGCTAACACCTTCCCTTTGTATAATGTACCTCCTGAACCTAAGAATCTAAATTAAGGTCTTTCCTGTTCTTTTCCACCTTTCCTTATTGGATAAAAGAAAAGTCGGTGGCGACTCTTGCTAACCGCGACATTGCGATTAATAAAACACAAAAAGTCAGTTCACCGTATGACAGAACTGGCGACTCTGCTGGGGATTACAAAGAGAGGTCACCTTAAAAATCATTTATGTTTTAAACGTTCCTTCTTTTGAGGGTATTTTATGCTTGAGTGAAAGATCCTACACCCGGATCTAGTGTACCTTAGGTAAGTAGCAATAGATCATCGCGACTATCCGGCGTATACTGGAATGGTTAAAATGATGGCTACGGTTAATGTGACACTTTGGATGTCCTGATGTTCCTCATGTTTACTTGAGGAAAAATTTGGCATTCGCGTGGTGTCATCAAAGCATTAACCAGACCTTTAGAACCCTAATTGACTCATCCTAGCCATTAGAAAGTAGTGAGATAACTGACTTCGGTTCCGACTGGGGTTGGTTGAGACTCGATACTACACTCTTTGAGATTGGACTTTAGGGAAGCTTTGGTCAACCACTTGGTGTTGCACTGAAGTGGACTTAAAGAAAGGTCGATGATTTGAGATCCTTCTAGAACCCGGTTACTATTCTAGGACAGGTTTAACCAACCAAACTTCAGTGGGGAGGGTACTTACCTATGGAACTCATGCAAGCCTTAAAACTTAGGAACGATGGTTGTGTGACTTGCTTGTGCTTTACTTAACATCATAACATCATAACATCATCATAACATCATTGAACTAACCATTTCGAGGACTTAGGGATTTAACTTTGCTCTATTTTGTAAAAAAAAAAAAAGAAAAAAAAAAAAAGAAAAAAGTTTCCTTTTTTGGTAGTTTATGCAAAGTTAGATTCCAAAAGTCTTTGAAAACATTTCATACATTGCATAGCATAACATTGCACAACAGGTGTTCTAAAGGGATCAATGTTCTCACGGTTTTCATGCACACAGAAAAATGGACCTCGAACAGACTGTCAAAGATCTCCATGCTCAGAATGCTCAACTCCAGGAGATGATCTTGAACTTATCCAAGGGGCAGGAAGAACTGAAGGCTCTCTTGCTCGAGAAGAAAAAATACAAGAAATCTGTGAGGCACATTAACCCGGGAAGAAGGCAGTTCACGAAGATCAATATGACTTTAGCACAAGCACTGCAGGGTATGCTAAAAGCAAATTTAATTACCCTCAGAGATCCTCCTGCAAAACCCAACACTACTTCTCCTAGTTATAATCCCGACGCCAGGTGTGCGTATCACTCCGATAGCCCCGGGCATAATACGAACGATTGTTGGTCATTGAAGAATAAAATTCAGGATATGATCGACGCCGGAGAATTTGAATTGGATCCGCCTGAGACTCCTAAGGTCATCACCGCTCCTCTGCCTAATCATGACAAAACTCTTAATGCTATAGAGGATGCTGACAGCGATTGCGACCTGGATAGCTGGGTCTACCCAACAATTGGTGACAGACTCAATAACTGGAAGGCTGAAGACACTATCCCGATTTCCTTTAGTCAGGAATAATTGTTATTGCTATTTTAACATTTTTAAGCATTGTGTCTATGCCCGGGGCACAATAGCTAATTTTTCAAGGGTTTTGTCATTTTCATAAGCATATTCATATTCAATAAATCAATGGACTTTTTGCATTCAAATACTGCGCTCTTTATCTTTCCTGTCATTTTTCAAACAAGCTATGTTTCTTGCACACACTCACGTAACAATTTGCCGATCCATATCCACTTTGGATCCTGTTGGTAATGACTCTGCTACTGTTCATTATGACTTTGAAAATCCGATCTACCAAGCCGAGGATGGAAGCGAGGAAGATTGTGAAGTCCTTGGAGAACTTGCCAGACTGGTACTACAAGAAGAAAAGACCATACAGCCGCATGAGGAATCAATTGAAATTGTAAATCTGGGTACTGAAATAGACAAGAGAGAAGTCAGAGGTTTCTTGGGACCCTTGAATTACATTGCCCGATTCATTCCACACTTGACTGCTACCTACAAACCCATTTTCAAATTACTAAAAAAGAAAAATCGAGAGATGGTATGGAATGATGAATGACAAAATCAAGAAGTATCTCCCAGAACCTCCCATCCTGATACCACCAGTTGAAGGAAGACCTCTAACTATGTATTTGACCGTGTTAGAAAATTCAATAGGGTGTGCTGGGGCAACATGACGAGTCTGGTCGAAAAGAGCATGTCATACACTGCCTTAGCAAAAGGTACCGACTGTGAAACAAGATACTCACAGCTCGAGAAAGCTTGCTGCGCTATGGCTTGGGCTGCTCGCCGACTAAGACAGTATATGTTGAATCATACCACTTTATTGACTTCTAAGATGGATTCTATCAAATATCTATTTGAGAAACCTGCTGTCTCCTGAAAGAGTTATCACTGAACAACAAGATGATTACCGAACTCTACACGCAGTTCAAAATAAAACACCATAACTCTTCTCCGTACCGGCCAAAGATGAACGATGCCGTGGAGGCTGCTAATAAGAATATCAAGAAGATCATACAAAAGATGACAGTAACGTACAAAGACTGGCATGAGATGTTACCGTTTGCTCTTCATGGTTATCACACTTCAGTACGCACTTCGACAGGGGCAACTCCTTTCTCTTTAGTCTACGGAATGGAAGTTGTCTTACCGGTGGAAGTTCAGATTCCCTCTCTAAGAATCATGAAAGAGACAAGCTTAGATGAGGATGAATGGATTCAAACTCGACTCGATCAGATAAATCTGATTGATGAAAAGAGACTTGCGGCTGTTTGTCATAGGCAGATATATCAGAAGCGCATGATCCAGGCATTTAACAAAAAGGTCAAGAAACGAGTGTACCAAATCGGCGACTTAGTTATCAAGCGTATCATTCTACCACAAAGGGACTCCCACATACGAAGGGCCATTTGTAGTTAAGAAGGTATTCTCTGGTGGAGCCATGATGCTTGCTACAATGGACGGCGAAGATTTCCCGCATCCTGTGAATGCGGACATAGTTAAAAAAATACTATGCATAAAAGAGACCCGCTAGGTCGACGTATCTAGGCAAAAGTAAGGGCCTCCCGGCGAACCAAAAGGGTTCGGGCAAAAGTTAGGGATAAACATATAAAAACGTACACCCGGCAAGTCGAAAACCTGAAAAGGCGGCTTGGGCAAAAAAGGGTATCCTGGTGGACTGAAAACCTGAAAAGGTGGTCCAGGCAAAATTAGGGATTAAAGCGTAAGGCTATGTCCTGTTCTCAGGCAGCTTCATCCAAGTTCAAAGGACTGAACAAGCTAATCACTTCTATTCGACAGCAGGAGATGAGAGGCTTGAAGACATAATGGCAGTAGGGGAGTTAAAGTCAATAGGACGTTTTCGGCATAGCTTTCTCTTTGTTTTCTTGACAATTTCCTCTTACTAGGATTTTTGTCTCCTTGTACACAAATTGCCTGTTTATAGGCCCTCTTTCAAAATCAATACAATTTCATTTCCAAAAAGATGCTTTTGTTTTACTTTCTCTGTTTTGTTTGCGTAAACGTCCATTGATTTAACTTGAATTGATATATGCATTTGAATATGATCAATGTTTACCAAAAATGCATGCCTAGAATAGTAATAGCAATTACTACACGACTTCAGGATCGAGGAGAAGGTCTAATCACGCTTCCCAATGAATCCGTTGCTAATTCGATTCCCCGGCAACGCCAGTTATCCCCCGGAAGAAAGTGGCATCACTAGACTGGTCATCTCTTCTACCCCCAGTCAGGCTCTGTTGAATATCTCTGCCATCGGATAAAAGTCAAATACCCCTAGCTAAGGAAGGGTCACCAATATGAATATCTCCGACCAGAAGACTGAGATTTATTTTCCCAGTAGAGTCCCCTGGAAGAACGTTTCAGACACATAGTGCATTCATTACATCATTTCACATCACATACCTACATACAATTTTCATTCCGCATCATATACATTACATCATTTCATAACATACACATGTATACAATGCTCTCATTTATTCCAGACGCATAATTCACTCATTACATCATTTCACAGCACACGCATGCACACAACATTTGCATCTCATGCATCATGACATGGCATGAAGCTAACTTTATTTAGCAGGTCAATTATCCTCCTGACACAGTCAAAACAAAGGTCCATTCAGACGGGCATCTTTACCTATTACATTCAAGATTTAACTATATCCCTCAGATACTGCCTAGCGCACGACACATTCCGAGGTGTAGTCTAGCGCACGACTACTTTCTTCTTCAGATACATCTTTCAGATATACTCCATGTCAACATTCATTCTGACATCCTCCTAACGATGGCATTTATAAGTACATCTCAAACATTCATTGCAAATACAACATATACAAATACTAGCAGATATAGCCTAGCGTACGGTTCATTCTGATTCAGCTCAACATATGACTCCTTCAACAACTCAGATACGATCTAGCGTACGATCCATTCTGACCTTCAACAACTCAGATACGATCTAGCATACGATCCATTCTGACCTTCAACAACTCAGATACGATCTAGCATACGATCCATTCTGACCTTCAACAACTCAGATACGATCTAGCATACGATCCATTCTGACCTTCAACAACTCCAATACAGTCTAATGTACGACCAAGTTAGACCCTCAAGTCAGATTCTGCAAATACAGTCTAATGTACGACCAAGTTAGACCCTTAAGTCAGATTCTGCAAATACAGTCTAATGTACGACCAAGTTAGACCCTCAAGTCAGATTCTACAAATACAGTCTAATGTACGACCAAGTTAGACCCTCAAGTCAGATTCTGCAAATACAGTCTAATGTACGACCAAGTTAGACCAGATGCGGCTCAGATACAGTCTAATGTACGACCAAGTTAGACCAGATGCTGCTCAAATACAGTCTAATGTACGACCAAGTTAGACCAGATGTTGCTCAGGTACAGTCTAATGTACGACCAAGTTAGACCAGATGCTGCTCAGATACAGTCTAATGTACGACCAAGTTAGACCAGATGCTGCTCAAATACAGTCTAATGTACGACCAAGTTAGACCTTCATCTGCTCAGATGCTACCTAGTGACAGGTACATCTTTGAATTGTAGTCTAGTATACGACTACTCCCTTTTCAGCAGATTCAGCCTAATGGACGGCTCACTCTGCTCAGATATGGTTTAATGTACGACCAAGTTAGACCTTCATCTGCTCAGATGCTACCTAGTGACAGGTACATCTCTGAATTGTAGTCTAGTATACGACTACTCCCTTTTCAGCAGATTCAGCCTAATGGACGGCTCACTCTGCTCAGATATGGTTTAATGTACGACCAAGTTAGACCTTCATCTACTCAGATGCTACCTAGTGACAGGTACATCTCTGAATTGTAGTCTAGTATACGACTGCTCCCTTTTCGTCAGATTCAGCCTAATGGACGGCTCATTCTGCTCAGATACGGTTTAATGTACGACCAAGTTAGACCTTCATCTGCTCAGATGCTACCTAGTGACAGGTACATCTCTGAATTGTAGTCTAGTATACGACTACTCCCTTTTCAGCAGATTCAGCCTAATGGACGGCTCACTCTGCTCAGATACGGTTTAATGTACGACCAAGTTAGACCTTCATCTGCTCAGATGCTACCTAGTGACAGGTACATCTCTGAATTGTAGTCTAGTATACGACTACTCCCTTTTCAGCAGATTCAGCCTAATGGACGGCTCACTCTGCTCAGATATGGTTTAATGTACGACCAAGTTAGACCTTCATCTACTCAGATGCTACCTTAGGACAGGTACATTTCTGAATGGTAGTCTAGTATACGACTACTCCCTTTTAAGCAGATTCAGCCTAATGGACGGCTCACTCTGCTCAGATATGGTTTAATGTACGACCAAGTTAGACCTTCATCTGCTCAGATGCTACCTAGTGACAGGTACATTTCTGAATTGTAGTCTAGTATACGACTGCTCCCTTTTCAGCAGATTCAGCCTAATGGACGGCTCACTCTGCTCAGATATGGTTTAATGTACGACCAAGTTAGACCTTCATCTACTCAGATGCTACCTTAGGACAGGTACATTTCTGAATGGTAGTCTAGTATACGACTACTCCCTTTTAAGCAGATTCAGCCTAATGGACGGCTCACTCTGCTCAGATATGGTTTAATGTACGACCAAGTTAGACCTTCATCTGCTCAGATGCTACCTAGTGACAGGTACATCTCTGAATTGTAGTCTAGTATACGACTGCTCCCTTTTCGTCAGATTCAGCCTAATGGACGGCTCATTCTGCTCAGATACGGTTTAATGTACGACCAAGTTAGACCTTCATCTGCTCAGATGCTACCTAGTGACAGGTACATCTCTGAATTGTAGTCTAGTATACGACTGCTCCCTTTTCGTCAGATTCAGCCTAATGGACGGCTCATTCTGCTCAGATACGGTTTAATGTACGACCAAGTTAGACCTTCATCTGCTCAGATGCTACCTAGTGACAGGTACATTTCTGAATTGTAGTCTAGCGTACGACTACCCCCTTTCATCATCAGACACAGCCTAACGGACGACTCATCCTGCAACTCCAATACAGGCTAGCATAAGACCCATTTGGATCTTCAACTCAGATACGATCTAGCATACGATCCGGTCTGATCTTCTATCCCCAATGAAATCACCCGCTTAATGGAGGTGTCGTTCTGCAACTCAGAGACAATCTAGCGTACGATCCATTCTGATTTTTCATCCTCGGCGAAGTCATCCGCCCAATGAACAACTCACTCTGGTATTCAGATGCGGTCTAGCGTATGATCCATTCTGATCCCTTATCCCCAGCAGCGTATAACACACTCTGACTCTCCAGCGAAGGCGACAGCATAATGGATGACTCACTATCCGGTCTATCGTATGACTCGGTACGACGTCCATGTTTTCAGATATCGTCTAATGAACGACGCACCCTGAAGTTCTCATCATCAAATTCCCTGGATGGCATCTTTAAGCCCATCTCCATCAAGACTAGCTCCTGATTGACAAGCGCAAATTTTTGGGCATTTAGTGTTCAATAATCTTCCACCTCCAGACCACGAATGGTGCACATACCATTCTACTCTCTCGGTTCAAGAATATTGAACAGGGGCAGCTGTCATACCCCAAAATTTGCCCATTAATATTTTAAGACATTCTTCAGGGCATTCCGACTCATTTTTATGACACTGATCTCAAAGGAACGAAGGCCCAGCTCACGAATGGCCCAATCCAGAAAATGGCCCAAACTGGCCTGTTCGCTACGCGCTCGCTACACGCTCGCCTAGCGAACGTTCGCTACACGCTCGCCTAGCGAAGCAAACGTTCGCTACCAGCTCGCCTAGCGAAGCTGACAGACAACAGAAAATTTCGGGCTTCATTCTGAGCCCATTAGGTCATGAAAAAGAGCATTATAAATACCAGCACTTCAGTAATGAAAAGAGAGGACGAAAAACGGAGGAAGAGGGACGAAAACCCTAGCACAGAAACCCTGGAGGCTACTTTAGAAAGTTCCGAGTGCAGAAACCCTGAAGGCCGCTTCTCCGCTCCGAAGCTACCGCCGCCCAACTCAATCTGGCTTCCAAGCAACCAGTCCCTTTCAATATCGCAATTGCACACAGGTTTGCGTATCATCGCTGTTTTACGTTTCCAATTGATATTCTTTACATACATGATGCATTCCGATTAAAGTATTGATATGTAATTCGATTTCGTATGTGAATCTAAGTATGAACATCCTGTATAATTGTTTATGCTATGCCTGTGATCGAATGCCATAAGAGTGCAGGTTTTCGGAAGTCATGCTGCTGTCAAACTCCAAGCCCGTGGCCGCTCGCTAGCTCATCGCTAAGCGAGCCTACAGCGAGCCTTCGCTGAGCCTTCGCTAGGCGAAGCAGAGGCGAATGGGACAGTGGCTGCTTTGTCCCTTTGCTGTTCTATCTTATGTTTATCTAATTGCGATTTTTGTCTCACCTGGCCTGAACTCATAACTGTTATGTCTATTTTATGGTGCAATTGTCAAATCATATTTTATTTTAATGCTCTAACCCGTGTGTTGAATGGTGTAAGAGCTTCCATATCCCCAATGAAGCGGCCGGCTAGGTACTCCACTTTACGTGTGGGAGACCTTCGTGGAGATGGATTCTAAATTACTTCACTTTAATGTGAAGATTCATATTGATTGCCTAATTAATTTTAATGTATTAATTTTTAATGTATTAATTTTAATGTATTGATTTTAATGTGGAGATTCATCCTAATCACCTAATTGACTTTAAAATATGGACTTTAAATAAATAATATCGGACCTCTCTTTTACCCCCGATTACGTAATATGGTCATGTCCCGCGAATATGGGGATACCCTTAGCAAAGACCCTTCGGTTAAATCATCATAAAATAAATCATGGTCCCTCGGATGTTGCCTTCGAAATTACGATTCTGTCCCTCGACGACCCTTCGGTGTAGCCTACGGTTAAATGATGATAGTCCCTTCGAATGCTAAGGTATCCTCACAACTGTTGCCTTCAATGACCAGTCGATGACCCTACGATGACCCTTCTACATCCAAAGGATAAAACTACTTACTTCTCAATAGTAAGGACAGTTTTACCCTCATAAGGAAAGGAAATGCCCGGAAAGACCTCGGATAGGTATAACTCTTAATTGCTTATTCATAATTTAAAACTACTTTTCACACTTTACACCTTTCAAAACCTCCATTAGAGAATCACCACTTGGCATACATTCGCACTAGAGTCATTGCCGAGTTATATTTTTCTAAACTATTTTCAAAACTAAACGAGATAACCACTTTGTATACATTCATTCAAGAATCAATACAAAGTTAAATTCTCCTTTTTCAAAACATTTCCTACCCATTTCTCAACCACTTTTTTTTCAAACTAGAAAGACATAAATGATTGAGCAATTAAGAGCCCATGGATAACCCTGGATACAAAGGGTGCTAACACCTTCCCTTTGTATAATGTACCTCCCGAACCTAAGAATCTAAATTAAGGTCTTTCCTGTTCTTTTCCACCTTTCCTTATTGGATAAAAGAAAAGTCGGTGGCGACTCTTGCTAACCGCGACATTGCGATTAAAAAACACAAAAAGTCAGTTCACCGTATGACAGAACTGGCGACTCTGCTGGGGATTACAAAGAGAGGTCACCTTAAAAATCATTTATGTTTTAAACGTTCCTTCTTTTGAGGGTATTTTATGCTTGAGTGAAAGATCCTACACCCGGATCTAGTGTACCTTAGGTAAGTAGCAATAGATCATCGCGACTATCCGGCGTATACTGGAATGGTTAAAATGATGGCTACGGTTAATGTGACACTTTGGATGTCCTGATGTTCCTCATGTTTACTTGAGGAAAATTTGGCATTCGCGTGGTGTCATCAAAGCATTAACCAGACCTTTAGAACCCTAATTGACTCATCCTAGCCATTAGAAAGTAGTGAGATAACTGACTTCGGTTCCGACTGGGGTTGGTTGAGACTCGATACTACACTCTTTGAGATTGGACTTTAGGGAAGCTTTGGTCAACCACTTGGTGTTGCACTGAAGTGGACTTAAAGAAAGGTCGATGATTTGAGATCCTTCTAGAACCCGGTTACTATTCTAGGACAGGTTTAACCAACCAAACTTCAGTGGGGAGGGTACTTACCTATGGAACTCATGCAAGCCTTAAAACTTAGGAACGATGGTTGTGTGACTTGCTTGTGCTTTACTTAACATCATAACATCATAACATCATCATAACATCATTGAACTAACCATTTCGAGGACTTAGGGATTTAACTTTGCTCTATTTTGTAAAAAAAAAAAAAGAAAAAAAAAAAAAGAAAAAAGTTTCCTTTTTTGGTAGTTTATGCAAAGTTAGATTCCAAAAGTCTTTGAAAACATTTCATACATTGCATAGCATAACATTGCACAACAGGTGTTCTAAAGGGATCAATGTTCTCACGGTTTTCATGCACAACAGGTGTTCTAGAGAATCACCACTTGGCATACATTCGCACTAGAGTCATTGCCGAGTTATATTTTTCTAAACTATTTTCAAAACTAAACGAGATAACCACTTTGTATACATTCATTCAAGAATCAATACAAAGTTAAATTCTCCTTTTTCAAAACATTTCCTACCCATTTCTCAACCACTTTTTTTTCAAACTAGAAAGACATAAATGATTGAGCAATTAAGAGCCCATGGATAACCCTGGATACAAAGGGTGCTAACACCTTCCCTTTGTATAATGTACCTCCCGAACCTAAGAATC